>NC_064625.1:93606814-94232128 GCF_023898315.1 Schistocerca nitens | reverse complement strand
CGTTTCTTCAATTTCTGAAGAGTAGCACAATACACTTCAGAGTTGATCGTTTGACCATGGGAAAGGACATCGAACAGAATAACCCCTTCAGCGTCCCAGAAGACTGTAACCATGACTTTACCGGCTGAGGGTATGACTTTAAACTTTTTCTTGGTAGGGGAGTGGGTGTGGCGCCGCTCCATTGATTGCCGTTTTGTTTCAGGTTCGAAGTGATGAACCCATGTTTCACCGCCTGTAACAATCTTTGACAAGAAATTGTCACCCTCAGCCACATGACGAGCAAGCAATTCCGCACAGATGGTTCTCCTTTGCTCTTTATGGTGTTCGGTTAGACAACGAGGGACCCAGCGGGAACAAACCTTTGAATATCCCAACTGGTGAACAATTGTGACAGCACTACCAACAGAGATGTCAAGTTGAGCACTGAGTTGTTTGATGGTGATCCGTCGATCATCTCGAACGAGTGTGTTCGCACGCTCCGCCATTGCAGGAGTCACAGCTGTGCACGGCCGGCCCGCACGCGGGAGATGAGACAGTCTTGCTTGACCTTGCGGCGATGATGACACACGCTTTGCCCAACGACTCACCGTGCTTTTGTCCACTGCCAGATCACCGTAGACATTCTGCAAGCGCCTATGAATATCTGAGATGCCCTGGTTTTCCGCCTAAAGAAACTCGATCACTGCCCGTTGTTTGCAACGCACATCCGTTACAGACGCCATTTTAACAGCTCCGTACAGCGCTGCCACCTGTCGGAAGTCAATGAAACTATACGAGACGAAGCGGGAATGTTTGAAAATATTCCACAAGAAATTTCCGGTTTTTTCAACCACAATTGGCCGAGAAAAAAAATGTGTTGCATTACTTATTGAACTGCCCTCGTAAATATACACAACGTCAAATATACACAGCGTCAGTTTCTTACTTATTGCATGTTAATTCCAGGAGCTCATTTCATTTCCATAACTTTTTATAGGAAATCGACACTTCGAGGAGCGATCGACATACTGTTCACAAGTAATCCTGCCGGATTCAGGCAGTTCTACCATTGCAGTCCAGCAGAAAAGCAGTTAGGCCGCGATCCACCAGGGGTGGGGATGGCGCCTTGATTGACAGCTGCGACGTCACCCCCCCCCCCCCCTCTTTGCATCCGGCAAAACGAGTCACCCCACTTGCAGCGCTCCAACCGACGATCGATGGGAAAAGAACCGCCATCACGCTGTCTGCGCACATTTTCACACATACGCCTCTACACACGACACTACGTCTTACTACTCCCAACGCGACACTTGATTTGTCTCACGACCTGTTGTAATCTCCCCACGGAAAATTACCCTCTACCACGCAATAATTAATAATGGTCAATCAAATCATCCACATTTATTTACGTTTGAAAAGTATCTGATCGGATTTTCTATTAATATATGCGCCGACAGCTCGTCGACGCCAAGGTATTTTTCTAGTACGTTTATTCTTTGGAACAACAGAGGTACAGAGATGTATTCTCCATGGTTATTATAGAGGGAGAAGGGAACAGCTTCGGAAGTATCAGTTGGAAGATTGTCGGATTGCTAAAAGACAATTTTACTCTTCTTCGCGCTAAAACGAGCTAGGAACGTTTGTGCCGCTAGCGTGATAGATAAAGAGAAACACAAAGCCGGTAAAAGCAAATTATATGAGACTTGAAATCCACAGAAAACGGAACATGTACGAAAACGGATTCAATATACAATTTTCCTCAGAAATAAGGTTTGTGACCATTTTATTCTAGAGTGAATGACGAATGAGTTCTCTGTCTGAATCGTTGATGATTGTCTGGGCCCTGTAATTAATTGGGAAGTTTCAGCTGTGACGAAGAGAGCCTGCAATCTCTGAGTTTTTTACAAATCGACCAAAAAGGCTTCGTCCACATCTGAAATTTTAGATCTGTCGTAAAATGAACGAATTGTTCAAACGATCGATTTTCCCAACTGAATGCAGCGCTTAATAATAATAACAAATGTAAAGATCTTTTCCAGCAAGCCAGCCGCTGAATATTAGGACGAAGGGCTCCACCAGAGATTCTACTAGGCTGATTTCACGTAAATAATATATTTAAACTGTACACAGATAAAAGGACAGAGAAAGAGAGAGAGAGAGAGAGAGAGAGAGCGAATGAAATTCTACAAAATACTCAGAATCCTCCATTAGCATAATTGTTTATCTGTCTTTTCACGGATCAGCCTACATATAAACCACGAAGCCCTGACTTTATTGTACCGATTTATGTGTGAGAGTGAAGGAGTAATAAAGGCGACAGATACACCTCTGTACAGGCAAAACATTACACCAAATTAGCGGCAAGCTGCATTCACATACTTACATCATTTAAAGTAGAGAGAATTCATTATACTGTCTATGTTGATACGATATTGCAGTGCCTTTGTTATTCTGATGACAATGCACTGTGGCGAGCACAGGTGTTACGAAACACTTCAGATGAATTCGCAATTACGAATCTGTCGATACCGTGCATGCGATTTTCAAGCACGACGGCTGATCTGTTCTGGAATACACATAATAGATGTGCGATTACAGACAGTAGACGTATGGTTGACGACATATGGAAATTTGTGTCTGGCAGTGAAACGCGCACGGATAACCAAATGGTGGCCAAGGCATCGTGGATATGTGGTCCTGGTGTTGGACTGCGAAAATCTAACTCGTGTCCCATTTTGCCGGCACGGTAGCTCAGCGTGTTGGGTCAGAGGGTTAGCTTACCTACGTAATAAAATAAAATAAACTGACTTAATGGATGAACGATGAATTTGAACGGGCGTCATGGACGCCCCGAATAAATAGAGCGAAAAATAAAGAACAAAATGAGATAATAAAAAGATAACGCGAACGCTCGCGATAAGAGGGAAGTCTGGGTTCGAGTCCCGGTGCGGCACAAATTTCATTGTCTTCATTCCATTTTACAGCTGGTGGTAGTCATTATTCGCAACAGCGAATTCATCTGATGTGTCTATGTTGAATCCAGCAGGTTCAGGGGCCACTCCTGTTCCTTATTTATATAAATGATGTGCCCTCTAGTACACTACTGGCCATTAAAATTGCTACACCAAGAAAGGATGATAAACGGATATTCATTGGACAAATATATTATACTAGAACTGACATGTGATTACATTTTCACGCAATTTGGGTGCGTAGATCCTGAGAAATCAGTACCCAGAACAACCACCTCTGGCCGTAATAACGGCCTTGATACTCCTGGGCATTAAGTCAAACAGAGCTTGGATGGCGTATACAGGTACAGCTGCCCATGCAGCTTCAACATGATACCACGGTTCATCAAGTGTAGTGACTGGCGTATTGTGACGAGCCAGTTGCTCGGCCACCATTGACCAGACGTTTTCAATTGGTGAGAGATCTGGAGAATCTGCTGGCCAGGGCAGCAGTCGAACATTTTCTGTATCCAGGAAGGCCCGTACAGGACCTACAACATGCGGTCGTGCATTATCCTGCTGAAATGTAGGGTTTCGCAGGGATCGAATGAAGGGTAGAACCACGGGTCGTAACACGTCTGAAATTTAACGTCCACTGTTCAAAGTGCCGTCAATGCGAACAAAAGGTGACCGGAACGTGTAACGAATGGCACCCCATACCATCACGCCGGGTGATACGCCAGTATGGCGTTCACCGCGATGTCGCCAAACATGGATGCGACCATCATGATGCTGTAAACAGAACCTGGATTCATCCGAAAAAATGACGTTTTGTCACTCGTGCACCCAGATTCGTCTTTGAGTACACCATCGCAGGCGCTCCTGTCTGTGATGCAGCGTCAAGGGTAACCGCAGCCATGGTCTCCGAGGTGATAGTCCATGCTGCTGCAAACGTCGTCGAACTGTTCGTGCAGATGGCTGTCGTCTTGCAAACGTCCCCATCTGTTGTCTCAGGGAACGAGACGTGGCTGCACGATCCGTTACAGCCGTGCGGATAAGACGACTGTCATCTCGACTGCTAGTGATACGAGGCCGTTCCGTATTACCCTCCTGAACCCACCGATTCCATATCCTGCTATCAGTCATTGCATCTCGACCAAGACGAGCAGCAATGTCGCGATGCGATAAACCGCAATCGCGATAGGCTACAATTCGACCTTTATCAAAGTCGGAAACGTGATGGTACGCATTTGTCCTGCTTACAAGAGGTGTCACAACAACTTTTCACCAGGGAACGCCGGTCAACTGCTGTTTGTGTATGAGAAATCGGTTGGAAACTTTCCTCATATCAGCACGTTGTAGGTGTCGCCACCGGCGCCAACCTTTTGTGAATGCTCTGAAAAGTTAATCATTTGGATATCACAGCATCTTCTTCCTGTCATCTTCGTGGTGTAGCAATTTTAATGGCCAGTAGTGTATTAGAGGTAATCTAAAATACTAGGGTTGAATGACAGCAATGCGTCCACCTTCGTTAACTGGGTTTGAATGGTCATATTTTAATAAATCAAACGCAGAAATAATCCTTATAACGCGACCTTTAATTACCGACATTCACTTTTCCACATAATCACCAGCCAATTTGATACATTTCTGCCAACAATGAACAAGTCTTCTGAAGCCGTCACGGAAGAAGTCGACACTCTGTTTCCGCAACCACAGTCGCACAGTTCTCTCAACGTCTTCATCAGAAGCATAATAATGTCCCCGAAGATCGTCTTTCATTATCGGGAACAGATGGAAGTCAGACGGTGCTAAATCTGGACTGTATGGAGGATGCCGTACGGTGATGAGATTCAGTCTCTGAAGTTCTGCTGTGACGGCACGTGAAGCGTGTGGTTTGGCATTGTCGTGGTGCAGGAAAACATTTCCCTTTCCCTTTCGGACCCTTGTTAGCCGTCGTTTCAGTGATCCCAGTGTTGTGATGTAGTCAATCAACCTGCCAACATTTTGCTTGTGACTCTCGGTGGCTGCAGTCACAGGTCGTCCAACTCTTTGTTTGTCACGCAGGTCAGATGTTCCCTCCTCAACATCTTTAAATTTACTTGCTCACCAACGCATAGCACTCACATCAACACAATCACCATAAACTGCTTTCATTCTCTGATAAATATCCTTTGGAGTGACACCTTCTGCTGTCAAGAATTCAATGACAGCACGTTGCTTAAATATTGACAGACCGTCTGCGCAGTTTTCCATACTTTACGCTGTAACAACACAACCGTTCCGTGCTAAGGTTTCCCGCCAACTGGAGCTGTAGAGAAGAGGCTACGGAACAAGCCAGTACCTGCCACATACCAATGCTGCCAACTGTTGAAGAGTTACGAAGGTGGAGGCATTACTTTTTAGTCAACCCTCGTATTTCAGTTTGCTGATGACACAAACTTGGTAGTAAAGAATGATCTATACAGCATTGGCGCTGTTTCATAGTGCAGTTGATGACATAGGTTCATGACTTTTAGAAAATAAACTAACGCTAAAACACAGCAACACTCAGTTATTACAGTTTCTATCACACAAGAGCTGACAAGTGCGAGAATTATGGCGCAATCAGCTTAACAGCTCATCCATCCAAGTTGCTGACAAGAATAATATACAGAAGAATGGAAAAGAAAATTGAGAATGCGCTAGGTGACGATCGGTTTGGCTTTAGGAAAAGTAAAGGGACGAGAGAGGCAATTCTGACGTTACGGCTAATAATGGAAGCAAGGCTAAAGAAAAATCAAGACACTTTCATAGGATTTGTCGACCTGGAAAAAGCGTTAGACAATATAAAATGGTGCAAGCTGTTCGAGATTCTGAAAAAAGCAGGGGTAAGCTATAGGGAGAGACGGGTCATATACAATACGTACAACAATCAAGAGGGAATAATAAGAGTGGACGATCAAGAACGAAGTGCTCGTATTAAGAAGGGTGTAAGACAAGGCTGTAGCCTTTCGCCCCTACTCTTCAATCTGTACATCGACGAAGCAATGATGGAAATAAAAGAAAGGTTCAGGAATGGAATTAAAATACAAGGTGAAAGGATATCAATGATACGATTCGCTGATGACATTGGTATCCTGAGTGAAACTGAAGAAGAATTACATGATCTGCTGAACGGCATGAACACTCTAATGAGTACAGAATATGAATTAAGAGTAAATCGAAGAAAGACGAAAGTAATGAGAAGTAGTAGAAATGAGAACAGCGATAAGCTTAACATCATCATAAAGCGTCTGCGCATAGCGCACAAATATTGGACCATAATTATGAATAAAATTAAAAGTTAAAATTTCTTTTTCAAACTTTGCCAGCACACACTTTAATGTAATAATCTTTTAAATGCCAAGTCTTAGAGTGATTAGATCACTGGTTTTCTTAAATACACCGTTTTAAGAAAAAATAAGTGGCGATAAATAATAAAACGAGTAAGCCAGAAATTGGTCATAATGTGCCACTGGAAGTAAAAATTAACTAGTCGAAGTCTCAACATGATAAAATAAAAATTGTGATCAGAAACCACCTTTTTAAGAAAAATTGAAGGGGCTAAATATTACACTTAGAAATGTAAAACTTTGTATGATGCTTCGGATCAACCTTAAAATAAAACTAAGAGACCACATTAAGCTACAACTAATAGTTTTCGAGTAATTTAATGAAAACCTAATTTGTAACTAAAACATCCCCATTTGTAGCAGATTAAATACCTGCAATTTTAATGCTAGAAAATTTTGCTTACAGAACAGGTTAAAACCTATTAAATAATAAATATATAACACGTTTTAAGGCCGTTCTGTTAATAACAACCAATTCAAAGTCTCTTAAAAGTTATAATTCAGAAGTAATGATCTACTGTCAGTTCCACTCTAAAAATTCTAGAAGGGAAAGTTTTTAAGCAAGCAAGTTGAAACTTTTTCTGTGATTTCAACCAACTTACCTACATCTTGACTGGAATACTCTCTTTCAAATTCTGATGGTGGCAGGGGTAAAATACAGGGAGCGAAAGGCTATTTACAATTTGTACAGAAACCACATGGCAGTTATAAGAGTCGAGGGGCGTGAAAGTTAAGCAGTGGTTGGGAAGGGAGTGAGACAGGGTTGTAGCCTCTCCCCGATGTTATTCAATCTGTATATTGAGCAAGCAGTAAAGGAAGCAAAAGATAAATCCGGAGTAGGAGTTAAAATCCATGGAGAAGAAATAAAAACTTTGAGGTTCGCCGATGACATTGTAATTCTGTCAGAGACAGCAAAGGACCTGGAAGAGCTACTGAACGGAATAAACAGTGTCTAGAAAGGAGGATATAAGATGAACATCAACAAAAGCAAAACGAGGATAATGGAATGTAGTCGAATTAAATCGGGTGATGCTGCGGGAATTAGATTGGGGATAGAGACGCTTAAAGTAGTAAATGAGTTTTGCTATTTTTGGAGCAAAGTAACTGATGATGGTCGCAGTAGAGAGGATATGAAATGTAGACTGGTAATGGCAAGGAAAGCTTTTCTGAAGAAGAGAAATTTGTGAACATCGAGTGTAGATTTAAGTGTCAGGAAGTCGTTTCTGAAAGTATTTGTATGGAGTGTAGCCATGTATAGAAGTGAAACATGGACGATAAATAGTTTGGACAAGAAGAGAATAGAAGCTTTCGAAATCTGGTGGTACAGAAGAGTGCTGAAGATTACATGGGTAGATCACATATCTCATGAGGAGGTATTGAACAGAATTGGAGAGAAGAGAAATTTGTGGCACAACTTGAGTAGAAGAAGGGATCGGTTCGTAGGGCATATTCTAAGGCATCAGGGGGTCTCCAATTTAGTATTGGAGGGCAGCGTGGAGGGTAAAAATCGTAGAGGGAGACCAAGAGATGAATACACCAAGCAGATTCAGAAGGATGTAGGTTGCAGTAGGTACTGGGAGATGAAGAAGCTTGCACAGGATAGAGTAGCGTGGAGAGCTGCATCAAACCAGTCTCAGGACTGAAGACCACAACAACAACAACAACGACGAGACACTGTTCGGGAACCCGTGTATGTGAGATACTTTACTTGACTGAAAACGTAATGGTGGTACATGTTGAGCGGAGACAGAAGTTCTCGATTTGACACGCGGTAGTCGTCGGCCTCGGGTCAAGGGAGAACGAGCGGTGTAGTTGGTGGTCAGGCCGTCAGATATTGGCGCCGAGCGGCTGCCGTGGGATGGCTTATCAGGGCTGAAGGGCGGCCCGGACGCCCTCTGGAGGTGATCCCGTCCATCAGAAGCGCCAGCGCCGCGCTGCAAGTCATGCCGCTGAGTCAGCCGGTCGGCGCTACCTCGCGGATCGATGCTGGGGCCAACACAACGCGGCTGGCTGCCGCCCGCTGAAACTGTTCCACGGTACATACCCATCCACTAGGTACTCACTCCACCCCTGTACAGTGAATACCGAAGGATACTTCATTCCAGCATTACTGGCTCTTCCTTATCCCACTCACGTGTGTAGGGTGCGAAAATTATTATGAATCGTTCGGTACACAAAGCAAGCACTAATCAAAAGCAAGCATTAAATGACATCAAGAAGAAACTCAGGAACGGATTTAAATATCAGAGGGAAGAACTAAAAACTGTAAGGTTTGCCAATGAGATACTTTAGTCAGAGATAGCAAAGCACTTGGAAGATGAACTGAACAGAATGATTTGTGCATTTAAAAGAGAGTGAAGGGTAGGGAGGCGAATCAAATCGATCGCTTTTGTTCACTGGGGGCCGCAGTGCAGAGCAAGTCTTCTAATGGCATGATTATTACGAATATTACCCAGCTACACTGCTCTTTAAATAGTTTTTATTTTATAAATCATTCACGATGAGCCCATTTCGGCATATTGTCACCATCAGCTGCTCTGTAAATACGTAAGTAAGCGATGGTCTTAATATAATGGTCCGTAACTACGATCAGAAAAGTAGTTCTTTAATGTCGTTTGTTGTTAACAATATTAGCTTATTCCCAAGAGTTAGCAGTTTTCACTCAGTTAATACTAGGCAGAAATCAAATCTGCATGTGGAATGCACTTCCTTTACTCTTACCGAGCGAGGTGGCGCAGCGGTTTGCACACTGGACTCGCATTCGGGAGGACGACGGTTCAATCCCGTCTCCAGCCATCCTGATTTAGGTTTTCCGTGATTTCCCTAAATCGTTTCAGGCAAATGCCGGGATGGTTCCTTTGAAAGGGCACGGCCGATTTCCTTCCCAATCCTTCCCTAACAC
Organism: Schistocerca nitens; assembly: GCF_023898315.1. Lineage (NCBI taxonomy): Eukaryota > Metazoa > Arthropoda > Insecta > Orthoptera > Acrididae > Schistocerca > Schistocerca nitens. The sequence goes on along the minus strand of NC_064625.1, from coordinate 94,222,922 downwards.
GAGCTTGCGCTCCGTCTCTAATGACCTCGTTGTCGACGGGACGTTAAACACTAACCACCACCACCACCTTGACTCTTGTGCAGAAAGGAGTGCAGTATTCTGCTGCATCCATTTTCAATAAGCTACCACAAGAACTCAAAAATCTTAGCAGTAGCCCAAACGCTTTTAAGTCTAAAGAGTTTCCTAATGGTTCACTCCTTCTATTCTGTCGAGCAGCTCCTGGAAGAGCTGAAAAATTAAGCAAAATCCAGTGTTACATTGTTGATTTTCTTTATTTAAACTTACGAATTGTCGCCTGAATATGTTACTTATATTTCATTTTATCTGTTTCTACTATCGTGTTATAACTTCATGTATTGACTCTTTCCATGACCATGGAGACTTCTCCTTAATTTGGTCCCACGGAACAATAAATAAATAAATAAACATCGCTAGGTATTTTTACCTTACGTGTAATACCGTTGGTGCCACGTCCTGTCTTTTTTTTTTTTTTTTTTTTGGAAATATTAGTTTCTCCTTAGATGTAAGCTGGAGATGTATATCTCTGACTTCAGTTGGTTTTTATGTATTCCGTTTTTCTCTTGACAGCTTGTTTAACAGTGGGTCAGCCGTATCACATGTTTACGTACTTATCATTATAAGTGATGTGGATAAACTCAGTTTTTTTACTATTATTTGTGCAGATGTGGTTCTAATTATGTTTTTGCCTGTTTTCTAAGGTTTTTGTGTTACGTTTTTATTTGTGACATCATGCAAGCTTTGGTGACGGTAGGATCGAGTAATTGTTGCGAACCCAGCAATTTCAAGGAAAGTTTGACTTCTCATACACGATCCATCCTCTGACGTAGTATGCATGTTTTAGCCACGCTTTCGATGTAACCACGCCGTCACTGAGCAGACACCACGAGTAATCACAGATGATTTATTAGGTGACGACCTCAGACGTTGTCATTACCTTCGGTCTTTGCCAAGACATTTGAATCTCTCACATCAAGTGATTATTCATTCTGTGTTCTTGGCGTTTCTGAAGTTATCTCTTATGATCAGCTATACTATCATATTTATACAGCCGAACTATTGTAATAAAAAACTCATTCTGTGTTCCTGGCGTTTCTGAATTTCAGTTATCTCTTATGATCATGTAAACTCGTACATTTAAGCAGCAGAACTATTGTAATGAATTGAATCTGAATACTACTTTATTTCGTAGGCTGATGATATCCATTTTATTAATCATGCATTGTTATGTGGTTGATCCATGACTCATGCTTTCTGACTGCCAAACCCTTTCTAATTAATTTAGTCTGTTGTGTACAGTTTCTAATTAAAGTACATGGGCCTACGGAAGTACACAGTTACAAACGCCCATTAGCAGGTTTGTGGCTATAACTTACATGTGACAACTGAAATTTCATTCTTCATTAATAAAAAGTTTTTGACTTAACATTGTGCCTCATCAGTTTGACCCAGTAGTCATTGTCCTATCCTAATGCAAATCACCACACTAAAGGATTCAGGAAAACATTTGTAGTCACCGATGGAGATGTATGTGTAAAAGGAGACATAGCGACATTTGTTCGAGGACGCTGAATTCAAGGCTGTGTTGAAATGAGAGTGGAAATTTAACGCAGCAGTATGGTGAATGCAATAGCTATTTGCTTCACGTAGACCTGAATGCAACGTTGCATAGGTGGGATTAGGATAACATCTGTGATGTGTCTTAACATTTTTTTTTAAATTCTTGAAGGAAATTTAGTAGATGTGAACAGAAATGAACGATGACTTCAATAAAGACTATTAGAATGGCCGATGTTTAAGTTCGCTATTGCAAAAAATTGTGATGCAAAAGATAGTGTCATCTGCAATGCAGAGTCCGACAGCTGCAGTTAGTCATAAAATCGTAAAGAGCGTCACTACCAAAGAATTAATGTTCCAAATATTAAAATCTCTCGTAGAGAAGTGAGTCAATAAGTTAAAGACAGTCGTCAATTAAAGCAAGTGATCTGCAAGACGGTTACAAAGAAGGGTGAGATGCAACTGGTAGTCTGCGTTCGGAGTTCAGTAATACGTTAATAGAAAGCGTGATGAGCTTCGAAATGAATTTCAGTCCAAACTCAAGATGTCAAGGCACAGGTTGTCGAGCTGAACAGACGAAAAACAGAGTGTTAGAACGTGTGTTAAGACAAGAGAAATTGGGAGGTAGGATATGTCATAAGACATCAGGAAATAATTTCCGTGGTGCTAGATGGAACTGCAGAGAGGAAAACCTGTTGGAGAAGACAGAGACAGGGTTTTTGTTGCGTCATCAATTTTCTTCCTCTGCTAAAATTATTTGTTACGTGTATTTCAATTTCGCTCTTCCCCTAAATTCTTTGTCCTCTTCCGTAGGTATCATTGAAATTATTCTTCGACGTATTAGCACATGTTTTATCATACTGTCACGTCTTCTTCTCAGTCTTTCATGTTCCTTTCTTCGCCTATTCTACAGATAACCTCCTCATTCCCAATCAGTCCATCAAATTTAGAACATCGTTGTTGTTGTTGTGGTCTTCAGTCCTGAGACTGGTTTTGATGCAGTTCCCCATGCTACTCTATCCTGTGCAAGCTTCTTCATCTCCCAGTACTTACTGCAACCTACATCCTTCTGAATCTGCTTAGTGTATTCATCTCTTGGTCTCCCTCTACGATTTTTACCCTCCACGCTGCCCTTCAATACTAAATTGGTGATCCCTTGATGCCTCAGAATATGTCCTACCAACCGATCCCTTCTTCTAGTCAAGTTGTGCCACAAATTTCTCTTCTCCCGAATTCTATTCAATACCTCCTCATTAGTTATGTGATCTACCCATCTAATTTTCAGCATTATTCTGTAGCACCACATTTCGAAAGCTACTATTCTCTTTTTGTCTAAGCTATTTAACGTCAGCGTTTCACTTCCATACATGGCTACACTCCAAACAAATACTTTCAGAAACGACTTCCTGACACTTAAATCTATACTCGATGTTAACAAATTTCTCTTCTTCAGAAACGCTTTCCTTGCCATTGCCAGTCTACATTTTATATCCTCTTTACTTCGACATCATCAGTTACTTTGCTCCCCAAATAGCAAAACTCCTTTACTACTTTAAATGTCTCATTTTCTAATCTAATTTCTTCAGAATCACCCGACTTAACTCGAGTACATTACCTTATCCACGTTTTGCTTTTGTTGATGTTAATCTTATATCCTCCTTTCAAGACACTGTCCATTCCGTTCAACTGATCTTCCAAGTCCTTTGCTGTCTCTGACAGAATTACAATGCCATCGACGAATTTCAAAGTTTTTATTTATTCTCCATGGATTTTAATACCTAATCCGAATTTTTCTTTTGTTTCCTTTATAACCTTTATAACCCCAAATCTCAAACTCTTCGAGTTTTCCCCAGTCCATGATTCACTACCATACGTATATTTTAAGAAATTTCTACCTCTTTCACAGTAGTATATCTTCGCCAGAAATGCCTCTTTGACTGTAAAACTCTGATTTTTATGTATACTAGTTTCGTCCATCTTATGTTATTTTGCTTCCAACACAGCTTCGTCTGCTTCGTGGTCAGCAATTCTGATGTTAGCTTTATTTCTGTTATTTTCGTCTCTCTCTGGTTTACTCTCAATCCACAGTCTGTGCTCATTCCATTCAACAGATCCTATAATATTTTCTCCCTTTTACTGACAAGAGCAACATCATTAGCGAATCTTATCACTGGCGTCCTTTTACCCTAAATTTTATTCCCCCTTCTTCAACATATCCAGCAAATAAGGATGTAGAGTGAAAGTGCTACTCTGGGAGGTAAAGGTTGGCACAGGAGAAGAAGTTGTGGTGAGCCGCCGCATCAAATTAGTTAGGTGACTGGTGGAATAAAAAAAAAATAGTCAAACTGGTCCTAAGTGGTCAGCGAGCGTTGTGCTGTTAAGTAATCTCAGGTGCAACCATCACAACCTGACACTGTATTGCAGCTTTTGACTTTTATCAAATGGACCACTTGTGTCAGATTCAGCAATATGAGAGGGAGAGACGGACGGAGAGGTAGGACTGAGTAACGGAAGCGGTGGGGGTGTGTGAGAGGAAGGATCAGATAGAAGGTGCCCCCAGTGGAGAGCGATCTGGCAAGTCACGCCCTGAGTCAACGCGGGCCGCCGCCGGCTGACCGCTGCTGCTCCGGGGGGATCCCCGCTCTTCCTGAGGGATGACCGGGGATTCCCCGCGGCCAGATTGTGGGGAGGGCTCGGAACAATGCCGGCGGTCGGCAAACCTGCACCGTCATTGGCACGCGTACACATCTCGTTAAACTGGCCGTGTGTCGGCATTCACTGTTCATTACGGCAGTACAGCACTAGCGAAAGAAAATGTCTGCGTGTGCAGAAGTATTGTTACCGATCAGGTGACACTGGATGCTGAACGCTAATACCACCGACAGAATTGAGGTGACTGTTCAGTCTTACATTCCGAGTATTTCGGTAAAAGGCACCGATGTCCGGTGGCTCGTTGAGGATTAATTGCATTTCGTTTGACCTGTGAACCCTATTTATCTTCAACTTAGGCCATACGTCAGTGGCATACAGAAAGTACGTCCCATTTTCGGCTATACTGAGGCTTTATGCCATCAGTCACCTGACGGAGAGCGAAAGCGGAATCTTTGTCATTACAGACAAGATACGAAGCAGAACGGTCAGTTATAGCTTCTCTCATTTACAGTTAACATAAGATACAATCTCTTAATGAATAAATTATGACAGCATTTTAATTTTTGAATTCCGTCAATAATTGTACGAAATATGGAAATCGAGAACTCATTCTAAAAATAGAGCTACCTGAACTACTACACAGATGACCTTATTTCTCCGAAATTCTCAATATTATTACGATATTTATCGTGTTTGCATTAGGCCAGATAAAAGTGTAACAATAAACACAGTACTGACAGTTCTTTCATTTTTTAAAAAGGCAAAATAGTTTTTTTTCGCTGCATGTAATTTGCTACACAGACGCAGAAGACGAAACACCATCTTTGGGAGAAAGCATTTAGCAGTTTCACGATTCTTCAACAATACGTGCGAAATGTTTTATTACATTTCTATCAGAAATGAGGCCCATTTCTAACCATAATGTCCGGTTTTTACACAAAATAAGCGTTAATTTTTTATGCCTTTTGATTAATCCAGTACAGATACCGAAACAATATTAAGATAAAGACCATAATATATCTTAGGAAACACTGGTTAAAGAGAAAACCCTTGTAGTTAATGAAATATTCACCAGTCATAGAGATCTGAATCTGAGCACTACATACTACATACATCCTAATTATGAAAAAAATACCTTCCCAATTTTTTTGTATTCATGGAATGGCTTTACTGTGGAATATAGCTGTCTTTCGCTACAACCAAAACCTTTACGAGATTTCACAATTTTAATAAAGAAGCTCTTACAGGAAATACCTGAATTAATATAAAGACTGAACAGTATCCCAGAAATGAAATGAAATCATCGTATGACACTGTGGGCGGCTAGTATCCACCAATGGATGCCACGCTTAGTCAGCTGATCGGGTTGTTGCTTGTAATGATGTCATACGCGGTTCATGTATTAGATGTATAAAGTTAAGCACGTAAAACGAGTTTTAAGACGTTGGACTTCCTGCTATGCGTCGTACAATGCGGGCCGGTGTGGCCGACCGGTTCTAGGCGCTTCAGTCTGGAACCGCGCGATCGCCACGATCGGAGGTTCGAATCCTGCCTCGGGCATGGATGTGTGTGATGTCCTTAGGTTAGTTAGGTTTAAGTAGTTCTAAGTTCTAGGGGACTGATGACCTCCGATGTTAAGTCCCATAGTGCTCAGAGCCATTTTTGTCGTACAGTGACACAAGTTTGTAAGAACATTTATTGATGTATCTGGATAACGTCTATAATATCTGTTGTGAACAGAACTGGTAGTAAGGAAGTAATAAAAGATCATAACTGGATGCTGAAGTTTCACTGTGAGAACAGCGAAAATGTAATAAGTCAGGAACATTTTTCTTTTATTCATTTTTTGAGAGGCCTCAGCGAGAAGAAGTTCAGAAAATGTTTGAAATTTTGCACAAAGTTAGTGGCAAAATGTTAAGCGTTCTCATTGACAAACGCTGAACGAATGTACTCTAGGTAATTTGCACGCCATTCGTGTCTTTTGCTCAGGATTTCAACACTTGAGCAATTGTGTCAAACATTTAATGTATGGTACAATCTTTTAAAGAATAAATTATGACACATTTTAATTTTTGAATTCAGTCAATAATTGTACGAAATGTACAACAAAGCTTCTGTTTCCCGATGAGTCAATCAGGTCTGAAGCCCGTAAACTCAGCTAGCTAAATACGTAGTAATGACAATTACGAACATCTGAAATTGTAAAGAACACATATAAAACGTTGTGGGGAAGGTGAACCACGGACTGCGTTGTTGGGAGAACCCTTAGATCTTAGAAGACGCAACAGATCTACTAAAGAGACTGCCTACACTACGCTTGTCCGTCCTGTTTTGGAGTACTGCTGCGCGGTTTGGGATCCTTACCAGATGGGATTAGCGGAGTACATCGAGAGAGTTTAAAGAAGAGCAGCACGTTTTGAATTATCTAGAATAAGGGAGAGAGTGTCACAGATATGATACAGGATTTGGGATGGACATCGTAAAAACAAAAGACGTTTCCCGTTGCGGCGGGACCGTCTCCCGAAATTTGAATCACCAACTTTCTCCTGCGAATGTGAAAATATTTTGCAGACGCTGACCTACGTAAGGAGAATCGACCATCATAATAAAATAAGGGAAATCAGAGCTCGCATGGAAAGATATAGGTGTGCGCTTTTTCCGAACGCTGTTCGAGAGCAGACTAATAAAGAATTAGTGCGAAGGTGGTTCGATGAACCCTCAGCCAGGCACTTAAGTGTGATTTGCAGAGTAACCATAAAGACGTAGATGTAGATGTTGCCCCTGGAAGCCCTTAGACAGGTTAGCTGCACTTAGAATTGCGTGACCACGTGACCGTTTTACTCGTGGTTGGTGGTGGAAGTAATTTTGAGCCAGTGGAACCTTTGGAATGTCGTGAACAACAAGGAGAATCCATTTGCATGCGCTTTAAGGTCCTCAAAGATGTACTGTTTCTACAGGGTGAAAGATATTTAAACCGACAAACTTCGGGAGGTTGTAGGGGACATTAAAACAAATATTTTTCCCTAATGTCATTTTTTCCTATGAGGAGTATTTAAACCGATGGAGGCCGTATTACGCTCTTCAGTTGTTAGAGGCCGTATTACGATCTTCAGCTGTGAGAGGGCGTATTACGCTCTTCAGTTGTAGGCAACTGCTGTCCACCAGTGTAGTAGTGCATTGTCTCTGGAGCGATACACCTGGAGTGAGTACACTGATATGGTTGGTGCGTACTACGTAGCGCACCACAACGGACGAGCTGCACAGCGGGTTTATCAACAACAATATCCTAATCGCCGTATCCCGCATCATACGACCTTTGCTGCTGTGCCAACGTCTTCGTGATACCGGGAAATTTAGCACATTACCTGGACAGGGACACCCTCTAACGGTAAGAACGCCGCAATTTGAGGAAGCTGCCTTGCAGCATGTGGAGCGGGATCCTTCAATCAGCACTCGTGCAATTGCACGTAACATGGGGACGAATCAGACGAATGTAAGAACAGTCCTACGAGAGCAAGTGTTACGTCCATTTCACTTACAGCGTGTCCACAACCTGGAACCAGTTGATTATCCACCCAGAGCACAGTTTTCGCAGTGGTACCTGGAACAGCGTGAAATGCATCCTACATTTCGATCTTCTGTGTTGTTTACAGATGAAGAAACGTTGGGGCGTGATGATGTCTTAAACATGCACAATTCGCATGTTTGGAGTGAGGATAACCCACATGCCACAGTTGCTAGCGCTCATCAAGTGCGGTTCTTCGTGGGTCGGTGTCGTTGGGGACTGTTTAACTGGGCAGTATCTCCTAGGGGTCGGTGTTGTTGGGGACTGTTTAACTGGGCAGTATCTGCTACCTAGGCCATTAAATGGCATTCGCTATTACAATTTTCTCACCAGAGCATTGCCAGAATTGCTGGAAAACGTCCTGCTCCCCAACATGACGGGGCGCCGGCACATTTCAGTCGTCGTGTGCGTCGATTCCTGGACCGACGGTTCCCAGAAACGTAGATTGGCAGAGGTGGTCCTGTACCATGGCCTGCTCGATCCCCAGAAATGTCCCCTCTGGACTTTTTGCTGGTTTGATTAATTTGTCGCCAGAGAAATCTTCCTCTACCGGTTTAAATACTCCTCATAGGAAAAAAGTATTAGGGAAATATATTTGTTTTGATGTCCCCTTCAACCTCCCAGAGTTTCTCGGTTTAAATAATTTTCACCCTGTACGTACATAGCGTTGGAAACATCTGTGCGCTCACTTTTCTTTGCGATACATCCCATGCGTTGGACCGGATGGGGAGGTCCACTTGCATGGCCGTCTCGCTTTCCTGATGTGAAGCCTACTGCCTCTTTTTCTTTGGAACGCAGGGGTGGAGGGGGGGGGGGGTGGGGGGAGGCGGTGCTGGTGTATATTAAAAGCCTCCAGTTGATGACAGCATTTCTCGACGCAGAAAAATTTTTCAGCGATATACTTCGACTGTTTGATAAGGTTTCCAACGACCGGTTCCTTGAAGATGTCATGGCGATATTTGAAGTGGTTGAAACCATTTTGAGCGTCTGCTGTAATGTACAGCATTTTCAGTAAACAGTACATAATTCTTGCTGAACTTAAGGGGAGGTTTTACTATCTTTTGGTTCAAAAAAGCAATTTTTTTAATATTGCGTTTTTCGATCCATAAAAGTGTTTAGAATCCACTGCTGGAACAGCTTTTCCGAATACGGAACAGCAATGTAAGTTATTCGCGGTTGCACAAAAAAATGCACCTGCCTGAAATCGGCCTTTTTCACGCACCAGTTTTTTTTTTCTTTCGGAGGACGAGTTATTGCACCGGTGCTTGGGAGGAAACACACAAAATTCAAATGAAAGTTTGAACGCGTGCTTTTGGAAGTTAGCTCCCAAGCATTTGCATTCTGGTGCGAAGAGTGCGGAGATTGCGACTTTCCTGGCAGTGAGCAGCTTCAACGAATGGTATTCAGCAATTCTGAAGGCCATGTTGACGATGGACGTCACCCTGGGACTCTATTCGACGCAGTTCGCCAAGCATTCAAGCATTCGGACGACCACCGGATTCAAGCGGCCGGAAACTGCTTGCCACCGGCCGTGTAAGCGGCTCTGGAGCAGCGCAGGATGGCCCAGATCGAGCAGAACGCCCTCTATGAGAAAGAGGAAAGATTAGTTTATGGACCCGGAATAGCAGTTGCATAATATTGCATTTATATGTAGTAAAAGTTGAAACGCTTTTTTCTCTAAATGACTTTTTTATCGTGCGGTATGTTAACTACTGAACCGATTGGCATGATTCTTTGTTTCCGCCGAAGCAATCTAAATAGTCTAGGAGTTGGACCACTTTTATTCCGATCCATTAACTATAAATATTTTTACTTGGCCGAGGAAGTCGAAAATCGATGAAATAAACGCTATTTTTTTTCAAATGGCCGCCATTTTGTTTCCTATGGTCCAAATAACTTGAGCGATGTACAACTCCTAAAGAATCTTATATACTTCGCTACCGTCAGTTTCGATTTCAGACGAGCCGGCTGACCTGTGACATACGGCGCGTGGACGTCTACATCGAAATTTTGTTTCAAAAATGGTTCAAATGGCTCTGAGCACTGTGGGACTTACGTTCTGAGGTCATCTGTCCCCTAGAACTTAGAACAACTTAAGCCTAACTAACTTAAGGACATCACACACATCCATGCCCTAGGCAGGATTCGAACCTGCGACCCCAGCGGTCGACCGTTTCCAGACTGTAGCGCCTAGAACCACTCGGCCACTACAGCCGGCAAATTTTGTTTCGTTCCAACGGTCCTTCCTTCAACATTTCCGGTCGAAAAAATTCCAAATAAACATTTTGACTAAATTTGACTGATATCTATAACACATCCGGAGAAAAAATTCTCAATGAACATCCTTTTTTCGGGCTAAAGATAGTAAACCTCCTGTACATTGATTGTCCTTGTTACTCTTGATAATACAAAGCTTTCGTAAGAATCGTAAGTTTCTGTCCCATGCTTGTTATTCACTCTAAGACGAAAAGAAAGGCCGCACCACGACGAAATTATTCGAATGGGATGGGAACTGACAGATGTCCGTGTACAGACAAACAAATGATTACAATTTCAAAAATCTGGATGATTTATTCCATAGAAAGAGCTTCACAAATTGGGCTAGGCAACAACACGTTGGTCCACCACTGCCCTTATGCATGCAGTCACTAAGCTTGGCATTAACTGATAGAGTTGTTGGATGTCCTCCTAAGGGATGTTGTTGTTGTTGTTGTTGTTGTGGTCTTCAGTCCTGAGACTGGTTTGATGCAGCTCTCCATGCTACTCTATCCTGTGCAAGCTTCTTCATCTCCCAGTACCTACTGCAGCCTACATCCTTCTGAATCTGCTTAGTGTATTCATCTCTTGGTCTCCCTCTACGATTTTTACCCTCCACGCTGCCCTCCAATGCTAAATTTGTGATCCCTTGACGCCTCAAAACATGTCCTACCAACCGATCCCTTCTTCTAGTCAAGTTGTGCCACAAACTTCTCTTCTCCCCAATACTATTCAATACCTCCTCATTAGTTACGTGATCTACCCACCTTATCTTAAGCATTCTTCTGTAGCACCACATTTCGAAAGCTTCTATTCTCTTCGTGTCCAAACTATTTAACGTCCATGTTTCACTTCCATACATGGCTACACTCCATACAAATACTTTCAGAAACGACTTCCTGACACTTAAATCTATACTCGATGTTAACAAATTTCTCTTCTTCAGAAACGATTTCCTTGCCATTGCCACTCTACATTTTATATCCTCTCTACATCGACCATCATCAGTTATTTTACTCCCTAAATGGCAAAACTCCTTTACTACATTAAGTGTCTCATTTCCTAATCTAATCCCCTCAGCATCACCCGATTTAAGTTGACTACATTCCATTATCCTCGTTTTGCTTTTGTTGATGTTCATCTTATATCCTCAAGACACTGTCCATTCCGTTCAACTGCTCTTCCAAGTCCTTTGCTGTCTCTGACAGAATTACAATGTCATCGACGAACCTCAAAGTTTTTACTTCTTCTCCATGACTTTTAATACCTACTCCGAATTTTTCTTTTGTTTCCTTTACTGCTTGCTCAATATACAGATTGAATAACATCGGGGAGAGGCTACAACCCTGTCTCACTCCCTTCCCAACCACTGCTTCACTTTCATGTCCCTCAACTCTTATAACTGCCATCAGGTTTCTGTACAAATTGTAAATAGCCTTTCGCTCCCAGTATTTTACCCCTGCCACCTTCAGAATTTTAAAGAGAGTATTCCAGTTAACGTTGTCAAAAGCTTTCTCTAAGTCTACAAATGCTAGAAACGTAGGTTTGCCTTTTCTTAATCTTTCTTCTAAGATAAGTCGTAAGGTTAGTATTGCCTCACGTGTTCCAACATTTCTACGGAATCCAAACTGATCTTCACCGAGGTCCGCTTCTACCAGTTTTTCCATTCGTCTGTAAAGAATTCGCGTTAGTATTTTGCAGCTGTGACTTATTAAACTGATAGTTCGGTAATTTTCACATCTGTCAACACCTGCTTTCTTTGGGATTGGAATTATTATATTCTTCTTGAAGTCTGTGAGTATTTCGCCTGTCTCATACATCTTGCTCACCAGATGGTAGAGTTTTGTCATGACTGGCTCTCCCAAGGCCATCAGTAGTTCTAATGGAACTCAGGTCTTTCAGTGCTCTGTCAAACTCTTCACGCAGTATCTTATCTCCCATTTCATCTTCATCTACATCCTCTTCCATTTCCATAATATTGTCCTCAAGAACATCGCCCTTGTATAAACCCTCTATATACGCCTTCCACCTTTCTGCCTTCCCTTCTTTGCTTAGAACTGGGTTGCCATCTGAGCTCTTGATATTCATACAAGTGGTTCTCTCTCTCCAAAGGTCTCTTTAATTTTCCTGTAGGCAGTATCTATCTTACCCCTAGTGAGACAAGCCTCTACATCCTTACATTTGTGCTCTAGCCATCCCTGCTTAGCCATTTTGCACTTCCTGTCAATCTCATTTTTGAGACGTTTGTATTCCTTTTTGCCTGCTTCATTTACTGCATTTTTATATTTTCTCCTTTCATCAATTAAATTCAATATTTCTTCTGTTACCCAAGGATTTCTATTAGCCCTCGTCTTTTTACCTACTTGATCGTCTGCTGCCTTCACTACTTCATCCCTCAGAGCTACCCATTCTTCTTCTACTGTATTTCTTTCACCCATTACTGTCAATTGTTCCCTTATGCTCTCCCTGAAACTCTCTACAACCTCTGGTTCTTTCAGTTTATCCAGGTCCCATCTCCTTAAATTCCCACCTTTTTGCAGTTTCTTCAGTTTCAATCTGCAGTTCATAACCAATAGATTGTGGTGAGAATCCACATCTTACAATTTAAAACCTGGTTCCTAAATCTCTGTCTTACCATTATATAATCTATCTGATACCTTTTAGTATCTCCAGGATTCTTCGAGGTATACAACCATCTTTTATGATTCTTGAACCAAGTGTTAGCTATGCTTAAGTTATGCTCTGTGCAAAATTCTACAAGGCGGCTTCCTCTTTCATTTTTTCCCCCCAATCCATATTCACCTACTATGTTTCCATCTCTCCCTTTTCCTACTGACGAATTCCAGTCACCCATGACTATTAAATTTTCGTCTCCCTTCACTACCTGAATAACTTCTTTTATCTCGTCATACATTTCATCAATTTCTTCATCATCTGCAGAGCTAGTTGGCATATAAACTTGTACTACTGTAGTAGGCGTGGGCTTTGTGTCTATCTTGGCCACAATAATGCGTTCACTATGCTGTTTGTAGTAGCTAACCCGCACTCTTTTTATTCATTATTAAACCTACTCCTGCATTACCCCTATTTGATTTTGTATTTATAACCCTGTAATCACCTGACCAAAAGTCTTGTTCCTCCTGCCACCGAACTTCAGTAATTCCCACTATATCTAACTTTCACCTATCCATTTCCCTTTTTAAATTTTCTAACCTACCTGCCCGATTAAGGGATCTGACATTCCACGCTCCGATCCGTAGAACGCCAGTTTTCTTTCTCCTGATAACGACATCCTCTTGAGTAGTCCCCGCCCGGAGATCCGAATGGGGGACTATTTTACCGCTGGAATATTTTACCCATCATCATTTAATCATACATATCTTAAGGGATATGGTGACAAATTCTGTCCAATTGGCGGGTTAGATCGTCAGAATGACGAGCTGGTTGGATGGCTCTGCCTATAGTGTTCCAGAGGTTCTCAGTTGGAGAGAGATCCGGCGATCTAGCTGGCCAAGGTAAGGTTTGGTAAGCACGAAGACAGGCAGAATAATTTCTCGCCGTGTACGGGCGGGTATTATCTCGCCGCATTGTAAGCCAAGGATGGCTTGCTATGAAGAGAAACGAAATGGAGCGTACAATACCGTTGACGTACCAACGTGCTGTAAGGGTACTGCGAATGACAACCAAAGGGGTCCTGCTACGAAAATAAATGGCAACCCAGACCATAAGTCCTGGCTCTCGCACTGTACGGCGGGCAATAGTTAGATTTGAGACCTAAGTTTCTCCTGGCGTATACAGCTTTCAAATAACTTCCGGGAATTCAGCCAGGTAACACTTTCAGAGACCGCTGAAAGTGTTACCTGGCTGAATTCCCGGAAGTTATTTGAAAATAGTCAGATTTGTATCCAAAACTGTCCAGAGCGTCTCGAGACACGTCTTCGCTGGTCGGCGAGTCTCAGTTCGAAGCGGCACTCATCACTGAAGACAGTTGTACTCCAGGCAATGAGATTCGAGGTCAGTGATAGCTCGAAGTGGCACTCATCACTGAAGAGAGTTACGCTCCAGACAATGAGATTCAAGGTCGGAGATATGTCTGGGGACGCCCCGGGGAGCAGTGGTTGTCCGCCGTATGACTTGACAACCGGAACGCGGGGCGCAATTTTTTTCATAACAACACTTCTTTGGTCGTCATCTGCAGCATCCTTACAGCACAGACGTATGTCGACGATATTCTACGCCCCTTTTTGTTGCACTTTGTGGCAAGCGTGCTGCGCTTACATTTCAGGATGATAACGTCCGCCTGCACACGACGAAAGTTTCTACTGCTTGTCTTCGTGCCTGCCAAATCCTACTTTGGGCACCAAGGTCATTGCATCTCCCCCCTGGTTGGCAACATTTGGAGCATTATGGACAGGGTGCTGCAACCAGTTCGGGATTTTGACGATCTAAGGGGTCAATTGGACAGAATTTGACACCATATCCCTCAGGAGCACATTCAACAACACGACGGTACCGACCGACCGCCATGTCATCCTTAGTGGAAGGGCGTCTTTGTATGATGAAACCGATGGGCACGTGGTCAGCACACCGCTCTCCCGGCCGCATATATATATATATATATATATATATATATATATATATATATATATATATATATGTGTGTGTGTGTGTGTGTGTGTGTGTGTGTGTGTGTGTGCGTGGTGTGTTTCAGAATTTAGTTCGACTCTCTTTCAGCTCCTTCAATCTGTGCACAACCCATTCAATCAGCCTGTAAATATACAGGTGAGCAAAATAAAACAAACTGTCGCACACAATATTTCATGCAACCCAACGTACGTCATCTATATCTGCGTCAAATGACGTAAATCGGATTGTCCATCTCAAGGTGCAGGAAATATTTTCCGGGCCACTATTACACTGTGGAAAGGAACTGTAGGTTCACTTTTCTGAAATCCTGTCTTTTTCTACATTGCGACGCGGTAGTGTGACATTTGGCTTAAAGTTGCCTAAAGGTTTCCTCTGTAACGTTGTGGCACTCTGCAAGGGCACCCTTGACGACACTTCGAGCAACAATGTGCCGACAATTGCACAAAAAAAAGGTACAAAACTCACATATCGTCCCTTCTCTGGAGTGACATCGTTTACCCACCCTACTGCTCATGTGGACTTCTGAGCCGTGGCCTATCTGTAGATGTAGACTGACTGGTGAAAGACTCCGTCCGAAATGGCCTCGAAAGACTCAACGGTACCGACCGACCGCCATGTCATCCTTAGCGGACAGGCATCACTGTATGTGGATAAGGATAGGCACGTGGTCAGCGCAGCGCTCTCCCGGCCGTGTGTCAGTTTTCGTGATTGGAGCCGCTACTTCTCAGCCAAGTAACTCCTCAATTGGCTTCACAAGAGCTGTGTGTACGCCACCTTGTCATCAGCGCTTAGCAAACCGAGACGGTCGCCCATCCAAGTGTTAGCCTATCTCGATAGCGCTTAACGGTGTTAGACTGCGGCAAGGCCGTTGGCTGGTATAAGATAAATAGGGAAGGTGGCTGGGTCAGTAAATGGACTACACAGGAAATAGAAAAACCAACTTGCCTCCATTTAACAAGTGAATAGATTTCCGTCAGCGACGATACTTTCTATACACAGCCTCCGTGTTGCATTATCATTCATAAGCGCACACCACCACCCGCAGCAGAGCCACGCGCGAGACGAGATCTCGCGAGACGTCAGTCCCTCCCCCTGCTTGGATGATGTCCAAACACGCCTCGTCATCTGCGGACAATTAATAATCTCCCCCGCGCTCTCCGGCCGCAGAAATTCGCGCGCAACTTCTATCAAAGACTGTTTTCCGGCGGATGAAGAGGATAGTCTGTGAGAGCAGCGCCAGCCAAACTTCCGGGCAGACTGTCTGAGAAATGCTTCCACGCTTCGCGGGAGCCACATTCGTGCGGAAACGAAGTCTTTCCGTTTTTGTCCTCAGTTACATTTATCTGGGCCGCCTCTCGTCTTGTTGTTTGTGGTGAAGGACTTGTCAACACGAAGAAACACAGTCACATCTTAATTACTGACAGTTACCCATCTCTGTAGCAGAGGTCGTAAAGACGCACACCTTACTTTTAGGTACCCGGGAGAAAATATGTGGCTATAAGTTTGTCGATGGCATTATCAGTGGCGGCAGAAGACTTGGAATATCAGATTGCAACGATTCAGTTATATCCACTGGAAATACACTTCACGAAAAAAAGATTTTCAGTAAATGATTAACAAAAATATTTTTGCCCACCTGCCGCCTTTCTCCAACCATTCAACAAACATTTGAAATCTACTATCTCATCTTCATATTTGGAATTAGTGCATTCTAAGACAAAAATGCCGGACAGTAGGGCCGAGCGGTTCAAGGCGCTTCAGTCTGGAACCGCGCGATCGCTACGGTCGCAGGTTCGAATCCTGCCTCGGGCATGGACGTGTGTGGTGCCCTTAGTTATGTTTAAGTAGTTCTAAGTTCTAGGTGACTGATGACCTGAGATGTTAAGTCCCATAGTGCTCAGAGCCATTTGACAAACAAATGGTTACAATGAAGTTAAAATCTTCTGGGTTATTAGACCACGTCACGTTTCTTCTAAAATGATCGACGTTTCGACCCCTCTGCTGGGATCTTCGTCAGATCCTGAGGAAGATCCCAGCAGAGGGGTAGAAACGTTCAACATTTTAGAAGAAACATGACGCGGCCCAATAACCCAGAAGATTTTAACTTGAGTAACAACGGCGACGAAAGCCTGCAGACTTACATAAATGATTGCAATGTCAGAAAAATTGGATGATTTATTCAACATAATGACCATCACAAAGCGAGCAAGACAAGAACCTATTGGTCCATCTGTGTGCCTAATACACTACTGGCCATTAAAATTGCTACACCACGAACATGACGTGCTACCGACGCGAAATTTACCCGACGGGAAGAAGATGCTGTGATATGCAAATTATTAGCTTTTCAGAGCAATCACACAATGGTGGCGTCGGTGGCGACACCTACAACGTGCTGACATGAGGAAAGTTTCCAACCGATTTCTCATACACAAACAGCAGTTGACCGGCGTTGCCTGGTGAAACGTTGTTGTGATGTCTCGTGTAAGGAGGAGAAATGCGTACCATCACGTTTAGGACTTTGATAAAGGTCGGATTGTAGCCTATCGCGAGTGTGGTTTATCGTATCGCGACATTGCTGCTCGCGTTGGTCGAGATCCAATGACTGTTAGCAGAATATGGAATCGGTGGGTTCAGGAGTGTAATAAGGAACACCGTGCTGGATCCCAACGCCCTCGTATCACTAGCAGTCGAGATTACAGGCATCTTATCCACATGGCTGTAACGGATCGTGCAGCCACGTCTCGATCCCTGAGTCAACAGATGGGGACGTTTGCAAGACAACAACCATCTGCACGAACAGTTCGACGACGTTTGCAGCAGCATGGACTATCCGCTCGGAGACCATGGCTGCGGTTACTCTAGACGCTGCATCACAGGCAGGAGCGCCTGCGGTGGTGTACTCAACGACGAACCTGTATGACCGAATGGCAAAACATCATTTTTGCGGATGAATCCTGGTTCTGTTTACAGCATCATGATGGTCGCACCCGTGTTTGGCGACAGGTTCTGTTTACAGCATCATGATGGTCGCACCCGTGTTTGGCGAAATCGCGGTGAAGGCACATTGCAAGCATGTATTCGTCATCGCCAGTATGGCGTATCGGGGTGCCATTGGTTACACGTCTCGTTCAACTCTTGTTCGCATTGACGGCACTTTCAACAGCGGACGTTATATTTCAGATGTGTTACGACTCATGGCTCTACCCTTCATTCCATGCCTGCGAAACCCTATATTTCAGCAGGATAATGCACGACCGCATGTTGGAGGTCCTGTACGGGCCTTTCTGGATACAGAAAATGTTCGACTGCTGCCCTAGCCAGCACGTTCTCCAGATATCTCACCAATTGAAAACGTCTGGTCAATGGTGGCCGAGCAACTGGCTCGTCACAATACGCTAGTCAATACCCTTGATCAACTGTGGTATCGTGTTGAAGCTGCATGCGCAGCTGTACCTGTACACGCCATCCAAACTCTGTTTGACTCAATGCCCAGGCGTATTAAGGCCGTTATTACGGCCAGAGGTGGTTGTTCTGGTTACTGATTTCTCAGGATCTATGCACCCAAATTGCGTGAAAAAGTAATCACATGTCAGTTGTAGTATAATATATTTGTTCAATGAATACCCGTTTATCATCTCCATTTCTTCTTGGTGTAGATATTTTAATGGCCAGTGGTGTAGAAGGAGTTATGCGGCTTGGCGTTGACTGACAGAGTTGCTGGATCTCCTCTTGAGGGATATCGTGCCAAATTATGTCCAATCGGCAAGTTATGTCGTCAAATCCCCGAGATTGTTGGAGGACCTTCCAAACGTTCTCAGTTGGGAAGAGATTCGACGACTTTGGTTGCCACTGTAGGGCCCGGCAGGCACGAAGACAAGCAGTAGAATCTCTCGTGCATGCGCAGGCGGGTGGTAATTTGCTGTCATCTAAATCCAGAATTACTTGCCATCAATGGCAACAAAACAAGCCACTGGATATCGACGACGTACCACAGTGCTACAAGTGTGCCCAGATGACAACCAAAGTTGTCCTGTTACGAAAAGGAATGCCAGCCCAGACCACCCACTCCTGGTTGTCAAACGGTATGGCGAGTGAAAGTCATGTTGTTATCCCAGCGCTGTCTGTGGCGTCTCCAGACACGTCTTCCGCCTGGAACATCATTGACTGGAGTGGAATTTTCTTCAGAGATGAGCCCCGCTTCGAAGTGAGACGTGATGACCAGTGAAGATGTGTCTGAAGCCGCCCAGGACTGTGGGAAACTGCCCCTAAAGGCGGAAGAATCAGCAGTGATCAACCGACACGTAACGTGTATCCACAGGACATGTGGCCTGTGATTGAAAAGTGTCTTGATGATCCGTTGTGGTCGAGCGGTTCTAGGCGCTTCAGTCTGGAACCGCGTGACCGCTACGGTCGCAGGTTCGAATCCTGCCTCGGGCTTAGTTAGGTTTAAGTAGTTCTAAGTTCTAGGGGACTGATGACCTCAGATGTTAAGTCCCGTAGTGCTCAGAGCCATTTGAACCACTTTTGTCTTGATGATCTCTCCACTGGCAAAAGATTCCGGAATAGTCCCCCATTCGTGTCTCCGGAAGGGGACTGCCAAGGGGGAGGTGATCATGAGAAAAAGACTGACTAATCAACAAAAATATAACGTTCTACGAATTGGGGCGTGAAACGTCAGAAGCTTGAACGTGGTAGGGAAGCTAGAAAGTCTGAAAAAGGAAATGCAAAGGCTCAAGCTACATACAGTAGGGGTCAGTGAAGTGAAATGGAAGGAACACAAGGATTTCTGGTGATATGAGTAGAGTGTAATACCAGCAGCAGCAGAAAATGGTATAACGGGAGTAGGATTCGGTATGAAAGGGAAGGTGGGGCAGAGAGTGTGTTTCTGTCATCAGTTCAGTGACAAGGTCGTTCTTATCAGTACTGACAACAAACCAACACCGACAACGATAGTTCAGGTTATATGCCGATGTCTCAAGCTGAAAGTGAAGAGATAGAGAAAGTATGTTAAGATATAAAATACGTAAAGAGAGACGAAAATCTTAGTCACGGAAGACTGGAAGGCAGTTGTAGGGGAAGGAGCAGAAGAAAAGGTTACGGGAGAATATGGGCTAGGGACAGGGAATGAGAGAGGAGAATAATTGGGTTCTGTAATAAACATCAGCTAGTAATAGCGAATATTCTGTTCAGGAGTCGCAAGAGGAGGAGGTATACTTGGAAAAGGGCTGGGTGATACGGGAAGATTTCAGTTAGATTACATCATGGTCAGACAGAGATGCCGAAATCAGATACTGGATTGCAAGTCTTACCCAAGAGCAGGTAAAGATTTAGATCACAATATAGTTGTGATGAAGAGTAGGCTGAAGTTGAAGATATTATTCAGGAAGAAACGATACGCAAAGAAGTGGGATACAGAAGTACTAAGAAATCGCGAGATACGCTTGAAGATATCTAAGGCTATAGATACAGCAATAAGAAATAGCTCGGTAGACAGTACAGTTGAAGAGGAATGGACATCTCTAAAAAGGGCCATCACAAAAGCTGGAAAGAAAAACGTGGGAACAAAGAAGGTAACTGCGAAGGTAACAGAAGAAATCATTTGATCGATGAAAGGAGGAAGTACAAAAACTTTACGGGAAACTCAGGATTACAGAAATAAAAGTCGCTGACGAATGAAATAAGTAGGAAGCTCAGGGAAGCTAAGACGAAATGGCTGCATCAGAAATGTGAAGAAATCGAAAAAGAATTGTCGGAAGGACAGATTTAGCATGTAGGAAAGTCAATACAACCTTCGGTGACATTAAAAGCAAGGGTGGTATCGTCAAAGGCGCAACAGGAATTTCACTGCCTAAATGCAGAGGAGAGAGCGGATAGGTGTAAAAAATACATTGAAATCCTCTATGGCGGGGAAGATTTGTGTGATGTGATAAAAGAGGAAACAGGAGTCGACTGAGAAGAGATAGGGGATCCAGTATTAGAATCAGAATTTAAATGAGCTTTGGAGGACTGGAGACCAAATAAGGCAGGAGGAATAGTTGTGCACCATATTTCATTCGGCTTTCATGGTGCAAGTCGATGATTTGTTTCAAATATTTCTTGAATGCCGACGATGTCCATTTTGGAAGTGTAATACATAAAAGGTTGAGCTCTGCATCTTCCGGACACTCATTTTCTATCGGCCTCCTGATGCACATGGTAAGTCACTACTAGCACATAGTATTTTTTTGTGTTTAACACAACACTTTCAAATGAGCATTATTAAAAATTTAATTTGCGACCTAGCGCTGAAAGGGTTTCTAACGAGAGAAAAGTGGGAAGAGGTGGATGAAAAGAGGGAGGACGAGGAAGTGATGAGATATAGGGAGCAGGATTGTACAAAGAGAGAGGGAAGAGGAGGTTGTGTGGCCAGAGGGGGGGGGGGGGGCGGAACGAGACTATGACGTGTATCCACACATGTTTAGCAACTACAAAGCAATGCCTAGTTTGCTAGTATTTTATAGAAGAAGAGAAATAGCTTTCGCCTATATACGAGGCTAATCCCAAAAGTAAGGTCTCCTATTTTTTTTATAAGTACATATACCTGTTTATTTCGGCCGGCCGTGGTGGCCGAGCTTTCCTAGGCGCTTCAGTTCGAATCCTGCCTCGTGCTTGGATGTGTGTGATGTCCTTAGGTAAGTTAGGTTTAAGTAGTTCTACGTTCTAGGGGACTGATGACCTCAGAAGTTAAGTCCCAAGGTGCTAAGAGCCATTTTTGAACCTGTTTATTTCTACAATGATTTGCATCAGGTTTACAGCTTGAACATTTTGCTATTTTTGGACATAATCTCCGTTTATGTCGATGCAGTTTGTAGACGTTGTGGCAGTTTCTGTATGCCCATGTCATACCAGCTCGCCGCCATGCTGTTGAGAAAGTTACGGACCTCCTCCTTCACCTCGTCGCCGGAGCTGAATCGCTTTGCGGCCAAATGTTCTTTTAACCTAGGGAACAGCTGATAGTCACTGGACGCCAAGTCAGGACTATAGGGTGGGTGGGTGATTGTGTTCCACTGAAACTGTTGCAGGAGAGCAACGGCTTGTCGAGCGATGTGTGGGCGAGCGTTGTCATGGAGAATGTGCACGCCCTTGCTCAACATTCCTTTTCTCCGGTTCTGAATTGCCCGTTTGCGTTTTTTCAGGGTCTCACAGTACCTGTCAGCGTTAATTGTGGTCCCAGCGATTCAGCTCCGACGACGAGGTGAAACAAGAGGTTCACACTTTCTGAACAGCATTGGCATACAAAAACTGCCACACGTCTACAAAAATGCATCGACAGAAATGGAGATTATATCGAAAAATAGCTAAACGACCAAGCTGTAAACTGGTGTAAACCATTGTAGAAATAAACAGGTCTATGTACTTACGGGGTGTTTCAAAAATGACCGGTATATTTGAAACGGCAATAAAAACTAAACGAGCAGCGATAGAAATACACCGTTTGTTGCAATATGCTTGGGACAACAGTACATTTTCAGGCAGACAAACTTTCGAAATTACAGTAGTTACAATTTTCAACAACAGATGGCGCTGCGGTCTGGGAAACTCTATTGTACGATATTTTCCACATATCCACCATGCGTAGCAATAATATGGCGTAGTCTCTGATTGACATTACCCGAAACCTTTGACAACGTGTCTGGCGGAATGGCTTCACATGCAGATGAGATGTACTGCTTCAGCTGTTCAATTGTTTCTGGATTCTGGCGGTACACCTGGTCTTTCAAGTGTCCCCACAGAAAGAAGTCACAGGGGTTCATGTCTGGCGAATAGGGAGGCCAATCCACGCCGCCTCCTGTATGTTTCGGATAGCCCAAAGCAATCACACGATCATCGAAATATTCATTCAGGAAATTAAAGACGTCGGCCGTGTGATGTGGCCGGGCACCATCTTGCATAAACCACGAGGTGTTCGCAGTGTCGTCTAAGGCAGTTTGTACCGCCACAAATTCACGAAGAATGTCCAGATAGCGTGATGCAGTAATCGTTTCGGATCCGAAAAATGGGCCAATGATTCCTTTGGAAGAAATGGCGGCCCAGACCAGTACTTTTTGAGGATGCAGGGACGATGGGACTGCAACGTGGGGCTTTTCGGTTCCCCATATGCGCCAGTTCTGTTTATTGACGAAGCCGTCCAGGTAAAAATAAGCTTCGTCAGTAAACCAAATGCTGCCCACATGCATATCGCCGTCATCAATCCTGTGCAGTATATCGTTAGCGAATGTCTCTCGTGCAGCAATGGTAGCGGCGCTGAGGGGTTGCCGCGTTTGAATTTTGTACGGATAGAGGTGTAAACTCTGGCGCATGAGACGATACGTGGACGTTGGCGTCATTTGGACCGCAGCTGCAACACGGCGAACGGAAACACGAGGCCGCTGTTGGATCACCTGCTGCACTAGCTGCGCGTTGCCCTCTGTGGTTGCCGTACGCGGTCGCCCTACCTTTCCAGCACGTTCATCCGTCACGTTCCCAGTTCGTTGAAATTTTTCAAACAGATCCTTTATTGTATCGCTTTTCGGTCCTTTGGTTACATTAAACCTCCGTTGAAAACTTCGTCTTGTTGCAACAACACTGTGTTCTAGGCGGTGGAATTCCAACACCAGAAAAATCCTCTGTTCTAAGGAATAAACCATGTTGTCTACAGCACACTTGCACGTTGTGAACAGCACACGCTTACAGCAGAAAGACGACGTACAGAATGGCGCACCCACAGACTGCGTTGTCTTCTATATCTTTCACATCACTTGCAGCGCCATCTGTTGTTGAAAATTGTAACTACTGTAATTTCGAAAGTTTGTCCGCCTGAAAATGTACTGTTGTCCCAAGCATATTGCAACAAACGGTGTATTTCTATCGCTGCTCGTTTAGTTTTTATTGCCGTTTCAAATATACCGGTCATTTTTGAAACACCCTGTATAAGAAAATAGGAGACCCTACTTCTGGGATTACCCTCGTAAAATGTAGCTACTGAAACTAACCGAAGAAGGCTAAAAAGGGTAGCAAATATAAAAATCTTATAAATAAAAGAACAGGGTAGTTCGCGGTGTTAAGTCCGGAGGTACCCTAATTCGGTTCTCTGTGCCTCTTCAGATTTTTCTGAAGTGTGGAAGTTTTAGCCTCGTGGGGCCAAATGAAGAGCTGCCTGAATAAGGAAGCAATGTCACAGGATGCAGCTACTGGCTAGAATGTCTTTCGGGGTTATATCGCTCCTTGTACTGTCCTGCAGCACGTCAGAACATGTCAAAGGCCTAATCCCTGAGTAGTATTTACCTTTTTTCTTAACAACATTTAACTGCATGAGCCGTGAAACTGCTTCTATTAATATTGTCTGCAAGATCATTGGTGTACTGGGTGATTGTAATTAAACTGCAGCTAGCCACAAAGGTACAGTGTCGGCTGCAATTATCGTATTGCAACGAAACATGATAAATATGCTGCTGCATTAACGCGGAACCCATTTATGGCGGACAAAAATTAGCTCTAGTTTTTGCCAGCAAGAGCAAATGTGGCAATCAGAATGCAAGAAAGACGTACAGATATGTTTCCCTACGCAATGGATTAGAAACGGGGCGTGGGCACAAAAGGTCAAAGAAGTGACAAAGGTATAGCACTTATTTTATTATTAACCGCCGTTTACACAATTTGTTCAAAATGAGCAACGGGGACGTCAACGAGATGCTGCATCCGTAAAACGACGGGATCAACAGTTGTTCGCAGCACCTCCGGTGGAATCTGAGCAACGTCTTCCTATACAGGGTGGTCCGCTGATAGTGACCAAATATCTCACGAAATAAGCATCCTGTGGCCGAGCGGTTCTAGACGCTACAGTCTGGAACCGCGCGACCGCTACGGTCGCAGGTTCGAATCCTGCCTTGGGGATGGATGTGTGTGACGTCCTTAGATTAGTTAGGTTTAAGTAGTTCTACGTTCTAGGGGACTGATGACCTTAGAAGTTAAGTCCCATGGTGCTCAGAGCCATTTGACCCAAATAAGCATCAAACGAAACTACAAAGAACGAAACTCGTGTAGCTTGAAGGGGGAAACCAGATGGTACTATGGTCGGCCCGCTAGATGGCGCTGCCATAGGTCAAACGGATATCAACTGCCTTTTTTAAAATAGGAACCCCCATTTTTTGTTACATATTCGTGTACTACGTAAAGAAATATGAATGTTATAGTTGGACCACATTTTTCGCTTTGTGATAGGTGGCGCTGTAATAGTCACAAACACATGGCTCACAATTTTAGACGAACAGTTGTTAACAGGTAGGTTTTTTAAATTAAAATACAGAACTTAGGTACGTTTGACCATTTTATTTCGGTTGTTCCAATGTGACACACGTACCTTTGTGAACTTATAATTTCTGGGAACGCATGCTGATACAGCGTGATTACCTTTAAATACCATATTAATGCAATAAATACTCAAAATGGTGTCCGTCAACCTCAATGCATTTGGCAATACGTGTAACGACATTCCTCTCAACAGCAAGCAGTTCGCCTTACGTAATGTTCGCACATGCATTGACATTGCGCTGACGAATGTTGTCAGGCGTTGTCGGTGGTTCACGACAGCAAATATCCTTCAGCTTTCCCCACAGAAAGAAATCCGGGGACATCAGATCCGATGAACGTGCGGGCCATGGTATGGTGCTTCGACGACCGATCCACCTGTCATTAAATATGCTATGCAATACCGCTTCAATCGCACGCGAACTATGTGCAGGACATCCATCATGTTGGAAGTACATCGCCATTCTGTCATGCAGTGAAACATCTTGTAATAACATCGGTAGAACACTACGTAGGAAGTCAGCATATATTGCACCATTTAGATTGACATCGATAAAATGGGAGCCAATTATCCTTCCTCCCATAATGCCGCACCATACATTAACCCGCCAAGGTCGCTGATGTTCCACTTGTCGCAGCCATCGTGGATTTTCCGTTGCCCAATAGTGCATATTATGCCGGTTTACGTTATCGCTGTTGGTGAATGACGCTTCGTCGCTAAATAGAACGCGTGCAAAAAACCTGTCATCGTCCCGTAATTTCTCTTGTGCCCAGTGGAAGAACTGTATACGACGTTCAAAGTCCTCGCCACGCAATTCCTGGTGCATGGAAATATGGTACGGGTGCAATCGATGTTGATGTAGCATTCTCAACACCGACGTTTTTGAGATTCCCGATTCTCGCGCAGTTTGTCTGCTACTGATATGCGGATTAGCCGCGACAGCAGCTAAAACACCTACTTGGGCATCATCATTTGTTGCAGGTGGTGGTTGACGTTTCATATGTGTCTGAACACTTCCTGTTTCCTTAAATAACGTAACTATCCGACGAACGGCGCGGCCACTTGGATGATGTCGTCCAGGATACACAGCACACGCCCTTTGGGCATTTTGATCACAATAGCCATACATCAACACGATATCGACCTTTTCCGCAATTGGTAAACGGTCCATTTAAACACGGGTAATGTATCACGAAGCAAATACCGTCCCCAATGGCGGAATGTTACGTGATACCACGTAGTTATACATTTGTGACTATTACAGCGCCATCTATCACAAATCGAAAAAAGTGGTCCAACTGAAATATTCATATTTCTTTACGTGCGAAATGACTATGTAATAACGAATGGGAGTTCCTATTTTAAAAAACGCAGCTGATATCCGTTTGATCTATGGCAGCGCCATCTAGCGGGCCAACCATAGCGCCGTCTGGTTTCCCCCATCAAGCTAGACGAGTTTCGTTCTTTGTAGTTTTTTCGTTTGATGCTTATTTCGTGAGATATTTTGCCCTGTCACTATTAATGCACCACCCTGTATTCTGGCCTTCAGGTCAATTAGAGGCCGAACGCGGCCGTGGTAAACGCGTCGTTTTAGATACCCGCAGAGCCAAAAGCCACATGGGTTCAGATCAGGGGATATTGCCGACCACGTATCTGGAAAACGTCCGGAGATAACATGTTCGCGGAAGGTCGCGTTAAGCAGATCTTTGACTGGGCGAGCGATATGAGGTGTTGGCCCGTCTTGCATGATAACACTTGCTCTCTTCCAAAGGAGATATCACATGTTGCATAAGGAGGTCTCCATAACGTGCAGACGTCGCCGTACATCTAGCGTGACCCCTGGGTGTATTCTCTCCCCTGATGAAGGGACTCAGAATACAGCTGCTTGTGAATTCACCCCACACAGTCACATACGGCGAGTGCAATAGCTATTCGTTCACAACACGCCGTTTAAAATACCCCAAATTCGGCAGTTCTGTGTACGCACTGCACCCTGTAGTGTAAAATGTGTCTCATCACTCCATAAAATATTGCCTGGTCACATGTCAGCGACTTCGGTCACCGCCAGAAAGCGGAGAGCAGATTTAGAATGTAACTGTGCATCGTGAAGTTTCAGCTGTTGCGCCATCTGCATCTTGTATGAGTAACAGAGTAAAGCAGACTGCAAAACCTTCCGTACTGTTGACCATGGGATGGACAATTCTCTTGTAATCGCACGAGCGCTACCACTACCTGGGGCACATGCTGCATGGTCAGTTACAACAGCAGCAACCACGTCAATAACTTCCACCAGAACAGTACGCCTTCCACTTCCAGGTGCCACACCAAGGTCAGCCGTGTTTTCGAGTTTCATCATCACCTTTTTTAAACCATTCAATGACATCAGCCTCTCCTCACGCCTTTCAATCGGCAATACTCTCTCAATCCAGCGCTGTAATTGCTGCTGTTCACATAAAACCGTTTAACTAACAGTGGAATGCCTCTCTCGAGGATACCCATAGTGTTCACGCACTTATGGGTTCTCAAATGACAGTGTCGATGTCGTACATCACACAAGCAGTGTACAGCGCCAGATTTTCGCCTGGTGGCCAATGACGAAACTTTTTTTTATTTCTCTTTTTTTTTTTAAGTGTAAGTCGGTTCCGCATTAACACATTAGCGTAGCTACCACGCTTCACTGTCGTATGACATGGACCACAATGAGTAGCTGCATTTTAATTATGACCAACTCAGACAGTATGAACAGTAATGGTCCAGACACACGTCCCTGTGGTATACATGAAGTTATGTAAGAGTTTTCTGTCCAAAATACACTACTGGCCATTAAAATTGCTACACCAAGAAGAAATGCGGATGATAAACGGGAATTCATTGGACATATACTAGAACTGACATGTGATTACATTTTCACGCAATTTGGGTGCATAGATCCTGAGAAATCAGTACCCAGAATAACTACCTCTGGCCGTAATAACGGCCTTGATACGCCTGGGCAAACAGAGCTTGGATGATGTCTACAGGTACAGCTGCCCATGCAGCTTCAACACGATAACACAG
This sequence comes from Schistocerca nitens, assembly GCF_023898315.1. Classification (NCBI taxonomy): domain Eukaryota; kingdom Metazoa; phylum Arthropoda; class Insecta; order Orthoptera; family Acrididae; genus Schistocerca; species Schistocerca nitens. The sequence goes on along the minus strand of NC_064625.1, from coordinate 94,194,840 downwards.
TTCCTCAAGAGTAGTGACTGGCTTGTTGTGGCGAGCCAGTTGCTCGGCCACCATTCACCAGACGTTTTAAATTGGTGAGAGATCTGGAGAATGTTCTGGCCAGGGCAGCAGTCGAACATTTTCTGTATCCAGAAAGGCCCGTACAGGACCTGCAACATGCGGTCGTGCATGATCCTGCTGAAAAATAGGGTTTCGCAGGGATCGAATGAAGGGTAGGGCCACGGGTCGTAACACATTTGAAATGTAGCGTCCACTGTTCAAAGTGCCCTCAATGCGAACAGGAGGCGACAAAGACGTGTAGCCAATGGCACCCCACATCATCACTCCGGGTGATACGCCAGTATGGCGATGACGAATACACGATTCCAATGTGCGTTCACCGCGATGTCGCCAAACACGGATGCGGCCATCATGATGCTGAAAACAGATCCTGGATTCATCCGAAAAAATGACGTTTTACCATTTGTGCACCCAGGTTCGTCGTTGAGTACACCATCGCAGGCGCTCCTGTCTGTGATGCAACGTCAAGGGTAACCGGAGCCAGGGTCTCCGAGCTGATAGTCCATGCTGCTGCAAACGTCGTAGAACTGTTCGTGCAGACGGTTGTTGTCTTGGAAACGTCCCCATCTGTTGATTCAGGGATCGAGACGTGGCTGCACAATCCGTTACAGCCATGCGGATAAGATGCCTGTCGTCTCGACTGCTAGCGATAAGAGGCCGTTGGGATCCAGCACGGCATTCCGTATTACCCTCCTGAACCCACCGATTCCATATTCTGCTAACAGTCATTGAATCTCGACCAACTCGAGCAGCAACGTCGCGATACGATAAACCGCAATCGCGATAGGCTACAATCCGACCTTTATCAAAGTCGGAAACGTGATGATACGCATTTCTCCTCCTTACACGAGGCATCACAACAACGTTTCACCAGGCAACGCCGGTCAACTGCTGTTTGTGTATGAGAAATCGGTTGGTAACTTTCCTCGTGTCAACACGTTGTAGGTGTCGCCACCGGCGCCAACCTTGTGTGAATGCTGTGAAAAGCCAATCATTTGCATATTACAGCATCTTCTTCCTGTCGGTTAAATTTCGTGTCTGTAGCACGTCATCTTCGTGGTGCAGCAATTTTAATGGGCAGTAGTGTATGGGACGAGTCCTATCTCCAGACAACGAAGTTGAATAGCGCTGCCTTACGATCGCTCAGCACAGCAACGTGCGTCTTAGTCCTACCGCAGCACCTAGAGCAGCTGGGGCCCGCAGAGAAGTCTTCGCAAACTCCAGACAGCGGGCGAGCTGCCAGTGGCCTGTGCTCCGCTTTCGCATGGCTCGCGCCCATTACGGACCCGTGACGTCACGGCCTGCTATTAAGGCACACGACATCCACCCATTTCCCGGCTGTTTCCCTCCCCCTCTCGGTCTACTATTTCTCTCTGTCTTACCGCCTCCGTTTGTCTCACGCGAGACCTGGGTGCACCAGCCCCACTGCTTCCCCTCCTTCCGCCCCCCCTCCCCCCGCCCCGCCGTCCAACTACCATCGCCGGACCTGCTAGGAAGAAAGTAAAAAATGAAGGAAAATTGGAGGTTTGGGTGCAAGTTGTGGAGGGCAGTGGATGGGGGAGAGGGGGGGAGGGAAGGGAGAGAAAAGAAACAAAAAAACTCCGCCCACCTCGCATCAAGATGAATAAGTCAAATTACAGAGCTGTGGTCGGTGGTCGGCGCTGCACGGCATGTTGCTGCCGTAGCTGCAGGGAAGGAAAGGTTCTCGGTGAAGGGGAGGGGTGGAGGGGGGGAGAGGAGGGTGAAGGTGGAGTTTTTTTGTTACTTTTTTGGGAGACGGCAGCAAGCTGACTGCGAACGTGCACCAAACTTGCTCCTAGAAATAGACGGCACCGGTTTTACACCTATACTGAGTGAGGCAATACTGACCCTACGACTTATCTTAGAAGCTAGATTAATGAAAGGCAAACCTACGTTTCTAGCATTTGTAGACTTAGAGAAAGCTTTTGACAATGTTGACTGGAATACTCTCTTTCAAATTCTGAAGGTGGCAGGGGTAAAATATAGGGATCGAAAGGCTATTTACAATTTGTATAGGAACCAAATGGCAGTTATAAGAGTTGAGGGGCATGAAAGGGAAGCAGTAGTTGGGAAGGGAGTGAGACAGGGTTGTAGCCTCTCCCCGATGTTATTCAATCTGTATATTGAGCAAGCAGTGAAGGAAACAAAATAAAAATTCGGAGTAGGTATTAAAATTCATGGAGAAATAAAAACTTTGACGTTCGCCGATGACATTCTAATTCTGTCAGAGACAGCAAAGGAGTTGGAAGAACAGTTGAACGGAATGGAGAATGTCTTGAAAGGAGGGTATAAGATGAACATTAACAAAAGCAAAGCAAGAAAGGAATGTAGTCTAATTAAGCCGGGTGATGCTGAGGGAATTAGATTAGGAAATGAGACGCTTAAAGTAGTAAATGAGTTTTGGTATTTGGGGAGCAAAATAACTGATGATGAAGCAGAGAGGATATAAAATGTAGACTGGCAATGGCAAGGAAAGCGATTCAGAAGATGAGAAATTTGTTAACATCGAGTACAGATTTAAGTGTCAGGAAGCCGTTTCTGAAAGTATTTGTATGGAGTGTAGGCATGTATGGAAGTGAAACATGGACGATAAATAGTTTAGACAACAAGAGAATAGAAGCTTTCGAAATGTGGTGCTACAGAAGAATGCTGAAGATTCGATGGGTAGATCACATAACTAATGAGGAGGTATTGAACAGAATTGGAGAGTTGAGACGTTTGTGGCACAACTTGACTAGAAGGGACCGGTTGGTAGGACATGTTCTCAGGCATCAAGGGATCACCAATTTAGTATTCGAGGGCAGCGTGGAGGATAAAAATCGTAGAGGGAGACCAAGAGATGAATACACCAAGCAAATTCAGAAGTATGTAGGCTGCAGTAGGTACTGGGAGATGAAGAAGCTTGCACAGGATAGAGTAGCATGGAGAGCTGCATCAAACCAGTCTCAGGACTGAAGACCACAACAACAACAACAACAACAACAACAACTGTGTGAGCGACTGATTATAAAATCTATGTATAAGAAAGAATGACTCGTCCTCGCTCAACTGAGACCTCTAAGAACAGAAACGTGAAACCTGAAGAGGGTGTGGATCTTATACTGTAGGCGCCGTTTAAGAAGGGATTGCCCGAAATTCCACTCCTAAGAGGGTTAAAATATGGGGTGAATTTCCTTTTCGAAAAATATCGCTATTCAGGCAATTTCGAAGCTAGACCTACAAACATTGGTATTTGGTTTCTCGGTCAGAAATAAAGAAATACGTATTTACAAACCAGTTTTGATCACAATTTATTTATTACGGTGACCGCTTTCGGCCACTACTGCGGTCATCTTCAGACCAATGAGTAAGAACCTCCTTCGATTTACCACCTGAAGAAGGTTCTTACTCATTGGTCTGAAGATGACCACAGTAGTGGTCGAAACCGGTCACCGTAATAAATAAATTGTGATCAATACTGTTTTCGATAGTAAGTATTTGTAACACATTGATCGCTGTTCACTCCCACATTGTATTCTAAAGTAAAGAAATACGTGTTTCATCATTCTTTAAAATTTAATCTTATGGGGATGAAATTGTGGATAAAAGCTTCTTTTTTGAAAATACATCATTAACGAATTACTAAAGAATTTTTAAAGCTACATCTATGAAAATTGGTATTTGACTTCTCGGTTACAGGAAAATTTATATGTTTCAGTGTTTTTGGAAATTGGCCTCCTGATGGGGTGAAATAAGGTATGAGATTCTTATTAGGGAAACATTTTTGAAGCTAAATCTATGAAAATTTGAATTTGGCTTCTTGCTTATAAATTACAAAAATACGTGCTCACTGTTTTTGGAAAGTAAACCCCTATGGGGGTGAAACGGGGGATGAAAGTTTTTATGTAAATATTTCATTCCGCAAGCATTTTTAAAGCTGAAACGACGAAAGTTTGTATTTGGCTTCTCTGTTACAAATAAAACATATGCATGTCACCGTTTTTGTAAATTGGAGCCCTAAGGGGCTGAAATAGGGCAAGACTGATTCACTCACTCGTCAACGCCCAGCCGAAACCGCTAAGGGTAAAAAATTGAAGTTTGGAGTGGATGTAGATCTTATACTGTAGACATCGTTTAAGAAGGGCTTGCCCGAAATTCACTCCTAAGCGGGTGAAATAGTGCGCGAAAGGATGTTTGAAAGTACGTCGCTACTAAGGAAATTTTAGAGCTAGAACTAAGGAAAATGATATTTTATTTCTCAATCAGAAAATAAAAAACGCCTGTTTCAGCATTTTTGGAAATTCAGCCACTAAGAGGGTAAAATTGTGGGTGAAAGTTCTTTTGGAGATAAATAATTATAAAGAACTCCAACAGGATTTGTAAGGCTACATCTATGAGAACAGGTATTTTAGAAATAAAACAAAGCGTATTTCAGTATTTCTGTAAATTCAACCCCTAAGGGAATGCAATAGGCGATGAAAATCTTTAAGAAAATAGTTCTTCTTCTTCTTCTTCTGCTTTTACGGCCTCATTGGACCACTTCAGTCAATCATTTCTGGTCCTCTTCTTTGGTATTTTCCCCTTCCGAGTGGCCCAGTATCTCTTCATTCGTTCCGATGCTTTTCGTCGTTCCTTATCTGTAAATACCCTTTTCATTGTATGTCGTTTGTCAATTTTTGGTTTAAATCTTATTTCTGTGTCCCTCAACTTCTTTAAATTTGGCGTTTTGTTCTGCAAATCATCCAGAGTTATTTCCAGTTCTTCCATATCCTCTCTTATTTCCTTAAGCCATCCTCCTTGTTGTTTCAATTTCCAGAGTTTCTCAATAATTTTTCTTGATAATCTGGTTTCTGGTGTCCTCAGAATGTGACCACAAAAAGAGATCCTTTTCTTTCGTATAGTATCAGTGATGGGCTCCAGTTCTCTGTATACCACTTCATTTGGAACTATCCGCCATTGCCCAGCTTTTTGATATTTCTTATTTATGCATGTTCTAGCAATTCTTCTCTCTACTTTTAAAATTTTGTCAATTCTGTTTTTCTGGGTGACTTTAAAAAGAGTTTCACTTCCGTATGTAACCTCTGGTTGAACCACCGTCTTGTAATGTTTTAATTTTGTTTTAATTGATAGACATTTTTTATTGTACGTAGACCATGTTAGTTTTTGAGCTTTTATCATTTTATTAGTTCTTGCTCGCCATGCAGGTTTCTCGTCCAATTTATGTGTTATAATTTCACCCAGGTATTTAAATTGTTTCACTATTTTAATTTCCCTATTATTCACTGTGATGTGATCTATTACAAGTGGATCCGTTACCATTATGTCAGTCTTTTCAAATGATATCTGGAGTCCTAATTTTTGTGCTATATTTTGTAAGCTTGTTATTTGTTTCGTGGCTTCCTGAATATTATTAGCTAGTAATGCTAGGTCATCAGCAAATCCCAAGCAATTTAGGTTTATTTTATCTTTCTTAGTTCCAATTTTAATATTCATAGGATTTTCCTTGTACCATTCTCTCATTACATATTCAAGAGCACAATTGAATAGCAATGGTGATAAACAATCTCCCTGTCTCAACCCTGTTTTAATCGTAAATGGTTCAGATATTTCTCCTCTAAATTTTACTTTGGATTTGGTGTTTGTTAAGGTTAACTGTATCATTTTTATTAATTTAGGATGAAGTCCAAAATTCCTTAATATTTTCATCATTGAAGATCTATGGATGCAATCATATGCCTTTTTGAAATCTACAAAGGTTATGACTAGTTGTTTTTGCCTTCTTTTGTAGACATCCATAACTAACTTCAAGGTGATTATCTGTTCTGGGCAGCTTCTCCAGGATCTAAATCCTCCTTGATATTCTCCCAGTTCCAGTTCTAGTTGATCTTTACAGCGGTTGTATAGTATTCTTGACATGATCTTATACGTGCAGTCCAAAAGGGAAATTCCTCTATAGTTGTCTGGATTTGATTTTTCCCCTTTCTTATGTAATGGATGTATTATAGCAGTAGTCCAATTTTCTGGTAATTTCTCTTCATTCCAGATTTTTAATATGCATTGGTGTAATGCTATCTTTACTGGTTCTGCTGCATATTTCCAAAGTTCAGCAAACGTTTGATCTTCTCCACTTGCTTTGTAGTTTTTGAGTTCTTTCAAAGCTCTGTAGACCTCATTAATTGTAGGTGGATTTATATTTTCTGCTGGTGTTTTAATTGGGGTTTCTGTGTTTATCTGAAGAAGTTCTGGGGGATCTTCACAATTTAGTAACTTGTTAAATGTTTCTGCTAGAATTTCTGTATTTTTACTATTGCTATGGGCTAGGTTATTATCTTTATCTTTTAACATTAATGTTGGAGGATCATATCTTTGTAATTGTCTGCCAAATATTTTGTAATAGTCTCTTGAGTTTGTTTTTTCACTATTTGTTTCTATCATTAGAAGTATGTCTTTTTGGTACTGACGTTTAACTCTCCTTATTATTTTTTGTGTTGTCTTCCTTTGTTTTGTGAGTTCCAAATATGATTTTTCTGTTTTTTCATTTTGATGCCTTAACCAGGCTTGGTGCCGATCCAACACTGCTTCATCACATTCATCGTTCCACCACTGGTGTTTTTTCCTTCGATTTATAGGGGCAACTTGTTCAGCTATTTGTTTCAATTTGGGAATTATTTCTTCCAGATCATCTGTTATTTTTATATCCATGGTTTGTGCTTCATAATCCTCATTTTGTATCAGTTTATGAGGGTCATAGGTTCTCTTCTTCTTCTGGTGGGATTTTTTCTTTGCTAATGGGGTTAATTTCATTTTAATTTTTATCATGTAATGATCTGATCCGGTATCTGTCCCTCTCAGTACTTTCACATTGTAAATTTCCTTGTGGTAATTCTTATCCATGCAGACATGGTCCAGTTGCCATTCTCCTTTTTTCCAGTCTGGATGTTTCCAAGTTTTTAGTTTACTTGGTCTTCTCTTAAAATACGTCGACTTTGAGATCATTTCATGGTTTCTGCAAAATTCCACTAGTCTTATGCCATTTTTGTTTGTTCTTCTTTGTGCTGTCCATTTCCCTATTATGTCTCTATATCTCTTTTCCCTTCCTAACTGGGCATTGAAGTCTCCAATTAAAATTTTGATGTGATTTTTATTAATGTTATTCGTCGTTTGATCTAAGAGCTCCCAAAATTTTTCTACCTCTTCTCTGTGTTCTTTTTTATTATTTTTCTCATTTGTCGGGGCATGGGCATTTATTATTGTGTACATTTTATTTGCAGCTTTTAGAGTTAATGTTGAGAGCCTGGGAGATTGTGCTTTAAATTCTATTATGGACTCTACTATTTTCAGACTCACCACGAATCCTGTTCCAAATTGTGGACACTGTTTCATGACTCTTTTCCCTGGTATTCCCTTATAAATCCAATATCCTTGTGATTCTATCGGCTCCTGATCAGTATTTCTCATTTCTTGAAGTCCGGTTATGAGAATCCCCTTGCGATCCATTTCATCCGTCAGAATTTTGAGTTTGCCTGGTTGTATGAGGGAATTTATATTGTGTGTCGCAATGTAGTTTATTTGTCCTGTCTTGAGTTTTGGTCGTCTGTCCGTTTTGGGTATTTTCAGATGCTCCGACTCATCCAAGTTATCTTTCAGGTGACTGCCCACCGTATCCGAGTGCAGTCTTCCTTGGTTATTGCCAAGCGGTGGATTATTCCTTGAAAGATTTCCTTCCATGTTTGACTTTCAAAGGTAGTCAACCTTGTATGGAGCAAGCTCCGAGTTACAACTGCGGTTGTTAGCCGTAGAGGTTGTTTAGTGTTTGGTCCGCGAGAGCTATTTTATTTCGCTCAAGTCCGCCGGTAAACCAGTGAGGACCCCCCTATCCGCCACCTGGGACGCGCCACGTCGGAGTATCACCTCTCCGCCTGCTACGACACCGTAGTAGGTTCGTGGAGAAAATAGTTCATTAAAAAAATTTTAAAGCTTAGTTTATGGAAATTCGCATTTCATTTGTCGGTCAGATATAAAAAAATAGTTGTGAGAGGATGAAAGTTGCCATGGAAACATCTCCACAAAAACGCAAAAGGCGTGATTAATAAAAACTCAAAGACTCTCTTTTTAGTCATAAGTGTATTCAGAAAAGACGATGCCTATGTCCTTAATTAGCGTGAAAAGCTTAGAAGATGTAATTTGTGAACGACATAAAAATTCGAATAAATAAAAGCAAAACAGAAAAGAGTCTACGCGAGCAAAAGCAGCGGGCGCTAAACTAAAAACTTTCTTAGACTTCTTATAGCGACAGTTAGAGGTAAAACCTCGAGCTTTCGACGATTACGTGCATCGACTTCGTCAGGAGCAATTGACTGTCGAAACTGCTGCCGTGGTCGCGTTATACAGCCCAATGACGCTTCCGATTGGTGGGTCGTCATGCTGTCGCAGATGGCGTCAACGTCTGTGTTGGTGGCGTCACAATTCCCGCCGTAGCGTAAACATTGCGGCGAATATCTGTGACTCTTCTCTGCATCGCTTCTACGCTCCGCTAAGATTATATCCGCTGTCACGATTGAAGAGGTTCTCACACATACTAACGTAAGGACATCACACACATCCATTCCCGAGGCAGGATTCGAACCTGCGACCGTAGCGGTCGCGCGGTTCCAGACTGTAGCGCCTAGAACCGATCGGCCACTTCGTCCGGCGCATTTGTACATTCAGAAAAAGAGTTTGATGGTACTGACTGGAATATATAGTAAGAAATTTTGAAGATAGCAGGGATAAAATACGGGGAGCAAAACTTCATTTATAATTTGCCCAAAAACCAGACTGCTGTTGCAAGAGCTGATGGACATGAAATAGAAGCAATAGCAGAGATTCGAGTGAGACAGAGTTGTAGCCCATGCTTGATGCTATTCAGTCTGCGGGTTAAGTAAGCGGGAAATGAAATCAAGAGGAAATTTGGAAAGGGAGAAGAAATAAAATCTTTGAGGTTTCTGATGACACTGTAATTCTGTAAGAAACGGCAAGTGACTCGGAAGATCATTCTAGCGGTTGGATAATGTCTTAAGAAGTTATAAGATGAAAATCAGTGATAGAAAAACCAGGATAATGGTTTGCAATGTTAAGCGAATTAGAGTAGGAACTGAATCGGTAAAGTGGCAGATGAGTTTTTGCTACATGGGCAGCAATATAACTGATGATGGCGAAAATGGAGGGGATATAAAATGCAGAGTGGCAATACCTAGAAAGGCATTTATGAAAAACAGATTTCTCTTTAATCTTCCGAATGGTCTGATTCGGCTCACCTGTAGCAACCTTTTTCTTTACGAGAAGCAGTAGGCACATACTTCTCAATTATTTGCTCGAGATATTCCAATCTCTGTATTCCTCTAAAATTTTTACCCTCTACAGCTCCCTCCACTACCACTGTACTACTCGATTATTTAACGTCTACCACTACGAACTGTGACCTCTCTGAGAGGAAATCACGAGTCCAGTCACACAACTGAGACGATATTCCATATGCACACAATTTGATTAATAGTCACTTGTGAGGAACGGTATCAAAAGCCTTCTGGAAATCTAGGAATTTGGAATCGATCTGAGATCCCATGTCGACAGCACTCATTACTTCATGGGAATAGGAAGCTAGTTGTGTTGCACAAGAACATTTCCTGAATCCGTGTTGGTTATGTATCAATAAGTAATTTTCTTGAAGGTGATTCGTAATGTTAGAGTAAAGTATATGCTCCAAAATCCTACTGAAAATTGAGGTCAGTGATATGGGTCTGTAATTCAATGGGTTACTCCTATTTCCTTTCTTGAATATTGGTGTGACCTGTGCTACTTTGCAGTCTTTAGGAACAGACCTTACGTCAAGTGAGCGGTGTCGAAAGCTTCAGAGTACCTGACATACGTAGATAATTACTTTTGGAGCTGGGTGCGATGAGTGCATTTCCACTCAAGAGCCAGAATGTACACTACTGGCCATTAAAATTGCTACACCAAGAAGAAATGCAGATGATAAACGGGTATTCATTAAACAAATATATTATACTAGAACTGACATGTGATTACATTTTCACGCAATTTGGGTGCATAGATCCTGAGAAATCAGTATCCAGATCAACCACCTCTGACCGCAATAACGGCCATGTTACGCCTGGGCATTAAGTCGAACAGAGCTTGGATGGCGTGTACAGGTACAGCTGCCCACGGAGCTTCAACACGATACCACAGTTCATCAAGAGTAGTGACTGGCGTATTGTGACGAGCCAGTTGTTCGGCCACCATTCATCAAACGTTTTCAGTTGGTGAGAGATCTGGAGAATGTGCTGGCCAGGGCAGCCAGAAAGGCCCGTACAGGGGCTGCAACATGCGGTCGTGTATTATCGTGCTAAAATATAGGGTTTCGCAGGAATCGAATGAAGGGTAGAGCCACAGGTCGTAACACATGTGAAATGTAACTTCCACTGTTCAAAGTGCCGTCAATGCGAACAAGAGGTGACCGAGACGTGTAACCAGTGGCATCCCGTATCATCACACCGGGTGATACGCCAGTATGGCGATGACGAATACGCGCTTTCAATGTGCGTTCACCACGATGTCGCCAAACACGGATGCGATCATCATGATGCTGTAAACAGAACCTGGATTCATCCGAAAAATTGACGTTTTGCCATTCGTGCACCCAGGTTCGTCGTCGAGTACACCATCGCAGGCGCTCCTGTCTGTCATGCAGCGTCAAGGCTAACTGCAGCCACGGTCTCTGATAGTCCATGCTGCTGCAAACGTCATCGAACTGTTCGTGCAGATGGTTGTTGTCTTGCAAACGTCCCCATTTGTTGACTCAGGGATCGAGACGTGGCTGCACGATCCGTTACAGCCATGAGGATAAGATGCCTGTCATCTCGACTGCTAGTGATACGTTCCGTATTACCCTCCTGAACCCACCGATTCCATATTCTGCTAACAGTCATTGGATCTCGACCAACGCGAGCAGCAATGTCGTGATACGATAAACCGCAATCGCGATAGGCTATTATCAAAGTCGGAAACGTGATGGTGCGCATTTTTCCTCCTTACACAAGGCATCACAACAACGTTTCGCCAGGCAACGCCGGTCAACTGCTGTTCGTGTATGAGAAATCGGTTGGAAACTTTCCTCACGTCAACACGTTCTAGGTGTCGCCACCGGCGACAACCTTGTGTCAATGCTCTGAAAAGATTGCATATCACATCATCTTCTTCCTGTCGCTTAAATTTCGCGTCTGTAGCACGTCATCTTCGTGCTGTAGCAATTTTAATGGCCAGTAGTGTAGATCAGTCTGCTTTGTATGGGAAGTGTCTATAGATTATGCATTATACGGAAAGTAGGCGGTTATCAAAACAGGTGACATAAGCTTAGGCGACCCGTCCGTATACCTGGAACCCGCCCACAACTCACTTCGCAAATGAAGGTGGCAGCAGCCGGTCTCGGTGACGCAGTGTAGGCTAAGGTCCAAGTTAATCTGAAAGTCGATAGTTTGGTTGAGAGCTGGTGAAGCGGTATCGAAAACTTCAGTATACTTGACACACGTACATAATCACTTTTGGAGCTGGGTGCGACGAGTGCATTTCCACACAAGAGACAGAACGTAGATGAGTCTGCGCTGGATTGGAATGACCGATAGTTTATGCATTGCACGGAAAGAGGGCGGTTATCAAAAGAGGTGAGAGAAGCTTAGTCGACCCCCCCCCCCCTCCGTATACCGGGAACCCACCCACAACTCATTCCGTGAATGACGGTGGCAACAACCGGTATCAGTGACGTAGTGTAGCCTAAGGTCCAAGTTAATTTGAAACCTGATAGTTTGGTTGAGAGCTGGTGAAGCGGTATCGAAAGCTTCAGTATACTTAATACACGTCCGCAATTGCTTTTGGAGCTGGGTGCGATGAGAGCATTTCCAGACAAGAGCCAGAATGTAGATCAGTTTGCGTTGGATGGGAAAGCTCGATAGTTTATGCATGTAGGCAGTGATCAAAACAGGTAACGAAGCTCAGGCGACCCGCCCATAAATCTGGAATCCGTCAGCGGGTGGCAGCGGTGGCGGCCGGTCTGGGTGACGTGACGTCACGGCAGGAGCGCGGCGCGACTTTGGGGGCAGGGTGCGGCGGACACTTGACGGCGAGTGTATTTGCGCAAGTAATGCCCGCGCACACAGCACGGCAACCCTTGCGGCCCTGATGACCGCGCCGTAAAAACCCGCCGGCGCGGCTCGGGTTTCGGCGAGCGCCATAAAAAAGACGACACCGCTGCGCGCCCGCCTCGACCCGGCCCGGGCTGCTCGCAGAGACAGATAGTGATTTATCGCCGGTTGGGTTTCCGCCGCAGTGAATTCGCGGTGGCGCGCATTCTTCTGCGGTGCACGGGATCTGCGAGACGGCGTCAAAGCGCGCCGTGGTTTCCGGCGGGTTCTGGCACCAGCAGACGAGGTCGCATGAGTCGTTAACACCGACACAATATATACGTGGTGTAGGAAAACAAACTGATTACTACACTCGTGCTCATAAATTAAGGATAATAGCAGAACGTGGAGCCACACAACGTGGCACAAGTCCACGGTATTGGTGATAAGTCGAGAAAACCGTCCCGAAAGACATGTGCTAAAAAACGCCTCTATTTCCTGCGCATGTACCCAGACATCAATAAGGGATATGATCACTGGGCGGCTGGTCCGGGCGGAGGATCGAGTCCTACCTCGGAATGTGTGTGTGTGTGTTTGTGCTTAGGATAATTTAGGTTAAGTGGTGTGTAAGCTTAGGGACTGACGACCTTAGCAGTTAAGTTCCATAAGATTTTACACACATTTGGACATTCTTTTGGGATATGATCACCATGCACACGTACACAGGCCACACAACAGGTTGGCATACTCGGGATCAGGTGGTCGAGCAGCTGCTGGGGTATAGCCTCCAATTCTTGCACCAGTGCCTGTCGGAGTTCATGAAGTGTCGTAGGGGTTTGAAGACGTGCAGCCATACGTCGACCGAGACCATCCCAGAAGTGCTCGGTGGGGTTTAGGTCTCAAGAACAGGTAGGCCACTCGAATCGCCTGATCTGTTTCAAGGTACTCCTCCACGATGGCAGCTCGGTGGGGCCGTGCTTTATCATCCATCAGGAGGAAGGTGGGACCCACTACACCCCTGAAAAGGCGAACGTACTGGAGCAAAATAACGTCCCGATAGACCTGACCAGTTACAGTTCCTCTGTCAAAGACTACTGTACCAATTATAATCCCAACCCACACCATCAAACCACGACCTCCATACAGGTCCCTTTCAAGGACATTAAGGGGTTGGTATCTGTTTCGTGGTTCACGCCATATGAAAACCCGGAGAGAATCACTGTTCAGACTACATCTGGACTCGCCCGTGAACATAACCTGGAACCACTGTTCCAATGACTATGTACTGTGTTCTTGACACGAGGCTTTCAAATGGTTCAAATGGCTCTGAGCACTATGGGACTTAACATCTATGGTCATCAGTCCCCTAGAACTTAGAACTACCTAAACCTAACTAACCTAAGGACATCACACAACACCCAGCCATCACGAGGCAGAGAAAATCCCTGACCCCGCCGGGAATCGAACCCGGGAACCCGGGCGTGGGAAGCGAGAACGCTACCGCACGACCACGAGATGCGGGCGGACACGAGGCTTTACGGGCTCTCCTGCCACAATCGTCAGTAGAATGAACCTTGCAGGTCTCTGGACGAATAAACCATGTCTGTTCAGTCATCTGTAGACCGTGTGTCTGGAGACAACTGTTCCAGTGGCTGCGGTAAGGTCCCGAGCAAAGCTACCTGCAGTACTCCGTGGCCGTCTGCGGGCACTGATGGTGAAATATCGGTCTCTTGTGGTGTTGTACACTGTGGACGTGCCATACGGTAGCGCCTGGACACGTTTCCTGTCTGCTGGAATCGTTGCCATAATCTTGAGATCACACTTTGTGGCACACGGAGGGCCCGTGCTACGACCAGCTGTGTTTGACCAGCCTCCAGTCGCCCTAGTATTCTACCCTCATAACGTCATCAATATGTGTTTTTTGAGCCATTTTCAACACACAGTCACCATTAGCACGTCTGAAAACGTCTGCACACTTACTCGCTGCACCGTACTCTGACATGCACCAACACGCCTCTGCGTATATGGACTGCTGCCAGCGCCGCCGTGCGACGACCGCAGGTCAAATGCACTGCATGGTCATACGCCAAGGTGATTTCAACCCGCAAACGACCCACCAGAGCGTTTTTTCACCATGTATCAGCATTGTCCATGAGTGTAGTTCAGAGCACAGTAGAAGCAAAATTTTTTTCCAAATAATCGTAGGTCTGAAATGCAACGTAATGGACATAGGGCCAAACAACTACTAGTGCGACGAAGCGTGTGCATTTCAGGTAATCTGGCCTAGCGAAGACCTGGTTGCTTAATAACTACACTACATCTACACCTACATCCACACTCCGCAAGCCACCTGACGGTGTGTGGCGGAGGGTACCCTGAGTACCTCTATCGGTTCTCCCTTCTATTCCAGTCTCGTATTGTTCGTGGAAAGAAGGATTGTCGGTATGCTTCTGTGTGGGCTCTAATCTCTCTAATTTTATCCTCATAGTCTCTTCGCGAGATATACGTAGGAGGGAGCAATATACTGCTTGACTCTTCGGTGACGATACGTTCTCGAAACTTTAACAAAAGCCCGTACCGAGTTACTGAGCGTCTCTCCTGCAGAGTCTTCCACTGGAGTTTATCTATCATCTCCGTAACGCTTTCGCGATTACTAAATGATCCTGTAACGAAGCGCGCTGCTCTCCGTTGGATCTTCTCTCTCTCTTCTATCAACCCTATCTGGTACGGATCCCACACTGCTGAGCAGTATTCAAGCAGTGGGCGAACGAGCGTACTGTAACCTACTTCGTTTGTTTTCGGGTTGCATTTCCTTAGGATTCTTCCAATGAATCTGTCTGGCATCTGCTTTACCGACGATCAACTTTATATGATCATTCCATTTTAAATCACTCCTAATGCGTACTCCCAGATAATATATGGAATTAACTGCTTCCAGTTGCTGACCTGCTATTTTGTAGCTAAATTGTAAGGGATCTATCTTTTTATGTATTCGCAGCACATTACACCCGTCTACATTGAGAGTCAATTGCCATTCCCTGCACCATGCGTCAATTCGCTGCAGATCCTTCTGTATTTCAGTACAATTTTCCATTGTTACAACCTCTCGATACACCACAGCATCATCCGCAAAAAGCCTCAGTGAACTTCCGATGTCATCCACAAGGTCATTTATGTATATTGTGAATAGCAACGGTCCTATGACACTCCCCTGCGGCACACCTGAAATCACTCTGACTTCGGAAGACTTCTCTCCATTGAGAATGACATGCTGCGTTCTGTTGTCTAGGAACTCTTCAATCCAATCACACAATTGGTCTGATAGTCCATATGCTCTTACTTTGTTCATTAAACGACTGTGGGGAACTGTATCGAACGCCTTGCGGAAGAAATCTACCTGTGAACCCGTGTCTATGGCCCTCTGAGTCTCGTGGACGAATAGCGCGAGCTGGGTTTCACACGACCGTCTTTTTCGAAACCCTTGCTGATTCCTACAGAGTAGATTTCTAGTCTCGAACATAATACGTGTTCCAAAATTCTACAACTGATCGACGTTAGAGATATAGGTCTATAGTTACTAAATGATCCTGTAACGAAGAGCGCTGCTCTCCGTTGGATCTTCTCTATCTCTTCTATCAACTCTATTTGGTACGGATCCCACACTGCTGAGCAGTATTCAAGCAGTGGGCGAACGAGCGTACTGTAACCTACTTCGTTTGTTTTCGTCCCTCCTTGAAAACTGGGATGACCTGTGCCCTTTTCCAATCCTTTGGAACGCTACGCTCTTCTACAGACCTACGGTACACCGCTGCAAGAAGGGGGGGGGGGGGGGGGGGGGGCAAGTTCCTTCGCGTACTCTGTGTAAAATCGAACTGGTCCAGCGGCCTTTCCTCTTTTGAGCGATTTTAATTGTTTCTCTATCCCTCTGTCGTCTATTTCGATATCTACCATTTTGTCATCTGTGCGACAATGTAGAGACTGTCGGAAAATAGTAGATCTGGAAAGACGACGACGATTTTGATCCAATGACAGCATATGTCACCTAGGGCATAGTAGATGTACAGTTAATAGTTTCAACGTCGTCCGCTAGGAGATAGTGCAGTGTCATAGCTACCAGTTCACCACCACTCTTTAATAGGGAATGCTCACAGCTAGAAGGCTCAGTGTGGTGCAAACGTATGAAGCAAGCAGGCAACCATGCCACAGAGAGGCACTCGTGCTTTCTGCAGCAAACTGAGCGAGTTTCAAAGTAGTTAAGATGTGACCTTTCGACTGGTGGGATGGTGCTTGTGGAGAGTTGCCACATGTGTTGGACGTGCTGCATCACTTGTGCAATGATGCTGATATCAATGATCACGTGAACGTTCTCACACCCATAGACAAGGTTGTGGACGCCCACGCAGCACAGTGCGCCAGAATTGTCGAATTGTGAGGACAGCAGTGGCAGATCGTACAGCTACCACTGCACAGATAAGAAGGCTTGTGAGCCCAGACGTGTCAACACGAACAGCTGCGAAATGGTTAGTAGCAATGGGACTACAGCCACGCACATCTCTAGCCCGTCTTCCACTCACACGCCTGAACTGATGCCGTCAAGAGGATCGCTTGAAAGATGGACTGGCGCGCCGTGGTCTTCTGCGACGAAAG
This sequence comes from Schistocerca nitens, assembly GCF_023898315.1. NCBI lineage: Eukaryota > Metazoa > Arthropoda > Insecta > Orthoptera > Acrididae > Schistocerca > Schistocerca nitens. Next base: position 94,177,975 of record NC_064625.1, on the reverse strand, counting down.
CAAATTCTGTGGCACACTAATGTACCATTGATTGGATACCAGAGTCAGCGCCTGCATTGCGACACATGGATGCTACACCACGTACTGATATGGGTGCTTCATACCTGCTAACCGAGAACCACTTGCGCTATTAGTCTGTAAATGTAATCAAAGACACCATATGCACTGTTGCAACAATAAATCTTGAGTCAACTGAAAATCTCTAAAAGAGTGCACTATTTTTTCCTGGAAGCGTAAAGCAGCTAAATATAAAATTTCATCAGTACAGTGAAAGTTGGGTAAACTTTAAATTCCAATCCGAGACACTAGACGCAAATTTTCTGTTATGTTTACTGAGTACAGTTTTACTACTAAATGAACTGCTCTAAAAAGCTGCAGCAAAGCCATTAATTTTGTCAAGATAGTAAGCTGTAGGTGAAGGTACGATAAGAATATAGGGGCGGAAAAGTGACCATCGCATATGTTTTGCATCATTTCAAATAAAACACTCGAGCTTTCGATAGCTCAGCCGTGGCGCGGCTGGCGCCAGTGTTCTCGCACTTAGAGTGGCATCGCTGCCATCGATTATAGGGTCACCATCTTTGCCTTCCGCGATTCAGCCCGGTGGTCGGGTGGTTAACGGGAAAAAAAAGACAGCGGAGTGTAGATTCGCAGGGTCAGAGGTGGCTTGTTGACGTTTACCGCGAAGCCTGTGGTACGACGCCTGTACGCTATGGGCAGTGTCAGTGAGAGATACCGGCAGTGACTTGATGGGACCTCGGGTTTCGTATCGCTGTGGTGCACTGTTGTGTTTTGGGGCGTTTCTGCTGCGAGGGCATGTATAGGTTCTTGTTACTGGCCACTGAAATTGAGATGTGTCTATGGCGTGACGGAGGAAATGTGTGATGCTCGCCGCTGTTGCGTGTGAAAACGCTTCGTCTGCCTTGTGTCTGTGCAGGAAATTATGTAAAGTAAATAGCTGATACCACGGCGACGTCTTGCTCTCACGCGTTGTTGAATATATTTTGGAATTACTGAATGGTGAAGATATCCCACGTCTAAAGCAAATGAAGCCATTTGCACCATACTAACGTACTGTTTTATTCTGCTTAAATCTGTGTCAGTAATATGTGCATTTATATGCCCTTACTTGCAGAAGTTTTAAAAAATGGTTCAAATGGCTCTGATCACTATGGGACTCAACATCTGTGGTCATAAGTCCCCTAGAACTTAGAACTACTTAAACCTAACTAACCTAAGGACATCACACACGTCCAGGCCCGGGGCAGGATTCGAACCTGCAGAAGTTATAGAAATGTGTAAACAGAGAGCTATGTGGAAAGGGATGTAAAGTTGAAACCCATCCAATAAGTGAATACACTCGAACTCTGTGTTACTAAAGGTGCCTTTCGATACCAGACCTAACTTGGGTAATAAGTGTTATTGGGAGGTTGTCGTGGTACTATAAGTAATTATTATACACAAAATTGTTTATTCTGATTACACTAAATTGGAGATGTAAGCTCGGATGTGTGCCGCTGTAAATTACTATTGTCTCCTCTGTGTGGCAGCCTAGCATTGTCAGTGGCTTCAATCATTATTCCTGTCATATTTCGAGTTTTGTATTCGCGGGTCTGCTTAAACTGACACTGTTGAGTTGTAAGACCTATAAACAGGCAAGTCAAACTGAGTATTTATGCGCTCAAGACGATATTCTATTACGTGGCACCTTAGTTCGTTATAGGTTAGAAGTACAGGGTGATTCAAAAAGAATACCACAACTTTAGGAATTTAAAACTCTGCAACGACAAAAGGCAGAGCTAAGCACTACCTGTCGGCGAATTAAGGGAGCTATAAAGTTTCATTTAGTTGTACATTTGTTCGCTTGAGGCGCTGTTGACTAGGCGTCAGCGTCAGTTGATGCTAAGATGGCGACCGCTCAACACAAAGCTTTTAGTGTTATTGAGTACGGCAGAAGTGAATCACAATGTCTGTATATGGGGCACTGAGAATCCGCGGGAAACAACTCAGTATGAACGTGACTCGCCTAAGGTGAACGTTTTTTGTGCCATTTCAGCCAATAAAGTTTTTGGTCCCTTTTTCTTCGAAGGTGCTACTGTAACTGGACTAAAGTATCTGGAGATGTTAGAGAATTGGCTGTTCCCTCAGCTCGAACAAGAAGCACAACAATTCATAGTTCAGCAGGATGGAGCGCCACCACAGTGGCACTTATCTGTCCGTAACTACCTGAACGTCAACTAGCCGAGGCGATGGATCGGCCGCCAGGCAGCCCGTGACAGAGTACTTCATCACTGGCCTCCAAGAAGCCCTGATCTTACCCCCTGCGATTTTTTCTTATGGGGGTATGTTAAGGATATGGTGTTTCGGCCACCTCGCCCAGCCACCATTGATGATTTGAAACGAGAAATAACAGCAGCTATCCAAACTGTTACGCCTGATATGCTACAGAGAGTGTGGAACGAGTTGGAGTATCGGGTTGATATTGCTCGTGTGTCTGGAGGGGGCCATATTGAACACCTCTGAACTTGTTTTTGAGTGAAAAAAAACCTTTTTAAATACTCTTTGTAATGATGTATAACAGAAGGTTATATTATGTTTCTTTCATTAAATACACATTTTTAAAGTTGTGGTATTCTTTTTGAATCACCCTGTATTTTACGTGTTATTAACATCCTGTTGTTTGGTTTGTCTAAAGAGGAGCTAGTTCTGTGAAGTAGTCGTTTATATATTATTAGTGTGTTACGCGTTGTGCCTTTTCATTATATTGTTTTTAAGAAGCTACAAATGACTCTGTGTATGTTGCAGGTAGCTGAAACTGACGTGTTCACGGGGGTCGCGACCTGACGGGGTTGATAGTGGCCCTTTTTACTACGGCACATCAGTACATTTCTCTCGCTTATATCGTTACTACGTTTGTCGAGTATTATTAGGGAGTACTGTAATCATCTTATATGTTGAAGTTAAGTATCTTCCTCCAGGGCGCGAACCTTCGTGGATATAGTCGTATTCTCATCTGTAAAGATTGATAGTGTTATTCATTTGTTATCCTCACATGTATGATTATTTATCTCGTTATATTTAATGTCAGTAAAATTTGTTAGCGAGGTCAGAATTGGGACGTTGTATTCGCCTCTTGTGGAAACAAATTTAAATGATTTTATCCCTTTTTAAAGCAGCCTTTAGATGCTTACATTTTGCTTCCATGTTTGGTGTTTTTATGGCTTCCACGTTAATTAAAGTTACAATAAAGGTACATTTGGCAACGGAGGGTTTCGTGTATTTAGTAGTTGCTAAGTGGATCCTAAGTGCAGGAACCCTACCAATAGCTATTCCCCCTCATCGTCATCAGGAGTTAAAATCACAGACTGTGCTTATATACACTGTCCAACAGAAAGGCTCATTTTTTTTCGAAACCTCGTAACTTCCATCCATCGCGACGCTCAAGTTCTAAATTTGGCTCAACGGCGCGTACAACCTTCCAGTGTGATGGTGCAAAAATGTGGCGCCCAGCTAGACAACGCTTCAGACAGCGTAGTGTCGATACATGCGAAAAAATAGGCCGCAGGTCAGACGTTTATGTGACGTGAGACGTTTGTTAATGATGCCACACTGGCACCAAATTGCACCACAGTTCTTCGCAACGGCACCTGGATGTCTTATCCGATCGGAAGATTCTCACACCCACACTTACCAACGTGCCTTCTTTTGACACCTCTCCGATGTTCAGAAGCGTGAGGCACAGTGGTGAAATCACGCGGTTTTCTTATGAACGGCCATCGAAAATATTCCAGTCACGCCTGCTCAGAGTCGGCATTGAAAGGCCTCAGGGTGTGGCATAAAAGGCGTCAATGGGGCCACCTCTTGCCCTGGCGCATTTATCCCCGTACAATCTCTGCGATAGTTCCCAACGCGATGAGCAACAAGAAACGTTCATGACTTGCATCCACATCGAGCTTGATCCCAACTGTTTGGAGCGCAGAGGGGCCGTAATTTTGGCTCTCGTTTCAAAATTAGAACCACAGGACCGTTTATTGCTCTGACCAAAACACCACCGGCAAAACAATAAGGAAATTATCGTACGCTAAGCTAACTGAGCCATATCTTGAAATTGGTTCAAAATGGTTCAAATGGTTCTGAGCACTATGGGACTTAACTTCTGAGGTCATCAGTCCCCTAGAACTTAGAACTACTTAAACCTAACTAACCTAAGGACACCACTCACATCGGCCGGCCGCGGTGGTCTAGCGGTTCTAGGCGCTCAGTCCGGAACCGCGCGACTGCTACGGTCGCAGGTTCGAATCCTGCCTCGGGCATGGATGTGTGTGATGTCCTTAGGTTAGTTAGGTTTAAGTAGTTCTAAGTTCTAGGGGACTGATGACCACAGATGTTAAGTCCCATAGTGCTCAGAGCCATTTGAACCATTTTGAACGACTCACATCCATGCCCGGGCCAGGATTCCAAACTCCAACCGTAGCGGTCGCGCGGTTCCAGACTGTAGCCCCTAGAACCGCTCGGCCACCCCAGCCGGCAGCAATCTTGAAATTGCTTTTGATGGTGATACACAGACGAATATACAGAGTATGTAAGAAATAGATAGCCCCCAATCATTTTTTAGTTTTTTAATGCCGTGGGTACGGGAGAAGCCTTGTTCGGTGTACAAGCATTGGTTGGGTTGGGTTGTTTGGGGAAGGAGACCAGACAGCGAGGTCATCGGTCTCATCGGATTAGGGACGGACTGGGAAGGAAGTCGACCGTGCCCTTTCAAAGGAACCGTCTCGGCATTTGCCTGGATCGATTTAGGGAAATCACGGAAAACCTAAATCAGTATGGCAGGACGCGGGATACAAGTATTGTTTCAGAGATGTAGAGACATAAGAAAAACATGTTTGCCTGCCTAATACATTACCAGAAGACTTTCTATAGAATACAACACGAAAAACTGATGGAAATTTCGAGAAATTTTGGAATGGAGGAAAGAGATCTGCGAATCATCACACACCTGTACTGGAATCAAACAACGGTGTTGTGTATTGATGGAGGAAAAATTGAAGCAGGTAAACTCTCAGGAGAATTAGACGGGGATGTATCTTGTCACCTATGCTGTTTAATAAGTACTCAGAAATCAAATTGAGAGGATCCCTGAAAGGAGTAGATGAAGGAATTTTGATAAATGGAATAAAATTAAACTACATCTGATATCCTGATGACATTGTTGTATTTGCTGACACTATGCAAGAGTTACAATTATTAGCTTTCTTGGTGGTTATTCGTGGACTGCGTCTGCATGACGTTTCAGTTCTTGACAATAAATGTCAGCAGTGATGTTTACACCTCGGGGGAAGCGATTCGTTGTAGTACACTACACCACCCCTTTCCCACCAGATGACTAACATTATCTTTTGTGGAAGGGCGCAGGTCTTCGTACGGTGAGTTTGTGCTTTGTTTGTGCTCAGTCGTTCTTTCCTTTTCCTTATGTTAGCATAAAAACATCATTTCGCTTCATTGGTGCAGGACAGTGACGGTCGGTGTTGTTCGCGAGCCAATTGATAACGAGCAAGCAGAGATGTACATGTGGTTACCCGCTGATTTTGGCTTAGAGCGTGCAGTACCCAGACACCCGACTTTTGAATGTTTCCCACTGCATGTAAATGTCGCATGGTCGTGGAAGGAACACAGTTCATACCATCTGCCAGTTCTGGAGTACAATGACGTGGATCAGTGTGAGTTTATCTACATCTACGTGATTACTCTGCTATTCTCAATAAAGTGCCTGGAAGAGGGTTCAATGAACCACCTTCAAGCTGTCTCTCTACCGTTCCACTCTCGAACGGCACGCGGGAAAAACGCGCACGAGGAAACCAGTGATTGAAATTTCATGAGAAGATCCCGTCGTAACGAAAAAGATCTCTGTTTTAATGACTGCCACTCCAATTCACGTATCATGTCTGTGACACTATCCCCCCTATTTCGCGATAATACAAAACGAGATGCCCTTCTTTGTACTTTTTCGATGTCATCCGTCAGTCCCACCTGATGCGGATCCCACACCGCACAGCAATACTCCAGAAGAGCGTGGACAAGCGTGGTGTAAGCAGTCTCTTTAGTAGACCTGTTGCACCTTCTAAGTGTTCTGCCAATGAATCGCAGTCTTTGGTTTGCTTTACCTACAACATTATCTATGCGATCTTTCCAATTTAGGTTATTTCTAATTGTAATTCCTGAGTATTTAGTTGAATTTACAGCCTTCAGATTTGTGTGACTTATCGCGTAATCGAAATTTAGCTGATATCTTTTAGTATTCATGTGAATAACTTCACACTTTTCTTTATTCAGGATCAATTGGCACTTTTCGCACCATACAGATATCATGTCTAAATCATTTTCCAAGTAGTTTTGACCATCTGATGACTTTACAAGACGGTAAATGACAGCATCATCTGCAAACAATCTAAGACGGCTACTCAGATTGTCTCCTATGTCGTTAATATAGATCAGGAACAACAGAGAGCCTATAACACTTCCTTGGGGAACGCAGATATTACTTCTGTTTTACTCAATGACTTTCCGTCCTATTACTACGAACTGTGACCTTTCTAACAAAATCACGAATCTGGTCGCACAACTGAGGCGATACTCCGTAGGCACGCAGTTTGGTTAGCAGGCGCTTGTGAGGAACGGTGTCGAAAGCGTTCTGAAAATCTAAAAATACGGAATAAATTTGTTTAAGCGATCTCGATCAAACTCCGAAGGTCTTCCCGAGCGTGGAGAATCGCTAATGTCAAAACGGTCCCCCTTAAAGCGAGAAAAGCTTTTTCTTGCCGTGCTCTGTCTAGTGGGATTATCCGCTAACACGGCGAAAATGTTGCTGTCATTCCTCTACTGAACAAAAGAATACCTTGGAAATGTTTCGATTTCTCCACTTGGCACTCCATTCACGGAAATGAAATGAAACGATCGTATGGCATTGTTGGCCAGGGAGTTCGGCCACTGTATTGCCTTTTCAGTTGACGCCACTTCGGTGACTTGCGGGTCAATGATGATGAAAATGATGATGAAGGACACACAACACCCAGTCCCCTGCCGGGAATCGCACCCGGGCCCCCTGCGTGGTATGGAGGAAACGCTACTGCTATGCTACGGAGGCGGACACTCCATTCACTATCTCCAAATGACAAAGCGTCAATACGGCAAGTCAGATAGCAACAGTGAACTACAACTCGGAGAGACAATCAATAAATGAAACCATAGAAACCGGAATACCAACATGCAAAACAAAATCGCTACGATCGTATGTACCAACCTAACATTTCGTGGCCCCAAATGCACGTGGCAATGTTTGGTTAAGTTACGTGGTATCAGTAGCCTTCCACCGATTGGTAGTGGTGTTTCCCCTGCGAGGATCGGCCGCTAATGACCGCGACGTAGACGGCAGCTCGGCTGCTGCAGCGAAGCCAGGCGGGCCGGGACTTCCCCTCGACCGCAGCGCGGCGGTCGGCGGCCGGCGGCAACAACACGTAACTCGCGGTAATTGCAGCCGCAGACACAATCATTTGGCGCTCAGCGCGGCTTATTTATTTCTTTAATTAACCTGCGAGCGCTAACGTTTCGCCGGAGCCAAGTTTCGTGTCGCGCAGAAGTGCCGCGGATAAGTTTCCGCTGTCGTCGTAGGGCGTACGTAATGGAGGCGTGGAGGCTCTCGCGGTTCGAGCTCCCGCGGGGGCGTTTGAAATACGCGAAGTCGCGGTTCGCCGCAGCTACAAGGAGGAGCAAAGTGCGAAACAAGCGATCCGCCGCCCGCTCTGCGTGTTGCGGTCTTATCCCCTGCAGCCGTGCGCTAACAAGAAAAAGTCGGCGGACGACTACCGTGTATCGCATAGGGTCGTCCACAGTCGGGCGAAGCGCCGCTTCCGCAGACTCGAGATGGGGACAGGCGAAGTACGGAACCGTAACAACTGAAAGGCAACCATTTACGTCATAGACTCTTCAAACAATTCCAAGGTCATTTATGGCCATTTTTCGTGTAAAACCGAGTGATAACACTGTCTGGCTACCTTAGCAATTGATCTAGCAGACAATCGGGAAAAATCATAACATGTAAGCTTTCACGGCCGGCATCTTCATTAATTAAAACTTCCGGGCTAAATTGCCGTGGTCCATATATAAAACTTCTTCTCCTTCCTGACGTTTCGTTGCCTACTGCGGGCAACATCTTCTGAGGTGAGTCGGCGACTGGCTGCTAGGCGCTGGTGGTCCAGGTTATATAGAGCGCTTAGATGGCGCTACCACTAGTCACGTGCTTTCGACTTTAAAACTTTCTCTGGCCAGTGCCATCTGTCTCGATTACAGGTAATCGATTGTCACTTCGTTGGTACAAAGTCGACCGCCATATCTTGTCTACTTTTAATCCTTCTTCTTTTCTATTAAAATTATTTCCGTGCTTGTAGATCTCTATAGCTTCTCTATACATGCGAGTATAATAATGTGAGGTCCTAGCTATCGCGTTTGTCTCACTAAATTTTATTTCGTGATCACCGTCTTTGAAAACGTGTTCCACTACAGCTGATTTGTCAATCTGTCCCAATCTACAGTTCCTTTTGTGTTCCGTTAGGCGGTTATTAACACTACTTTTAGTTGTGCCAATATAAACCATGCCACAGCTACAAGGAATTTTATACACACCTGGGATAGCTAAGGGGTGTCGTGCGTCTTTCAGCGATCTTAAACTTTCACTAATTTTCTTGGTAGGTCGATAGATTGTCTCCACTTGAAACTTGGACAAAACTTTACCAATACGGTCCGTGATGTTATGAATAAATGGAAGAAAAACTTTTCCAGCCGACGGTTGTTGTTGCCGTGTATTTTCGGAAACTTTTCTTCTAGGGAGGAGTGCTCGATCTATTTCCTTGTCAGTGTACCCATTTCTCTTGAAAGCTGTTCGCAATTGGCTTAATTCATCTTTCAAGTAAATTGGCTCACAGATGTTATTAGCTTTGTCCACTAAAGTTTTTATGACTCCTCTCTTCTGCCTAGGGTGATGATTAGAATTCTTCTTCGAACAAGAGGTGCTGCAGTCGGCCAAAAAAAGCCCTTTGAAATGGTATCGATACGTGGATGACACCTTTGTGATATGGAATCATGCTGAATAGGAACTGAGTGATTTTTTGGTGCACATAAACAGTTTCAATCCAAAGATACAATTCACCATGGAGAAAGAGAGTAAATGACAACTAAATTTTTTTGGATGTATTGGTTATTAAACGGGCAGATGGGACTTTAGGGCACAAGGTATATAGGAAAGACACACACACCGATCGTTACCTACATAAGAATTCGAATCATCATCCTAGGCAGAAGAGAGGAGTCATAAAAACTTTAGTGGACAGAGCTAATAACATCTGTGAGCCAATTTACTTGAAAGATGAATTAAGCCATTTGCGAACAGCTTTCAAGAGAAATGGATACACTGACAAGGAAATAGTTCGAGCACTCCACCCTACAAGAAAAGTTTCCGAAAATACACGACATTTATTCATAACATCACGGACCGTATTGGTTAAGTTATTGCCAAGTTTCAAGTGGAGACAATCTATCGACCTACCAAGAAAATTAGTGAAAGTTTAAGATCGGTGAAAGACGCACGACACCTCTTAGCTACCCCAGGTGTGTATAAAATTCAGTGTAGCTGTGGCATGGTTTATATTGGCACAACTAAAAGGAGTGTTAATACCCGCCTAACGGAACACAAAAGGAACTGTAGATTGGGACAGATTGACAAATCAGCTGTAGCGGAACACGTTTTCAAAGACGATGATCACGAAATAAAATTTGGGACAGATTGACAAATCAGCTGTAGCGTAACACGTTTTCAAAGACGGTGATCACGAAATAAAATTTGGTGAGAAAAAGGTGATAGCTAGGACCTCACATTATTGTACTCGCATGTATAGAGAAGCTATAGAGATCTACAAGCGCGGAAATAATTTTAATAGAAAAGAAGAAGGATTAAAACTAGACAAGATATGGCGGTCGACATTGTACCGACGAAGTGACAATCGATTACCTGTAATCGAGAGAGATGGCACTAGCCAGAGATAGTTTTAAAGTCGAAAGCACGTGACGAGTGGTGGCGCCATCTAAGCGCTCTATATAAGCGGGACCTCCAGCACTTAACAGCCAGTCGCCGACTCACCTCAGAAGATGTTGCCCGCAGTAGGCAACGAAACGTCAGGAAGGAGAAGAAGTTTTATATATGGACCACGGCAATTTATCCCGGACGTTTTAATTAATGAATCGGGAAAAATTTTGGTCCTGACTACAATCGCCAAGTAGGTCTTAGGCAGTGGTTCCCAATCTTTCTTAGATCAATACCCCTGTGTGCAATCAGACAGTAGCTCCTACCCCGCCCTTCCTCCCCTCCCCCCAGCCGTGGGTTACCCCACTCCCTCCCTCCCCTACATTATCACCGACTTTAGCACCTAACGAAACTGCAGAATGAAACACTTTTCTTGGAACATTTCATTTTTAAAATGACGAAATTTGAATAATATTTAGTTGTGTGTGTGTGTGTGTGTGTGTGTGTGTGTGTGTGTGTGTGTGTGTGTGTGTGTGTGTGTGTGTGTCGTGCATCGCAAGTGCTACCCACAACTCCTTTTCAAAAAATATAGCTAACTATCCACAATGAGGGTAGACGTTTGCTACAAAACACGCTTTTTTGCCCTAATATTGAGTCGGCCTACAGTTGCTATGCAATTTGACTTCTCTGGAACATACTGAAAGAAATCACGGTGATTTTGCCATTACGTTACCGAAGATTGCCACGTGCGATGTAGGAGTATTGCAGGCCAGCAGATATGATATCTCGTGAACTGCAATGCTGGTCTGAATTGTTTTGTTCCAAAACTTTTAGGTAGCAAGTGGGATGTGGAGGCGCAATTTAGAATAATTTAAAAAATTAGTTCCTTTAACAAAGGTATTTTTTATTATAAATCATCAGTCTCCTGACTGGTTTGATGCGAGCGTTTGTTGGATGTATTCCAGTTTCTGGCTTCCTCTACAGTTTTTACGCTCTACAGCTCCCTTTAGTAATAATCAGCCGTATCGTGGCGGTTACGGATGCAGCAACATGGACCTGATCGTAATTCAGTGATCACTCTAATACGGAGAGACTCATAGGCTGTGTGACTAAAACTCAAGTTACTTTCGTTGACTTATCATGTCGCGAGATCAACAGTCAGCTGTGTCGCAAAGTGGTTGTTCGTGTACTCGTCAAAAATCACTGCTGGCCTCGTTTGGACGAACAAACGTTAAGATGTGTTAACTATTAAACAAATAACAGTGATTTTTGCGCGACTGTGGTGCTAGTAATCGAACAGAGTGGCTAAATAGCACTACAACAGATTTCGTTACTCTCCACACAGATCAAGTAGCTGAAATGCCACTTACTAATTACTACTACTATTACGTGATGGAATCAGTTGTGAAGATGCATCCTACACTACTGTCCCGTACCTGTGGAATAAATTTTTTAGCAGAAATTTGTGGTCGACGTTGTGTGAATGGTCCCCCGACCTCAAACTAATTATCGATATTAGAGGACTAAACCTTAAATAGTGAGCGGCAGCTTCAAGAGAATAAGCGCTGAAGGCAAACAGGGTCTTGCAATTAAGGCACATGTTCATAAAATATCCGATCCACGTGCCTGTGTTTTTGTCAGTGTGCACAGTAATCGTACGTGAGATTTCGCGTGTTTTTAAGCCCCTAGGCCATCTGCAAACACATGCTGTTCGTGGTGCGATTTTGTCAGTCAGAGGCCGCAAAACCGATATGCCACCAGCGACACATTCCGAACAACGGGTGTGGAGCACCGTGTAGTGCGGGAAGCCTACCTGCAGGGGTACTGGATCCCGCACAACTACAGAGACGGTTATTACATCGCATGTTAAATAATTCGCAATTATCATATATTCAGTATGACGTCTAATATTTTGTTGGTGGTGCTTGTTTAGGTTGAACTGCAGCCAGAAATTCAGGTAGAGAAGAAAGGAAAGTCACGTGGGCGACGGCAGAGGTAAACTGGAGCAGGAGTTAATCAGCATTCCTAGGAGGAACTGAGGACGTTCTGTGGTGAAAGGGGTAGGGGTGTGAAGGGGGGGGGGGGAAGAGGGATGGGGTCTATCTGAGCTTCTCATCCGGGGCAATTAACACAGTGCGGTATGTTCCTTCTGGAATGCAATGCACTCTCCCAGATCCGGCCAAACTGCTGTTCGCTCCGCAGATCTGGTACTTAACACGCCTCAGAGAGCGACAAACGAGCTCTGAGGATGCTTGTCGAGAAGTGTGTGTGTGTGTGTGTGTGTGTGTCTGTGTGTGTGTGTGTGTGTGTGTGTGTGTGTGTGTGTTTTGTCAGCGATAACATTGCGCGGATTATCCAGCGGTGAGGTGGAGCGGACGCAGAAGGCTGCAACAGTGGAGACAGCGTTCAGGCAGTGGTCTCTACCTAAACTGGATGTTGTTACTTGCAGTGACATCCTCAGTAAAAAAAAAAAAAAAATAATAAATAAATAAATAAAAAATAAAAAAATAAATAAAAAAACCAAACGACAAAACTTTGCCAAAATGGATGTCGTTAATAGGAGAAAAATTTCCTTCTACACTGTGCAACAGAATTACAGGAACTCTTTTTCGAACCCTCTTCATTCTCTTCCATTCCGACGCGCCAATTTCAGTTCCCTGTTCGGTGTTCTTTCGTTCGAGTATTCTCTCATTTATTCGCCATATTTCTGTTCCTGACTTTTGATCACTTGAAACCCGATTTTTTTTTATCACTCCGAGCCTGGAACCTTCCATACTGAATACTTTTCCTCGCAACACTTATCTGTCAGTTATTCTTCAGATTTTATTAATTTATTTTATTTTGCTTAATCATTTTTTACTTCCTGAATTCAACGTGTTGTTGACTTCTTGTTCCACAGACATCTGAAGATCTTTCGGATTAATCTACTGCTATACATTCGATATAAATGTGCAAAAAAATGCCAGTCTTCTTTTTCTCATCAGTGCTTTATTTCCAGTCTCCCATAATTTTTTGTGGTCCTTACATTTCCCTAATGATTGACGTTTCTAGTATTTCTCATTTATCTAAACTATAGTTTAATGCAAAGCACTCGCTTGCTTATTCCCATTCTCTGCTGCACTGTAATGTCTTATTTTCCTATTTTTAGACATACATTTTTGTTGTGAAACTCTTTACTTACATCATATGCCCTTCCAATTTTGTGTATCCTTTCCTCTGTATCTGCTTTTTCCGAATCATTTTCTGGCATTACTCATCGAGATATCAAATTTTTTAACATTTATTAATTCTGTCAATATCAATATTCAGGAATTTCCATACATTTGCTATATTTTTAAAAAATTCCGTTTTCCTACAGATATTCTTGAGTTAGTACTACTGGCTATTTTTTCTAATACATTTATTTAAGTTACATGTGGAGATGTTACATTTTCCGAAAGTTCAACAAATGTGAGATGCTTTATTTCTACACTTTTATTTGCCCTTCCCAACCTTGTTGGTTCAAACTTATATTCGTTCAATGTTTCAGTCCGAATTCTCACTGGTATTTCAAGAACACAATTAAAAAGGGATTTGAGATAGGCCGTCAGTCTTGCCATACTCCTGTGTTTATTTCGAAGGACTCAGATATATTTCCCACAAATTTCACTTTTATTACTGTGTCTGCCAGTTTTCCATGACTGTACAGTGAATTCTCGGATTATTTTATCCACAGTTTTTCTGTAAACGGAATCAAAGGCCTTCTTGAGATCAACCAACATAAATTTAATAAATGATTGAATTCAGATTAAGCAAGCCGGAGTGGCCGACCGGTTCTAGGCGCTACAGTCTGGAACCGGGCGACTGTTACGGTCGCTGGTTCGATTCCTACCTCGGGCATGGATGTGTGTGATGTCCTTAGGTTAGTTAGGTTTAAGCAGTTCTAAGTTTAAGGGAACTGATGACCTCAGAAGTTAAGTCCCATAGTGCTCAGAGCCATCTGAACCAATTCAGATTAAATATTTGTTCAATATTTGGTAAAATCACCCACAATCTTTTTTCCACATTTCCCCAAAAAATTAATTTTAGCTAATTTTCTATGTGTGATAGAGAAAACGAAGCAAGGACATTGACCAATAATTTGTCATATTTTTCAGTTTAATTTTACAGTGTAATCACCATCTTTGTCCACAGTTTGTAACAAATGCATGTCAACGTTTGTGGTGAAAGTCATGGTCACGCTTTCGCTGCCACTGACGCACAGCATTCTGTAAGGTCTCTGTATCTTCAGAGTGACGCCCCCCGATGAGCCTCCTTGAATAGGTCAGTCGTCACCGATTATTTCGATGACACGCTGGATATTGCTGACGTCACTCGTGTCCCACGACGTTGCGTCAGCTAACTGTCTTCACCCTTCAGCTCCCGTACAACGACGAAGCCATCGTGCAGCGGTGCTGACGTTCATCGTATCACCATTCACCTTCTTCATCCTTCCCTGAATGCAACCCTTACACGTCGGTCGTTTCAAAAGTCCTGCACATTGCGCAAGCGGGGCCTTTGCGATGGCGTGATCAATTTGAAATTCATGTCACTTATGAGAGAGACATTAGGCGCGGCAGTCGTATATCCGTTTGCTGGTTGGCATGGCTTTGTCGTGAGTAATTCACGGAAGCTGAAACCGAGTCATGTCGGATTACACGTAGTGACCAGCGTGACATCAAAATCGAATCTGTTTGTGGAAAGAACCCGACGGAAATTTGCAACGCTTTGAGAGAGCTATGTGGGAATGGTGTAGTGGATCTTAGCACAGTATCACGGTGGTCCACTCGTTTCCGTGATAGTCGGATAAGCAATTGTGACCCTTGGGGGCTTTCCATTGCCTCATCAGAAGATCGAATGCCCGAGCAAAAAAAAAAAAAGGTAAGGACTATGGAACCGAACTGCTGTGGTCATCTGTCCCTAGGCTTACGCTATTGGCAACGGGCAACACACACACACACACACATGCCCGAGGGAGGACTCGAACCTCCGACGGTGGGAGCCGAGCGAACCGAGACAAGTCGCCCTACACCGCACGGCTACCCCGCCCGGCGCTGTCCGAACATCTTGATGTTTGTGTTATAATTTTGGCATGATTATAGTTCATGGAATTACTGAGTTCTAAACAGCGCTCGACAATCTCCGACTTCGTTGCTTGCCTGTATCTGGTGTCCCTTCGGGATCAACTACACTGAAGCTCCAAATAAACTTGTATAGGCATGCCTGTTCAAAAATGGCTCTGAGCACTATGGGACTCAACTGCTGAGGTCATTAGTCCCCTAGAACTTAGAACTAGTTAAACCTAACGACATCACAAACATCCATGCCCGAGGCAGCATTCGAACCTGCGACCGTAGCGGTCTTGCGGTTCCAGACTGCAGCGCCTTTAACCGCTCGGCCACTTCGGCCGCCCCTGTTCAAACACAGATAGACACTACTGGAAATTGAAATAAGAACACCGTGAATTCATTGTCCCAGGAAGGGGAAACTTTATTGACACATTCCTGGGGTCAGATACATCACATGATCACACTGACACAACCACAGGCACATAGACACTGGCAACAGAGCATGCACAATGTCGGCACTAGTACAGTGTATATCCACCTTTCGCAGAAATGCAGGCTGCTATTCTCCCATGGAGACGATCGTAGAGACGCTGGATGTAGTCCTGTGGAACGGCTTGCCATGCCATTTCCACCTGGCGCCTCAGTTGGACCAGCGTTCGTGCTGGACGTGCAGACCGCGTGAGACGACGCTTCATCCAGTCCCAAACATGCTCAATGGGGGACAGATCCGGAGATCTTGCTGGCCAGGGTAGTTGACTTACACCTTCTAGAGCACGTTGGGTGGCACGGGATACATGCGGACGTGCATTGTCCTGTTGGAACAGCAAGTTCCCTTGCCGGTCTAGGAATGGTAGAACGATGGGTTCGATGACGGTTTGGATGTACCGTGCACTATTCAGTGTCCCCTCGACGATCACCAGTGGTGTACGGCCAGTGTAGGAGATCGCTCCCCACACCATGATGCCGGGTGTTGGCCCTGTGTGCCTCGGTCGTATGCAGTCCTGGTTGTGGCGCTCACCTGCACGGCGCCAAACACGCATACGACCATCATTGGCACCAAGGCAGAAGCGACTCTCATCGCTGAAGACGACACGTCTCCATTCGTCCCTCCATTCACGCCTGTCGCGACACCACTGGAGGCGGGCTGCACGATGTTGGGGCGTGAGCGGAAGACGGCCTAACGGTGTGCGGGACCGTAGCCCAGCTTCATGGAGACGGTTGCGAATGGTCCTCGCCGATACCCCAGGAGCAACAGTGTCCCTAATTTGCTGGGAAGTGGCGGTGCGGTCCCCTACGGCACTGCGTAGGATCCTACGGTCTTGGCGTGCATCCGTGCGTCGCTGCGGTCCGGTCCCAGGTCGACGGGCACGTGCACCTTCCGCCGACCACTGGCGACAACATCGATGTACTGTGGAGACCTCACGCCCCACGTGTTGAGCAATTCGGCGGTACGTCCACCCGGCCTCCCGCATGCCCACTATACGCCCTCGCTCAAAGTCCGTCAACTGCACATACGGTTCACGTCCACGCTGTCGCGGCATGCTACCAGTGTTAAAGACTGCGATGGAGCTCCGTATGCCACGGCAAACTGGCTGACACTGACGGCGGCGGTGCACAAATGCTGCGCAGCTAGCGCCATTCGACGGCCAACACCGCGGTTCCTGGTGTGTCCGCTGTGCCGTGCGTGTGATCATTGCTTGTACAGCCCTCTCGCAGTGTCCGGAGCAAGTATGGTGGGTCTGACACACCGGTGTCAATGTGTTCTTTTTTCCATTTTCAGGAGTGTATGTAAGCAGGCAGAATACGCCGCGTGGAAAAAAGTTTATTGATATTTCCTCTACAAACTGGAATTTTTTTCGACCGGAAATGTCGAAGAGCAGAGGCGGAAGTGTCGTCGGAACGAAACAAAATTTCGATGTAGACCTCCACGCGCGGTATGTCACAGGTCAGCCGGCTCGTCTGAAATCAAAACTGAGTTGACGTTAGCGAAGTATGTAAGATTCTTTAGGAGTTGTACCTCGCTTAAGTTATTTGGACCATAGGAAACAAAATGGGGGCCATTTGAAAAAAATTGTGTTTTTTCATCGATTTTTTTGTCTTTGTCGGCCAAGTAAAAATATTTATAGTTGATGGATCGTAGTAAAAGTGGTACAACTGCTAGAGAATTTAGTTAGCTTCGTCGGAAACAAAGAATCGTGCCAATGGGTTCAGTAGATTTGAGGTTACCATACCGCGCGATAAAAAAAGTCATTTCGAGAAAAACGCGTTTGAAGTTTGACTGCATATAAATGCAATATTATGCAACGTACGTTCAATTCGCTGTTCTGGGTCCATAAACTAGTCCTTCCTCTTCATCAAAGCGGGCGTTCTGCTCGATCTGGGCTATCCTGCGCTGCTCCAGAGCCGCTCGTACGGCCGGTGACAAACAGTTTTCGGCCGCTTGAATCCGGTGGTCGTCCGAATGCTTGGCGAACTGCGTCGAATAGAGTCCCAGGGTGACGTCCATCGTTGTCACGCTCTTCAGAATTGCTGAATACCCTTCGCTGAAGCTGCTCACTGCCAGGAAAGTCGCAATCTCCACAGTCATCGCACCAGAATGCAAATGCTTGGGGGCTAACTTCCAAACACATGCGTTCAAACTTTTATTTGAATTTTGTGTGTTTCCTCCCAAGCACCGGTACAATAACTCGTCCTCCGAAAGAAAACATCTGGTGCGTGAGAAAGGCCGATTTCAGGCAGGTGCATTTTTTGTTCAACCGCGAATAACAAACATTTCCATTCCATATTCGGAAAAACCGTTTCAGGGGTGGATTCTAAACCCTTTTATGGATCCAAAAATGCAATTTAAAAAATTGATTTTTTGAACCAAAAGATAGCAAACCTCCCCTTAACGCAGTAAAACTTCAGAATCAGGCATGATGTTTTGATTTATTACTTTATTACTAACTGTAGTCACAATGCACTTTGCAGACCGCTTATCGGCAAATTTGTATCACTCTACGACACATAATTCAGGAGCCAACACTCCATAAACACTGACATGCGTGAAAAACTAGCTTTTGCTTCAAACGAAGCGTCTTTAACCCTAAACGTTTTATTTATCTCCATGATGTGTTTCAAGTTTAAACCTCCATCATCAAGTGGATTTACGTTTGTTAGTATGACGTATGCGTGTTGTTGGCTATAGTTTCCGTCTTTTATTGCAAAAACACTACTCTTCATGTTGCCTAAACATGTTTTGGCACTTCTCTGCACTCATCAGTGTGTTTTGTTTATTGAAAAGTGTAAAAAGTGAAAATATTGTAGGTCGTAACAGTTTTTAAAAAGTGAGATCTAAAGAAAGTCTTTGTTCGTTTTCCTTCTTACCGTCATTTTACATTATATTCTTTTGCAGGTCCATCTGCGGGGGTTGGGGTTGTTTGGGGCAAGAGACCAAACTACGAGGTCATCGGTCTCATCGGATGAGGGAAGAACGGGGAAGGACGTCGGCCGTGACCTTTCAAAGGAACCATCCCGGCATTTGCCTGAAGCGAATTAGGGTAACCACGTAAAACCTAAATCAGGAAGGACGGACGAGGGATTTAACCGTCGTTCACCCGAATGCGCTCGGTAGGAGCATCTGCCTTTTGTGCTGTACTGATAGCTTGTCATCTGCAAACCAAACACGTGGTTTTGGCGTGGCAACATGTTTTGCGTATATATTTGTTATTACTCACGTTTTGTTTTGACCGATCCTTCTTTTGCGTTCTGAGGGAACTGCTCACACATGTTAATGTATTTCATGTAATTACGTTTTTACAAACGCCTTTTCACTTCGAAAACGCGGTGTCCGTCAGCGTTCATTTGTTCTCGTGAGAGTTTGGCGTCGAATTTGACTTCTCTCTCTCTCTCTCTCTCTCTCTCTCTCTCTCTCTCTGTGTGTGTGTGTGTGTGTGTGCGTGTGCTTGTTTGTCTTCTGCTAATGCCTTCTGTATATAGAAATTCTCCTCCATTGTCAGCTTTTGGTATAGAGTTTGTCTCGATTTCAGCATTTTTAAATCTGTTGCTATTAGATTTGATGTTGGTTATGGGGTATTAGATGGTTAGCAAATGTGCTATGGGTGCTTTTACTTTTTAGGGATCTGAGTTCTTTAAAGTTCCTGCATTTTTGTTCTGTGTATACTGATTGGCGAGTTTTACATGTGTGTTCACATATTACTGATGTGTTGAATTCATCTGTGGGTGTTTCCTGTGCTATAAGTTTTTCTGTGTTGCGTTTTCTGTCTTGTACCCTATTAGAAGTCCCTGTTTCTTCTATATTTTTTCTATTCCGTGAGCAATTTTGTTACTGTAGGTTAGTAGGCGCCATTTTGTTTTGTGTGTGTGTTGTTGCACTGTTGTGTCTTGTATGTGGTCATTGTTTGTATGTTGATCTGTGTCGTGTAAGGTTTTTTATGTGTGTTGCGATTTCGTTCCTTTTCCGTTTACAAATTTGTTTGTTTAATATCTCTATCATATCGGGCTTGTAACCACGTTCTTCTGCTGTTTTATTGTGCTTAGCTCCTATGTGTAATTCTGTTTAACAGTCGCAGGTTCGAATCCTGCCTCGGGCATGGATGTGTGTGATGTCCTTAGGTTAGTTAGGTTTAAGTAGCTCTAAGTTCTAGGGGACTGATGACCTCAGAAGTTAAGTTCCATACTCTCAGAGCCATTTGAACCATTTGTAACTCTCTTTGCGTATAGGTGTACTGTTCAGTCTGTGAAGCATGAATATGAAGCTTGCGTGTGCATTGTGTATTGAACCGGGGACCTATAAACGACGGAGAGGCTTCGTCCCCGCCGTAGCCCTGAGTGCTTCACAGCCCCACAACAGGCCACAGCAGTCCACCCACCCCACCGCCGACCCACACCGAACCCAAGGTTATTGTGCGGTTCGGCCCCAGTGGACCCCCCTTCCCTCCCCCTCCCCCTCCGCCCTGGGAACGTGTCATACCAGACGAGCGTAGCCCCAAATGTTTGCGTGGTAGAGTAATTATGGTGTACGTGTACGTGAAGACAGCCTTTGCACAGCAATCGCCGACATAGTGTAACTGAGGTGGAATAAAGGGAACCAGCCCGCATTCGCCGAGGAAGATGGAAAACTGCCTTAAAAACCATTCACAGTCTGGCCGGTACACCGGACCTCGACAGTAATCCGCCGGGCGGATTCGTGTTGGGGACCGGCACGCCTTCCCGCTCGGGAAGCAGCGCGTTAGACCGCGCGGCTAGACGGGAGGGCTCGAAGCTTACTTGCTTGCTTATGTGCCACCGTGTGGATCGACAGATTGTGAATGGTGATGCTCGTCGCTGTCGGTTTCCTCAGTATCGTGAAGTCATGAGTATTGTTCGTTTTTTGTACGGTGAGATCTGGAATATTTAGTGTGGTGTCTGTTTCTGTTTCTAACATGAAGTGAATTTTTGGGAATACGTTGTTTATTTCATTTTGTGGCTATTCGATATATGTGTGTGGTTCATGATCAGGCATATTATGTCATCGACGTAACGGTTTCAGTATATAACTTCGCATTTTTTTGGTCTTACTACGCGTGAGATCCTCTTCTCTAAGTTGTTCTTGAATATGTTGGCTACGAAGCCACTAATTGTGTGTACAGTGTCATATTTTATAAACGAAGATGACCATCTTTGTTTACAAAATATGACGGTGTACACGTGATGTGTTACGGCAGCGAAAGGAAACTGTGACCACTGGAGGTATTCTATTTCCTTATTTTGTTTGCACCGCTAGATATACGTTTAGTTTTCTTTCATAAAAAACCCAAAGACATGTTCTGAAATAGTGTTTTGCTATTCCACTAGACAACAAGTTCCTCCAAAGATCGTATCGCAACACACACATATCTCATTCTTACAAACGTAAGTGCGACAAACTGCCTGTTGGTTTCTGTCTCGAGTTTTTCGGCCGACGTTCGTCTGATGATTTTTCTGACGTTTCGCCCCCACTGCTGGTGGTGGACTGCCAATGGTGGGTGAAACTTCGACAATGCCGGCCACTCGTGCGGGCGAAACGTCAGAAAAATCACCAGACGTACGTCGGCCGAAGAAGCCGAGAAAGAAGCCAACAGGCAGTTTGTCAACAAGTGCCCACGAAAGCCTTAACAATGTTGTAAACGTAGATCCATCTAATAATGGAGCTTTAAACCTTTGAAATGAGTCGTGGAGATCAATAAACAGTGAGTGGTAACAGTAAACTTGTTGTTTCATTCAATGTCAATGACGGTCACTTTATACCCTAACCTAAAATATTTGCATTTAAAGATAAACTTTTTACATGCTAAACGTCAAATATTTAGCACATTAACACGCTGGTAATGCAATCAGACATTTTAAGGTGTACATGGGATTTGTTTTTTTTTTAAAAAAAAGAAGCTAATATGTAACAGAAAGTAAACCAAAGACATTTTTTCATGGATATCAAACACCTTTCGGTCGTCCACTTTCCAGACTTATTTTCTTTGGCTGCCAGTTTCGGCCACTGACTACGCCATCTTCAGGCCCCTGACCGATGTGTAGGAAGATTCCACTTAGGTTCTGATCAAAACGGTGGCCAGCAATACTGATACCTGTAGATTTCTGCTTGCTGTAGCGATCACTTCAACCATCATCTGACGACTTCAGAAGCAATCTACAGGTACCAGTATTTCTGGCCCCTGTTTTGATCAGAACCTAGGTGGACTCTCGCTACACGTCGGTGGGGGGTGTAAGTAAGATGTTTAGGTTTTTATGTTGGTAACGCCACGTAGTGCACTGTGTGCAGTCTGTGGCTGGTTAGACTCATTGTTGGAATATTTCCTATTGTAGTGTTGGGCAATTGGACGTGAACAGCGCGTAACGTTGGACAGTTGGAGGTGAGCCGCCAGCAGTGGTGGATGTGGAGACAAAGATGCCAGAGTTTTGAGAGAGGACGATCTGGAGGTGTGTCCGTCAGAAAAGGGAAATTTGTAAGACTGGATGTCACGAACTGATATATAATGACTTTTGAACACTAGTAAGGTAAATACATTGTTTTTTGTCTATTACAATCTTTCATTTGCTAACTATGCCTATCAGTAGTTAGTGCCTTCAGTTATTAGAATCTTTTATGTAGCTGGAAGTATTGGCGCTCGCTGTATTGCAGTAGTTCGAGTAAAAAAAATGGTTCAAATGGCTCTGAGCACTATGGGACTCAACTGCTGAGGTCATTAGTCCCCTAGAACTTAGAACTAGTTAAACCTAACTAACCTAAGGACATCACAAACATCCATGCCCGAGGCAGGATTCGAACCTGCGACCGTAGCGGTCTTGCGGTTCCAGACTGCAGCGCCTTTAACCGCACAGCCACTTCGGCCGGCGTAGTTCGAGTAACGAACATTTTTGTGAGGTGAGTGATTCATGAAATGTATAGGTCATTGTTGGTAAGTTCATTCTTTTATAGGGATTATTGAAAGATTACGTTGCGCTAAAAAATATTGTGTGTCAGTTCAGTGTTGATCAGAATAAGTAAAGAGAGAACTGTCCGAGTACATTCAGTTTTACTCAGCCGTCTTTGTATCAAATAACGTAGAAGTTTACCAGCACAGTCATTCTTAATTTTTCAAAGGGGAAGTTTCAACGGGCCTGAAGATGGTGTAGTAACCCGCCGAAATTGGTAACAAAATGAAATGAGTTTGGAAAATGGACGACTGAAAGCTGATAATTTTACATCCGGTATCGAACAGCTGAGACCCGCGACCATCTATGAAAATGGACTTACAGAGATTTTTTCTTGGGTTTATGTAACACAAATAGCACGAAATCATTGTCCTGTCTACCAACCTGTCTTCCTCCCATACACAGACGGACCAATGCCATCACGGAGCTGTCATTTCAACTTTAGTTTCGAGTACGTATAAACTGTCATCACAAACATGGATTTCTGGTGCAACCCTATAT
Organism: Schistocerca nitens; assembly: GCF_023898315.1. Lineage (NCBI taxonomy): Eukaryota > Metazoa > Arthropoda > Insecta > Orthoptera > Acrididae > Schistocerca > Schistocerca nitens. The sequence continues at coordinate 94,154,869 of NC_064625.1, read as the reverse complement.
CTTGCCCAGCAATATTTAAGTGTTCACGTTACATTAGTGGTTCACAGAATTATCTGGAACTGCGGCCGACGTATCAAACGGCGGCTGCGTCGCACGCAAAGGCCGACACCGGGTATCACGCCGTTATCAGCTGCCGAATGGCGTCACACGGTATATCAGAACACAGCAGGGGGCGTGGAGCTAGCTTTTACTCGGTCTTCGCATGTCGGAACGCATTTCTGCCCGACAATCAGTCATCTCGCGTTTGCGTTGCCTCTAGAAAGACTGGTATTTCGGCGCTCGCCCGCGCACAGGGGATCAAATGCTGTTTTTTTTTTTTTATATAAGGCGAGATAGCGTGGAACTTTACATATCCTAACATACTTTCACCGTGCACGCTCTTTCGATAATACACTCCTGGAAATGGAAAAAAGAACACATTGACACCGGTGTGTCAGACCCACCATACTTGCTCCGGACACTGCGAGAGGGCTGTACAAGCAATGATCACACGCACGGCACAGCGGACACACCAGGAACCGCGGTGTTGGCCGTCGAATGGCGCTAGCTGCGCAGCATTTGTGCACCGCCGCCGTCAGTGTCAGCCAGTTTGCCGTGGCATACGGAGCTCCATCGCAGTCTTTAACACTGGTAGCATGCCGCGACAGCGTGGACGTGAACCGTATGTGCAGTTGACGGACTTTGAGCGAGGGCGTATAGTGGGCATGCGGGAGGCCGGGTGGACGTACCGCCGAATTGCTCAACACGTGGGGCGTGAGGTCTCCACAGTACATCGATGTTGTCACCAGTGGTCGGCGGAAGGTGCACGTGCCCGTCGACCTGGGACCGGACCGCAGCGACGCACGGATGCACGCCAAGACCGTAGGATCCTACGCAGTGCCGTAGGGGACCGCACCGCCACTTCCCAGCAAATTAGGGACACTGTTGCTCCTGGGGTATCGGCGAGGACTATTCGCAACCGTCTCCATGATGCTGGGCTACGGTCCCGCACACCGTTAGGCCGTCTTCCGCTCACGCCCCAACATCGTGCAGCCCGCCTCCAGTGGTGTCGCGACAGGCGTGAATGGAGGGACGAATGGAGACGTGTCGTCTTCAGCGATGAGAGTCGCTTCTGCCTTGGTGCCAATGATGGTCGTATGCGTGTTTGGTGCCGTGCAGGTGAGCGCCACAATCAGGACTGCATACGACCGAGGCACACAGGGCCAACACCCGGCATCATGGTGTGGGGAGCGATCTCCTACACTGGTCGTACACCACTGGTGATCGTCGAGGGGACACTGAATAGTGCACGGTACATCCAAACCGTCATCGAACCCATCGTTCTACCATTCCTAGACCGGCAAGGGAACTTGCTGTTCCAACAGGACAATGCACGTCCGCATGTATCCCGTGCCACCCAACGTGCTCTAGAAGGTGTAAGTCAACTACCCTGGCCAGCAAGATCTCCGGATCTGTCCCCCATTGAGCATGTTTGGGACTGGATGAAGCGTCGTCTCACGCGGTCTGCACGTCCAGCACGAACGCTGGTCCAACTGAGGCGCCAGGTGGAAATGGCATGGCAAGCCGTTCCACAGGACTACATCCAGCATCTCTACGATCGTCTCCATGGGAGAATAGCAGCCTGCATTGCTGCGAAAGGTGGATATACACTGTACTAGTGCCGACATTGTGCATGCTCTGTTGCCTGTGTCTATGTGCCTGTGGTTCTGTCAGTGTGAGCATATGATGTATCTGACCCCAGGAATGTGTCAATAAAGTTTCCCTTCCTGGGACAATGAATTCACGGTGTTCTTATTTCAATTTCCAGGAGTGTAGAAAAGCAGGTACAAAGAGGGAATGCAAAGCTGTAACGTAGGGAAAGATAGGGAGAAGCGAAGAGGTGAAGGAAGCCTTGTAGAGCGGTGGAAATTACACACATAAAAAAAAGTTTTGCACCAACCCGGTTCCCAGAACTCCTGAAGGTAGACGTTGACTGTGAATATTGTATCACAGACACCCGCCCAAAGATGTAAACAACCATGCATGAGCAGCGCCTATTAGACAGAGGGGGTCCGACAGCCGATCAGTTCCAGTCATTCCACCGGGAAGGAGGTACACGGCTCGTGTTGTCTGTAGTTCAACCGTGCCTAGACTGTCAATACCGAGGTTAGATCGCGTCCGCATTGTTACTTCGTGCCAGGAAGGGCTCTCAACAACGGAAGTGTCCAGGTGTCTCGGAGTGAACCAAAGCGATATTGTTCGGACATGGAGGAGATACAGAGAGTCAGGAAATGTCGATAACATTCCTCGGCCAGGCCACACAAGGGCTACTACTGCAGTGGATGACTGCTACCGACGGATTATGCTCGGAGGAACCCTGACAGCAACGCCACCATGTTGAATAATGCTTTTCGTGCAGCCACAGGACGTCATGTTACGACTCAAACTGTGCGCAATAGCCTACATGATGCGCAACTTCACTCCCGACGTCCATGGCGAGCATCTTTGCAACCACTACACCATGCAGCGCGAGACAGATGGGCCCAACAACAAGCCGAATGGACCGCTAAGGACTGGCAGCACGTTCTCTTCACTGTCGCATATGCCTTCAACCAGACAATCGTCGGAGACGTGTCTGGAGGCCTGTCCAGCGAGTTCCCTGCTCTTTGGGGTGGCAGTATGTGAGGCCGACGTACGCCGCTAATGGTCATGGAAGGCGCCGTGACGGCTGCACGATACGTGAATGCTATCTTCCGACCGATAGTGCAACCATATCGGCAGCATATTGGCGAGGCATTCGTCTTCATGGACGACAATTCGCGCCCGCATCGTCCACATCTCGTGAATGACTTCCTTCAGGATAACGACACCGCTGGAGTAGAGTGGCCAGCATGTTCTCCAGACATGAACCGTATCGGTCGTGCCTGGGATAGATTGAAAAGGGCTGTTTATGGACGACGTGACCCACCAACCACTCTGAGGGATCCACGCCGAATAGCCGTTGAGGGGTGGGACAGTCTCGACCTACAGAGCCTTGATGAACTTGTGGATAGTATGTCACGACGAATAAAGGCATGCATCCATGCAAGAGTACGTGCTACTGGGTATTACAGGTACCGGTGTGAAGGTCTCGTTGTGTGGTGGTACAACATGCAATGTGTGGTTTTCATGAACAATAAAAAAGGACGGAAATGATGTTTATGTTGATCGCTATTCCAATTTTCTGTACAGGTTCCGGAACTCTCGAAGCTGAGGTGACGCAAAACTTTTTTTGATGTGTGCAGTATAAATGCATGGATATTTATTGGAAAATTAACATTATTGGATATGAACCTTTTATGCGAAAAACTGTTTTCGCTCATTGCCTAAACATGTTTCGACGCCTCTCTGCCATCATCAGTGGGTTTTGTTCATTGAAAAACTGTAAAGAGTGAACATATTTTGGGATCTATCAAAACGAGGCCTAAATACCAGCTACAACCTAAAATATGTTCACTTTCTACTATTATTCAATAAAAAAACTCACAGATGATGGCACAGAGGTGCCTAAACAGATTTGGGTAACAAAAAAACAGAGTTTTGCATGAAACCTGGAGCTTACATCCAATAAATTTAACTGCAAACACGGAAAGAACACCACAGCTGCAAATACAATAGATAAAAAATAACATTATTTTCGGCCATAATGGCTACGTTTGTGAACTGTCACTGTATGGGATAAATATCTTTTTGTATTTTCTCCTGCCAATCAGTTTTCTATTTTTTCTTTTAGTTTTAACATAATACAACGCGTTTCGAAAGTGTTCTGTTCATCTTCAGGCGTTTATATATACACACAAAGAGAAAGGTAACTTAAAAATAAAAATAAGCCGTCTTAAACTAGTTTAAGAGGGTTTATTTTTAAGTAACATTTCTCTGTGTGTATAAACGCCTGAAGATGAACTGAATATGTTCGAAACGCGTTGTATTATGCTAGATTAAACATAAAACAAAAATAAATACGTGACTGGTAGCATAAATTAGAAATAAATAACAAAAATTAACATTGTTGGATGGAATAGTCGCGCACCGTTTATATGCAGTAGTATGAGATCCAGTATATTGACGGATTCAGTGAAATGGTGTTGCATTTCATGTAAGTTGTACAGTATATAACAAGACATCAACGATTCAGGTGATACAGGGTGGAACTTGGTATAAAGACAGTCGGCCTTGTGCGTTACGCGCCTTTACTGCAGGGACACCATTGGTGGCAATGCCTGCTGTGTATATAAACCACGACCGTGACAATGCCACATGGAAAGCAGTTATCATGTGGTAAAAAAGAAAAAAATCAGTGAGTACAAGGAGTTTCTAAAGGTCTAGTTGCCAAGAAGGTGAACCATTCAAGTACAGTGATTCATAATTTCGTTAGACGATATGGACATAACGGAAAATGTGGGAAAGTAGAAAATTACCTGATGCATCGAACAGTTGATTTCAAGCAAAGCAAGGGGCATAAACCGTTATTCTTCTGAGCTTGATGCTGATTTACAGGTTCCAGTAAGTGCCAGATATGTACGACAAATTTTGTCAAATGACAGACATCTCACATTCAAGATACTACTGACTCCTGGTCTACCAGCGAAACATAAACAGGCTAGGCTGGAGTTTGTTGACACACGTATGTCATGGACGTCAGTGATTAGAAGTTCAATTTGGATGGGATAGCCGGATTTCAATATTACTGGCACGATCTGAAAACAGAGCAGCGGGTGAGAACGGGGAGAAATTATGGTGATGGAAGTGTTATGATTTGGTCAGTCTTCTGAAGTGTCTAATGTTGCAATAAGATAATGCGCCTGCGCGCGCTTCTGCTACAACCAAAAGTGGTTTGGAGATAAAATGTTGGGAAATACTTGCAAGGCGTGTTTATCGCAGTGGAAGGCAGGTTGAGACCGTGTGTGAGGCGAAAACAGAGATACGAGGAGAGAGAGAGTGGGCGACAATTTCAATGCAAGATCTACAAATTCTAACAAAATCAATCCCGAATAGAATTTTTGAGGTAATTAGGGAAAATGGATGTTGAACAAAGTACGAACAATGCAGTAACACAACAGGACAGGGAGTGCCTTTATAGCAACTTCCATCCAGCAAACCCCTTTCTTTGTTACTCGTCTTATGAATGAAACTTTGTAATTCCCTCAAGACTGTTTGTGCATTATCTAGTACTTTCATAATATACTCGATATATGCATACATCATACACTGTACTAATACTTTCGCGGAAACCATACCTTCATACTGATTTCTACAACTATAAGCGTGGAAGCGAGGTGTGTGTTAGTTCTAAAGGAAAAAAAAACGCTTGCCCTAATTGGCTCCGACGTCTGTGGTGGCCATTTCCTGCGTGATAGTCATCTTGTCTTATTAGAGGGACAGACGTAATCGTCAGAGGTACCCACGGAACAGCGAGAGGCACTTGGTGAGAATTCCTCGGCATATTTTCATGTGTAACGCCGAGTTACTCCCCATTCTCTGCACTCTTTATCTTATCTCCCACTCGCTATATATTTATATATAAAATCGAGAGGAAGACAATGCCTTTTTTCACCATATAGTGAAACGAAACATTGTCTTCCTCTCGATTTTATTTGTAGGATTGACGTCTCCTTCCCCGTAGCCAGTGTTATCAAAAGATCGAAAATTTTCTTTCTATTGTTTAGCACGACATATTTCGTTTGGTAGGCTTTTAATTCTTCATTAATTTTCTTCATTGTTTCATTTGAATGTACAAATTTGAAGTAACTCAGCCAATATCTTTGAATGAAGTCAGTCAAATACTTTTCGAAATGTTTGCTAACAAAGTTTCTCTCTCTCTCTCTATCAACTTTCAGGAAACATTCCTCACACACAAATAAAGAAAAGATGTTATGTGGACATGTGTCCGGAAACGCTTACTTTCCATGTTAGAGCTCATTTTATTACTTCTCGTCAAATCACATTAATCATGGAATGGAAACACACAGCAGCAGAACGTACCAGTGTGACTTCAAACACTTTGTTACAGGAAATGTTCAAAATGTCCTCCGTTAGCGAGGATATATGCATCCACCCTCCGTCGCATGGAATCCCTGATGCGCTGATGCAGCCCCGGAGAATGGCGTATTGTATCACAGCCGTCCACAATACGAGCACGAAGAGTCTGTACATTTGGTACCGGGGTTGCGTAGACAAGAGCTTTCAAATGCCCCCATAAATGAAAGTCAAGAGGGTTGAGGTCAGGAGAGTGTGGAGGCCATGGAATTGGTCCGCCTCTACCAATCCATCGGTCACCGAATCTGTTGTTGAGGAGCGTACGAACATTTCGACTCAATTGTGCAGGAGCTCCATCGTGCATGAACCACATGTTGTGTCGTACTTGTAAAGGCACATGTTCTAGCAGCACAGATAGAGTATCCCGTATGAAATCATGGCGGTGAATCGAGGAAGTACAGTACATACTGACGAAACTAAAATGAGCTCTAACATGGAAATTAACCGTTTCCGGACACATGTCCACATAACATCTTTTCTTTATTTGTGTGTGAGGAATGTTTCCTGAAAGTTTGACCGTAACTTTCTGTAACACACACTATATATATATATATATATATATATATATATATATATATATATATATTACTTGCCATTAAAATTGCTACACCACGAAGATGACGTGCTACAGACGCGAAATTTAACCGACAGGAAGAAGATGCTGTGGTATGAAAATGATTAGCTTTTCAGAGCATTCACCCAAGGTTGGCGCCGGTGGCGACACCTACAACGTGCTGACATGAGGAAAGTTTCCAACCGATTTCTCATACACAAACAGCAGTTGACCGGCGTTGCCTGGTGAAACGTTGTTGTAATGCCTCGTGTAAGGAGGAGAAATGCGTACCATCGCGTTTCCCACTTTGATAAAGGTCGGATTGTAGCCTATCGCGATTGCGATTTATCGTATCGCGACATTGTTGCTCACCTTGATCGAGATCCAATGACTGTTAGCAGAATATGGAACCGGTGGGTTCAGGAGGGTAATACGGAACACCGTACTGGATCCGAAGGGCCGCGTGTCACTAGCAGTCGAGATGACAGGTATCTTATCCGCATGGCTGTTATGGATCGTGCAGCCACGTCTCGATCGCTGAGTCAACAGATGGGGACGTTTGCAAGACAACAACCATCTGCACGAACAGTTCGACGATGTTTGCAGCAGCATGGACTATCATCTCGGAGACGACGGCTGCGGTTACCGTTGACGCTGCATCACAGACAGGAGCACCTGCGATGCTGTACCCAGAGATGAACCTGGGTGCACGAATGGCAAAACGTCTTTTTTATTCGGATGAATCCAGGTTCTGCTACAGCATGACGATGGTCGGATCCGTGTTTGGCGACATCGCGGTGAACGCACATTGGATGCGTGTATTCGTCATCGCCATACTGGCGTATCACCCGGCCTGATGGTATGGGGTGCCATTGGTTACACGTCTCGATCACCTTTTGTTAGCATTGACTGCACTTTGAACAGTGGACGTTACATTTCAAATGTGTTCCGACCCGTGGCTCTACCCTTCATTCGATCCCCGCGAAACCCTACATTTCACCAGGATAATGCTCGACCGCATGTTGCAGGTCCTGTATGGGCCTTTCTGGATACAGAAGATGTTCGACTGCTGCCCTGGCCAGCACATTCTCCAGATCTCTCACCTACTGAAAACGTGTGGTCAATGGTGGCCGAGCAACTGGCTCGTCGCAATACGCCAGTCACTACTCATTCTGAACTGTGGTATCGTGTTGAAGCTGCATAGGCAGCTGTACCTGTAGACGCCATCCGAGCTCTGTTTGACTCATTGGCCAGGCATATCGAGGCCGTTATTACGGCCAGAGGTGGTTGTTCTGGGTACTGATTTCTCTGGGTCTATGTATCCAAATTGCGTGAAAATGTAATGACACATCAGTTCTAGTATAATATATTTGTCCAATGAATACCCGTTTATCATCTGCATTTCTTCTTGGTGTAGCAATTTTAATGGCCTGTAGTATTTGAATACACGTGCCTATACCAGTTCCTGTGGCGCTTCAGTGTATTATGTAATCACTCCCCTCTACAAGTCATAGAAGTTAGTAATGGGAATTTCCGAACACTGTGTATACGCACAACAAAATTTCTTTTTCTGTCCTCTTTAGTATCCCAGTTTCAATGGCCAGCGTAGTATATCTGACAAAAGATATTTTCCTGTTCTCCTGTGCAACTGGGTTTCGATGGCACCGTGACACCCCCCCAGCAGGAGTACAGCTGTCTAGCCGTGTAACGGACTCGCTGCCCCAGCCAGAGGTGGGCAGGGCCTGCGGCCATCCATAACGCCCAGACAGCGATCCGTCAGCCGCTGTCCCCCGGACGTCGCCAATTTGTTCCGCGCCCCAGCAGCACAACACAACACACCACGCTACACTACTGCGCGGGCCGCTCACCGACCCCCGCGGGACAATGCACGCGGCCCACTGACTGCGCTCGCCGCCGACCAACAGACTCGACATTTTTTTTCGCCACTAGTCACAGCGCCTCTGCCCTCTACTCTCTCGCAGACATCTCTGTTCCCAAAGAAGTATCTGAAGCTTTGCCCTACTCTGGCAGCAAGTAATGGATCGCGCTCGCCGAGTCGTCTCTCTTATTGGGGAGCACGATCCGAGAGACTCCCGGAGACCTGGAGAGGCGGCTGTCATTCACATGTCGCGCTCCGCTGTCTCAATCGGTCTTTCTGAAGAGTACAGCATGTTGGCTGGTGGCAGGACTCTCCCCACTGAGCAGAAATGTCGACACGTAGAGCGCCAGTTGCGTGTACTGGAGTCCTCAATATCCCATTTCGCTCACAGCAAACGTTAATTTTTTTTTAGTCGTCATTGTGGCAGGCCTGGTTGGCCTCCATTATTTCTACATCATACTCCGCAAGCCACTCTCCCCTACCTTATCCCCCTGAAAAGCGGCGCATGAGAAGATGCGCGAAACTATAGACCTACGAGGTGTGGCTAGAAAAAAACCGGACTAGTACTGGTGAAACAATAAAACGAATGCAATAAGGCTGAAAGTCGCGTGGCCTGTCACGTGACTCTCGCTCCGCCTACTGCTCGAGTTTCATCTGCCTCCTGCACTCAGTCTGCCCGTGGCGTCTGTTTTAAGTAGTTGACGTTTTGTCTGTGCGTCGGAAAATGTTGAGTGTACAGAAAGAACAGCGTGTTAACATCAAATTTTGTTTCAAACTAGGAAAATTTGCAAGTGAAACGTTTGTAATGTTACAACAAGTGTACGGCGATGATTGTTTATCGCGAACACAAGTGTTTGAGTGGTTTAAACGATTTAAAGATGGCCGCGAAGACACCAGTGATGACACTCGCACTGGCAGACCATTGTCAGCAAAAACTGATGCAAACATTGAAAACATCGGTAAACTTGTTCGACAAGATCGCCGTTTAACAATCAGAGCAGTGTCTGAGTTAACAGGAGTTGACAAGGAAAGTGTCGAACAAGTTTACCAATTTTTTCAATGTTTGCATCAGTTTTTGCTGACAATGGTCTGCCAGTGCGAGTGTCATCACTGGTGTCTTCGCGGCCATCTTTAAATCGTTTAAACCACTCAAACACTTGTGTTCGCGATAAACAATCATCGCCGTACACTTGTTGTAACATTACAAACGTTTCACTTGCAGATTTTCCTAGTTTGAAACAAAATTTGATGTTAACACGCTGTTCTTTCTGTACACTCAACATTTTCCGAAGCACAGACAAAACGTCAAGTACTTAAAACAGACGCCACGGGCAGACTGAGTGCAGGAGGCAGATGAAACTCGAGCAAAAGGCGGAGCGAGAGTCACGTGACAGGCCACCCGACTTTCAGCCTTATTGCATTCGTTTTATTGTTTCACCAGTACTAGTCCGGTTTTTTTCTAGCCACACCTCGTATATCTCTGAAGGCGATCCGTTGTAGAATTTTAGAACATGTTTTTTGCCCGCGTATCGCGTCGTTTCCTGAAACCCAGAATATACTCTGTAGGAATCAACATGGATTCCGCAAACAGCGATCGTGTAAGATCCAACTCGCGTTATATGTTCATGAGACCCAGAAAATATTAGATGCCGGCTCCCAGGTAGGTGCCATTTTTCTTGACTGTCGCCTGATGAACAAAGTAAGAGCCTACGCAATATCAGACCTGCTGTGTGGCTTGATTGAACAGCTTTTAGCAAACAGAACACAGCATGTTGTTCTCAATGGAGAGACGTCTACAGACGTTAAAGAAACCTCTGGCGTGCCACAGGGGAGTGTTATGGGACCATTGCTTTTCACAATATACATAAATGACCTAGTAGATAGTGTCGGAAGTTCCATGCGGCTTTTCGCGGATGATGCTGTAGTACACAGAGAAGCTGCAGCATTAGAAAATTGTAGCGAAATGCAGGAAGATCTGCCGCGGATACGCACTTGGTGCGGGGAGTGGCAACTGTCCCTTAACATAGACAAATGTAATGTATTGCGAATACATAGAAAGAAGGATCCTTTATTGTATGATTATAAGATAGTGGAACAAACACTGGTAGCAGTTACTTCTGTAAAATATCTGGGAGTATGCGTACGGAACGATTTGAAGTGGAATGATCAAATAAAATTAATTGTTGGTAAGGTGGGTACCACGTTGAGATTCATTGGGAGAGCCCTAAGAAAACGTAGTTCATCAACAAAGCAGGTGGCTTACAAAACACTCGTCCGACCTATACTTGAGTATTGCTCATCTGTGTGGGATCCGCACCAAGTCGGGTTGACAGAGGGGATAGAGAAGATCCAAAGAAGAGCGGCGCGTTTCGTCACAGTGTTATTTGGTAAACGTGATAGCGTTACGGAGATGTTTAGCAAACTCAAGTGGCAGACTCTGCAAGACAGGCGCTCAGCATCGCGGTGTAGTTTGCTGTCCAGGTTTCGAGAGGGTGTGTTTCTGGATGAGGTATCGAATATATTGCTTCCACTACTTATACCTCCCGAGGAGATCACGAATGTAAGATTAGAGAGATTCGAGCGCGCACGGAGGCTTTCCGGCAGTTGTTCTTCCCGCGAACCATACGCGACTGGAACAGGAAAGGGAGGTAATGACAGTGGCACGTAAAGTGCCCTCCGCCACACACCGTTGGTTGGGTTGCGGAGTATAAATGTAGATGTAGATGTAGAATGGTTGTCGGTAAGCTTCTGTATTTTTCGAATTTTTCGTTGCGGTCTTGTCTACTTAGATACCTGAGCTCCTCTGAAGACGATTCCTTCAAGGAGGGATACCTATCAGCTGCGTTCAATCTAAAAACGGTACAGCTCCAACATCAACCACTACACGAATATTTCCGTGAGTGGTTCTACAACCACTCACTACACTGTCATCTACAAGCTTTGCCAGCCTCCATTTCCCTTGATGGGAAGGAGATGATAGTTCCTGTCATATCCCTGATAGTTCCTGTCACATCCCAGAATACTGACTATTCCTCCGGGCACATCCTGGTAAATAACATGTCTGTACATTTGTAAATCATGTGCATATTCTGTTTACATAAGGACAGTGTCTTGAAAGGAGGATATAAGATGAACGTCAACAAAGGCAAAACGAGGATAATGGAATGTAGTCGAATTAAGTCGGGTGATGCTGAAGGAATTAGATTAGGAAATGATATGCTTAAAGTAGTAAAGGAGTTTTGCTATTTGGGGAGCAAAACAACTGATGATGGTGGAAGTAGGGAAGATATAAAATGTAGACTGGCAATGGCAAGGAAAGAGTTTCTGAAGAAGAGAAATTTGTTAACATCGAGTATAGATTTAAGTGTCAGGAAGTCGTTTCTGAAAGTATTTGTATGGAGTGTAGCCATGTATGGAAGTGAAACATGGACGATAAATAGTCTGGACAAGAAGAGAATAGAAGCTTTCGAAATGTGGTGCTACAGAAGAATGCTGAAGATAAGGTGGGTAGATCACGTAACTAATGAGGAGGTATTGAATAGGATTGGGGAGAAGAGGAGTTTGTGGCACAACTTGACAAGAAGAAGGGACCGGTTGGTAGGACATGTTCTGAGGCATCAAGGGATCACAAATTTAGCACTGGAGGGCAGGGTGGAGGGTAAAATTCGTAGAGGAAGACCAAGAGATGAATACACGAAGGAGATAAGAGGGACGTAGGTTGCAGTACGTTCTGGGAGATAAAGATGCGTGCACAGGATAGGGTAGAATGGAGAGCTGCATCAAACCAGTCTCAGGACTGAAGACCATAACAACAACAACATATATAAAGTGATGTGTAACCGCCATACTGTCAATAATGATATCGTTACAGAGTGCTTGAACACATATGACTGAAAAGGCCGCGCACAGAATCGCAATTTGGGAGGTTTAGGTGCTCTGTTCCTATTTGAGTTACGAACTTGGGTAATGAGTTTTTGGTTTAACCTGGACCAGTTGTGATTTGTATAGACATTCGAACATCTATCTTACTGTCACTATGTTACAGTATATTAAGCTAGGTTTGAACAACGAAATGAGGCTGGCATCCATGCAAATTGTGCGAACCGTTTAATACCTTTTTCAAAAGATTCTAATTGGGCTGAAATTAATGCCCATCCGATAGCATCATTTGTATGGACACCTTTCGGATTGTACGTGCAAAAACAGTCATCCTTAATAATAAGAAAGAAAGATCCCTTATCATTTAGCTACAATATAGCAGGTCAGCAACTGGAAGCAGTTAATTCTATAAATTATCTGGGAGTAAGCATTAGGAGTGGTTTAAAATGGAATGTTCATATAAAGTTGATCGTCGGTAAAGCAGATGCCAGACTGAGATTCATTGGAAGAATCCTAGGGAAATGCAATTCGAAAACAAAGGAAGTAGGTTACAGTACGCTTGTTCGCCCACTGCTTGAATACTGCTCAGCAGTGTGGGATCCGTACCAGATAGGGTCGATAGAAGAGATAGAGAAGATCCAACGGAGAGCACCGAGGAGTGAAGCATTATATTGCTCCCTCCTGCGTATATCTCTCGAAGAGACCATAAGGATAAAATCAGAGAGATTAGAGCCCACAGAGAGGCATACCGACAATCCTTCTTTCCACGAACAATACGAGACTGGAATAGAAGGGAGAACCGATAGAGGTACTCAAGGTACCCTCCGCCACACACCGTCAGGTGGCTTGCGGAGTATGGATGTAGATGTAGATTTAGAACTCGGGACTGGAGAGAGACTGATGTTTCAGATTTAGTCCAGCGATGTGCCGGCCCTTGGTCTAAGATAACTTTTAATCGTTTTAAAAAAATCTTGCTTCGTTTGGCGATGATGTGCAAAAAACTCATTTCTCTTGGAGCGCCACTTCTCGACTTCAGACTTCGGTGAATCGTTTCAGACTTTGCACGAAGGAAGATAAATGGATAAACTTAAAACGAGAGATTTTTGGTCCTGTGGCCTTTATCCTATGTTGAGATATGATGATTTACAGTCGAGCTTAATACAGCTCGCTAAATTGGCTCTTACGTTAACCGAATGCGAGGAAACTGTTTGAAGTGAAGCAAATAAATAAAACAATGCATTCTTAAGACAAAACTGATGACTCACTTTAAAAAATATTACTTCATTCGGATTTTAGGTGCAAAAATACGTTTTTGTGTGTGTGTTTTTTTTTCGCGCCCCACTTACATCTTTCAGACTTATACGAATCGATTCAAATTTCGTAGTAGGGGAGAGAAAAACGTCTCATTTACGGTCGTCCTGTCGTTTTGTGAAAAATTTATGCGTTGCCACGATATACGGAACATTGTTCGAAAGACAATAAACAAAATGTGTACCGGATCAGAGGACGCCAGAACATACAAAAATCTACATCGGTTACCAAGTTATGACGGTCTAATGTCAAAATTATGGTAGAGTAAAAGTTAGGAACCACACTGAAAAATATTCCTGTCGTAGCACAAAGCAGGCGAATATGTCCTGTGTCCTGTAAAAGAAGGGGGACTAGGTTTTAGATCTACATGACGGCTTCAGAGACATTTAAATCAAAACTTCTCGACATATACGAGTCTTTTTATGAGTTAGCATTACTTCCACAGGGCAGCGAGCTCTACTAGCCCCACTCACTGTTGCATGTGTGGTGAAGGATGCAAGAACAAATAGACAGAAATTTATGTGTTTCTATAGAGTGAAATGAATCTACAGTTATAAGTATCCGAGACTGGGGGTGCATCTATAATAGGAAGTGGTCGCGGTTTGAGGCGCTATGTCACGGCTTACCAGACCCCTCCCGCCGGGGGTTCGAGTCCTCCCTCGGGCATGGGTGTGTGTGTTTTTCTTAGCATAAGTTAGTTTAAGTAGTGTGTAAGTCTAGGCACCGATGACCTCAGCAGCTTGGTCCCTTAGGAATTCACACACATTTGAACATTTAACACGTTGTGTCTTATTACATTACGTGACAGACGCCATATTGGATGACATGTGGCATGTAATACGACATTACATGTATCATGTTACTTTGCTTGACACAATGGTTTGTACTACATGACATGGATACTAATACTAACAAGTGAAACAACGAGAACATGTCAAGATGTTTCGTTTTAAATGTCTGTGAAGTTTCCAGGCAAGTCTAAAAGCCACTTCCCTTCTTTTACATCCCTAACCCTCCGCAGGACATATTCGCCTTTTTTTCTCTTGCAACAGAGGCATTTTTCATTTAGGTAATGAACAGGGTGGTCCACTTAAACGTTTCAGCGCAAATACCACTGGAAAAACAATAGAATTGAAATCCTACTTTCACGGATATGAATGTGAGGTAGAGGCTCAGAAAGCAAATACTATGAGACATTGTGAAACGCAAGCAAATATTATTTTCAACCCAAACTTATACTTTTTAAATGGGTACTCCATATTAATTCGTACGAAATCAATGATATGAAAAATCAAATAAAGAACGGGTTTGGTCGCATCGCAGTAAGTCAGTTACATTCCGGGAAACTGCAAAGTGATGTTGACAGCTCAGATATACGAAACACGACATTACTGTACATCCTAGATGAAAACGTGAACCCCACGTAGCTCGTAATCGCCGTGCAATTAGCGTTCTAAGCCGCAGCAATCACTCTACTTATTGCTATTTACACTACAGTGAAAATACAAATGTCTAGTAACACAACTACGTACAACTACTATTTATCCCCCCTGTTAGATCCTTGGTCAGCCATTAATTATGTTTAACCTGGCCGATGATATCTGGTTTTTAGTTACCGTTATGTCCGTTCTAGTGTTGTAGTAGAGATCAGTGAAGTACGAACGAGTAAATCCTTTCGTTATTTTTCATTGTGTGAATGGAATTTATATTGGCTGCAATCCACTTACAAGGGAACCTCCCAATCGCACCCCCCTCAGATTTAGTTATAAGTTGGCACAGTGGATAGGCCTTGAAAAACTGAACACAGACCAATTGAGAAAACAGGAAGAAGTTGTGTGGAACTGTGAAAAAATAAGCAAAATATACGAACTGAGTAGTTCATCGGAAGATAGGCGACATCAAGGACTATAAGAACACCGGAGCGCCGTGGTCTCGTGGTAACGTGAGCAGCTGCGGAACGAGAGGTCCTTGGTTCAAATCCTCCATCGAGTGAAAAGTTTAATTTTTTTAATTTTCAGTTTATGTGACAAACTATTGTGTTTTCATCACTTTTTTGGGAGTGATTATCACATCCACAAGAAAACCTAAATCGGACAAGGTAGAAGAATCTTTTTACCCATTCGCCAAGTGTACAAGTTAGGTGGGTCGACAACATATTCCTGTCATGTGACGCACATGCCGTTACCAGTGTCGTATAGAATATATCAGATGTGTTTTCCTGTGGAGGAATCGGTTGACCTATGACCTTGCGATCAAATGTTTTCGGTTCCCATTGGAGAGGCACGTCCTTCCGTCTACTAATCGCACGGTTTTGCGATGCGGTCGCAAGACACAGACACTAAACTTATTACAGTGAACAGAGACGTCAATGAACGAACGGACAGATAATAACGATGTAAAAATAAAGAAAGTAAAATTCTCACTGGAGGGAAGACTTGAACCAAGGACCTTTCGTTCTGCAGCTGCTCACGCTACCACGAGACCACGGCGCTCCTGAGCTCATATTGTCCATGATGTTGCCTATGTGGCCCATGGACTACTCAGTTTGTATATTTTGCTTATTTTTTCACATTTCCACACAACTTCTTCCTGTTTTCTCAACTGATCTGTGTTATCAAGGCCTATACACTGTGCCAACTTATAACTAAATCTGAGGGGGGTGCGATGGGGAGGTTCCCTTGTTAGTAACAGTGTAAATACACTGAAGCGCCAAAGAAACTGGTACAGGCATACGTATACATATACACAGTAAACAGGCAGAACACGGAGCTGCGGTCGGGAAAGCCTATATAAGACAACAAGTGTTTGGCGTAATTGTTAGATCGGTTACTGTTACTATAATGGCAAGTGATCAATATTTAAGTGAGTTTCGACGTGGTGTCGTAATCGTCGCACGAGTGATGGTATATAGCATCTCGGAGGTAGTGATGAAATGGGAATACCGACGACGACTGAAGAGAATCGTTCAACATGACAGAAGTGCACCCCTTACGCACATTGCTGAAAATTTCAGTGTTGGCCGATCAACAAGTGTCAGCGTGCGAACCATTCAACGAAACATCATCGATATGGGTCACTCATGTACGCTTGATGACTGCACGATATAAAATTTTGCACATTGGACTGTTGATGACTGGACACAAATTGGTTCAAATGGCTCTAAGCACTATGGGACTTAACATTTGAGGTCATCAGTCCCCTAGACCTAAGGACATTACACACTTCCATGCGCGAGGCAGGATTCGAACCTGCGACGGTAGCAGCCGCGCGGTTCCGGATTGACGCGCCTAGAACCGCTCGGCCACAGCGGCCGGCGACTGGAAATATGTTGCCTGGTCGGACGAGTCTCGTTTCAAATTGTATCGAGCGGATAGACCTGTAAGGGTATGGAGAGAATCTAATGAATGCATGGACCCTGCACGTCAGCAGAGGACTGTTCAAACTGGCGGAGGCTCTGTAATGGTGTAGGGCATGTGCAGTTGGAGTGATATGGGACCCCTGATACGTCCAGATACGACTCTAACAGGTGACCCGTACGTAAGCATCCTGTCTGATCACCTGCATCCATTCATGTCCAGTGTGCATTCCGACGGAGTTGGGCAATTCCAGCAGGACAATGCGACACCCCACACGTTTAGAATTGCAACGGAGTGGCTCCAGGAACACTCTTCTGGGTTTACACACTTCCGCTGGCCACCACTCTCCCCAGGCATGAAAATTATGTAACGTGCTGTTCGGAAAATATCTCCGCCCCTCACACTCTTACAGATTTATGGACAGCCCTGCAGGATTCATGGTGTCAGCTCCCTCCAGCACTACTTCATACATTAGTCGAGTCCATCCACGTCGTGTTGCGGCACTTCTGAGTGCTCGCGGGAGCCCTACACGATATTAGGGAGGTGTACAAGGTTCTTTGGCTCAAGTGTAGCAATAAGTACAGCATTTCTTGCATCGTAGTACTTTAGTCACATCGCGATTACGAGCAACTTGGGGTTCACTCTTTCATCTCGGGATGTGCAACAGCAGCACGTATAATCTATTTCAAGCGATTTCAGTCAGCTACACTTTTCAATTTCTCAGAAGGTAGCTGACTTACTGCGATGCAACCAACGCCAGTATTTTTGTGATTTTTCTTGTTATTCATTGCATAACAAATAATACAAGGTGTCCATTAAAAAAGAAAAGAAGGAAACAAGTTTTTTTGAGAATAATATTTTATTTCGTTTTAGAATGTTTCATAATATTTCTCTTTTTCATGAGGCCCTGCCCTACATTCGTACCTGTTTTTCAGTATCCATAGTTGTTGGAGAGATATTTGTGCTGAAACATTATGTGTCCACTTTAAGCTGTAGTAAATTACTAATATGCATTGCGAGTGTGGCAGCGCTGTTTAGCACGGTAACATGATATCCTTCTGCCCGTGACATTACAATTCGCGTTGCCTCGGACTGCAGGCGGTATGTGTGTGTGTGTGTGTGTGTGTGTGTGTGTGTGTGTGTGTGTGTGTGTGTGTGTGTGCGTGTAAGTGAGCTGGTAAGACGGCGATCCATCAGGCGACTTGTCCGCCCCTGGCGTCGGCGTCGGAAGGCGTCTGCGAGGTGAGCGATGCCGTGTCTTCCGTGTTTGCTGTCCGTCACTGCCGGCGCCTCAACGGTAGGCAACCCGCCAGTCGCAGTCGGGCCCCGTCGGCTCACAAGCAGGGGGGGGGGGGGGGAGACCCATTGCTTCGACCCGCGACTAGGGCTTTCAGACTAACGACAACTGTCCGTACACCCGTATGTAATGCGGACTTGTGCAATAGATGTCGCGAGAGTAAGGCCCACCAGAATAAAAGGCGGAGTATTGTCATCGCATTCGGGAGGACTCCGGTTCAAACCAGCGTCCGGCCATCCTGATTTAGGTTCTCCGTTGTTTCCCTAAACCGCTTCAGGTAAATGCGGGAATAGTTCCTTTGAAAGGTCACGGCCGACTTTCTTCCCCATCTTTTCCTCATCCGATGAGACCGATGACCTCGCTGATTAGTCCCCACCCCCAATCACACAGCCAATGATTGTCAGTAGAGACGGAGTAACAGCAGAATAGGTTCAAATGGCTCTGAGCACTATGGGACTCAACTGCTGAGGTCATTAGTCCCCTAGAACTTAGAACTAGTCAAACCGAAGTAACCTAAGGACATCACACACATCCATGCCCGAGGCAGGATTCGAACCTGCGACCGTAGCGGTCTCGCGGTTCCAGACTGCAGCGCCTAGAACGGCACGGCCACTTCGGCCGGCTCTATATGCTCAGTCAGTCCTTCCGATAATATTTATTCTCGATTTCTTCACATTTTTCATGTAGAAATATCGTCTTAGCTTCCCTGCACTTCCTATCGGACATCGTCGTATGTATACTATCTTCATAATATACAGGGTGGTCGATTGATAGTGACCGGGCCAAATATCTCACGAAATATGCATCAAACGAAAAAACTACAAAGAACGAAACTCGTCTAGCTTGAAGGGGGAAAACAGATGACGCTATGGTTGGCCCGCTAGATGGCGCTGCCACATGTCAAACGGATATCATCATCTGCGGTT
Organism: Schistocerca nitens; assembly: GCF_023898315.1. Classification (NCBI taxonomy): domain Eukaryota; kingdom Metazoa; phylum Arthropoda; class Insecta; order Orthoptera; family Acrididae; genus Schistocerca; species Schistocerca nitens. Next base: position 94,135,614 of record NC_064625.1, on the reverse strand, counting down.
TTTTAAATAGGAACCCCCATATTTTATTACATATTCGTGTAGTACGTAAAGAAATATGAATGTTTTAGTTGGACCACTTTTTTCGCTTTGTGATGGATGGCGCTGTAGACTAATATATCGGGAACTCTGTTGACAGTGCGGTCGTTGCATCATCCTAACTCGGCAGTTCGTTTGTACCACTGAGTATAACGCCTCCGTTTCGATCCACGTCATTGTGCAGTTTCGACACAGACGACTTTCTCACGTGCACTACTTCACTACCATCGTTACATCAGCGCTGGAGTCTCACATAACCGCCTGGTAGAGTCTCTGCAAAATATCATGACTGGGAGACCAACAGTTGGCAGGGAACGCATGAGGAGAGCAGTAGTCGTGGGGGTAACGGGCAGGTGCTGTAGGGGGAATGCCGAGCGCTGGAGGGGAAGTGCTGTACTAAACTGAAGCTCACAACTCTTCAAATATTAAGTGGAAACCCTCCACGCCCACACTTGCATGGTCTCTGCTGTCACCTCTCCATTGGTTAGTATCAAAAAGAATTCCGCTGAAAATGCAACTGTTTTATTTTCGCTTGGCTCATTAACCATTTATAACTTTCAGAGAAGCGTCATGATTGGCGAATACTAAAATCTACACATTTCTGTTGTTACCATGTTAAAATCTGCTTCTTTTTCGAAAAAACAGCGGAGTTCACTGAATGTCATCACACTAACATGTTGTGTAGACACAGTTGTCATAGAATTCTGAAACAGTGTTTTATTAAGTTTATAAAGTTCAGACATGAGGAAAAGTAAGGTCAGTAGTTTATGAAAAACCACATCCTCGGTAGAAAATAAACGTGCAATGTCTTCAGTTCAGTTGTTCCCAAACCCATAGCATTTCTCGTTTCACCAGCTATCGATGGCCCTTAAAAATTAAATTCTTTCATTGAAGAAGTATGTACAATACTGGCCATTAAAATTCCTACACCAAGAAGAAAGGCCCGTACAGGACCTGCAATATGCAGTCGTGCATTATCCTGCTGAAATGTAGGGCTTCGAAGGGATCGAATGAAGGGTAGAGCCACAGGTCGTAACACATCTGAAATGTAACGTCCACTGTTCAAAGTGCCGTCAATGCGAACAAGATGTGACCGAGACGTGTAACCAATGGCACCCCATACCATCACGCCGGGTGATACGCCAGTATGCCGACGGGGCCAATGTGCGTTCACCGCGATGACGCCAAACACGACCACCATGATGCTGTAAACAGAACCTGGATTCATCCGAAAAAATGCCTTTTTGCCATTCGTGCACCCAGGTTCGTCGTTGAGTACACCACCGCAGGCGCTCCTGCCTGTGATGCAGAGTCTAGAGTAACCGCAGCCATGGTCTCCGAGCTGATAGTCCATGCTGCTGCAAACGTCGTCGAACTGTTCGTGCAGGTGGTTGTTGTCTTGCAAACGTCCCCATCTGTTGACTCAGGGATCGAGACGTTGCTGCACGATCCGTTACAGCCATGCGGATAAGATGCCTGTCGACTCCTAGTGATACGAGGCCGTTGCGATCCAGCACGGCGTTCCGTATTACCCTCCTGAACCCACCGAGTCCATATTCTGCTAACAGTCATTGGATCTCGACCAAAGCGAGCAGCAATGTCGGGATACGATAGACCGCAATCTCGATAGGCTACAATCCGACCTTTATCGAAGTCGGAAACGTGATGGTACGCATTTCTCCTCCACACACGAGGCACAACGTTTCGCCAGGCAACGCCGGTCAACTGCTGTTTGTGTATGAGAAATCGGTTGTGCCGGCCGAAGTGGCCGTGCGGTTAAAGGCGCTGCAGTCTGGAACCGCAAGACCGCTACGGTCGCAGGTTCGAATCCTGCCTCGGGCTTGGCTGTTTGTGATGTCCTTAGGTTAGTTAGGTTTAACTAGTTCTAAGTTCTAGGGGACTAATGACCTCAGCAGTTGAGTCCCATAGTGCTCAGAGCCTTTTGAACCATTTGAAATCGGTTGTAAACTTTCCTCATGTCAGCACGTTGTAGATGTCGCCACCGGCGGCAACGTTGTGTGAATGCTCTGAAAAGCTAATCATTTGCACATCGCGGCATCTTCTTCCTGTCGGTCAAATTACGCGTCTGTAGCACGTCATGTTCGTGGTGTAGCAATTTTAATGGTCAGTAGTGTAGATAGTGGAATAACGCGGCAGATAATGAAGTTTTGCATAACAAACGTATGGCAAAATATTCTCCGTTTTGTGTTCTATTATTTGCCAAAATCCCTTTTCGATATCTCAAATAGTTAATGAAATATGAGGAATATCACGGATATTTGACTCTGGTTTTATTGCTGCCGTGGCGCGATCGGAAATGTGTGTGCTACATCAGATCAATTTTCTCGAGACTGGGGACAGATGGAAACCTGCACCCAAGTCTAAAGTAAAGTTCAACATATTAGCTATTTCATACGCAGCAAGATATATAATTTGCACCAAATAAAAACCAAAGTGATCGTTATTTTTCATTGCAAACTTTCTCGATTTTCTCGTAATATCTTACTTCATCTACACTTAGTAAGTAGATACACCGCAAGCCACCATATGGTGCATGGCCGAGGGTACCCTGTACCACTACTAGTCACTTCCTTTCCTGTTCCACTCGCAAACAGAGCAACAGAAAAATGTCTGTCTGTATGCCCCCGTATGAGTCCCAATTTCTCGTATCTTATCTTCGTGATCCTTACGAGCAGTGTATGTTGGCGGAGTAGAACCGTCGGGCAGCCATCTTCAAATCCCATTTCTCTAAATATTCTCAATACTGTTCCTCGAGAAGAACGTTGCCTTTCCTCTAGCGATTCCCATTTTAGTTCCCGAAGCATCTCCGTAACACTCACGTGTTGTTCGAACACATTACATTCCACTTACTTCATACTAGCTATACCCGGCGAACTTCATTCCGCCTCTGAAAATCTTTATACACTCCTGGAAATGGAAAAAAGAACACATTGACACCGGTGTGTCAGTCCCACCATACTTGCTCCGGACACTGCGAGAGGGCTGTACAAGCAATGATCACACGCACGGCACAGCGGACACACCAGGAACCGCGGTGTTGGCCGTCGAATGGCGCTAGCTGCGCAGCATTTGTGCACCGCCGCCGTCAGTGTCAGCCAGTTTGCCGTGGCATACGGAGCTCCATCGCAGTCTTTAACACTGGTAGCATGCCGCGACAGCGTGGACGTGAACCGTATGTGCAGTTGACGGACTTTGAGCGAGGGCGTATAGTGGGCATGCGGGAGGCCGGGTGGACGTACCGCCGAATTGCTCAACACGTGGGGCGTGAGGTCTCCACAGTACATCGATGTTGTCGCCAGTGGTCGGCGGAAGGTGCACGTGCCCGTCGACCTGGGACCGGACCGCAGCGACGCACGGATGCACGCCAAGACCGTAGGATCCTACGCAGTGCCGTAGGGGACCGCACCGCCACTTGCCAGCAAATTAGGGACACTGTTGCTCCTGGGGTATCGGCGAGGACCATTCGCAACCGTCTCCATGAAGCTGGGCTACGGTCCCGCACACCGTTAGGCCGTCTTCCGCTCACGCCCCAACATCGTGCAGCCCGCCTCCAGTGGTGTCGCGACAGGCGTGAATGGAGGGACGAATGGAGACGTGTCGTCTTCAGCGATGAGAGTCGCTTCTGCCTTGGTGCCAATGATGGTCGTATGCGTGTTTGGCGCCGTGCAGGTGAGCGCCACAATCAGGACTGCATACGACCGAGGCACACAGGGCCAACACCCCGCATCATGGTGTGGGAGCGATAACCTACACTGGCCGTACACCACTGGTGTTCGTCGAGGGGACACTGAATAGTGCACGGTACATCCAAACCGTCATCGAACCCATCGTTCTACCATTCCTAGACCGGCAAGGGAACTTGCTGTTCCAACAGGACAATGCACGTCCGCATGTATCCCGTGCCACCCAACGTGCTCTAGAAGGTGTAAGTCAACTACCCTGGCCAGCAAGATCTCCGAATCTGTCCCCCATTGAGCATGTTTGGGACTGGATGAAGCGTCGTCTCACGCGGTCTGCACGTCCAGCACGAACGCTGGTCCAACTGAGGCGCCAGGTGAAAATGGCATGGCAAGCCGTTCCACAGGACTACATCCAGCATCTCTACGATCGTCTCCATGGGAGAATAGCAGCCTGCATTGCTGCGAAAGGTGGATATACACTGTACTAGTGCCGACATTGTGCATGCTCTGTTGCCTGTGTCTATGTGCCTGTGGTTCTGTCAGTGTGACCATGTGATGTATCTGACCCCAGGAATGTGTCAATAGAGTTTCCCCTTCCTGGGACAATGAATTCACGGTGTTCTTATTTCAATTTCCAGGAGTGTATGTTATAGCTGACCCGGCAAACGTTGTTTTGCCATATAAATTATCTCTAGCCAATAAGAATAATGTATACGTGCAACACTAAGGTATACGTGTAACACAATAGCCGTTGTTGGCGGGAGCTCGTGACACAAACAATAATAGAGGCCGAAAACTGTGTAGGGAGTGAGAAAAGGCTTAGGGGGAAATCCGGCAGTATCTGCCACTATTAGTTCTGGCGTTTCTACGGTACATCGCGGGGTTTTAACAATTGCAGCCGATACACGGCTCGTCCATGAGCACACAAACACAGCGGCAGTTTCGTGTCGAAACGTGTTCGCCAACATCATGAATAGGGCCATGCGCACACGCATCGATTTTTATCCTACGTAAAAATATTGTACGATTAAATTCTTTTAGACGAACAAAAGAGAGGATAGGAATTTCTTTCTTCCACTAAAAGAATTTGATCGTAAGATATATTTCCGTACGATAAAAATCGATGCTTGTGTGCTAGGCCTAAATGTCGGTTTGGCGAATGATGAGTGCTACCTAGTTAAACTTCGCGGTCTAGTTAGGTCGATTCAAAGAGGGATATTCGAGTCGTTGCTTTTGGTACATTTTCTTCAATTACCTATCTATCGAATGGTGAAAGACTATCACTGGTAGACACCTGGCGGGGATAACTGACCAAGTGATAATTGATCAGTTATCGACCGGGGTTGAAATTTATTAAATTACTAAAATCGCTATTAGAAATAGGGGTTGGTGGTAGGAGGGTGAAAATTTAGGGTTGCGTGTATTTTGTAATGCCACATCATAAAACATAAAAATAAAATGTTCTGTCCAAAAAATAAGAAAATTTTTTTGGGGTGGACCACCCTTATCACTTAGGGGTATGAAAAATAGATTACGACCGATTCTCAGACGTAACGAATATACACGTAAAATTTCATCAGAATCGATCGAGCCGTTTCGGAGGAGTATGGCAACTAACACTGTGACACGAGCATTTTATAAAAAGGATAATTCAATAATTGTCACCCAGTACATGTCACATTAATTACGACCATTAACGAAGTGATGGTCACACCATCATGAACCTGGCATAGAAATCTGTATGTAACGCAAAAATGAATTTTTTTATCAAATAGTTTCTGTAAAATCGTTTGAGAAAGATTGCAGGGCGGGTGTCTCGATTCTGTCACCGCTGACTGGCCGAAAGGTGGAAGACACTGTCGACCTCCCCTTCTAAACGAACGAATGAACTCGCCCAGCACTTTGGGCGAAAACTGATCAGTGCACATGGACCACCGTATCCTGTGTGGGCTCTACCGGTTCGATATTGTCCACAGCTGCCCAAAGCGACAAGGGGGGTAAGTAATATCTTGTTCCATGAGCTTGAGAGAGAACAAATTACTCTCTCACCTACACTCCTGGAAATTGAAATACGAACACCGTGAATTCATTGTCCCAGGAAGGGGAAACTTTATTGACACATTCCTGGGGTCAGATACATCACATGATCACACTGACAGAACCACAGGCACATAGACACAGGCAACAGAGCATGCACAATGTCGGCACTAGTACAGTGTATATCCACCTTTCGCAGCAATGCAGGCTGCTATTCTCCCATGGAGACGATCGTAGAGATGCTGGATGTAGTCCTGTGGAACGGCTTGCCATGCCATTTTCACCTGGCGCCTCAGTTGGACCAGCGTTCGTGCTGGACGTGCAGACCGCGTGAGACGACGCTTCATCCAGTCCCAAACATGCTCAATGGGGGACAGATCCGGAGATCTTGCTGGCCAGGGTAGTTGACTTACACCTTCTAGAGCACGTTGGGTGGCACGGGATACATGCGGACGTGCATTGTCCTGTTGGAACAGCAAATTCCCTTGCCGGTCTAGGAATGGTAGAACGATGGGTTCGATGACGGTTTGGATGTACCGTGCACTATTCAGTGTCCCCTCGACGATCACCAGTGGTGTACGGCCAGTGTAGGATATCGCTCCCCACACCATGATGCCGGGTGTTGGCCCTGTGTGCCTCGGTCGTATGCAGTCCTGATTGTGGCGCTCACCTGCACGGCGCCAAACACGCATACGACCATCATTGGCACCAAGGCAGAAGCGACTCTCATCGCTGAAGACGACACGTCTCCATTCGTCCCTCCATTCACGCCTGTCGCGACACCACTGGAGGCGGGCTGCACGATGTTGGGGCGTGAGCGGAAGACGGCCTAACGGTGTGCGGGACCGTAGCCCAGCTTCATGGAGACGGTTGCGAATGGTCCTCGCCGATACCCCAGGAGCAACAGTGTCCCTAATTTGCTGGCAAGTGGCGGTGCGGTCCCCTACGGCACTGCGTAGGATCCTACGGTCTTGGCGTGCATCCGTGCGTCGCTGCGGTCCGGTCCCAGGTCGACGGGCACGTGCACCTTCCGCCGACCACTGGCGACAACATCGATGTACTGTGGAGACCTCACGCCCCACGTGTTGAGCAATTCGGCGGTATGTCCACCCGGCCTCCCGCATGCCCACTATACGCCCTCGCTCAAAGTCCGTCAACTGCACATACGGTTCACGTCCACGCTGTCGCGGCATGCTACCAGTGTTAAAGACTGCGATGGAGCTCCGTATGCCACGGCAAACTGGCTGACACTGACGGCGGCGGTGCACAAATGCTGCGCAGCTAGCGCCATTCGACGGCCAACACCGCGGTTCCTGGTGTGTCCGCTGTGCCGTGCGTGTGATCATTGCTTGTACAGCCCTCTCGCAGTGTCCGGAGCAAGTATGGTGGGTCTGAGACACCGGTGTCAATGTGTTCTTTTTTCCATTTCCACGAGTGTATTTTTCGTATATAAAAAATGATTAAAGATTGTAACCTCCCCCACAGAAAAAGTAATAATGAAAATGGACCATGAACCAAGCGTAAACTCCCCACAAAAATAATAACTAAATGAATTTGTTAATATTGTAACCTCAGAACAAAATTGATTTTAATGTAACCTCTGAACAAAATTGGCTCCCATTTATAATATGTGTGGAAAAATACATTCACATTTAATGTAACCTCAAAATTCAATTCGTAAATCCGGAAATAATAATAAAAAAAATTAGTAACCTGGTAAATCTTAGAGGACAGCAGCGCTGCCCTTCGGCCCTGTATTCTGAATAAAAAAGCAAAAATTCTTACCTCAATAAAAAAACTGCAAATATATCTGCTCTTATGTAGAAATTTTTTGACACAGCTTCGTGCAATGCTGGCGTATATTTTTTTTTATTATTCTTGGAAGGAATTATCATGCATTGGAAATATTCTTTAAATTGAAATGAATGCTTTTATTTAAAAAAGTTACTTTATATTGTAAAAATTATTATTGGGGCATTTTTTTGGAACAAATTAAATGACAATTAACATACCTTATTAGATATGCGCAAGGCTGCTTCTTTACCTTCTACAACAATACCCATCCTGCAGAGTCCTGACCAGAGTCCCGAGCAGAGCAGACAGCCGACACGCGCCGACTCCCGCCGACTACTCAAGACTACTGTCGACTCGCGCAGACTAGCGACAAGCAACAACTAACGACATACTACTCTCTGGTCAGAGACTCTGCCATGCCTCGCCCATCGCAGGCAACGCATACGTCTTACAAGATATTATTACAACCTGACACACCTTGAGTGAGACTCTAGAAAGTTAACGGCCTGAGCAGATGTTGATGGAGCCTGGTAGAACGGTAAAGGCATGAGGTATTTTTATGGTTCTTAGCTCGTAGAAAAGGCATGTTTGGAGTTGAAAGCAATTGGCGGCGAGCCCATCCCTCAGTAAATCTTGCCGGACAGGTCCACAGCCTTACAGGGCCGACAGGGCAGCCCCTTGCCGAGACAGGTCTCCAGCAGAACAATGCCGGTATACCTGCTTTGGCGCCAGCCGGAGGCTGGGCTGGGGGCGATGGATTGAAGCGCTGCATCTACACAGTGGAGTAATAAACTGGGCATTGTGTGCAGAGCCACGCACAATAAAAATTCACACAAGTTTTCACGTTTGCCGATACTGCAAATAGGCCTGTGACCCACTTCCATCGGCCATCTTGGTGGTATGAGAAACTCAGGCGTCTGAGAAATGTTCAGAGATAGAACCTTTATTCCACCTCATAGCTAGGACTAGAAAAGCTCCAAGGCACAGGTGATTTAGATAAAGATCTATAAGATTGTATCTGTTCGCTTGTTGCCGTGGGAAGTGACGTGACTTCGGAAAAAAAGATCTTCCCCCTCCGCGAAAACTTAAAAAGCCAGTAATTGGTGGTTTCCTTTTTTGCCAGAGACGCAGGTTTCGTAACTCTTGCCCCGGTTCGACATGAGTTTTTGCTGTCATTTGCGAGGGGAGAGCCCTATGATTGGCTCAAGACAGCTTGAAGCCGGTGTCGTTTGTGCACTTTGCGGGGATACGGATTTTGTTCCTGAGGAGATGCGAAGCACTCGGGTGCGGGACTTCGGTCTGGAAGCACCTTCCGATCGAAGCTCTGGCATGTGTGGTTGGTTCTTGGAACCTGTCCTAAGACTGACTTCACTTGTGTGTAGTTTGGACTGGGGAGCCTGTGGTGAAGCTCTTACTGTACCGACAGTGTGACTTCACATGTCTCGGACTTCTCGTTTACCGAGGGCACGCTTACTCGTTTTTGGTTTACCAGTCTTGACGTTTGGTATTCTTGTGCGGTCCTTCGTAAAAGTGAACCACATTGGTCCTTGGTACGACCAGCGAACGGGTGTGTATTACACGTAAATCTACCGTGATTTCCGGGCTCGGTAGAGAGTAAATTGCGATCCGTCTTCCTGATCGTTATACCGTGAGATTTTTGCGATCTACTCACAGGTGCCACCTCACGTCTCACCTCCAACGCACCCATCTCGCCAGCTGCAAGTTACACCGCCGCACGAAGCAAACAGGGTAACGTACTGTCCGTCCGGCCTTGTAAGGGCTTACAGATCTCACTCGCCACTTGCTCTTAGCTGCACCTATATAAACTTCTGTAGTTTGAACAATCAAAATCTGCTCAGCGTCACATCAATTCAGATTTTTAGGGCCAAAGTACCTGACTCACTTCTGCCACGTAGGATCCTTGTCCATTGTGGTCTTGAACCACCTGTTAGTTGTTTACGGTATTCAATCATAACTTGTGTTGCATAATTTATGTCTGTCTTTGTTTTGGGAAAATAAATGTTGTCGGTAAACTAAATTTTGCATACATTCTCAATCATTTTATAAGTCAGCCCCACAGGGTTAATTTTCAAGCTGAATTACAGCTCACTTATTTATTGACAAGTCAGAAGGTTCCTCAGTTTCTTATAAGCAAACAAAATCAGCAGACGGTTTTGCCTGCTCACTTGGACTCGGTCAGCGTATGAACTCGGACTACAGTATTTTCCTCGGTCAAGGGGGAGGCCCGTGGTGGTACACAGCGGCGAGAGACGCGTATTTTCCGCTGTTTGCGCCGCGCCGTCTCTGGAGAATTACACGGCTGCCCGGACACGGGCTGTTGCGTTTTTGATTTAGCGGGTCTGCAGTGGAGGAGACACCGAGCGGCGGACTTCTGCACTGCGGCTTGGCTGCCGCTCCTGAAGATGTTCTGCGGAATGATGCGGAAACTGCTGCTGCCACAAGTTTCTAACGTACAGGGTGTTTCAAAATGAATATACGGGTTCGAGGCTTCGCAGCGTTTATTACATTCAACCTAAAACTACAAATCTACATAAAATCAAAGAGCAACTCAAATAGTCTTTCTTACAAGTTTATGCTTATCCATTACGCCAGCCGGTGTGGCCGAGCAGCTGTAGGCGCTTCAGTCCGGAACCGCGTAACTGCTACGGTCGCAGGTTCGAATCCTGCCTCGGGCAGTTCTAAGTTCTAGGGGACTGATGATCTCAGAAGTTCAATAGTGCTCAGACCCATTTCAACCATTTTTTATCCATTACGGATATTTTAGAACCGTGACTGTATACTGAACGTAAATAAGTTATACAAAACTGCAAACAGTCACTTTTTTGAATAATTATGTTTTATTCCACGAGCCGGTTTTCGAACCTTCATCTTCAGGTGGTTTCAGGAGGTTACATAATGCTGGGTGCTGCCTCTATAACAAAACGATGGAACACACCTTAATGTATCGCCGTGTCTATAGCTTATCTGTCCATACGGATGTAAATTTAGTTTTTTACTTACTGCGACAGTACAGGCGGCTTTTTTCGGTTAGTGTCCATCTGCCTGCCTCTATTTTGATGTCCAGTTGTTATATCACTACACACACTTCCAAACAAACTATATTAATTTACACTTTGACAGCGAGACTTTTCCAGCACCCAGCATGCGCCTTACAACTGTTGCTTGTAACAAAAATCTTGACAGAATAATATGGCATAGGCCTACTTTGCACAGAGATGTAATTTGTACTTCTTTCCATATATTTAAGTCGATATAAGGGCAAATATTTCAATCAGACTGGCGATAATATGACAGCACAAAATAAATAAATTACTACAAGAAGAAATTGAAGGTGATCTGATATCTTATTTCAGTTTATATATTACGTGTAATACTGCCTGTATTATAGGTAAGCTCTCATTCGGTTTTAGATTCAGAAAGTATAATGATGGGAATTAATGGAATGTAGGGACAGTGCAGGAGCAAGACAAAGTTTTACGTTAAATGCACTACTGTGTGCTTCGATAAAACTTGAGTTTCACAAAGCCACACGCTTAAAATACACACATCAAAAAAAGTTTTTCATCACCGTGGGTCCCAGAACTCCTGAAGATAGACGTTGACTGTGGATATTATATCACAGACACAGTCCCTTTCACTGTTCAGAGATGTCACCAAACCTGCCCAAAGATGTAAACAACCATGCATGACCAGTGCCTATTAGAAGGAGGGGGTCCGACGGCCGATCCGTTCCAGTCATTCCACCAGGAAGGAAGTACACGGCTCGTGTTGTCTGTAGTTCAGTCATGCCTAGACGGGCAATACGACGGTTCAATAGCGTTCACATTGTTACCTTGTGCCAAGAAGGGCTCTCAACAAGGGGTCCAAGTGGCTCGGAGCGGTACGGATGGACCCAACAACATACCTAATGGACCGCTCAGGATTGGCGTCACTTTCTCTTCACCAATGAGTGGCCCATATGCCTTCAACCAGACAATCTTGGGAGACATGTTTGGAGGCAACCCGGTCTGGTTGAACGCCTTAGACACACTGTCCAGCGCATGGAGCACGGTGGAGGTTCCCTGCTGGTTTGGGGTGGCATTATGTGGGGCCGACGTACGCCGCTGGTGGTCATGGAAGGCGCCGTAACGGCTGTACGATACGTGAATGCCACCCTCCGACCGATAGTGCAACCATATCGGAAGCATATTGGCGAGGCATTCGTCTTCATGGACGACAATTCGCGCCCCCATCGTGCACATCTTGTGAATGAGTTTCTTCAGGATAACGACATCGCTCTACTAGAGTGGCCAGCACGTTCTCCAGACATGAACCATATCAAACATGCCTGGGATACATTGAAAACGGCTGTTTATGGACGAAGTGACCCACCAACCAATATGAGGGATCTATGCCGAATCGCCGTTGAGGAGTGGGACAATCTGGACCAACAGTGCCTTGATGAACTTGTGGATAGTATGCCACGACGAATACAGGCATGGATCAATGCAAGAGGACGTGCTACCAGGTACCGGTGTGTACAGCAATCTGGATCACCACCTCTGAAGGTCTCGCTGTATGGTGGCACAACATGCAATGTGCGGTTTTCATGAGCAATAAAAAGTGCGGAAAGGATGATTATGTTGACCTCTATTCCAATGTTCTGTACAGGTTTCGGAACTGTCGGAACCGATTTGATACAAAACTTTATTTGATGTGTGTAGATTTTGATCTATTGCAACGGACATATTGGCTTGAAAGTAAAATGGGTCCAAAGGGCTCTAAGCCCTATGGGACTTAACTGCTGAGGTCATCAGTCCCCTAGAACTTAGAACTACTCAAACCTAACTAACCTAAGGACATCACACACATCCATGCCCGAGGCACGATTCGAACCTGCCACCGTAGCAGTCGCGCGGTTCCGGAATGAAGCGCCTAGAACCTCTTGGCCGCAGCGGCCGGCGTTTGAAAGTAACTACAGCTACTTTTGTATAGAGTATATCGGCGATTTGCGTGACGGGTACAGTAACGAACGGTCAGTAAAAGCTGCAAACAAATTTTTTTCTGGAGGCAGGGAATATTCTCGGTCCTTTTTAAGGTGAGCTGTCGCAATTAAAATCCAGACGGCGACATACAGGCACTTGCGCACTTCCGCGCACGTAGTCTATCGCAATTTCGAAATTAAAATATATTTATACGTGACAAGATACTATAACAACTTTTCATATGTTAACAAAACTAGTTTCATATTTTTCGCAATAAATTTCTCGCTGTAAGTTTCTACAGGGCCCAATAGAACGCAGATTCATCAGCGACGACGCTTTTCATTACACAAGCGCAATAGTTTCACACGTCTTACTGTATTTTATTTTTATCGCGGAATACTTTTATGTTTTCACGGTAAAATATGTCATTAAATTTTTAGAATGTTCATATATTATTTTCAGTCCAAATATGTCACTGGTTCTGTTTTTTTTCCACTGTTTGTACTAAACGGATATTTTTCTTAAATATTTCTTGCAACGTTAGTTTTTATCTCTATCCTAGCATCTGGGAAAAATTTTCTTTTTAAAGCACTCTATCATATTGTAGACTACAAACAGAGATGTCTAGCATTTTTTCCGGGATTTTTAGTAACACTTGAAATTGTCACTAACCGGTGATGCTGTAGGACGGTGTTATGACTTTGAGGTACCTATTTTCATGACGGTCACTACAGTTGTTTGAGCATGGACTCGACGTGCCACTACTGATACCTTTCAGATACACCTGATGATGGGACTAAGACCCCGAAACAGCTGTAGTGTGTAGCGACTTCTGCCGTGATGTAAGACTACGGTCAACAAGAACATTTTATAACTGTGGCGGATTTGTTTACTACGAACATGTCGCAGCCAACAGTTTAAGTCTTACGACATTCCGGTGCCTGTGTTATTCTGAATTACGATGCAAAGTTCCTTCGGACATGCATGAGCCATAATTCAGAATAACACAGGCACTGCAATATCGTATTTATCCGCCGAGGCCGGGCAAGCGATTTTCAAGTAAAATGTCCCATCCGTGCGGGAATATACAGGGTGTTTCAAAAATGACCGGTATATTTGAAACGGCAATAAAAACTAAACGAGCAGCGATAGAAATACACCGTTTGTTGCAATATGCTTGGGACAACAGTACATTTTCAGGCAGACAAACTTTCGAAATTACAGTAGTTACAATTTTCAACAACAGATGGCGCTGCGGTCTGGGAAACTCTATAGTACGATATTTTCCACATATCCCCCATGCGTAGCACTAATATGGCGTAGTCTCTGAATGAAATTACCCGAAACCTTTGACAACGTGTCTGGTGGAATGGCTTCACATGCAGATGAGATGTACTGCTTCAGCTGTTCAATTGTTTCTGGATTCTGGCGGTACACCTGGTCTTTCATGTGTCCCCACAGAAAGAAGTCACAGGGGTTCATGTCTGGCGAATAGGGAGGCCAATCCACGCCGCCTCCTGTATGTTTCGGATAGCCCAAAGCAATCACACGATCATCGAAATATTCATTCAGGAAATTAAAGACGTCGGCCGTGAGATGTGGCCGGGCACCATCTTGCATAAACCACGAGGTGTTCGCAGTGTCGTCTAAGGCAGTTTGTACCGCCACAAATTCACGAAGAATGTCCAGATAGCGTGATGCAGTAATCGTTCCGGATCTGAAAAATGGGCCAATGATTCCTTTGGAAGAAATGGCGGCCCAGACCAGTACTTTTTGAGGATGCAGGGACGATGGGACTGCAACATGGGGCTTTTCGGTTCCCCATATGCGCCAGTTCTGTTTATTGACGAAGCCGTCCAGGTAAAAATAAGCTTCGTCAGTAAACCAAATGCTGCCCACATGCATATCGCCGTCATCAATCCTGTGCACTATATCATTAGCGAATGTCTCTCGTGCAGCAATGGTAGCGGCGCTGAGGGGTTGCCGCGTTTGAATTTTGTATGGATAGAGGTGTAAACTCTGGCGCATGAGACGATACGTGGACGTTGGCGTCATTTGGACCGCAGCTGCAACACGGCGAACGGAAACCCGAGGCCGGTGTTGGATCACCTGCTGCACTAGCTGCGCGTTGCCCTCTGTGGTTGCCGTACGCGGTCGCCCTACCTTTCCAGCACGTTCATCCGTCACGTTCCCAGTCCGTTGAAATGTTTCAAACAGATCCATTATTGTATCGCTTTTCGGTCGTTTGGTTACATTAAACCTCCGTTGAAAACTTCGTCTTGTTGCAACAACACTGTTTTCTAGGCGGTGGAATTCCAATACCAGACAAATCCTCTGTTCTAAGGAATAAACCATGTTGTCTACAGCATACTTGCACGTTGTGAACAGCACACGCTTACAGCAGAAAGACGACGTACAGAATGGCGCACCCACAGACTGCGTTGTCTTCTGTATCTTTCACATCACTTGCAGCGCCATCTGTTGTTGAAAATTGTAACTACTGTAATTTCGAAAGTTTGTCCGCCTGAAAATGTACTGTTGTCCAAAGCATATTGCAACAAACGGTGTATTTCTATCGCTGCTCGTTTAGTTATTATTGCCGTTTCAAATATACCGGTCATTTTTGAAACACCCTGTACATAATGGATGTACGAGTACTGACTGTAGACGCATGGTTGACGACATATGGAAGATTGGGTCTAGCCGTGAGTCGTGCACACATGGCCAAATGGTAAGGCAGCTACGCTTGGATTATCGGCCAGTTCGCATATTTTGCTATTGCGATTGAACATGTGAGTATATATACAGCAAATAATGTAAGAGCATCATAATCTTAAAAAATGTCCGGAATACAAAGCTTTGTTTCAAAACTTCTTACTTCACACTTTGCCATGATGAAGAGATAATTTTAGGTGGGCGCACAACACTTAAGCGAGTTGCTACAAAGTTTGCATCATTTTAATTAAGTTAGGACAAATTTTTTTTTGTTAGTAAGCCAATTCAAGTTGCCCCAGGAAAACTAATTTTGGCAGAAGCCATAACATACAACAATAAATACATAAGTAAATAAATATGAAAAAAATTTCAGAAGTGTTTCACTGATAATTTTTTTTACTCTGTTTTACGTGTATTGGACAGTTTGTTACGAAAAGAAGATTTATTTAGTTTCCGTTAAAAAAATAAAAACAAAAAAGAAAAAAAGATGGCATAGTGGTTACTGCACCTGCCCGGTAAACAAGAGATCCCGACTCAAAACAAAAGAAAAAAAAAAAGGTTCGTCAGGGTGAAAATGTTGGTGACACAAGGTTTCTTTTTGTTTTCAGGTTAGAGAGGTTTTTGGGGGTAGTGTGGGTGATAGGGGCCAACGCCTGAAGTGGAAGAGGTCTAGGGGAAAAAAATGGTAAGGCGACCGCTCGCTTTAAGTGGCAAATCCTGGTTCTAGTTCCTGTCGAACGAAAATTTTAATTGTCGTCATTGCATTGTACACCTGATGGTTGTCCTTTTTCGCAATTGCGAATACATTTAACGTTTAAGTCTTGATCCCAAAAACACTCATGTAAGTAAATTTTGAAATGCGCATAGCGACTTTTAGCACCAGACGTAGGCATTATAGCCATTCACCTAACGTAATATACTTCATATATATGAATACAGTAACTGTTCTCGAAAGAACAGATTACTGTTTCTGACCGAGCAGCTTTTCCCTGGAATAAATGGTGACTAACTGAACCCTCTGCTGCCGATAGGTGTTGTTGATATACCTCGATGTGGACAGCTGAAAATGTGTGCCCCGACCGGGACTCGAACCCGGGATCTCCTGCTTACATGGCAGACGTGCTATCCACTTCTACCGAGCGAGGTGGCGCAGTGGTTAGCACACTGGACTCGCATTCGGGAAGACGACGGTAAAACGCGCATGGCCATTCTGATTTAGATTTTCCGTGATTTCCCTTAATCACTCCAGGCAAATGCGGGGATGGTTCCTTCGAAAGGGCAACGCCGACTTCCTTCCCCATCCCTTCCTAAGCCGGTGGGACCGATAAACTCGCTGTTTTGTCCCCTCTCCCAAAGTGAACAAACCAATGCAGTTCGTAAAATTTCTTGGGGTTCAAGGTGGGTAACTAGTTAAACTGTAGTGAACACATGGCTAAACTAAACAGTAAACTCAGCCCAGCATCTTATAACATAGAAGCAGCTGTCACTGTGTAAACCTAAAGACCAGAGCGTCCGCGTTGCCTTGTCGAATTATCTTCTGAAGGAGTGCTCCTAAAGCAAATAATTTTTTTTCAGCAGCAGTGAGCAGTAAGAATATTGTGTGTAGCAGATAATCGTCTATAACCCAAAAAGAGTTCGGAATTATTGCACCTACTTCCCAATATACTTAATACTTAACGGTTTTCGTTGCTGATATTAAAAATCAGTTTCAAGTTAACCATCAGATAAACTCCACAGTCCTAACAGGCCTCGGAAGGCACAATGGGACCGACCGACCGCCGTGTCATCCTCAGGTGACAGGCGTCGCTGAACGCGGATATGGAGGGGTATGTTGTCAGCACACAGTTCCCACGGCCGTTGACAGTTTTATTGACCGGAGCCGCTACTTCTCAGCCAAGTAGCTCCTCAGTTTGCCTCACAAGGGCTGAGTGCACTCCGCTTGCCAACAGCGCTCGGAAGACTGGGTGGTCACCCATCCAAGTGCTTGCCAAGCCCGACGGTGCGTCACTTAGATGAAGGAACGAGAATCGATGTTAGCACCGCGACAAAGCCGTTGGCGAACTGAGATGTACAGAACCATAATTTAAGGCATAAAAATGATTTTCACGTAGACCTCGGCTCCTTGTCCATGGTGCAGAATCGAGTTAAGTAGTTTGAAGGTTAGATTTTCAGCAAGCTCCCGTATAACATAAAACAAGAAATTGAGACTCACTACCACCTCGAAAGAAAATTAAAATTTTAACTCATTAATCAATCTTTCTACAATTGTGTAACTATATTCATTTAATAATAAAATTATAAACAGCCGACCAGTTGCAATGGATATAGCTTTACCTAGCTTTGGACAAATATAAATTTGTCTTCTTCAGAAGGTTACAATTTTCCATTAGTAAGGACTAATGTACCATCGCCGTTTTTACAATTGTCGGCATAGATCCATGTGTCAAAAATAAAATATAGCCCTAGAATTAGAGTTTGTCACGTTAATATAAAATAGCTTATGGATCTTGCAGAGCTCTCAACCGACTGAGTGTAATCGGTGAGCGTAGTTACTCTTTCAGAGTAACTTACACTCAGTCGGTTGAGAGCTCTGCAAGATCCATGAACTATTTTATATTAACGTGACAAACTCTAATTCTAGGGCTATATTTTATTTTTGACACATGGATCTATGCCGACAATTGTAAAAACGGCGATGGTACATAAGTCCTTAGTACTGGAAAATTGTAACCTTCTGAAGAAGACAAATTTATGTTTGTCGAAACCTAGGTAAAGAATTTCTATATCCATTGCAACTGGTCTGCTGTTTATAATTTTATTACGTGAAACCGTTGCTGTTGTGCAGCTAAGTTTAAAATATTTATATTCATTTATTTAAGAGCTCGATTAATTACATAGTAAATAGCAATGTTTGTTATAAAATTGCGTGGCACGTAATAATCTAGGACTCGGTATTAATGGATGGAAAAAAATATGCTCTTGGAAAGTTACCTTTGTACTCGAGTCATATTAACACCAGCTGCACCTGTGGTCTCGGGATAGGTTGCACCCGTGGTCTGGGGACGAGCCCAGGGAGCTGGCTGCCTCCTGTAATAAAAAGAGTCAAGTATTAAACGATGAATCTGAAGTGGTGTCCTGTGACATCCAGTCACAGCGAGAAAAAAGATGAACAAAATGAAGAAAAGGGGGATAGCATCTTCGACGAGTAATCAAAACTTCCTTGGTCCGGGTTCGAAACCCCCTCCCTCTCCCACACACCCCCTTCGTAAATTTTGAGTAAAAATCATCACCAACGGTGGCCGCAGACTTCCGGCATAACATGTCGCCCTCATTCTAAAAACGGCCTTGCCCTGGGGGGCGAGGGATCAACCAGAGTTTCAGAGGACTTTCTTGCCCTTAGGGTGGGAAACTGCCCCTCAAAGGCGGAAGAATCAGCTACGATCGACGGCACGAGGTCGCAGAAGGCAGTGAAAACTATTGGATTGACGGAAATAAAAGGAAGTTTCAAGGGTGGCAACAAAATTAAAGGTGTGAGAATATCAGTGTTAAGATCCGCTGATGACATTACTATCGTCAATGAAAGTGAAGATTTACAGGGTGTCTTGAATGGAATGAACGGTCTAGTAAGTACAGAACATGGCCTGATAGTAAATCGAGGAAAGACGAAAGTAATGAGAAGTAACAGAAAGGAGAACAGCGAGAAATTTAACATCAAAACTGGTGATCATGAAGCAGAAGACGTGAAGGAACTCTCCTACCTAGTGAGAAAAGTAACCCGCGATGGACGAGCAAAGTGGACAGAAAAAGCAGACTAGTGCCGGAAAAAAGGGCGTTCCTGGACAAGAAAAGTTTGCTGGTATCAATCATAGGTCTCAATTTGAGTAAGAAATTTCTGAGAATGTATGTCTGCAGGACAGCATTGTATGGCAGTGAGACTTGGACTGTGAGGAAACTGGAGCAGAAACGAATCGAAGCGTTTGAGATATGGTGTTACAGAACACTTGAGAATTGGACGGGCTGATAAGGAATAAGGAGGTTTTCTGCAGAATCGTCGAGGAAAGGAACGTATGGGAAACACTGACAAGAAGAAGGGACAGTGGGACCTTGTGGTCAAGGAAAGCAGGATTTGTTTACGATTGTGGGCGGGGCCTTAATCAGTTACTATTGGTTGGCTTTTCTTTTAATCACACACAATTTATTTAAAATCAACAACAAATTAAAATAATGGCAATAATGTACTAACTGTTTCATGGCTGAATGATTTAATCGCAATAAATTAAGAATTGATTAAACTTGCTGCAACTTACAATTACAGTTATTAAAATATAAAAGACAAGTGACCAAGGTCTTAAAGCACGCTGCAAAAATACAATTGCACAAATTAAAATTGTAAGACAAGTAACGACCCTCACGGCAGAAGGCCTTAATGACAATAAATTAAGAATTGTTTAAATTATTGCAACCTACAAACTACAGTTATTAAAATATTGAAAACAAGTCGCCAAGGTCTTAAAGGTAACTGTTAAAATACAATTGCCGCATCAGAATTTTAAGACTAGTAGTAACAGTCACGGCTGAAGGCCTTTAAAGCCAAGAATGGCAATTATTAAAAAAATTTAACACCATGCAATAGCGAAGGTTAATTTAAAAGACAGGCGACTGATCACCAAACAGGTGAGACAAAATGATAGTAAACTTGGTAGCACAACCGTTTAAACTTGCTGTAACGCCAAGAATGGTAATTATATGTTAAAAAAAATAGAAACATACAATAAAACAGCAAATATAATAACAAGACTAATTCAAAAGACAAGCAACTGATCACCAACAAGTGAGGCAAATGATGGTAACTTGGTAATACAATAATAAAATAATAACACAATAAAAACACACATGGGCTAGTCACAGGCGGTGCTCCAGGAATCGACCTCTGAGTAAGTCAGGCCAAAAACACTTTCGCGAGCGATGAGAAAGGCAGCCAAGAGTTGCATTCACACCACAAGACGGTAACTCAGACTAGTGGCAGTCTAACTAATGACTAATGATAATCTGCTGAAGCTACCTGACGTCCGATAAACCAAATGAAACGATGGAACACCACGCCAAAGCGGGAACCGGCAATCAGCACTACGTCTTCGGAATGCTGTGTTTGGAGCGTCAGAAAGGAGAAAGGAACCACTACTACCAGAGTAGAAGAAACACCAATAGACTTACCAACCTAGAAAGCTGTCAAAACTACTCGCCTTACTGGACAGCAGCGGCAAAGCGAGGAAACGTACACTGCTGTTACATACACTAACCTCCAGGGCAGATAACTGGGGCGTTAGCGGCCACCAGACAAGAAAAATTACCGCTGATTGAACTCAACAAATTGTAACAAGTTGAACGCAGTAAATAGTAACAAGAAGTCGAGGAAAGCTAATCAGATCCACCTTCCCCAAGCACTCAACTCGCTGCTCTTCTTGGCGGCACTACGAGCAGCAACAGGAAGCCAAGTCACTGGAGAGCTGCTGGAGAATCGCGAGATCTCACAATGGTTGAGGTTTCACTTCTAGGATTAAAATACACTCAACTTAAAGCTTGTTGCATCCGGCTGACGACTAGGTCGTGTTCCGTCGCGACCACAGCCCTTCCACCAGGCAGTGGATTGATTTATTATTTGAATATGTTCAATCGTTTCTGTAAGAAAAATTCTTAGTTTTAATTCAATCATTTTAGCCATTGGTAAATTTTTGAATCTATGTTTACGGAATTTTATCAGTACTGAATTTAGTCAGCGCAAATCAGTATAATTTCAGTGTTTATCATCTCAGGCATTCACAATTATTAACAAATTTGGTATACCAAATGAATACAGGGTGGTCTATTGATCATGACCGGGCCAAATATCTCACGAAATAAGCATCAAACGAAAAAACTACAAAGAACGAAACTGGTCTAACGAAGGCGGAAACCAGATGGCGCTATGGTTGACCCGCTAGATGGCACTGCTATAGGTCAAACGGATATCAACTGCGTTTCTGTAAATAGGAACCCCCATTTTTTATTACATATTCGTGTAGTACGTAAAGAAATATGAATGTTTTAGTTGGACCACTTTTTTCGCTTCTTGATTGATGGCGCTGTAATAGTCACAAACGTATAAGTACGTGGTGTCACCTAATATTCCGCCAGTGCGGACGGTATTTGCTTCGCGATACATTACCCGTGTTAAAATGGACCGTTTACCAATTGCGGAAAAGGTTCATATCGTGATGATGTATGGCTATTGTGATGAAAATGATAAAAAGGCGTGTGCTATGTATGCTGCTCGGTATCCTGGACGACATCATCCAAGTGTCCGGACCGTTCGCCGGATAGTTAGGTCATTTAAGGGAACAGGAAGTGTTCAGCCACGTGTGAAACGTCAACCACCACCTGCAACAAAAGATGATGCCCAAGTAGGTGTTTTAGCTGCTGTCGCGGCTAATCCGCACATCAGTAGCAGACAAATTGCGCGAGAATCGGGAATCTCAAAAACGTCAGTGTTTACAATGCTACATCAACATCGACTGCACCCGTACCTTATTTCTATGCACCAGGAATTGCATGGCGACGACTTTGAACGTCGTGTACAGTTCTGCCACTGAGCACAAGAGAAATTACGGGACGATGACAGATTTTCCGCACGCGATCTATTTAGCGACGAAGCGTCATTCACCAACAGCGGTAACGTAAACCGGCATAATATGCACTATTGGGCAACGGAAAATCCACGATGGATGCGACAAGTGGAACATCAGCGACCTTGGCGGGTTAATGTATGGTGCGGTATTATGGGAGGAATGATAGTCGGGTCCGCAGCTCGTGGTCGTGCGGTAGGGTTCTCGCTTCCCGCACCCGGGTTCCCGGGTTCGATTCCCGGCGGGGTCGGGGATTTTCTCTGCCTCGTGATGACTGGGTGTTGTGTGATGTCCTTAGGTTAGTTAGGTTTAGGTAGTCTAAGTTCTAGTAGACTGATGACCATAGATATTAAGTCCCATAGTGCTCAGAGCCATTTCAACCAAGGATAGTCGGCCCCCATTTTATCGATGGCGATTTAAATGGTGCAATGTATCCTGATTTCCTACGTAATGTTCTGCCGATGTTACTACAAGATGTTTCACCGCATGACAGAATGGCGATGTACTTCCAACATGATGGCTGTCCGGCACATAGCTCGCGTGTGGTTGAAGCGGTACTGAAAAGCATATTTCATGACAGGTGGATTGGTTGTCGAATCACCATACCATGGCCCGCACGTTCACCATATCTGACGTCCCCGAATTTCTTTCTGTGGGGAAAGTTGAAGGATATTTGCTATGGTGATCGACCGATAACACCTGACAACAAGCGTCAGAGCATTGTCAATGTATGTGCGAACATTACGGAAGGCGAACTACTCGCTGTTGACAGGCATGTCATAACACGTATTGCCAAATGCAGTGAGGTTCACGGACATCATTTTGAGCATTTATTGCATTAATGTGGTCTTTACACGCAATCACGCTGTAATGATAAGTTCACAAAGGTACATGTATCACATTGGAAGAACCGAAAAAAATGTTCAAACGTACGTACGTTCTGTATTTTAATTTAAAAAACCTACCTATTACCAACTGTTCGTCTAAAATTGTGAGCCATATATTTGTGACTATTGCAGCGCCATCTATCACAAAGCAAAAAAAGTGGTCCAACTAAAAGATTCATATTTGTTTACGTACTACGCGAATATGTAATAAAAATGGGGGTTCCTATTTAAAAAAAAATAAAAAAGAAAAAAAGAAAAAAACGCTGTTGATATCCATTTGACCTACGGCAGCGACATCTAGCGGGCCAACCATAGCGCCATCTGGTTTCCCCCTTCAAGCGAGACAAGTTTCGTTCTTTGTAGTTTTTTCGTTTGTCGCATAGGTCGTGGGACATTTGGCCCGGTCACGATCAATGGACCACCCTGTATATTACGACAGAATAAATGTGTGTGTTGATGTTAAAGAACAGGTCACGTACTTCTGAAGTTATAGCTATTTACTTCGATGGCCGTTATTATTTTATGCCTAAATGAATGTCCAAATGCTAGATTTAAGTACTTTTCAATGAAAATTTCTTACTCAGTGACTATCGAAGGAACAGATTGTACGTTGTCAGTGAGTGGGAAGAAAGATGGATTGTATGTGGGACGTTCAGCGACAGCTGTTTACCACCGTGACAACTACCGGCTCTGTCGCACAGTGCGGAAACAAACGCCGCACGCTCTCATTCCGCCCCCGCTGTCGACATAACAGCAGCTCCGGTCTTCCCTGCGGGAGGCGGCACGTCCCGGCGAGCCTGCAGCAGACACAGCCTCGCCCCCGACTAAACTGCGAGAAACGTAACAGCAGTCTCGAAGTGAAATTTCTGACACTCTTAACACCACAAGTGGAAGTTGCATGTACACTGAAGCGCCAAAGAAACCGGTATAGGCATGTGTATTCAAATACAGAGGTATCTAAACAGGCAGAATACGGCAACGCGGTCAGCAGCGCCTATATAAGAACACAAGTGTCTGGCGCAGTTGTTAGACCGGCTACTGCTTCTACAATGGCAGATTATCAAGATTTAAGTGGTGCTATATACGGCGCTCGAGCGATGGGACACAGCATCTCAGATGTAGCGATGAAGTGCGGATTTTCCCGTACGACTATTTCACGAGTGTACCGCGAATATCAGGAATCCGGTGAAACGTCAAATCTCCGACATCGCTGCGGCCGGAAGAAGATCCTGCAAGAACGGGAGCAACGACGACTGAAGAGAATCGTTCAACGTGACATAAGTGCAGCCCTTCCGCAAATTACTGCAGATTTCAATGCTGCGCCATCGACAAGTGTCAGCGTGCGGAACATCATCGATTTCGGAGCCGAAGGCCCACTCGTGTACCCTTGATGACTGCACTACACAAACCCTTGCGCTTCGACTAGGCCCGTCAACACCGAAATACGACTTTTGATGGCTCTAAACATGTTGCCTGAAAGGACGAGTCTCGTTTCGTGTATGGATATGGGTATGGAGACAACCTCATGAATCCATGGACCCTGCATGTCAGCAGGGGAATGTTCAAGCTGGTGGAGGCTCTGTAATGGTGTGCAGTTGGAGTGATATGGGACCCCTGATACGACTAGATATGACTCTGACGGGTGACACGTACCTAAGCATCCTGGCTGATCACCCGCATCCATTCACGTCCACCGTGCATTGTGACGGACTTGGGCAATTCCAGCAAGACAATGCGATACCTCAAACGGCCAGAATTGCCACAGAGTGGCTCCGGAAACACTCTTCTGAGCTTAAACACTTCCGCTGGCCACCAAACACCCCACACGTGAAAATTATTGAGAATACCTGGGATTCCTTGAAACGTGATGTTCAGAAGAAATCTCTGTGGCACTCGTACGGATTCATGGACAGCCCTGAAGGGTTCATGGCGTCAGTTCCCTCCAGCACTACTTCAGATCCTCTCCAGCACTACTTCAGATTAGAAAGATTACGGCAATTAAGAAGAATCTGAGGGAGAATGGTATTCAAGCTGATCTTTTTGGATCGAATCCGCATTCAAATGGTGATATTTTTCCCGGTCATTAATTAATTTTTTTGATAGTGCTGTTGCCACGTCGTGTTGCGGCACTTCTCCGTGCTCGCGGAGGCCTACAATACGTTAGGCAGGTGTGCCAGTTTCTTTGGCTCTAGTATATATTACTTAGGGTGATGCGGTTATCGTCACTGGTGTAACTATGGTACATGAATTGAAAATTCTCTCGTGTTCTGGTACATTATTTAGTGTATTCATGCCTTTATCTACACTCTGGTGATTCCTATGCACATCTTAACCTCTTACTGTATGTGGTGGTGCTCTGTACAGTGATTTTAATTAGCAACAATGGCCCGACTTTAAATATATATTCACTGATTCAACTCGGAACCTGATAAGTTTAACAACGAAACAGATTACACTAACTGCACCTCGAACCAAAATTTTCAGTAGGTGCGGCGGTAACCGCTAGCGCTTTAATCTTTCTTCCTGCAGTCTCTTACTGTATGTTCCAAATCATTCTTTGCAATTTCGTTCGATTCCTTCTGCATTTACTAAGGAATGGGAGTGGTGACCTGATTATATCGACCTCATAAGGTGATTCTTTATAATTGTGGATATTCATTAATCTGAAACACACTTGCAGCATGAAGGTATATATGTAACATTGATTCTTGCTGTGATTATCATGTTTCGGTTAATGACAGAAATTACGAATTTTATTTTATTTGGTCTCATACGTACAAAAGAAACTTGAGTCACACTTTGGGGTAGGGGCATGCATTAATTTCAGCATTGCTCAAAGTAGTAAAATGCAGCCTACCTTCTACACATGACCGCGAAAAAACTACGGGAAAGCGTGCGAACCGTTCAACGCCAAATCATTGATATGGGCTTTCGCATGCGAAGACCCACACGTGTACCCTTTATGACTTCACGACACAAAGCTTTACGCCTCTCCTGGGTTCGTCAACAACGACATTGGACTACTGATGACTGGTAACATGTTGCCTGGTCGTACGGATGGAAGTATACGGGTATGGAGACAATCTTATGAATCCATGGACCGTGCATGTCAGCAAGGGACTATCAAGCTGGTGGAGGCTGTGTAATGATGTGGGATGTGTGCAGCTGGAGTGATATGGGACCTTTGATACGTCTACATAAGACTCTGCCAGGTGACGCGAACGTAAGCGTCCTGTATGATCACCTGCATCGATTCATACAGATCGTGCATTCCGACGGACTTGGTCAATTCCAGCAGGACAATGCGACACCCCACACGTCCAAAATCGCTGCACAGTGGCTCCAGGAACACTCTTGTGAGTTTAAACACTTTCGCTCGCCACCAGACTCCTTAGATACAGGGTGTTTCAAAAATGACCGGTATATTTGAAACGGCAATAAAAACTAAACGAGCAGCGATAGAAGTACACCGTTTGTTGCAATATGCTTGGGACAACAGTACATTTTCAGGCGGACAAACTTTCGAAATTACAGTAGTTACAATTTTCAACAACAGATGGCGCTGCAAGTGATGTGAAAGATATAGAAGACAACGCAGTCTGTGGGTGCGCCATTCTGTACGTCGTCTTTCTGCTGTAAGCGTGTGCTGTTCACAACGTGCAAGTGTGCTGTAGACAACATGGTTTATTCCTTAGAACAGAGGATTTTTCTGGTGTTGGAATTCCACCGCCTAGAACACAGTGTTGTTGCAACAAGACGAAGTTTTCAACGGAGGTTTAATGTAACCAAAGGACCGAAAAGCGATACAATAAAGGATCTGTTTGAAAAATTTCAACGGACTGGGAACGTGACGGATGAACGTGCTGGAAAGGTAGGGCGACCGCGTACGGCAACCACAGAGGGCAACGCGCAGCTAGTGCAGCAGGTGATCCGACAGCGGCCTCGGGTTTCCGTTCGCCGTGTTGCAGCTGCGGTCCAAATGACGCCAACGTCCACGTATCGTCTCGTGCGCCAGAGTTTACACCTCTATCCATACAAAATTCAAACGCGGCAACCCCTCAGCGCCGCTACCATTGCTGCACGAGAGACATTCGCCAACGATATAGTACACAGGATTGATGACGGCGATATGCATGTGGGCAGCATTTGGTTTACTGACGAAGCTTATTTTTACCTGGACGGCTTCGTCAATAAACAGAACTGGCGCATATGGGGAACCGAAAAGCCCCATGTTGCAGTCCCATCATCCCTGCATCCTCAAAAAGTACTGGTCTGGGCCGCCATTTCTTCCAAAGGAATCATTGGCCCATTTTTCAGATCCGGAACGATTACTGCATCACGCTATCTGGACATTCTTCGTGAATTTGTGGCGGTACAAACTGCCTTAGACGACACTGCGAACACCTCGTGGTTTATGCAAGATGGTGCCCGGCCACATCTCACGGCCGACGTCTTTAATTTCCTGAATGAATATTTCGATGATCGTGTGATTGCTTTGGGCTATCCGAAACATACAGGAGGCGGCGTGGATTGGCCTCCCTATTCGCCAGACATGAACCCCTGTGACTTCTTTCTGTGGGGACACTTGAAAGACCAGGTGTACCGCCAGAATCCAGAAACAATTGAACAGCTGAAGCAGTACATCTCATCTGCATGTGAAGCCATTCCGCCAGACACGTTGTCAAAGGTTTCGGGTAATTTCATTCAGAGACTACGCCATATTATTGCTACGCATGGTGGATATGTGGAAAATATCGTACTATAGAGTTTCCCAGACCGCAGCGCCATCTGTTGTTGAAAATTGTAACTACTGTAATTTCGAAAGTTTGTCTGCCTGAAAATGTACTGTTGTCCCAAGCATATTGCAACAAACGGTGTATTTCTATCGCTGCTCGTTTAGTTTTTATTGCCGTTTCAAATATACCGGTCATTTTTGAAACACCCTGTATGAGCATTATGGAGCATATGTGGAATGCTTTGCGACGTGCTGTTCAGAAGGGATCTCCACCTCCTCGTACTCTTACGGGTTTATGGATAGCTCTGCAGGATTCAAGGTGTCAGTTTCCTCCAGCACTACTTCAGACATTAGTCGAGCCCATAGCATGCCGTGTTGTGAGACTTTTGCCTGCTCGCGGGGTCTGCACGATATTAGGAAAGTGTACCGGTTTCTTTAGCTCTTCATAGCATTCAGTGTATCTTGAAAAGGCATTTACAGTGATGTATCGTTTGTTAGTTTTGGCGTTGAAACCTTTAGGAAAAGAATACGAGAAACGTACTGATATTGGAAATCAGTGCGATCCCAAGTCGGCTATTGCGATGTAAAGACCACCAAGCAGAGCCCTCGGCCTCTGTCGTTATGGGCAGCAAGATATAGGATCAGCTTTGATTTATGTTTATGGAACTACGGCATATGTTAGCTTCTTGGGAAAACTGTTTCATATGTATGAACGTTTCAAGGTTTTTGCGGAAACAACTACGGTTTTGTAAAGCAGTTTTCCATTTAAACCTCCCCACTGCTGCTTACTTACGAAACCCGCAACAGAAACGGCGGTCGTTGATACTTCATATTGATGAATAGTCCTTTTTACGGGAAAAAAGAAACTTTCTTCCCTAATCTGTCTTTTCCTGGAAACGCCTGAATGCTTCTTAAAGTCAACCACCTGATGTCGGACCAATGTGTTTGTAAATACTACTCGAAATTGTTATTAGGTAGAATACTTCTTCTCGAAATTGTGATTAGGTAGAATACACTTTAAATGAACAAAACATTTTATTCAGAATGACCAAGAACATGTTACCAACAAAATAAATATCTTACTTAACGAAATATAGTTTTACACTTAAACATGAGCTCAAATTGCAAAGCAGAGTAAATGACCAGGAGAAACTGGACTGGATGATATGCCGTTCCATGCTGTATCGATTAGACGGCGCATATCGTCTGGCTAGCGGCGGCCTCATGATAGACTGCTTCTTTCAGTGGCCCCCTTAGAAAGAAATCGAGTCATATCAGGTGGCCATTTGTAACACGTCGTGGTCTCCTGACCTTCATTGTTTACATATTCCGCCCTCACAATCATATTCCTCACATTAAGACGCTTCATTCGAACCCAAACTCGATAAGATAAAGTCAATGTTGTATGAATTCATGTAATCGATACACAAATAACAAGTGCGCACCGGGGTTGAGATACTCGAGGCTGGCGTACACACACACACATTCAAGACACGTCACAGGAGCTTTTAGTTCTGGAGAGGCGGACTGCGCGCCGAGAGGCCAGTCCCTTCAGAGGACGATTCAGCCTATCTACGTCGGACGGCGACCGCTCATGGAATGGACAGCGTTTGCCCGAGTGAAAGGGGAGAACGACCCCATGTTCGGCTTAAAAGCAAATTCCGCTACATTGTGTGGGAGCGCCTAGCCTACGCATCCTTTAATCCCGTTTTAGAAGAGCAATGCTGATTGGCAGACGATATTCCTGATGCCTTGAGCTGAAGGACTAGTTGAAGAGACCGAAAGATATACCCCTTCACGTCTGGCGTGGAGAGGGGCCGTTCCGTTGTCGCTCTTGGAGCGAGGACACGTAACGAGAGCGTGTGCGCTCGTACGTGTACTCAAAGAGCGAGGAACAAGTCTCTCCTCAGTACTTCACTGGGAGAGCACCTCTGTCGAGAGCGAATCGGAGTGCGACTCTATACTGAGTCCTTGCTATTAAGCATTGTTTACTGTGTTGGCCACCATACTTATTGTGCGGTGTGAACGGACAGAGTTATAGTTAAACTCCAGCGAGCGAATTTTTGAGTGGCATCGCGGTGGACTGGTTATCTGACCAGTGTACCACGCCAATAGTTAGACTAGGGGCGAATAGGAGTCCTTGACTTCATCAAGGCGTAGGGAGAGTTTGATTGGCGAAGGTTAATCGAGATAGGACGAGAGTTATCTTATTTGTCAGCAGCGAGCGGCGCAGACAGCAGTCATCACAGCTTACGGTATTGTGTGCTACAGCTTTTGCGAGCCCCATATTTCCTCCACTTCACTGCATTTCACACACGACAGCCTCGACTGTACCTAGCAACATTCTAACGGTTAATTATTAAAGTTGAGTAGGTGTGGCTCTCAGCCATTCTGCCAAGTCAATAACAATCTTAAACTTTGTATAGAAATTTCATTAGCGAATCCTATCCTTAAGATGTAACTTCACATTCCAAAAAGAACCATGAAATAACGTGTTCAGTTCATAACTAAAAGTGCCATTGTGTTTTCTCAGAAATTTTGCAAAATAAATAATAACTTTCGTTAGTTTCATGTTTTTCTTACACTAACTAGCCCTACTCCAGTACCCAAGTATCCCACTAGTTACGTAAGAAATTTTGTGAATTTTTGTGTCATTTCCTTACAGCGGACGACTCCAGAAGATATTTATTGCTGAAAGTTTTTCAGGCATTTCTCTTTAGAACGTCAGGAGCGTCTGTCCGACTTCTGTAGTAGTTTGGGGGTGGAAATCTCATCTTGCAGGAGCCACAGGGTAAAGGGTACGTCTCAGATTAATCCGTTGCGCAGAATGACAGAATAGCACCCACTCGCTCACACATTGTATTGCATTATTCCATCCTATACACCGGTCGGGGAACTTTACATTCACTATTTGTGTTGCAACATTGGAAGACTGATCTGGGCAGCCGTCATGCTGGAACCTCGTGCACTGTCGCTTTTCCAGGGGTACCTGTTCCGGAAGAATAGCTAGAATGGTCGTAAGAAATTGTACATACGTATTACAATGTAACATTTTTGGAAATGGAGTAAGGTCGAACAGTGGAATTTTTTCTGATGGCACATCATATGTTTACGCTCCACGGTCGCTTGTGTTGTGCTTGACGTAACCAGCGAGCACTTCCAGCTGCACATTAGGGCATGTTACGTAAATTTACATTACTGTGGCTCGTCAACGTTGCTTCTTTGGTAAAGAGCACACTTTGGAAAGACGTAGCGTCATCTGACGAGTGCTGCAGAGGAAGCAAATAAAATTCTATACGACATCCAAATCACTCACCCGAGTGACTGTAGTGACAGCAGATAAGGGTGTAATTTCTGACCATGCAGTATGACATTCTACTGGCCAATTCCACACTCACTGGCAACACGTCTCGTGGCACTATTCGCGGATAAAAGTAGCATGTCTAACCTTTCCTCAATGGTGTGCGTGCAAGGAATATTGAAGCATAGGTGACCTACTGATAGATGAGACAGTTTCTGTTAGTTCTGCAGTGCCGAGTAGACAGACGAAAGGATTGAGACAACAACGTAGCCTGACATGATGATGTTTAGAACGCAATACTCGATTTCGACGGACTTGCCCTTCAGTTGAAGACTATACTCCTGGAAATGGAAAAAAGAACACATTGACACCGGTGTGTCAGACCTACCATACTTGCTCCGGACACTGCGAGAGGGCTGTACAAGCAATGATCACACGCACGGCACAGCGGACACACCAGGAACCGCGGTGTTGGCCGTCGAATGGCGCTAGCTGCGCAGCATTTGTGCACCGCCGCCGTCAGTGTCAGCCAGTTTGCCGTGGCATACGGAGCTCCATCGCAGTCTTTAACACTGGTAGCATGCCGCGACAGCGTGGACGTGAACCGTATGTGCAGTTGACGGACTTTGAGCGAGGGCGTATAGTGGGCATGCGGGAGGCCGGGTGGACGTACCGCCGAATTGCTCAACACGTGGGGCGTGAGGTCTCCACAGTACATCGATGTTGTCGCCAGTGGTCGGCGGAAGGTGCACGTGCCCGTCGACCTGGGACCGGACCGCAGCGACGCACGGATGCACGCCAAGACCGTAGGATCCTACGCAGTGCCGTAGGGGACCGCACCGCCACTTCCCAGCAAATTAGGGACACTGTTGCTCCTGGGGTATCGGCGAGGACCATTCGCAACCGTCTCCATGAAGCTGGGCTACGGTCCCGCACACCGTTAGGCCGTCTTCCGCTCACGCCCCAACATCGTGCAGCCCGCCTCCAGTGGTGTCGCGACAGGCGTGAATGGAGGGACGAATGGAAACGTGTCGTCTTCAGCGATGAGAGTCGCTTCTGCCTTGGTGCCAATGATGGTCGTATGCGTGTTTGGCGCCGTGCAGGTGAGCGCCACAATCAGGACTGCATACGACCGAGGCACACAGGGCCTACACCCGGCATCATGGTGTGGGGAGCGATCTCCTACACTGGCCGTACACCACTGGTGATCGTCGGGGGGACACTGAATAGTGCACGGTACATCCAAACCGTCATCGAACCCATCGTTCTACCATTCCTAGACCGGCAAGGGAACTTGCTGTTCCAACAGGACAATGCCCGTCCGCATGTATCCCGTGCCACCCAACGTGCTCTAGAAGGTGTAAGTCAACTACCCTGGCCAGCAAGATCTCCGGATCTGTCCCCCATTGAGCATGTTTGGGACTGGATGAAGCGTCGTCTCACGCGGTCTGCACGTCCAGCACGGACGCTGGTCCAACTGAGGCGCCAGGTGCAAATGGCATGGCAAGCCGTTCCACAGGACTACATCCAGCATCTATACGATCGTCTCCATGGGAGAATAGCAGCCTGCATTGCTGCGAAAGGTGGATATACACTGTACTAGTGCCGACACTGTGCATGCTCTGTTGCCTGTGTCTATGTGCCTGTGGTTCTGTCAGTGTGATCATGTGATGTATCTGACCCCAGGAATGTGTCAATAAAGTTTCACCTTCCTGGAACAATGAATTCGATTTCGACTGCTTCCCTGGCCAGCACATTCTCCAGATCTCTCACCAATTGAAAACGTCTGGTCAGTGGTGGCCGAGCAACTGGCTTCTCACAATACTCCAGTCAGTACTCTTGATGAACATTGGTATCGTGTTGAAGCTGCATGGGCAGCTGTACCTGTACACGCCATCCAAGCTCTGACTCAATGCCCAGGCGTATCAAGGCCGTTATTACGGCCAGAAGTGGTTGTTGTGGGTAGTGATTTCTCAGGATCTATGCACCCAAATTCCGTGAAAATGTAATCACATGTCACTTTTTGTATAATATATTTGTCCAATGAATACCCGTTTATGATCTGCATTTCTTCTTGGTGTAGCAATTTTAAGGGCCAGTAGTGTAATGGAAGTCACTGGATATCAGGCCCATCTGTTATGCAAACAAGAGCTTTTCTTCTTTTTTTTTTAACACACTGATGAAAAAATACGCAGCTCCAAAAAACGTAATTAATGTAGGGTAAATGTGAAATCCTGGTACATTAATAACCGGTGTAGCCGCCAGAATGTTGAAGCATGCAAACGGATATACGTTGTGTTGTACAGGTGCCAGATGCCAGTTTGTGGGCTGGAGTTCCACGCCTGTTGCACTTGGTCGGTCAATACAGGGTCGGTCAATGCTGGTTCTGGATAACGCTGGACTCGCCTCTCGATGATGTCCCATATGTGCTCGATTTGGAGACCAAACTGCTAATGGAGCAGGCCACAGCAACATGTCGACGTTCTGTAAAGCATATGTGGGTGAGCGTTATCGTTTTGAAAAGCACCACCTGAAATGCCGTTCATGAATCGCAGCACAACAGGTCATATCACCAAATTGACATAGAATGTGGCAGTCAGTGTGCGTGGGATAACCACGGGAGTGCTCCTGCTACAGACGAAACCGCATCCCACACCATAACTCCAGGTGAGTGTTGAAATCTGGTTTCGCAGGAGTGAGCGGATCAGGTTGTGGAAAGGGGCCAAGGTCATTTACTGTCAGTTATACAACAACACACATAACTTTATATCTCAAGCCAATGCTCAGTTTTCTCTTTAAAATAACAAATATCAATTCACGGCTGAGGAGCCAAGTAACTTGTCCAGAATAAGTTTAAATGATTCCTTTTAAAACACCAGGATTTAGAGTAACGGCCGAAGGCCTTACTTAAGTAATATTACAATATATTCTCGGCTAAAGGCCGAAATAATGTTTCAGATCAGCTTTCAGATCAAACTTGAAGTATCTTGTCGGCTGTAGGCCCAAACAAATTATTTTACTCAAGAATAATTAAAGACAACCTCAAGATATACACTCCTGGAAATGGAAAAAAGAACTTATTGACACCGGTGTGTCAGACCCACCATTCTTGCTCCGGACACTGCGAGAGGGCTGTACAAGCAATGATCACACGCACGGCACGGCACGGCATTTCAGCAGTCGATTTTCTGTATCCAGAAAGGCCCGTACAGGACCTGCAACATGCGGTCGTGCATTATCCTGCTGAAATATAGGGTTTCGCAAGGATCGAATGAAGGGTAAAGCCACGGGTCATAACACAAGTGAAATGTAACGTCCAATGTTCAAAGTGCGGTCAATGCGAACAAGAGGTGACCGAGACGTGTAACCAGTGGCACCCCATAACATCACGCCGAGTGATACGCCAGTATGGCGATGACGAATACACGCTTCCAATGTACGTTCACCGCGATGGCGCCAAACACGGATGCGACCATTATGATGCTGTAAACAGAACCTGGATTCATCCGAAAAAATGACGTTTTGCCATTCGTGCACCCAGGTTCGTCGTTAAGTACACCATCGCAGACGCTCATGTCTTTGATGCAGCGTCAAGGGTAACCGCAGCCATGGTCTCCGAGCTGATAGTCCATGCTGCTGCAGAAGTCGTCGAACTGTTCGTGCAGATGGTTGTTGTCTTGCAAACGTCCCCGTCTGTTGACAAGGATCGAGACGTGGCTGCACGATCCGTTACAGCCATGCGGATAAGATGCCTGTCATCTCGACTGCTAGTGA
This sequence comes from Schistocerca nitens, assembly GCF_023898315.1. Lineage (NCBI taxonomy): Eukaryota > Metazoa > Arthropoda > Insecta > Orthoptera > Acrididae > Schistocerca > Schistocerca nitens. The sequence goes on along the minus strand of NC_064625.1, from coordinate 94,100,987 downwards.
TACGAGGCCGTTGGGATCCAGCACGGCGTTATGTATTACCCTCTTGAACCCACCAATTCCATATTCTGCTAACAGTCATTGGATCTCGACCAACGCAGGCAGCAATGTCACGATACGATAAACCGCAATCGCGATAGGCTACAATCCGAGCTTTACCAAAGTCGGAAACGTGATGGTAGACATTTCTCCTCCTTACGAGGCATCACAACAACGTTTCACCAGGCAACGCCGGTCAACTGCTGTTTGTGTATGAGAAATCGGTTGGAAACTTTCATCATGAATGAGATTTTAACTCTGCAGCGGAGTGTGCGCTGATATGAAACTTCCTGGCAGATTAAAACTGTGTGCCCGACCGAGACTCGAACTCGGGACCTTTGCCTTTCGCGGGCAAGTGCTCTACCAACTGAGCTACCGAAGCACGACTCACGCCCGGTACTCACAGCTTTACTTCTGCCAGTATCTCGTCTCCTACCTTCCAAACTTTACAGAAGCTCTCCTGCGAACCTTGCAGAACTAGCACTCCTGAAAGAAAGGATATAGCGGAGACATGGCTTAGCCACAGCCTGGGGGATGTTTCCAGAATGAGATTTTCACTCTGCAGCGGAGTGTGCGCTGATATGAAACTTACTGGCAGATTTAAAAGTGTGTGCCCGATCGAGACTCGAACTCGGGACCTTTGCCTTTCGAGGGCAAGTGCTCTACCAACTGAGCTACCGAAGCACGACTCACGCCCGGTACTCACAGCTTTACTTCTGCCAGTATCTCGTCTCCTACCTTCCAAACTTTACAGAAGCTCTCCTGCGAACCTTGCAGTACTAGCACTCCTGAAAGAAAGGATATAGCGGAGACATGGAAGGTAGGAGACGAGATACTGGCAGAAGTAAAGCTGTGAGTACCGGGCGTGAGTCGTCCTTCGGTAGCTCAGTTGGTAGAGCACTTGCCCGCGAAAGGCAAAGGTCCCGAGTCTCGGTCGGGCACACAGTTTTAATCTGCCAGGAAGTTTCAACTTTCATCATGTCAGCACGTTGTGTCACCACCGGCGCCAACCTCGTGTGAATGCTCTGAAAAGCTAATCATTTGCATATCACAGCATCTTCTTCCTGTCGGTTAAATTTCGAGTCTGTAGCACGTCATCTACGTGGTGTAGCAATTTTAATGGGCAGTAGTGTACTTTTTTTTGGAGCTGCGTATTTTTTCATCAGTGTGAAAAAAATGTGGACCTGATATCCAGTGATTTCCTTTAAATATTTGCGATCTGTGGGTCGTCATCTGTACAAAATATATTCGACAGTCACCTGTATTAAAGAAATACGAAGCAGCTACAGTCATCCATTGTACGCCGGGCTTCGGAGTGTATATTTTGCTATACGCTGTATTCTCGCTCTGCACTTCGCTAACAGTGCCTAACAAGACAGTTCAGACAGCTTCCGTTACTCGGGTGGCCAGCCTCCTGTATTTCCCAGCAGGAACAAACAGTACACCGGACCGTTCCTGGGCGGATGCGAACGCACCGTGAGGGCAGAGGTGGGGGCATGTTGCTCTGTGCCTCCTCCCCCCCTCCCCTCCCCCCCCCCCTTTTCTGTTGCTACAGACACGGCGGGCCGGCGGCTCCCGTCCCGTCCCATCCCCCGTGGCACTTCTGCACCATGATTTATCGCGCGCCCTTCCTTCGCCGTGGCCATTCATCACTCAGCGCGTTTTGACTACCTTTTTCTTACCCCATTGGGCCTCCCGGAAGAAAAGATGCTTCTTTTGTGGTGCTTAGTATTTGTGTATCTTGCCGACATAAAGGGACGCTCCGGACGGGAAGGTTGCTAAGGGGGTGGTAAGGTGGTGGTGGGAGGGGGGCGGGGGAAGAGGGGGGGGGGCGAATGTGGTAGTAGAGGCGCTCGCCCCTCCGCGAGTTCACAACCCCAACATCTTCCGCAGTTCTTCCTCAGATTCCAAACAACGGCACAGTATTTTCTTGTCTTTCACAGTTAAACGACACGTCGTTCCTCTGTTATTGTCCCTACTGTTAAATCTACAGACTGAGGTAACGAAGGTCATGGGATAGCAAAACACCAATCTACAGATGGTGGTAATCTCCCGTACACAAGGTTTGAAAGGACAGCGGATTGGCGGGGCTGTCATTTGCACTCAGGTGATCCATGTGAGAAAGTGTCCAACGTCATTATGGCCGCACCTTGGCAATTAACAGACTTTAAACGCGGAATGGTAGTTGGAGCTAGGCGCACAGGACATTCCATTTCGGAAATCGTTAGGGAAGTCAATATTCCGAGATCCACAGTGTCAACAATGTGCCGGGAATACTGAATTTCAGGAATTGTCTCTCACCACAGATAAAGCATCAGTGTGGGATCCGTACGAGGTCGGGTTGCCTTAGGAGATAGAGAAGATCCAAAGAAGAGCGGCGCGTTTCGTCACAGGGTTATTTGGGAGTCGTGATAGCGTTACGGAGATGTTTAGCAAACTCAAGTGGCAGACTCTGCAAGAGAGGCGCTCTGCATCGCTGTGTAGCTTGCTCGCCAGCTTTCGAGAGGGTGCGTTTCTGGATGAGGTATCGAATATATTGCTTCCCCCTACTTATACCTCCCGAGGAGATCACGAGTGTAAAATTACAGAGATTCGAGCGCGCACGGAGGCTTTCCGGCAGTCGTGCTTCTCGCGAACCACACGAGACTGGAACAGGAAAGGGAGGTAATGCCAGTGGCACGTGAAGTGCCCTCCGCCACACACCGTTAGGTGGCTTGCGGAGTATAAATGTAGATGTAGATGTAAAGTAGTGGCCGACGGCCGTCACTTCACGACCGGGAGCAGCGGCGTTTACATAGTGTTGTCAGTGCTAGCAGACAAGCAACACTGCGTGAAATAACCGCAGAAATCAATGTGGGACGAAACTTGTCGTTAATGCGCTATGGGAGAGACGACCGGCGCGAGTGCCTTTGTTAACAGTACGTCATCACCTGCAGTGCCTCTCCTGGGCTCGTGACCATATCGGCTGGTCTCGACTGGAAAACCGTGGCGTGTCAGATGTGTCCCGATCTCAACTGGTACGAGCTGAGGGTGGGGTTGGAGTGTGGCGCATATCCCACTAAGCTCTGGGCCCATTAAGGCCCTGTGTGAGCTGGTGGTGGCTCCATAGAAGCGTGGGCTGTGTTTACATGGGATGGACTCGGTCCTCTGGTCGGACTGAACCAATCATTGACCGGAGATGATTATGTTCGACTACTAAATGGTTCAAATGGCTCTGAGCACTATGGGACTTAACATCTGAGGTCATGCGTCCCCTATAACTTAGAACTACTTAAACCTAACTAACCTAAGAACATCACACATATCCATGCCCGAGGCATGATTCGAACCTGCGACCGTAGCGATCGCGTGGTTCCAGACTGAAGCGCCTAGAACCGCTCGATCACATCGGCCAGCTGTTCGACTACTTGCAGACCATTTGCAGCCATTCATGGACTTCACGTTCCCAAACAACGATGTGATTTTTATGCATGACAATGCGCAATGCCTTTGGGCCATGGTTCTGCTCGACTGGTTTTAAGAACATTCTGGACATTTTGAGAGAATGATTTGGCCACCCAGATCGCCCGACATGAATCCCACCGAACATTTGTGGGACATAATCGAGAGGTTAGCTCGTGCACAGAATTCTGCACCGACAACTCTTTCTCAATTATGGACAATTATAGAGGCAGCATGGCTCAGTATTTCTGCAGGGGACTTCCAACGACATGTTGTGTCCGTGTCACATCGAGGTGTTGCACTACGCCGGGCAAACGGAGGTCCAACACGATATTGCTAGGTATCCCATGACTTTTACCACCTCACTATAAAAATGGCTCTGAGCTCTGTGGAACATCTGAGTTCATCAGTCCCCTAGACTTAGAACTACTTAAACCTAGCTAACCTAAGGACATCACACACATCCACGCCCGAGGCAGGATTCGAACCTGCGACAGTAGCGGTCGTACGATTCTAGACTGAAGCGCCTAGAACCGCACGGCCACTCCGGCCACTCCGGCTTTGTTATGATAGGTCAGACACTAATCAGTGACGCTCTAATTGCACACCTCACTCCTGCCTTCACTTAACGCAGAATCCCTTTTAACAACAGTCGATTCTGAACTCCAACATCGATTCCTCTGCTAGAGGAAGTCATATCAGCGCCTCTTCATGGATCTAGGCATTTTAACTGCGCCGTCGCCATGCACGTACTTGCTAATGTTCGTCACAAATAACCCATCACAATATGAGAAGAACAGTAACGTCCATGCGTACAGTACTAGAGGGAAAAAAGACCCTTATTACCCCTGCTGAAGCTGTCAGAGGCTCAGAAGGGAGTTCAGAATGGAGCAACAAAAGTTTTTGATCATTTGCCAAAAAACATAAAATGTCTGACAGCTAGCGAAAGAAGTTTAAATTTAATTTAAAATTATAATTGAGGACAACTCAATCATATCCATTGACGAATTTCTATCTAAAAACCGGTAGACAGTAAAAAGAAAAGAGTTTAGTTGCATGAGTGGCACTAATAATAATAATATACACTCCTGGAAATTGAAATAAGAACACCGTGAATTCATTGTCCCAGGAAGGGGAAACTTTATTGACACATTCCTGGGGTCAGATACATCACATGATCACACTGACAGAACCACAGGCACATAGACACAGGCAACAGAGCATGCACAATGTCGGCACTAGTACAGTGTATATCCACCTTTCGCAGCAATGCAGGCTGCTATTCTCCCATGGAGACGATCGTAGAGATGCTGGATGTAGTTCTGTGGAACGGCTTGCCATGCCATTTCCACCTGGCGCCTCAGTTGGACCAGCGTTCGTGCTAGACGTGCAGACCGCGTGACACGACGCTTCATCAAATGGTTCAAATGGCTCTGAGCACTATGGGACTCAACTGCTGAGGTCATTAGTCCCCTAGAACTTAGAACTAGTTAAACCTAACTAACCTAAGGACATCACACACATCCATGCCCGAGGCAGGATTCGAACCTGCGACCGTAGCAGTCGCGCGGTTCCGGACTGCGCGCCTAGAACCGCTAGACCACCGCGGCCGGCGACGCTTCATCCAGTCCCAAACATGCTCAATGGGGGACAGATCCGGAGATCTTGCTGGCCAGGGTAGTTGACTTACACCTTCTAGAGCACGTTGGGTGGCACGGGATACATGCGGACGTGCATTGTCCTGTTGGAACAGCAAGTTCCCTTGCCGGTCTAGGAATGGTAGAACGATGGGTTCGATGACGGTTTGGATGTACCGTGCACTATTCAGTGTCCCCTCGATGATCACCAGTGGTGTACGGCCAGTGTAGGAGATCGCTCCCCACACCATGATGCCGGGTGTTGGCCCTGTGTGCCTCGGTCGTATGCAGTCCTGATTGTGGCGCTCACCTGCACGGCGCCAAACACGCATACGACCATCATTGGCACCAAGGCAGCAGCGACTCTCATCGCTGAAGACGACACGTCTCCATTCGTCCCTCCATTCACGCCTGTCGCGACACCACTGGAGGCGGGCTGCACGATGTTGGGGCGTGAGCGGAAGACGGCCTAACGGTGTGCGGGACCGTAGCCCAGCTTCATGGAGACGCTTGCGAATGGTCCTCGCCGATACCCCAGGAGCAACAGTGTCCCTAATTTGCTGGGAAGTGGCGGTGCGGTCCCCTACGGCACTGCGTAGGATCCTACGGTCTTGGCGTGCATCCGTGCGTCGCTGCGGTCCGGTCCCAGGTCGACGGGCACGTGCACCTTCCGCCGACCACTGGCGACAACATCGATGTACTGTGGAGACCTCACGCCCCACGTGTTGAGCAATTCGGCGGTACGTCCACCCGGCCTCCCGCATGCCCACTATACGCCCTCGCTCAAAGTCCGTCAACTGCACATACGGTTCACGTCCACGCTGTCGCGGCATGCTACCAGTGTTAAAGACTGCGATGGAGCTCCGTATGCCACGGCAAACTGGCTGACACTGACGGCGGCGGTGCACAAATGCTGCGCAGCTAGCGCCATTCGACGGCCAACACCGCGGTTCCTGGTGTGTCCGCTGTGCCGTGCGTGTGATCATTTCTTGTACAGCCCTCTCGCAGTGTCCGGAGCAAGTATGGTGGGTCTGACACACCGGTGTCAATGTGTTCTTTTTTCCATTTCCAGGAGTGTATATAACTGTGACAACGTCAGCGTGAGAGCGATCTGTATTATTATGAACACAGAATAATTTTCAAATGCTGCTCGGGATTAGCCGAGCGGTCTCAGGCGCTGAAGTCGTGGACTGTGCGGCTGGTCCCGGCGGAGGTTCGAGTCCTCCCTCGGGCATGGGTATGTGTCCTTAGAATAATTTAGGTTAAGTAGTGTGTAAGCTTAGGGACTGATGACTATAGCACTTAAGTCCCATAAGATTTCACGCACATTTGAACACTTTTTTTAAAATTTTCAACTGTCAAGATCGCTAAAATAATTTTTTCATACAGATGACCAGTTTCGGCAGTTCTTTGTTGCCGTCTTCTGATCTGCTAAATATGGGAACGAAAATGCTAGGATACAGCAATTAACATAACAACATATGTAATTACATCCAGAATTTGCAATACATGGTATAGCAGTATACCTATGTTTACATCATTATATCTCCCCTTCAGTACAGGAAGTGGTACTGTACAATGTATAAGGGGGCGTTCAAAAAGAAACGAGCCGGAGGCATAATTACAGAAACCAGTACCTGTATGTTAGAAGTATTGTCGGTGACTGCTGAGACACTTGTCCGACTGTGACACAAAGCGGTGAATGGCTGTTTCATAAAATTCGCGGGGCTACGATGTTAACCAGTTCCGCACGTACAACTGGAGGTCGTCGTCCGAGGTGAATCAGAAAGGTTATGCTGACGTTCTTTTTTGACCAAGATGGCCCCCTTCTGAGTCACTTCCTGCAGCACGGGAAAACAGTGAATGCCCAGCGTTACTCGCAAACCTTGACCACCCTTCGCCAAGCGATCAAATCAAAACGACCAGGCAATCTCACCCATGCGGTCATTCTGTTCCACGACAATGCAAAGCCTGATACGGGCAACACAGTCGCGGCACTCCTGCAGAAATTCAAATGGGAGGTTCTCGGCCACCCTCCATACGGTCCGGACCACTCTCCCTGTGATTACGCCATTTTTGGTACCCTTAAAAAGGCTCTGAGGGGCAAACGATTCACCTCGGACGACTACGTCCAGCTGTATGGGCGGAACTGGTTAACATCGCAGCCCCGGGAATTTTATGAGACAGCCATTCACCGCCTTGTGTCACAGTGGGACAAGTGTCTCAACAGCCAGGGTCAATACTTCTAACATACAGGTACTGGTTTCTGTAATTATGCCTCCTTGTTGATTTCGTGAGGTACACCGGAGAAACTGACATGTTGACTTCTATCATACCTCACTCTTACAGCACAATGGTACGCTGACGATATTCCACGCCCCCTGCAGCGCGGGGTAGCCGCGTGGTCTGAGGCGTCTTATCACGGTCCGTGCCCTTTGAAAATTCGCTCAGTGAGCAGGCCAGACCTCAAAATATTTTCAAGAGGACACGTTTCTGATAAACAGGCGGAAATCAAATTTTCCTAGTTCCTTATAATAAATTTACAAGGCAAAATTTTCATACAAAGAAATATACTAATTCTATCATTATTACAAAGATTAACAAATTAAATCAATAATCTTAATAAAAATCTAAAATAATTATAAAATCAAAAGATAAAATAATGAACTATAACGTAATATTAAAGATAGCTGGTTTAAAGCTTACTATTACATTTTAAAAAGCAAATTATAGGTTAATAACTTTAAAGCTTATCCCTTAAAGAATAAATAACTTAATATTTATACTTAAAAAAATCAAATAAAAACTATAAAAAATTAAAATTTTGCTTAAGAAACTAGATATCTTAGGAAACGATTAACATCTCTTTTCTATAAATAATTTAATAATAATTATGATACATTAACTATAAATTATTTATAAATCACCCCAAATCGAGACAAGTAATACAAATACTAAAATTTTGATAAACCCTGATAGAAAAGGTGCAATAAATAAAATCTACTTTAAAAAATTTAAAATAATATTTCATAAAACACTTACATTACCAATACACTATAATTTAAAAAATCAATTATATAAAATAACTTAGACAAAAACAAGAAAATTATTTATATTAAATAATTAAATACAGAAAAATCAATATAATAAAATAAATAATGAAGATATCCTGATTTGCACAGGAAAATTTTCAGTGTAAATGAAATACTTTACTAATAAGTTATATCTTGAACCTCTTCCTAGATACAACTTACAACTTTCCAGTGTCCGTGCGGTCCCCCCCCCCCTGCCACATCCCTGCTCACCCCTGCCCCCCCCCCCTGCTCCCCCCCCCCCCACCGTCGGAGGTTCGAGTCCTCCCTCGGGCATGGGTGTGTGTGTTGTCCATAGCATAAGTTACTTTAAGTTAGATTAAGTAGTGTGTAGGCTTGAACTGATGACCTCAGCAATTTGGTCCCGTAAGACCTTACCACAAATTTCCAAATATTCTACGCCCCTCTTTGTTGCAATTCATGGCAAGCCTTCCTGGGCTTACATTTCAGCAAGATAACACACTCCCACACACGGCGAGAGTTTCTAATGCTTGTTTTTGTGCATGCCAGAACCTACCTTGGCACCGAGCGGGGTGGCGCAGTGGTTAGACACTGGACTCGCATTCGGGAGGACGACGGTTCAATCCCGCGTCCGGCCATCCTGATTTAGGTTTTCCGTGATTTCCCTAAATCACTCCAGGCAAATGCCGGGATGATTCCTCTGAAAGGGCACGGCCGACTTCCTTCCCAATCCTTCCCTAATCCGATGAGACCCATGACCACGCTGTCTGGTCTCCTTCCCCAAACCAACCAACCAACCAACCAACCAACCAACCTACCTTGGCCAGCAAAGTCGCCGGATCCCTCCTCAAAAGAGAAAGTTCGGAGCATCCCATTAATCTTGGGATTTTGAAGATCTAATGCTCCAATTGGACAAAGTTTTGCACGATATCTGTCAGGAGGAGATCCTACAATCTCGATCAACGCCAACTGTTTGTATAAGAGCCAGTGATGGACCAACGCTTTATTGACTTGCACAATTTTCGAAGTTCTTTCTCTTGAATAAATCATCCAGTTTCTATGAAAGTGTAATCATTTGTTCGCTGTAGAGGCACGTCGCATCTACCCAATTCCCATTCTATTCTGGTAATTCCTTCGTAATTTTTTTTCTTAGAATGAACATAGGTGGTGCGACGTGCTCAAGCCCTTAATCACTGACCTTGTATACATACATTTGACTTTTGCTCTTTGCTGACGCTTACATTTATCGATATTCAAAGAGACACGCCCATTAGAATAATTTTAAGCTGGTTCCTCTACGTTTCCAGCTGACGCTAAGCGACAGTTACTTTTTACTTTACTTTACATGTGGCAAGGGCCTTATCGACCATACGCCTGATCTATGAGCCTCTTACACTTCCGCCTGTCCAACGCGCTGTTTGTCCAGTTGCTGTTGCTGTTCACCCTAGTTGTGTCCTCCCGAATGTTATCCCGCCATCTGATTCTGGGACTCCCTCTTCCTCTCGTTCCATCTATTGTTCTGCTGAATGCCATTCTAGGTAGTCTATTCTCTGTCATTCTTGCTGTATGGCCTGCCCAATTCAACCTTCTCCTCTTGAGCACTTCGACGATGTTACGGTGTTTGTACAACCCTCTTCATTCTTCATTTCTTCTTATTCTCCATTCCACGTTATTTTCGCCGTATACAGGTCCAAAAATTTTCCTTAATACTTTTCTTTCGAATATTAACAGTTTTTCTTCATCTTTCTTTCTAAATATTAGTGTTTCAAAATGGCTCTGAGCACTATGGGACTTAACATCTATGGTCATCAGTCCCCTAGAACTTAGAACTACTTAAACCTAACCTAAGGACAGCACACAACACCCAGTCATCACGAGGCAGAGAAAATCCCTGACTCCGCCGGGAATCGAACCCGGGAACCCGGGCGTGGGAAGCGAGAACGCTACCGCACGACCACGAGCTGCGGACAATATTAATGTTTCACATCCATATAACATCACAGGTATAATGGTCGATTGATATAAGCGGATTTTGAACTTACTGCTGATATTTTTCTTAGAATTTTGATGAAACGACAGTTAGATCTACGAATTTGCAGCATGCTGAAATATTTATTGTTCAGTAACTTCATTAACAACGAAAAACCAGCCGAAGTTTCAAATTTCGCGTTTGATATTCACCCGATGACTAGTTTCTCGACGGGACCAATTTTCAAATCATCGTAACGTCGCCAAAAATTGTATTTCAGAAAATGCAAAAACCATGTAAAAAATGTACGGATCCCGGCCAGAAACTAGTCATCGAGTGAATAAGAAAAAACGTGAAAATTGCAACTTTGGCTGGTTTTTCGTTGTACAGCCAGTAAGTTGTGCCCCAGTAGAGCAACGAACCCGGGATCTACTCGAGAAGGTATAAAGGGCGATATTTTCCATCGTGTATAAACTCTATGGATTGATCGATGAGAGGATACGGGACGAAAAAGGTCTAATGAACTTATGTCCGGAAACGCGTCGTTTCCATGCTAGAGACTATTTATTCAATCATACATAGTCACAGAGATTTCGGTCCAATACGGGCTGCACCACGCAGCCACAGTTACAGTATGTGTTAAAAATGGTTTCCAACTGCCTCAACACTTTCGTGTACGCGCCGTAGCATGTTCTGTCTCACACGTTCACATCGGCTAGGCTGAATACGAACAGTGTCAAGGGCAGCATGAATACGCTGCCCCAGTGAATCTATATCCGGAATGAGTTCTGCATACACGATACTTTTGAGATGGTCCCATCAGGAATGGGCTCTGCATACGTGATACTTTTGAGATGGCCCCATAACCAGAAATCGCACCGGTTGAGATCCGGTGAACGAGCAGGCCATGCAACTGGACCACCTCGTCCGATCCATCAACCAGAGAAGACAATGATTGAGATGCGTTCGGACATTAGCAGTGAAGTGGGCTGGAGCAACATCATATAGCAGCCACGGGAACCCTTCCAATCATCAATGGCAGGTCTTCCAACAGCAGAGGCAAAGCCACCCACAAGAAAGGCCAAAGGCGGCGTGGAAGGAAGACTAACCCCAAAAAACGGTCGCCAGTTATCACGGTCCACACATTCTGGCTGCACCGATGCTGATAATTCGCTGTCGCCATGCCATGTAGGCTCTGCATACTGTCCCAAAGATGACTGTTATGAGAGTTGGAGTTACCACTCGGTGTGAAGATGGCCTCTTTTATGAACAGGATGGATGACACAAATGTCGGGGATCGCATTTGCCTGGTGAAGAAACCAGTGACAAAATTGCTCCTGATGTGGAAAGCCTGTCGCCAGTAAGCCCCGCACACGCTGTAAGTGATACGGATAGTAAGAATTGTGATGGGGAATATTCCACACGGTCGTTTGGTTTACCCTGCACTGCCTGGTACTAATACGGCGGTCGCCTTCCACAATGTTAATCACATTTTCCTACAAGTCTGGTGTCCAGGAATTTCGGGTACGTCCTTCATGATTTCCTGGTTCCTGAAGCGACACTCTGACAAACGGTGAAACACTGTTGAAAACACTCAATCTTCAAATGTTTGTGAAATCTTATGGGACTTAACTGCTAAGGTCATAAGCTCCCTAAGCTTATACACTACTTAACCTAAATTATCCTAAGGACAAACACATACGGTCCGCAGCTCGTGGTCGTCCGGTAGCGTTCTCGCTTCCCACGCCCGGGTTCCCGGGTTCGATTCCCGACGGGGTCGGGGATTTTCTCTGCCTCGTGATGACTGGATGATGTGTGATGTCCTTAGGTTAGTTAGGTTTAAGTAGTTCTAAGTTCTAGGGGACATGACCATAGATGTTAAGTTCCGTAGTGCTCAGAGCCACTTGAACCATTTGTCAAACACATACACCCGTGCCCGAGGGAGGACTCGAACCTCCGCCGTGACCAACCGAGCAGTCCATGACTGCAGCGCCTTAGACCGCTCGGCTAATCCAGCGCGGCAACACTGAATACTAGAATACGGAACCACGCTGTACCACATCCACTACAAGGTGAGTCAGCAAGAGAAGCGGATCGGATACATCATTACCAATCACTATGGCAGGAGAGGTCGCTAGGGTATGACGTATGAGGGAAAGTACCACCCCCTAGAAGGAAACCATGCATACTGTAGCTGTGGCTGCACGATACAGCCCGTATTAGACCACAGTCTCTCTAGAAAAGTATGGCTGAATAAGGGTCTCCAGCTTGAAAACCATGACACTGAGCACTATGGGACTTAACATCTGAGGTCATCAGTCCCCTAAAACTAACCTAAGGACATCACACACATCCATGCCGGAGGCAGGATTCGAACCTGCGACCGTAGCAGTCGCGCGGTTCCAGACTGAAGCGCCTAGAACCGCACGGCCACCGCGGCCGGCCATGGAAATAATGCATTTGCGGAAATAAGTTCATTAGATTTTTTTTTGTTTCGTATCCTCTCGTCGATCGATCCTTACAGTTTGTAGACGGCGCAAAAAATCACCCTGTATACTTGAGCACAAATCGACACTGCGTGCTTTTCTTGCTTGTGCGCTTGCATGTGTGTGCTGGCGTGTGTGTGTGTATGTGTGGATCGTAAAGCGATCACGGCGGGCAGTTAGCCTGCCCCAGCCCTCGTGGTGTCGACGATGACCTGCAAAGTGGGCAGTAAAGCCGCCCCCGCGGTGATGGGGGCGGCGAGCACGCCTCAGGGAGCCATGCGTCTCTGCGTCTGCGGGGTGTGGGGGTGGGGGGTGGGGGGGAGCGGCAGTACAAACGGCCTGTGTGCTCCTGCTCTCTGCCGGCCACAACACACCTCAAGGTGACAATTCTCGCGCATTTACTCGCCTGCTGTGTATTTGTACACTGAGGAGCCAAAGAAACTGGTACACCTGTCTAATAACGTGCAGGGCCACAGCGAACACGCAGAAGTACCGCAGCACGACGTGGCATGGACTCGACTAATATCTCAAGTAGTGCTGGAGGGAACTGACACCATGAATCCTGCAGGGCTGTCCAGAAACCCGTAAGAGTATGAGGAAGTGGAGATCTCTTCTGAATAGCAAGTTGCAAGGCATCCCAGATATACTCACTAGCATTCATATCTGGGGAAGTGTTTAAACTCAGAAGAGTGTTTCTGGAGCCACTCTGTAGCATTATGGACCGTTTGGAGCATTATGGGCTGGCTGTTGCAAGTAGCTCGGGATTCTGACGACCTATCGCGCCCATTGGACAGAATTGGGCACGATATCAGTCAGAAAGACATCCAACAACTCCATCAATCAACATCAAACCGGATAATTGCTTGCATAGGGGCTGAGATGGTCCAACGCGTTACTGATTTGCTCATTTTGTGAAGCTATTTCTCTCGAATAAATCATCCAATTTTTCTGAAAATTTTCTCGCTGCTTTTTCTGTAAATGTACATCACATCTTTCGATTTCCGTCGAGTTGTAGACACTTGTGAGAAGCGGCACTTGTGAGAAACTGGAATGTGGCGACACTTGTGAGAAATTCGGGATGCTGAGGGACCGTCACAGGGTGTGTCGCAAATGCTGCGGCACTATCTGCTCGGCCACCACCTGCTTGCTTCTTGGTGTGACTGAGCGCTCGGCTTGTGCCGGCCCGGGCAGCTGCCCAGGGACATTCACACTCCTCCAGTGCTGCCAGGTTACATTATTTCATAACTTTTTTCGGCAAGGAAGAGTGGCCTTAGTCAGATTAGAAATCGGAGCTGATTTTGCCCCCACGATATCATATAAACCATTAGTTGCAGCACAGTTATGCGTAAGGCCTCTTTCATTGGAGTTTTTGTTGTGATTAATCTTACATGGCGCATAATTTTCGCTCAACCTCATATTTAACGATGTATTTTACAGAAGCTATGGAAACCGAAAATGTTTTCCACCTTTCAAAACCTCACCCAAAATCTGATATGATAGGAGTGGCAACCTTTTACCATGTATTAAGAAAAATGGCTCTGAGCACTATGGGACTTAACTGCTGTGGTCATCAGTCCCCTAGAACTTAGAACTACTTAAACCTAACTAACCTAAGGACATCACACAACACCCAGTCATCACGAGGCAGAGAAAATCCCTGACCCCGCCGGGAATCGAACCCACGACCCCGTGCTCGGGAAGCGAGAACGCTACCGCGAGACCACGAGCTGCGGACATGTATTAAGAGGAGCCAACTAAAGAATTTGGTTCTCGGTAGAAACTTTTTTCTTTAATTATTTCGAACTAAACGTCAATTTTCCCATACCATGCAGGGAAGTGTACTGAGGTCTAATGTGAGTCCTGCTGGCAATAAGCGTCAAGGAATGCAATTTATGTCCTGGAACAAGATGTATTCATCGTCCACTCAAACGGACATTGTTTCTAACATTCTCTACTCAAAAATACTGATTGTTAGAAAAGCTATGACTTTTCAGACATCGTTAGTGAATCTTTTACAATTTGCAAGAGACATTTAGCCAACTTTGTGTCGTTACCAGGGAACACCACGAGGAGGTAGTCTCTCTTCGTCCCCCATTGTATTTATTTACTATATTTACAGGATGTTTTTTATTTAAACTTTCTACAGTAGGGCGATAGGCGTGAACTGAACCCCTTTTCAATATTTACAAGCGTTGCTGTAGCTTCAGCCATTTCCTTTTCATTGTGATTTCTGTGCATAGGCCACACAAGTAAGAAAATATTTTACATTACCGTCAACTTGGAGTCTTGTAAGGGCCTTAGAAACTATCTCATCTGTCTTAATTGCGGAGTTCTTTCTTCTTTTCCTACCTAGATTTAGAACTAGTCGGTCAAATTGGTGCCCATGATATTCAACGTCCTCTCTGAGAGTTTTCACTAAGGAGTAAAAGTTTGGATGAAACTTCGAAATTAATGTATTTATCCTCCGATTCCACCCTTCTGAAACATTGTTGGTACGGTGACGCCTTCCTGCGCAATTCCATATATCTCATGGCATGTCTTCATTATCCAGCCATTGATCAACGAAACAGCCGTAAAAATCCTGCCGTTTTTTAATTATCTGGCGTGCTCTCCTGAATGCATAGCCACCCATCATCTAACATGTCCAGGGGAATGTGAGCCAAAGCGGAACACAATCTTACGTGAAAACGAATTTCTTCGTTTTCCTTGTAGGGAGCAACAAGGCCGCAATTCTGAACGTGCCTCCACAAGCACTGATTGAAATGGTAGTTGCAGCTATTAATATTTGCATCAGGAAACAAATGTGTTACTGATTGGATGATTGTAGCTTCAAAATCCATCATCATAGCTGTAGAATTCCATCCAGGTACATTGCTCGTAACAGCTGTGAAAAAGCGATCGTAAGTTTCTCGCCTTTTATTGGGTAGCAAGGCGTACACGGTTGGAACAATCTTTGTTTCCTCCTCAGAACTAGAAATATCGGCATGAACAATAAATAACTGTCCAAACTACTTGCTGGAGCTTTTGAACGTTCCGTCGACAAAGAACGAATTGCAGTCAAAAAAATGGCTCTGAGCACTATGGGACTCAACTGCTGTGGTTATCAGTCCCCTAGAACTTAGAACTACTTAAACCTAACTAACCTAAGGACATCACACACATCCATGCCCGAGGCAGGATTCGAACCTGCGACCGTAGCAGTCGCACGGTTCCGGACTGCGCCCCTAGAACCGCGAGACCACCGCGGCCGGCGAATTGCAGTCTGTTAAATAGAATTTTCCCCTTTCGCTGTCGGACACCAATATCCTATAATTTGCTCCTCTTCGTCATCTGCAAGTAAAAATTTGCTCCAATAATTCATTAGCAAATGATGTTCTTGCAGAAATATTCCTGCAACATCGGTCGGATCTTGTGTAGATCACATGCTTTTTTGCCTGATGCGTTGCAGCGATCGTTTAGCACTCCTGTGTGACGATGTCGCATCCTTGATTGAACAGCGGCCCTACTTCTTCGGTGTAAACAGATTAAATTGAAGTGTCCGTTTCTTTTGCACGCCTTTTGGCGTTTGCCACGTGTTTAGAACAGCAGTACTCAACTGCGGTGCGCTACCTGTTTGGTGTCCCACCGCCCACCACTTGTTCAGCCGGGTCTCGGTCATAAATGTCGCTCCTCACAACGGTCGCACCTCACAAGTGTCCCAACCCGTCTCACAAGGGAACATCCCCATCGCACCCCCCTCAGATTTAGTTATAAGTTGGCACAGTGGATAGGCCTTGAAAAACTGAACACAGATCGATCGAGAAAACAGGAAGAAGTTGTGTGGAACTATGAAAAAATAAGCAAAATATACAAACTGGGTCGTCCATGCGTAAGATAGGCAACATTAAGGGCAATGTGAGACGAGTAGCGCCGTGGTCCCGTGGTTAGCGTGAACAGCTGCAGAACGAGAGGTCTTCAGTTCAAATCTTCCCTCAACCGCAAATTTTAACTTTTTATTTTCAGTTTATGTGAAAAAATCTTATATTTTCATCACTTTTTTTGGAGTGATTATTACATCCACAAGAAAACCTAAATCGGGCAAGGTAGAAGAATCTTTTTACCCATTCGCCAAGTGTACTAGTTAGGTGGGTTGACAACATATTCCTGTCATGTGACGCACATGCCGTCACCAGTGTCGTATACAAAATATCAGACGTGTTTTCCTGTGGAGGAATCGGTTGACCTATGACCTTGCGATCAAATGTTTTCGGTTCCCATTGGAGAGGCACGTCCTTTCGTCAACTAATCACACGGTTTTGCGGTGCGGTCGCAAAACACAGACACTAAACTTATTACAGTGAACAGAGACGTCAATGAACGAACGGACAGATCATAACTTTGCGAGAATAAACAAAGCAAAATTTTCAGTCGAGGGCAGATTTGAACCAAGGACCTCTCGTTCAGCAGCTGTTCACGCTAACCACGGGACCACGGCGCTCCTCACCTCACATTGCCCTTAATGTTGCCTATCTTACGTATGGACGACCCAGTTTGTATATTTTGCTTATTTTTTCATAGTTCCACACAACTTCTTCCTGTTTTCTCGATTGATCTGTGTTCAGTTTTTCAAGGCCTATCCACTGTGCCAACTTATAACTAAATCTGAGGGGGGTGCGATGGGGATGTTCCCTTGTCAGGTGGATAATTTTTTCGTGGGATGTCTGGTATGTTTTTTTTTCCTTAGAATGCATTATCGATGTGATGGATTGCGGGCTATCAGTGAGAAGCTAGCCGTAAGGACACGAAAGTTTTAATGTCCACAATGGGAGAGTTGCTTAACCTTCGGGACCCTAACGCTCTCCTGGAGTTCGCCCCCAGCCAGAACTGCTCACGCCGAGACGCCCCCTGCCACCTCGTTGCCTCGGACGCACGCTGTCCGCTGCCGGCTTTTCCGGGAAGACGGCGTCGTTATTTTAATAAGGCTGCCTTACGGGTGATTAGCGACGGCTATCAAGGACGCCCAGCGTCAACAACACGCCGTAGCCCGGCCTAATAAATTGGCTGCGCCGGCTCCTCAACCCCCTCAACCACTGGCGGTATTTCGTCAACACGGCCGGCGCTCTGTTTCCGAAGCTTTCATTAATAACTGCCTCTGCCGCTCTTATCAAGGCCGCTTACGAGCCTCCTGTTTTCTTTATTATGCTTCTGCAAGCTACTCCGCCCGTCTCGGTGCTTACAAGCCGAAGTGGCTACGTTCTCCTAACTTCTACTACATGCATATACCAAGTGAGCTACTTCTTTTTCCTTTTCCTACAGCGTCAACTTCCTCTTCTCCTTTTTCCCGGCAGACCAATTTACCAGTCTACGTCCTACATAGACCTTCAACATCGCAACGCGTCAGCAGTCATTGGTTAATATTTAAAAAAAACTAGAAACCCGCTTCGATTGCGAAAAAAGCAACCTAGGTTCTGAAGAAGGTGTAGTTATCTACGCCGAAACCTAGGTTAACACTAGGTGCTTTTTTCGCAATCGAGGCGGGTTTCTAGTTTTTTAATATCCTACATAGACACTCCACAACCCATCGCCGGCCGGAGTGACCGAGCGGTTCTAGCCGCTACAGTCTGGAACCGCGTGACCGCAACGGTCGTAGGTTCGAATCCTGCCTCGGGCATGGATGTGTGTGATGTCCTTAGGTTAGTTAGGTTTAAGTGGTTCTCAGTTCTAGGGGACTGGTGACCTCATAAGTTAAGTCCCGTAGTGCTCAGAGCCATTTTTGAACCACAACCCATCATTCGGTGCATGTTGCGGTGTACCTCATACTACAGCAGGATACTCCCAACACGTATTATACGAATGCGTGGAGTCTTCTTTCCGACAGCTGAAGGTGCACGAGGGAGAAAAGATAGGAAAGAGGGCGTAAACTATTGATGTCATCAGGTCACCTTCCATTCGGGAAGTGGGTGCACCCAGTGACTGCTATGTGGCTTATAACTAATAGAGTGCAGCAATCAGTCGTCCTTTTTTAGATTTTAATACGCAATTACTGAAAGACGTGAGTCGAAAGAACGCCCCGGGAGTAGACAACATTCCATTAGAAGACAGCCTTGGGAGAGCCAGCCCTAACAAAACTCTACCATCTAGTGTGCAAGATGTATGAAACAGGTGAAATACCCTCAGACTTCAAGAAGAATATAATAATTCCAATCCCAAAGAAAGCACGTGTTGGCAGATGTGAAAATTACCGAACTATTATTTTAATAAGTCACGGCTGCAAAACACTAACGCGAATTCTTTACAGACAAATGGAAAAGCTGGTAGAAGCCGACCTCGGGGAACATCAGTTTGGATTCCGTAGAAATACTGGAACACGTGAGGCAATACTGACCCTACAACTTATCTTAGAAGATAGATTAAGGAAAGGAAAACCTACTTTTCTAGCATTTGTAGACTTCGAGGAAGCCTTAGACAGTGTTGACTGGAATTTTCTGAAGGTGTCAGGGGTAAAATACAGGGAGCGAAAGGCTATTTACAATTTGTACAGAAACCAGGTGGCAGTTATAAGAGTCGAGGGACATGAAAGGGTAGCAGTGGTTGGGAATGGAGTGAGACAGGGTTGTAGCCTATCCCCGATATTATTCAATCTGTATATTGAGCAAGCAGTAAAGCAAACAAAAGAAAAATTCAGATTAGGTATTAAAATCCATGGAGAAGAAATAAAAACTTTGAGGTTCGCCGATTACATCGTAATTCTGTCAGAGACAGCAAAGGACTTGGAAGAGCAGTTGAACGAAATGGACAGTGTCTCGAAAGGAGGATATAAGATGAACATCAACAAAAGCAAACGAGGATAATGGAATGTAGTCGAATTAAAACGGGTGATGCTGCGGGAATTAAATTAGGAAATGAGACGCTTAAATTAGTAAAGGAGTTTTACTATTTGGGGAGCAAAATAACTGATGATGGTCAAAGTAGAGAGGATATAAACAGCAAGGAAAGCGTTTCTGAACAACAGAAATTTGTTGACCTCGAGTATAGATTTAAGTGTCAGGAATTCGTTTCTGAAAGTATTCTTATGGAGTGTAGCCATGTATGGAAGTGAAACATGGATGATAACTGGTTTGGACAAGAAGAGAATAGAAGCTTTCAAAATGTGGTGCTACAGAAGAATGCTGAAGATTAGATAGGTAGATCATATGACTAATGAGTAGGTACTGAATAGAATTGGGGAGAAGAGAAGTTTGTGGCACAACTTGACAAGAAGAAGGGACCGGTTGGTAGGACATGTTCTGAGGCATCAAGGGATCACCAATTTAGTATTTGAGGTCAGTGTGGAGGCTAAAAATCATAGAGGGAGACCAAGAGATGAATACACTAAACAGATTCAGAAGGATGTAGGTTGCAGTAGGTACTGGGAGATGAAGAAGCTTGCAAAGGATAGAGTAGCATGAAGAGCTCCATCAAACCAGTCTCAGGACTGAAGACCACAACAACAACCTACTCAAATCCCGATTTCGGGTAGTTGCTAGCCATTCTCAATGCACGATTTCCTATTCTCGATGCATGTAAGTCCCTGTTTTTCGGGCGTCAGTCACATTTCTTTCAATACTATTGATGTCAGTTACATTGAGACTTTATGCGGGATTGGTGGCGACGAGTAATAATGTGTGCCGAAGTGGTATTCGAATTCGATGCCTTCTGCTTAGTAGGGAGTTTCCGCCCCCAGCGATGTCGGAGATTTGATGTTTTATACTCTATTCCTGATATTCACGGTATACTCGTGAAATGGTCGTAAAGCAAAATCCCCACTTCAGCGATACCTCGGAGATGCAGTGTCACATCTGTATAACACCACATTCACTCACTTAAATCTTGATAGCCTGCCATTGTAGCGGTAGAAAACGATATAACAACTGCGTCAGACACTTGTTGTCTTATATACGCATTGCCGACCGCTGCGCCATATTCTGCTGTTTACATAGGGTGTATATCTGTACGAGGTGTGGCTAGAAAAAAACCGGACTAGTACTGGTGAAACAATAAAACGAATGCAATAAGGCTGAAAGTCGCGTGGCCTGTCACGTGACTCTCGCTCCGCCTACTGCTCGAGTTTCATCTGCCTCCTGCACTCAGTCTGCCCGTGGCGTCTGTTTTAAGTAGTTGACGTTTTGTCTGTGCGTCGGAAAATGTTGAGTGTACGGAAAGAACAGCGTGTTAACATCAAATTTTGTTTCAAACTAGGAAAATATGCAAGTGAAACGTTTGTAATGTTACAACAAGTGTACGGCGATGATTGTTTATCGCGAACACAAGTGTTTGAGTGGTTTAAACGATTTAAAGATGGCCGCGAAGACACCAGTGATGACACTCGCACTGGCAGACCATTGTCAGCAAAAACTGATACAAACATTGAAAAAATCGGTAAACTTGTTCGACAAGATCGCCGTTTAACAATCAGAGCAGTGTCTGAGTTAACGGGAGTCGACAAGGAAAGTGTTAGGCAGATTCTTCATGAAAGTTTCAACATGAACAAAGTGTGTTCAAAAATGGTTCCAAAGTGTCTCACAATTGAACAGAAGGAACGCCGAAGAATGATTTGTTCTGACATCCTGGAAAACATTGAAAGTGATCCCACCTTCTTACAAAATGTTATTACTTGCGATGAATCGTGGTTTTTTACTTACGATCCCGAAACTAAACGCCAATCGATGCATTGGAAAACTCCTGGTTCTCCACGACAAAAAAAAGCACGAATGTCAAAATCGAAATTCAAGGCAATGATGATTGTTTTTTTTGACATCAAAGGGATTGTGCACATTGATTGGGTACCAGAGGGACAAACAGTGAATCAGCATTACTACATTAGCGTCCTGGCTACCCTACATGAGCGAGTACGGAGAAAACGGAACAATTTGTGGAGAAAAAAGTTATGGATCCTTCACCAAGACAATGCCCCAGCTCACAGTGCGTTGTCAGTGAAGACGTTTTTGGCAAAACACAACATTCCCATCTTAGATCATCCACCCTACTCACCTGATTTGGCCCCCTGTGACTTTTTTCTTTTCCCTAAAGTCAAGTCAGCTTTGAAAGGAACTAGATTTGAGACTGTTGAAGCAGTAAAGAAAAAGCGACGGAAGTAATGTATGGACTTACCGAAAATGATCTGCAGCATTGCTATGAACAGTGGAAAATTCGTATGGAGCGGTGTAGAGACCGAGGAGGAGAGTACATTGAAGGAGATAACATGAAATTGTAAATAATTGTAAATAAATGTTTTTTCCAGCATCAGTGCGGTTTTTTTCTAGCCGCACCTCGTACTTGAATAGGCGTGACTAAAGCAGTTTCTTTGGCGCTTCAGTGTATGAACGAGTGGTGTCTGTTCTTCCAGATATGTCGAAAAGAACACACACCGTTCATTCACATAAATGTGAGTCGGCTGAGGGGCGTACCCAGATAATCTGCACAGTTATGATAAACACTGTGTGCAGACGACACAGTGGTCATAGCAAATGTCTACTAAGCGGCAGGTCCCGGGTTCGAATCCCACTCCGACACACATTTTCACGCGTCGCCGCTCATTCCCCATAATGTCCCACTGTAGCTGACGTAAGTACGAGGGCAGTTCAATAAGTAATGCAACACTTTTTTTTCTGAAATAGGGGTTGTTTTATTCAGCATTGAAATACACCAGGTTATTCCCCAATCTTTTAGCTACACAACACTATTTTTCAACGTAATCTCCATTCAATGCTACGGCATTACGCCACCTTGAAATGAGGGCCTGTATGCCTGCACGGTACCATTCCACTGGTCGATGTCGGAGCCAACGTCGTACTGCATCAATAACTTCTTCATCATCCGCGTAGTGCCTCCCACGGATTGCGTCCTTCATTGGGCCAAACATATGGAAATCCGACGGTGCGAGATCGGGGCTGTAGGGTGCATGAGGAAGAACAGTCCACTGAAGTTTTGTGAGCTCCTCTCGGGTGCGAAGACTTGTGTGAGGTCTTGCGTTGTCATGAAGAAGGAGAAGTTCGTTCAGATTTTTGTGCCTACGAACACGCTGAAGTCGTTTCTTCAATTTCTGAAGAGTAGCACAATACACATCAGAGTTGATCGTTTGACCATGGGGAAGGACATCGAACAGAATAACCCCTTCAGCGTCCCAGAAGACTGTAACCATGACTTTACTGGCTGAGGGTATGGCTTTAAACTTTTTCTTGGTAGGGGAGTGGGTGTGGCGCCACTCCATTGATTGCTGTTTTGTTTCAGGTTCGAAGTGATGAACCCATGTTTCATCGCCTGTAACAATCTTTGACAAGAAATTGTCACCCTCAGCCACATGACGAGCAAGCAATTCTGCACAGATGGTTCTCCTTTGCTCTTTATGGTGTTCGGTTAGACAACGAGGGACCCAGCGGGAACAAACCTTTGAATATCCCAACTGGTGAACAATTGTGACAGCACTACCAACAGAGATGTCAAGTTGAGCACTGAGTTGTTTGATGGTGATCCGTCGATCATCTCGAACGAGTGTGTTCGCACGCTCCGCCATTGCAGGAGTCACAGCTGTGCACGGCCGGCCCGCACGCGGGAGATCAGACAGTCTTGCTTGACCTTGCGGCGATGATGACACACGCTTTGCCCAACGACTCACCGTGCTTTTGTCCACTGCCAGATCACCGTAGACATTCTGCAAGCGCCTATGAATATCTGAGATGCCCTGGTTTTCCGCCAAAAGAAACTCGATCACTGCCCGTTGTTTGCAACGCACATCCGTTACAGACGCCATTTTAACAGCTCCGTACAGCGCTGCCACCTGTCGGAAGTCAATGAAACTATACGAGACGAAGCGGGAATGTCTGAAAATATTCCACAAGAAATTTCCGGTTTTTTCAACCAAAATTGGCGGAGAAAAAAAATGTGTTGCATTACTTATTGAACTGCCCTCGTATTTCCTCCCCTCTCCTTTCCTTCCTTCCTTCCCCCCCCCCCCCCGGCCAACCTCAATTAGCGTAATTCCAGCCATCACCCGTGCAAGAGCAACATCCGACTATGGTGACCTGCCCCATGAGCTGAGGCCATGGCTACAGTGTTCGCTAAATAAATTAACTGATATCAAGTAAGAATGACAACAAGACCACCGACGAGGAGCAGGAAAAGAAACGTGCTTTTCTGCCGTTCCGTGGCTCCGTGTCGGGCAGGATAAGCCGCCTGCTGACAAGGCACAAGGTCAAGTCGGTCTTCAGGTCTCCGACACAGCTCAGGGGAAAAACTTTCTACAGCAAAGATCGCCTACATATCTCTCTATTTTCAACAACCGCTTTCGACAGGCTTTGCTGTCATATTCAGACCTCCAAAATTTTTTATTGTAAAACGTATTGAGTTGGAACCTCACGTCAAATTATATTAGTGGCCAAAATGTAGCACAACGTAAAGATTCGATTAAGTAAAATAAAAAAAAATCTATGTAGGCCATGCAATGCACGTGAGCGAAGCAGTGGGCACTAAGCTATTATTACAATGTAAAGACAGGTCATTGTTTAACGTTGTTGCCAAAAATCTCGAAATGCTCTAGGCCGATTTACTTCAGCTTTTCACACGGTACTCTAATAAATGTTCGGACGGAAATATGTTATCTATATATATTTTTAAATATCTCTGTGGTGAATAAATTCACTGCACGAAGAGGAGACGTTTGTAGTAAAAGTCTCGAAAAGTTCTTGATCGTATAACTTCAAATTTTTAGATGATTTGTTCGAATAACTGTTGTAGAGGCTTTTCTGTGCATTTTAAATGTGTTTTTACCATTGTATTTACTAATTTTTAGGTCCAAAAAATTTATACCGTTATCAGTTTCATTCTCAAACGCAAATTTTATGTTTTGGTGGAGTTTGTTGAGTTATTTTGCCAGCCGACCAATTTCTTCCACTATTTCATCAAGTGAGATAAGTGTGTCATCCACATAGCGTCTCAACGGAAAATTCCGTGAACGCTTGGATGCTCTCACGTTCACAACTTAAAAAATTCAACTTTCGCTACTCCCGTGGCCCAACTGAAGCATAAGCATAGAAAAAAACTTAAAAATATTACATTTTGCCGTAAAGGGAGTAGAGATGAATTCACTTTAATGATTAGAAATATATACCACATCCGTAATAAACCTGACTGCATAATGAACGATCGACCAAAATTTTAAAAAATTAAATTTACTTCCAAAATTTCATACAACTCTTGTAATTTAAAACGATTGAAACAATAATTAATTGACAGAGAGAAAATTCTTCAATGCCCATTATCAGCATGATTCAAACCTTAATTGCTGAATGTCTAACTGTATAAAATTATCTGTACTACGTCGAAGTATCTAAGAAGTAACTTCAGAAGTGTAACATATCTGAACACATTCACATTCTTTGGCACATCAAATCAGCAGCCGATGTAAACAATTCTATCCGCCATCTTGTTCTGGGTTTAGTTGATTGATCAATATGGAATGGAGAAGAAAATCAAACCTCTGTCCTATAATACGTAAGGGAGGGCTTTTCGAGGATGTAAGTACGGTGTATAGAGCATATATAGGTGTACAGCAATGGAACCACAAAAAATTGTTAAAATTTAGGACGCAATTGTAAAATCCTTTGTAAACTAAAGAAATGTATCGGCCATCATGTTTTTAGTTGAGTTCATTGATCAATATGGACTGAAGAAGAAAGTCAAATCTCTGTACTGTAATATGTAAAGGTGAGCTTTTCAGGACGTAAATACAACGTAAAAAGCACACACGAGTGTAAAACTACAACAGCACCAAAAAAATTTGTTGAAATTTAGGACGCCCATGTAAAATATTTCGTAAAAAACGCATCCCAAAAATTGTGTTATATTTTAGGACACAAGTGTAAAAGTAGTCAACGGTGCCACCTAACAATAAACAATATGCGTTTTAAACAATGATGTACAGGTTTGCTGTTAAAAATGACTGTGAGAAAGAAAATTCTGTGCTGTGAAAATTTGCGGTTTCGTTATCTTTCACGCAGTTTCAACTACGGTAGCAGGGCATTTAAACTATTAGACAAATTGGTTCTGCCGTATGTAGTCTTTCTACTTATAATAATATTAAGCAAAGACTGTATATTCAACAACGTACTGACTTGTTATCTTCCTCGCAGGCGGTTTTAAAAGAACGGGGAAGTTCTGTTTATCGCTTATCGGCTTACGGTTAAAACACCCGTACGGAATTTGAGCTGTCAGAAACTTTGTAATTGTATCAGTTTGCAAGTTAAAACTACTTTAGATACTATCACTAAAGCTGCCATCCTCACAGGTCCAAGAACTGGACAGATCTCACTCACATACCGTATACAAGTGATCCCAGTTTACCGACTCACGTTAAACTGCTTCAGTTCCCAATCATGCATTTGTTTGTAATTTTGAATGAACAACTGTCGAAGTTTGAGAGGGGGGAGGGGGCGGTGTGCAAGGATGGAGGGGGGGGGGGGAGTTGGTTAGGCCGTATATCCAGTTCCCATAAATATTTAGCAATTTAGCAGTTGCTAAGAGAACCGTTCCTCGAGAACAGAGAATGGAATTTAATATCAACAGATTCGAGTACTTCATCCATAGCGGTAAGTTGTCTGTTTGCACTGTTGCCAGAGAGATGACAGATACTATTATCAAACACACTTTCTGAATGGTTCGACCAGGACGACATTCATCCAATCCAAGCGCCAGACTAGCGTACCGAACGCGATCTTCTTCCTCTCCTTCTTCTTCTTCTTCTTCTTCTTCTTCTTCTTCTTCCTTGCCTTTTTTCCCGTTACTCTATGGCACCGGCCTATAACAGTGCAGTGTTCTCCACGCCTGCATAAGCGGACTTGCTCCACGCCGGCAATTCCTTCTGTGATCAAGGTGTGTAGTCCGATGAGAATCTCTTAGAAGATCGAAACCGGTCATCTAAAAATAAAATTTAGCATCTTAAGTGCGATCAAGGCTGTGTCCATAAGCAACAATCTGAGTCCAACCTGCTGCTTGATTGGGGGAAGGGGTGATGGGAAGGGCTTGGGAGAAACAACTACTGTTTTTCCAGAAAAACACAAAATGTTTACAGCTGACAGGTTGGCCCTGTAGGAATTTTTGACTATAGAGTTGCTGGTAATGTGCTACAACGAAGTCTGCATTTTACTGTAATATCTGAAAATAATCGCCACTTTGAATTTTTTGGAAGTAATTCGCAAAGCGCGCGCGCGCGCGTGTGTGTGTGTCTGTGTGTGTGTGTGTGGTCCACCATTTCTGGATGTCGGTGCTTTTTCTGTGTGTTCTGGTAGAAATACAGGAAAACGTTAATAAAGAACATCAAAATATATCACGCTGAAACAGCTTGAGTCCATCGTCTTAGTATAAAACCCACGCTAGGCTAACGTTTCATTGTCAAATAATATTACGAAATAATATGTAGCATACTTAACCTTTTTTTCACATTAATGAAGAATCACTCAAATGGTCTGAGGACATTCCAATGAGAACTGATTCTTGTAGTGCAGACAGACGCTTTCCATACGCGAATCCACACGTATTATAAAACTATGTATGTATGTACGTTGCACGTCTCCTTCAAAATCACTGCATCGATTTCAATCAAACTTGGTACATACATTAGTTATTTACTGGAAAGAATTACTCTGGGGCTAAGAACCATCCATTCTCAAACGGGTGGGAGTGAATTAGAAGCATAGTTCGCGACGCGACAATAGCCAGACTGTATTCCTCTGGTATTTGAGAATGACAGCCTTAGAGACTTGCAACTAACTGTACACATAATTTCAAACCTGTAGGAGATTTACTCCCGGCACACGCTCCCCCAAAAATTACGAGAAAAGTTTATTACTTACTTCATTTTCGTTGTTCATGGAGTAACACTGCCACATCCCTTACTGCATATTCGTTGTTCATGCAGTAAAACTGCCACATCAAGAACGACGTTTTAAATTGATACTTATTTACTAGTATACTAACACGTTTCTCAGACAGCATACCCATTTAACAGTGGATGTACTGCAAAATTATATCATTGTATATCACATGGTTCCGGAGATACAGCGTCATAAATCTTCAGCTGTGTGCAAACGGAAGTTTTGGGCGAAATTCTCTAGAGATACAGCTGAAATGTAAGTACAGAATACGTGAAGTATGTTAAAAATACGTGAAATGCAGGGTGTATCAAAAAGAATCATCCGATTTTGAAAAACTATAACTGTTATCTTATTTGAGATATGTGCTTGAACAACGTACTGTTGGAATGAGCAAACTCTCGCGTTTTACGTGGTTTGCGCTAGGTAGAAGCAGTGTGCGCCCACTTCAGTTGTAGTAAAAAATGGTTTCGGGACAACAGAAAGCGTTTTGTGTTCTACTTTTTGCCGGTCAGTAATAACTGTTCAGCGTGACTTTCGTACTAGGTACGGTGTGGATCCTCCTACAGCACAGAGCATTAGAAGATGGCATGAACAATTCCGAGATACAGGTTGTTTGTGTGAAGGCAAATCGCCGGACCGTCCCCAAGTGTCTGACACAGACGTCGAACGCATCCACCACAGTTCCACGAGGAGTCCGCAGAAATCCGTTCGCCGTGCGGCTCGACAGCTCCACATGTCCCTATGTCCGTGTGGCGTGTGTTGCGTCGACGTTTACACATGAAACCGTAGAAAATTCAGCTACTGCAAGCTCTTCGTGAATGTGACAAACAACAACGTGTGGAATTCTGTAATTTCATTCTGGTTAGATGGAGGATATCAGTTTTCTTCCATGCAGCATTCGATAAAAGGAAAGGTGAACCGTCATAATGAAGAATATAGGGACCGGAACGACCACACAGAGCTGCACAAAATGAGAGGAACTCTCCAAAATTTAATGTGTTTTGTGCAATTTCACGGGAAATGGCGTATGGTCCATTTTTCTTTACTGATAACATTGTCACAGCAAGCACGTATCTCGATATGCATGACAACTTCCCTTTCCCACAGTTGAAGAATGATTCGAACGACTTCATTTACGAACAGGTTGGGGCACCGCCACACTAGAAGTGCGATAATTTTTAAATCAAAGGATTACTGAACGATGGATCAGTCGCCCTGGACCAGATGATTCAGCCTCCAAGATCACTAGACCTGACTGTATGTGATTATTTCTTGTGGGGGGTTTATGACTGACTGTGTTTATGTACCTCCGTTGCCAACAACGATGAATGAACTGAGACATCGCCTAACAGTAGCTGTGGAAGCTGTAACTCAAGACATGCTCACTGCAGTGTGGGAGCAATATGAATACCGCACTGACTTATGCAATGCTTCTCAAGGGGGGCATATTGAACACCTATGAAAAGCCAGGAAAAAAGCTTTGAGTTTTTCGTTCATTAAAAAAACCAAATTCACTGTATATGTTTATTAGTTTCAGAAAAATGTGCCAAATCTTTATTTGATAGATCATGTATATATATGTGTTGGGGGGGGGGGGGCAAAGATGCCTTGGTACACATATTACTTACTATTTGGAGAGAAAAATCGTTGAAGGTACGTACCACCAATCTCCTACTGGGGTGGAAGTGATAATGTGGTGAGAGAAGGGATTGGGGGAGAAAGAGATTCATACAGAGGGGCAAGGAGGAGATGGACAGACATAGGAGAAGATGGAGATGGACAGAGAGAGGGGAGAGAGATATGGACAGAAAGGTGAGATGGACGGGATAGGAGGGGAAGGACAGTGAAAGAAGGCGGAGACTGACACAGAGTGAAGGTGGTGTTGGACAGAGAGAGGGGGAGGGGGAAGTGGATAGAGAGAGGGGGTGGAGAAGGATTTAGAGGGCGAGGAGGTGATGAGCACAGGGGGAAAGAGCAGATAGACAGAGGATGGAGGGGCAGATGGACAGTGGAAGGAAAGAGGGAGAGAATGTCAGAGACATGGGGAAGGAAGAGATGCACAGAGAGTGGGAAGGAACCGACGGACGGAGAGAGGGTGCAGAGGAAACGGACGGGGAATGGGAAGAGGCGGTGATCGACAGAGAGGGGTGAGCAGAGATAGAAAGGGGGAGGTGGATTGAGACAGCGGAGAGGATGAGATATAAAGGGAGCAGGTAGAGAAGGAGGGACAGGGGAGAGGAGGAAAGAAAGAAGGATGAGATGGAGGGAGAAAAGGGGGAAGAGTAAATGGACAGAGAAAGAAGAGAAAGAGGAGATGCGCTAATGCAAGTATGGAATAAATACACACCAGCGCAAGTTGCAGATAGTTTGTTATGTAGTGGGAAGTTTCGTCTGCCACGCGTTTTGGTTCTCGTCTGTGCCTCGGAGCCTACGTGCCATTAACCGAGCGAGGTGGCGCAGTGGTTAGACACTGGACTCGCCTTCGGGAGGACGACGGTTCAATCCCGCGTCCGGCCATCCTGATTTAGGTTTTCCGTGATTTCCCTAAATCACTCCAGGCAAATGCCGGGATGGTTCCTCTGAAAGGGCACGGCTGACTTCCTTCCCCATCCTTCCCTCATCCGATGAGACCGATGACCACGTTGTCTGGTTTCCTTCCGCAAAAACCAACCAACCTACGTGCCATTAAGCGCGAACTGACGCGCTACTGCAGCCGGAATCCAAGCACACGCGTCAGGTGAGATTCCAGTGCGGCGGTTGTGGCAAAACAAACCGCGCTTGTCCAGCAGTACCACTTTAATGTAGAACTAAATGCAGCCTTTTGCGACGGCGCGTCTGTTGACGCATGACAGGAGAGACACACAGAGTGGCGACACTAATACCCAGATCGTCGACGTGACGCTAGACCCCGATATTCCTTTTGTGTTGACAGAGCTTGTTACCTGCTGTTGCGCAGTGCCCTGTATCTTGTGAGCGGGTCGCCCAATAGCGAACGGCTTTGCTGCTGTAGTAACACCAGTTCCCATCAGATCACCAAAGTAAAGTGCTGTCGGGCTTGGTTAGCACTGCCGAGTGCTTCTTGCAGGGTGCACTCAGCTCTTATGATGCCAATTGGGAAGTAGCTGCACCGAAAACTGTCAATGGCTGGGAGAGTGGTGTGCTGTGCTAACCAAATTCAGTTCCTTACCCGCATTCTGTGACGCCTAAGGGGTGAGGATGACACGGCGACCGGTCGGTACCGTTGGGCCTTTAAGGCTTATTCGGACGGCGTTTGTTTTTGTTTCGTCTTGCGGAAGATCCCCATGCGCAGAATGTCATTGGCTATAAACCTGTTGTGACGTAACACACATTGGCGCCAGCGTCAAAACGTAAAGGGCTGGGCACAATTTGTACGGACCGCAGAGTGCCTCAGAACGGCTGCTGGAAATTACTGGTCGACCAGCCCCTTAATGACGAAATGATTGGCCTCCTACGGCGCTATCAGCCGGTCAACCGTCCACAGAGCCTGATATGGCCCGTCGGCAGGTAGCAGGCGGCTAAACACCTCCCTACCCTCTTTTTGTTTCTTACTTGAGATTGCCTTAAATTGTGGCCGCTAACTTTATCGGCAGCATTATGTATAGCAGCTGAACGCTATCATTGGGTGTCGTTAGATCATCTCGGCGAAAGAATCTCGTATCTCAACCCTCGCTTCCCTTCCCGTGTTCGATGCCCCGCTGTAGCTGCAGATATTCGCGGTTATTTGAGGGATAATCGCAGTTTTCAGAATGGAATTTTCACTTTGCAGCGGAGTGTGCGCTGATACGAAACTTCCTGGCAGGTGCGAGGTAGGAGACGAGGTGCTGGCAGAAGTGAAGCTGTGAGGACGGGGCATGAGTCGCGCTTGGGTAGCTCAGATGATAGAGCACCTTTCCACGAAAGGCAAAGGCTCCGAGTCTCGGTCCGGCACACAGTTTTAATCTGCCAGGAAGTTTCAATCGCAGTTTTAATTATCATTTTTGTTTAACTGTTTTTTTTTGCAACTGAGACGGTTCACCAAGCCCTTAAGTAAATTTAAAGATGGCTAAGGTAGAAGAACTGGGCCACAAATCCTGCTTTATTGCAACACCTACCATCGTTTTCAATTTCTCAAGCTATATATAATTTATTCAAACAGTTTTATGATTTCACAACACACAAAACATACAAGAAGTCTAGTTAATATAAAACTGCGAAACTGGCACTCAGTTTAAATTTTCACCAAGAGGAAGTTTTTTATGTAATTCAAATTTTGTTGAATTCAGTTATACAAAGTCGAAAAGTGACTAATTACCGTGGGCAGCAATTAAACAGTGAGAATCTCTGGCGTGGGCGTTCAGCTTAAATTTTCAGCACGAAGTTCCTTACATAATTTCAGACTTGTTAAGGTCAAAAAATTGTTAAAATGGCTCTGAGCACTATGGGACTTAACTGCTGAGGCCATCAGTCCACTAGAACTTAGAACTACTTAAACCTAACTAACCTAAGGACATCACACACATCGATGCCCGAGGCAGGATTCGAACCTGCGACCGTAGCAGAAGCGCGGTTCCGGACTGAACCTCCTAGAACCGCTCGGCCACAACGGCCGGCTCGAGAAGTCTCTTCATCCACAATGGGTGGCTGTGGTGTGTAATGTCCCCTCACAGAATCATCGGTGCGATATTCCCTGATGGCAGTGTGACTACCTAACGGGACATGAAGGTTTTGGAAGATGATTCCATCTCCATTATCCAAAGTGTCCCTGATTTCGCCGAGATGTGGTTCATGTACGACAGAGCTCGACCCCATCGAAGCAGGAGGGTGTTTGATGTCCTGGAGGAGCACTTTGGGCAAACTGGCTATGGGGTACCCAGAGGCCATTGGCATGGGCCTCGATTGGCCGCCATATTCTCCTGATCTGAACACATGCAACTCCTTTTTTTGGGGTTATATTAAAGACAAGGTGTACAGCATTGTTAGCAGCCATTCAGGTCATCGACAGCATCGATGTTCCGACACAGCAGCGAGGTGCAGAATTTCACTATTCGTCTGCGCCACATCATCGCCAATGATGGCAGGCACATCGAGCTTGTCATAACCTAAATCCGAATATCCGTAGTGACGTTTACATCTTGAATAAAGTGTGTGCACGGCATAGTTTGTAACTAATTTACGTTTCTTTTCGTATAGCTCAATAATAGCCACACTGTACATTAGAACCTGCTGTATCCGTACCGTGTACAGCGTGTGCAGGTACTATTAGTGGCTGATTTCCATGCGCAGGTACAGTTCTGCAAATGGTTCATTCAACAGTGTGTCAAACCCCACTTTGCAGCAGACGAATTGTTCACGGATGAGGCTTCGTTTCATAGCGATCTGGTTGTGAATTTTCAAATTATCACTTACGGACTGTCGACAACTCTCTCGAAACTGTGCAGTCTTATCATTAAAAAAGACTTTCTGTCAACGTTCGGGCCGGCATTATTGGGGACTGTTCTATTTCGGACGAGCTGCTGGATGTGTGCAACTTGCTACCACGATATTTCGACGCAGGGTCTTCTGACCATCTTCGGGTGATTACTGACCAAATTATTGCAGCCCGTTTGTTAGGGCCTCATATTCTTCCATCTAGGTTCAACAGAGAAACTTCCCGTACTTACTTAGAGAATACTCTACTCCTGCTAGAACATGTGTACTTTACGCACGATGGAGCTCCTTTTGATTCCAGTGTTGATGTTCGCAGGCTTTCAAATAACAGATTTCGTGACAGACGGATAGGTAGAGGCGGACGAATCCTTGCCCTCCAAGCTCTCAAGACCCAAACAAACCAGACTTTTATTTGTCGGGGCACTTGGAAGCTGCTACTTACAGAGCCCTGGTGCAAGATATGAAATCTTCGTTCTCGTACTGCGCAAGACTGTGAGATAATACAAAATTCTCCAGCGATACATGGTAGCATCGGGAAGTCAATGCTATAACAGGTTGATGCATATATCCTTGATAACAGAGGGCAGTTTGGATCGGTTCCTGCGTGTTTCCCACGATTAGTGCGTTGACGAATTATAGGAACTGACCTTTAAAGTGGAAATAAAGCGTTTCTGGTGTAAGTAGGCTGTTTAGGTTTCTACGTTGGTAACGCCACGTAGAGCTCTGTAAGAAAATCACTGACTGCGCTGTGTGCAGTCTGTGGAGGGTTGGCATTGTTGGAATATTCGCTATTTTAGCGTTGCGCAGTTGGAGGTGAGCCGCCATCAGTGGTGGATGTGGGGAGAGAGATGGCAGAATTTTAAGAGCGGACGATCTGGACGTGTGTTCGCCAGAAAAAGGAAATTTTGAACATCATTAAGGTAAACACATTGTTTGTTCTCTATCAAAATCTTTCATTTGCTAACTATACCTATCAGTAGTTAGTGCCTTCAGTAGTTAGAATCTTTTATTTAGCTGGCAGTAGTGGTGCTCGCTGTATTGCAGTAGTTCAAGTAACGAAGATTTTTGTGAGCTAAGTGACTGATGAAAGGTATAGATTATTGTTAGTCAGGGCCATTCTTTTTAGTAGGGATTATTGAAAGTCAGACTGCGTTGCGGTAAAAATATTGTGTGTCAGTTTAGTGTTGATCAGAATAAGTAAAGAGAGAAATGTCTGAGTACGTTCAGTTTTGCTCAGCTGTTTGAAAATCTAATAACGTAACAGGTTTACCAGCACAGTCATTTATTATTTTTCAAAGGGGACGTTTCACTAGACCTAAGTCCACCTAACACATTTTCTCTCTTCACGTAAGGAAGGTTTCCCGAAAGCCTGGCTATAGCTTTTTGTTACTCCTTATACACTCCTGGAAATTGAAATAAGAACACCGTGAATTCATTGTCCCAGGAAGGGGAAACTTTATTGACACATTCCTGGGGTCAGATACATCACATGATCACACTGACAGAACCACAGGCACATAGACACAGGCAACAGAGCATGCACAATGTCGGCACTAGTACAGTGTATATCCACCTTTCGCAGCAATGCAGGCTGCTATTCTCCCATGGAGACGATCGTAGAGATGCTGGATGTAGTCCTGTGGAACGGCTTGCCATGCCATTTCCACCTGGCGCCTCAGTTGGACCAGCGTTCGTGCTGGACGTGCAGACCGTGTGAGACGACGCTTCATCCAGTCCCAAACATGCTCAATGGGGGACAGATCCGGAGATCTTGCTGGCCAGGGTAGTTGACTTACACCTTCTAGAGCACGTTGGGTGGCACGGGATACATGCGGACGTGCATTGTCCTGTTGGAACAGCAAGTTCCCTTGCCGGTCTAGGAATGGTAGAACGATGGGTTCGATGACCGTTTGGATGTACCGTGCACTATTCAGTGTCCCCTCGACGATCACCAGTGGTGTACGGCCAGTGTAGGAGATCGCTCCCCACACCATGATGCCGGGTGTTGGCCCTGTGTGCCTCGGTCGTATGCAGTCCTGATTGTGGCGCTCACCTGCACGGCGCCAAACACGCATACGACCATCATTGGCACCAAGGCAGAAGCGACTCTCATCGCTGAAGACGACACGTCTCCATTCGTCCCTCCATTCACGCCTGTCGCGACACCACTGGAGGCGGGCTGCACGATGTTGGGGCGTGAGCGGAAGACGGCCTAACGGTGTGCGGGACCGTAGCCCAGCTTCATGGAGACGGTTGCGAATGGTCCTCGCCGATGCCCCAGGAGCAACAGTGTCCCTAATTTGCTGGGAAGTGGCGGTGCGGTCCCCTACGGCACTGCGTAGGATCCCACGGTCTTGGCGTGCATCCGTGCGTCGCTGCGGTCCGGTCCCAGGTCGACGGGCACGTGCACCTTCCGCCGACCACTGGAGACAACATCGATGTACTGTGGAGACCTCACGCCCCACGTGTTGAGCAATTCAGCGGTACGTCCACCCGGCCTCCCGCATGTCCACTATACGCCCTCGCTCAAAGTCCGTCAACTGCACATACGGTTCACGTCCACGCTGTCGCGGCATGCTACCAGTGTTAAAGACTGCGATGGAGCTCCGTATGCCACGGCAAACTGGCTGACACTGACGGCGGCGGTGCACAAATGCTGCGCAGCTAGCGCCATTCGACGGCCAACACCGCGGTTCCTGGTGTGTCCGCTGTGCCGTGCGTGTGATCATTGCTTGTACAGCCCTCTCGCAGTGTCCGGAGCAAGTATGGTGGGTCTGACACACCGGTGTCAATGTGTTCTTTTTTCCATTTCCAGGAGTGTATATGCGAATCTCAATGAAACGCCTATTACATTGGGAGTGTAGCGCTTTACCACAATTTAGTACTGCGGTAAACTGACGTTTACATGATAAACAAAATACATTACGAATATACGGCAGTATGCAATATGTGGCGAAAACATATACCGATTCCATTTGACTTTCGAGTGTTGCGGAAAATATTCCATAGAGAAAATCTACATGCACATCTACGTATGCATTCCTCAAGCCACCGTACGGTGCGTGGCGGAGAGTACCATGTACCAGTCATTTCCTTTCCTGTTCCACTTTCAAATAAAGCGAGGGATAAACAATTGCCGGCCGGGGTGGCCGAGCGGTTCTAGGCGCTACAGTCTGGAACCGCGTGACCGCTACGGACGCAGGTTCGAATCCTGCCTGGGGTATGGAAGTGTGTGATGTCCTTAGTCTAGTTAGGTTTAAGTAGTTCTAAGTCTAGGGGACTGATGACCTCAGATGTTGTCCCATAGTGCTCAGAGCCATTTGAACCATTTGATTTGATAAACAACTCTCTTTATGCCCCATAATTTCTCATGGCTTGTCGAAATGGGTCCGCTCCTCGTGGTCTTGCGGTAGCGTTCTCGCTTCCCGAATACAGGGTCCCTGGTTCGATTCCCGGTAGGGTCAGGGATTTTCCCTACCTCGAGATGATTTGGGGTTGTTGTGTTGTCTTCATCATCATCATTCATCCCCATTACGGTCGGAGGAAGGCAATGGCAAACCACCTCCATTAGGACCTTACCCAGTACGGCGGCGCGGGTCTCCCGCATCGTCCCCTACGCTCCTCGGACTATGGGACATCATGATCATCATCACGTTTTCATGCTCCTTACGCCAAAGGTATGATGGAGGCAGTCACCTTCAAATGCCGTTTCTCTAAATTAACAGAGTTCCTCAATAAGAACACGCGCGTTTCCGAATCTACCAGCTTCGATGTCTTCCCTGAATCCGAAGGGTAGAGCCACGGGTCGTAACTCATCTGAAATGTAACGTCCACTGTTCAAAGTGCCGTCAATGCGAACAAGAGATCACCGAGACGTGTAACCAATGGCACACCATACCATCACGCTGGGTGATACGCCAGTATGGCGATGACGAATACACGCTTCCAATGTGCGTTCACCGCGATGTCGCCTAACACGGATGCGACCATCATGATGCTGTAAACAGAACAAGGATTCATCCGAAAAAATGACGTTTTGCCATTCGTGCACCCAGGTTCGTCGTCGAGTACACCATTACAGGCGTTCCTGTCTGTGATGCAGCGTCAACGGTAACCGCAGCCACGGTCCCGAGCTGATAGTCCATGCTGCTGTAAATGTCGTCGAACTGTTCGTGCAGATGGCTGTTGTCTTTCAAACGTCCCCATATGTTGACTCACGAATCGAGACGTAGCTGCACGATTCGTTACAGCCGTGCGGATAAGATGCCTGTCATCTCGACTGCTAGTGATACGAGGCCGTTGGGATCCAGCACGGCGTTCCCTATTACCCTCCTGAACCCACCGATTCCATGTTCTGCTAACAGTCATTGGATCTCGACCAACGCGAGCAGCAATGTCGCGATACGATAAACCGCAATCGCCGTAGGCTACAATCCGACCTTTATCAAAAATGGTTCAAATGGCTCTGAGCACTATGGGACTCAACTGCTGAGGTCATTAGTCCCCTAGAAAGAACTAGTTAAACCTAACTAACCTAAGGACATCACAAACATCCATGCCCGAGGCAGGATTCGAACCTGCGACCGTAGCGGTCTTGCGGTTCCAGACTGCGACCTTTATCAAAGTCGGAAACGTGATGGTACGCATTTCTCCTCCTCACACCAGGCATCACAACAACGTTTCACCAGGCAACGCCTGTCAACTGCTGTTTGTGTATGAGAAATCTGTTGTAACTTTCCTCGTGTCAGCACGTTGTAGGTGTCGACACCTGCGCCAACCTTGCGTGAATGCTCTGAAAAGCTAATCATTTGCATATCACAGCATCTTCTTCCTTCGCGTCTGTAGCACGTCATCTTCGTGGTGTAGCAATTTTAATGGCCAGTAGTGTAATATGGCAGTAACACGGGAAGCAGCAAGTGACACTGTTGCAGCTTCAGAAGACTATAAACGTGAGACTAAAACTTATGCAGAAGTAGGAAAGACGAATTCAGAGGGTTTTTGTAAGAATTCTGAAGTTACGCGGCGTAGGAAAAAAAAATTGTAGAGGTTAAGGAAATCGACGGCGCGCTTAGGAAGGAAGCATCTCGGCTATTTACTAGGAGCGATTTAGGGAGATAATGGAGAATATACAGAGTAAATAGTATGTAAACCGACAAACTCTGGGAGGTTGTAGGGGACATCAAAACAAATATTTTTCCCTAATGTCATTTTTTCCTATGAGGAGTATTTAAACCGGTAGAGGAAGTTTTTCTGGCGGCAAATACGGTTGCGCACATCCTCCCACATATGAAATTCCAGAGGGGACATATCTGGGGATGGAGTAGGCCATGGTACAGAACAACCTCTGCCAATCCACGTTTCTGGGAACCGTCGGTCCAGGAATCGACGCACACGACGACTGAAATGTGCCGGCGCCCCGGCATGTTGGAACCACATGCGTTGTCTTGTAGGGAGCGGGACGTCTTCCAGCAATTCTGGCAGTGCTCTGGCCAGAAAATTGTAATAGTGCCTGCCATTTAATGGCCTAGGTAGCAGATACGGCCCAATTAAACAGTCCCCAACAACACCGACCCACACAGTAAGGAGGAATCGCGCTTGATGAGCGCTAGTAACTGTTGCATGTGGGCTATCCTCACTCCAAACATGCGAGTTGTGCATGTTGAAGACTCGATCACGCCCGAACGTTGCTTCATCGGTAAACAACGAAGAAGATCGAAATTTAGGATGCATTTCACACTGTTCCAGGTACCACTGCGAAAACTGTGCTCTGGGTGGATAATCAACTGGTTCCAGACCGTCGACACGCTGTAAGTGAAATGGACGTAACAATTGCTCTCGAAGGACTGTTCTTACATTCGCTGATTCGTACGCATGTTACGTGCAATTGCACGAGTGCTGATTGAAGGACCCCGCTCCACATGCTGCAAGACAGCTTCCTCAAGTTGTAACGTTCTTACCGTGCGACGGCGTCCCTGTCCAGGTAATCTGCTAAATGGACCGGCATCACGCAGACGTTGGTACACAACAGCAAAGGTAGTCTGATGCGGGATACGGCGATTAGGATGTTGTTGTTGATAAACCCGCTGTGCAGCTCGTCCGTACTAAGTAGCGCACCAACCATATCAGTGTACTCACTCCGCCGGCCGCGGTGGTCTAGCGGTTCTAGGCGCTCAGTCCGGAACCGCGCGACTGCTACGGTCGCAGGTTCGAATCCTGCCTCGGGCATGGATGTGTGTGATGTCCTTAGGTTAGTTAGGTTTACGTAGTTCTAAGTTCTAGGGGACTGATGACCACAGATGTTAAGTCCCATAGTGCTCAGAGCCATTTGAACAATTTTGTACTCACTCCAGGTGTATCGCTTCATTAGTAAACAGAGACAATGCACTACTACACTGATGGACTGCAGTTGCCTACAACTGAAGAGCGTAATACGCCCTCTAACAACTGAAGAGCGTAATACGGCCTCAAAAAAAAAAAAATGGTTCAACTGGCTCTGAGCACTATGGGACTTAACATCTATAATCATCAGTCCCCTAGAACTTAGAACTACTTAAACCTAACTAACCTAAGGACAGCACACAACACCCAGTCATGACGAGGCAGAGAAAATCTCTGACCCCGCCGGGAATCGAACCCGGGAACCCGGGCGTAATACGGCCTCCACCGGTTTAAATAATCCCCATAGGAAGAAATGACATTAGGGAAAAATATTTGTTTTGATGTCCCCTACAACCTCCCAGAGTTTGTCGGTTTAAATACTTTTCACCCTGTAGATCAGGATCACCGGAGTATGTGTGTGAATTCCTAAGGGACCATTCTGCTGAGGTCATCGGTCCCTGGACTTACACACTACTTAAACTAACGTAAAATAAGTTAACCTAATAACAACACGAACACCCATGCCCGAGGGATGACTCGAGCCTCCGGTGGGAGAAGCCGCGCAATCCGTGACATTGCACATCAAACCACGCGGCCACTCCACGCGGCAGGATCACAGGAAGCGGATTTCAAACGTCATCGTCCCGAAAGCAAGTCCACTGTTGTAACCACTGTGGCACGTCGCTCGGGAATGGTTACCGCCTTCTATGATAGGCGCCTTTGAGATGCCGCTACAGTTCCCGAGGCGTGCCCCGTTAATCATTTTGTTTTAATTTCAGTCTCCCTCGAGTGAAGCAACACAACAGGTAACCTAGTCGAAACGGTCCGTTGAGCCCTCTGAGAAACCTCCGGTGGTTGCGAACTGTTGTACAAGGGTGGCAGACAACACCCAGGGAAACACCGGTACGGACAAAGTGGGGCGTCACCGTAGAACAAACCCGCCGACCGCCAAAAGATTTAGCGGTGCGTAAATCCAGCGCTCGGCGCTGCCTGAGGGCGTGACTGCGCAGACTCCCTGAGGAGGGGAGGAGTCGGGGGGGGGGGGGAACTGCCACTAAATTATCTCTCCAGATTTATGCCTCCCCCCGCTCCATACCCCTCTAGAGGCCGACTTGAGGTAACCCGGTAGCCCAGTATTAGCGGTCGCGACGACAAGAATTGGCTAATACGGCCGCCCAGCCGGCACTTTGTCGTGCGCGGAGATTTACGTCCGAGCAGGAATTTATGTGTTGCGGCTGCGCCTTCTCCCTGGTAAGGGGCCGTTGAGTTATAAGGGCGCCGTCGCTGATTTACCAACTGTTTGTTCTCCGCAACCTGCTGCGGCAGCCGGGCAGTTCTTTAGCGCCGCTTCTGACTGCCTCTTGTTCTCGGCGACAAACAGAAATATCGCGCGTATTTTGTTCTGTTTGCCTTTCGTGACAGAGGGTTAAAGTATTTTCAACATCTTTTGTGCAGGTGCTGTACCACCATACGTAAATACACTAAAAAAAGGCGTGGCAGGAAGATGTTATGGATTTGAGACGAAAATCGGTAGGTATGCGCATGTACAGACAATTTTTTTAAAAAAATGGGTGTTTTATTCACAATTAGAGCAACTCAATAACGGTTTGACCCACCTCTGGCCTTTGTGCCATCAGTTATCCATTGATTGACAGATTTGTTGTGTCAACTTCTGTTGGTTCATCATGGCTAGGGGGCATAGGCTGGTAAGTAATCTTCAGTGTCAATAAAATTCACCGACAGCCGTATACTTTAAGATAATTTATTTTAGATTGAAACTGTATACCGTACCGAGACCCGAAGTCGAGACCTTTGCCTTTCGCGGGCAACCATCCAAACTACCCAAGCACGACTCACGACCCGTCCTCACAGCTTCACTTCTGCCAGTACCTCGTCTCCTACCATCCACAACAGCTTTCCTGCCAACCTTGCAGAACAATCACTCCTTCCAAAATGAGATTTTCACTCTGCAGTGGAGTGTGCGCTGATATGAAACTTCCTGGCAGGCTAAAACCGTGTGCCGGACCGAGACTCGAACTCGGGACCTTTGCCTTTCGCGGGCAAGTGCTCTACCATATGAGCTACCCAAGCACGGTTCACGACCCGTCCTCACAGCTTCAGTTCTGCCAGTACCTCGTCTCCTACCATCCAAACTTCACAGAAGCTCTCCTTGGCAGGAGCTGTGAGGACGGCGCGTGAGTCGTGCTTAGGTAGCTCAGATCGAGCCGGCACGGTATCTCAGCGTGTTCGGTCAGGGAGCTGGTTGGCCCGTGTAATAAATAAACTGAGTGGAAGGATCAAGAAACTAACTTCACCGGATGTCATGTGACGTCCGCAACAAACGAACACAACGATCAACAACGAACAAAATGCAAAAAAAAAGAGTGTTAGAGCACTGGCCCGCGAAATGCAAAGGTCGCGAGTTCGAGTCTCGGTCCGGCACACAGTTTTAATCTGCCAGGAAGTTTCATATCAGCGCACACACCGCTGCAGAGTCAAAATCTCATTCTGGAATTTATTGTATTCTGAAAGCAACCAGTTTCGGCATTTCATTTTGCCATCTTCAGGACCGAAAAGCTTCTATCCAAATAAACGAACTTAACGTATAGCTCCATAAATCACTGGATATCGTTACACCCAATCGGTAAACAATTGCTTCATACGAAGACGTGACAGCTGCTGTCCCGGTGGGCATTATTTCGTTGAAATGTAAGCCCAGGATGACTACCAGGGGGCTCCTGCTATAAATGAAATGGCACCTCAGTCCACAAGTTCTGGTTTTCGAGCCGTATGGCGAGCGACACTCAGTTTCGTATCCCACTTCTGTCTGGAGCATCTCCGGAGACGTTTTCGGCCTGGAATCTCACTGACTGGAATAGAATTGTCTTCAGTGATGAGGCCCCTCCGATCCCATCCCGAATGACTAGGGAAGACGTGCCTGGAGAAGCTCAAGGCAACCAGAGAGGTACCAAACAGACAGATTCCCGCAATCTGGCTTGACAACCATTCATTTTCATAGCATGACCCCTTTGGTTGTCATTCGCAGCTCCCATACAACACAACGGTTCATCGATGATATTCTACACCCGATTTTGCTGCCCTTCTTGGCCAGCCATCGGAGCTTATGTTTCAGCAAGATAATGTCTGCCCGCACAATGCTAGAGTCCTCGTACTTGGCGTGCAAGGTGGTTGGATCTCTGCGCAGGTGAAAAGGGCCTTCCAACCAGCTCTGGACTCCTAAAGTATTTGGCATAATTTTCCTCAGGAGGATACCCAAAAAATCGATCAAGCTATGCCCACTCGAATAACTGATTGCTTAAGGGCCTGAGGTGCAAAAAGGCGTGATTGACTTGCTCGATTTGTGAAGCTCTTTTTCTCGAACAAATCAT
Organism: Schistocerca nitens; assembly: GCF_023898315.1. Taxonomy (NCBI): domain Eukaryota; kingdom Metazoa; phylum Arthropoda; class Insecta; order Orthoptera; family Acrididae; genus Schistocerca; species Schistocerca nitens. Next base: position 94,058,286 of record NC_064625.1, on the reverse strand, counting down.
CCAGTTTTTCTGAAACTGTAGGCACCTGTTTTTTTCTGTACAAGTACATCGCATCTACAAATCTACCTATTTCCGTCCCATGCAGATCATTCTTTCATGCTGCGTCATTTGCAGTCCTAGAGTGTATATAAGCGATGTAATAGCATATCTGATTAAAGTATCCGCACACTAACATGTAATTCAGCATTGAGCACTAGATCACACCGTCAGCGGATCCACCAATGTACACTGAAGCGCCAACGAAACTGGTATAGGCATGCGTAGTCAAATACAGATATATGTAAAAATGGTTCAAATGACTCTGAGCACTATGGGACTTAACTTCTGAGGTCATGAGTCCCCTAGAACTTAGAACTACTTAAACCTAACTGACCTAAGGACATCACACACATCCATACCCGAGGCAGGATTCGAACCTGGGACCGTAGCAGACGCGCGGTTCCGAACTAGAGCGCCTAGAACCGCTCGGCCGATATACACTCCTGGAAATTGAAATAAGAACACCGTGAATTCATTGTCCCAGGAAGGGGAAACTTTATTGACACATTCCTGGGGTCAGATACATCACATGATCACACTGACAGAACCACAGGCACATAGACACAGGCAACAGAGCATGCACAATGTCGGCACTAGTACAGTTTATATCCACCTTTCGCAGCAATGCAGGCTGCTATTCTCCCATGGAGACGATCGTAGAGATGCTGGATGTAGTCCTGTGGAACGGCTTGCCATGCCATTTCCACCTGGCGCCTCAGTTGGACCAGCGTTCGTGCTGGACGTGCAGACCGCGTGAGACGACGCTTCATCCAGTCCCAAACATGCTCAATGGGGGACAGATCCGGAGATCTTGCTGGCCAGGGTAGTTGAATTACACCTTCTAGAGCACGTTGGGTGGCACGGGATACATGCGGACGTGCATTGTCCTGTTGGAACAGCAAGTTCCCTTGCCGGTCTAGGAATGGTAGAACGATGGGTTCGATGACGGTTTGGATGTACCGTGCACTATTCAGTGTCCCCTCGACGATCACCAGTGGTGTACGGCCAGTGTAGGAGATCGCTCCCCACACCATGATGCCGGGTGTTGGCCCTGTGTGCCTCGGTCGTATGCAGTCCTGATTGTGGCGCTCACCTGCACGGCGCCAAACACGCATACGATCATCATTGGCACCAAGGCAGAAGCGACTCTCATCGCTGAAGACACGTCTCCATTCGTCCCTCCATTCACGCCTGTCGCGACACCACTGGAGGCGGGCTGCACGATGTTGGGGCGTGAGCGGAAGACGGCCTAACGGTGTGCGGGACCGTAGCCCAGCTTCATGGAGACGGTTGCGAATGGTCCTCGCCGATACCCCAGGAGCAACAGTGTCCCTAATTTGCTGGGAAGTGGCGGTGCGGTCCCCTACGGCACTGCGTAGGATCCTACGGTCTTGACGTGCATCCGTGCGTCGCTGCGGTCCGGTCCCAGGTCGACGGGCACGTGCACCTTCCGCCGACCACTGGCGACAACATCGATGTACTGTGGAGACCTCACGCCCCACGTGTTGAGCAATTCGGCGGTACGTCCACCCGGCCTCCCGCATGCCCACTATACGCCCTCGCTCAAAGTCCGTCAACTGCACATACGGTTCACGTCCACGCTGTCGCGGCATGCTACCAGTGTTAAAGACTGCGATGGAGCTCCGTATGCCACGGAAAACTGGCTGACACTGACGGCGGCGGTGCACAAATGCTGCGCAGCTAGCGCCATTCGACGGCCAACACCGCGGTTCCTGGTGTGTCCGCTGTGCCGTGCGTGTGATCATTGCTTGTACAGCCCTCTCGCAGTGTCCGGAGCAAGTATGGTGGGTCTGACACACCGGTGTCAATGTGTTCTTTTTTCCATTTCCAGGAGTGTATGTAAACACGCAGAATACGTCGCTGCGGTCGCCAGCGATAAAGTCGAGTTTTTCCGTACCTCCATTTCAAGAGTGTAACGTAATACAGAAATCCGCTAAAACATCTAATCTCCGACATCGCTGCAGCCAGATAAACATCCTGCACGAACGGGACCAACGACCACTGAAGAGAGTCTTTCAACTTGACTAGTGGAACCCTTCCGCAGATTTCAACGCTGGCGATCAACAAGTGTCAGTGTGCGAACCATTCGACGAAGCAACATCGATATGGGCTTTCGGAGCCGAAGAACACTCGTGAACCCTTGATGACTGCACGATACAAAGCTTTACGCCTCGTCTGGGGCCGTCAACACCGACATTGCACAACTGATGACTGTCTGGTCGTTTCAAATTGTATCGGGCGGATGGACGTGCACGGGTATGGAGACAACGTCATGAATCCGTGGATCCTGCATGTTAGCTGGGGACTGTTCAAGTTGGTGGAGGCTCTGTAGTGGTGGGGGGCGTGAGCAGTTGGAGTGATACGGGACCCCTGATACGTCAAGATACGATTCTGACATGTGACACGTACGTAAGCATCCTGTCTGATCACCCGCATCCATTCATATCCATTGTGCATTCCGATGCACAGCCGGCTGGGGCTTCAGTCTGGAAACGCACGCCCGCCACGGTCGCAGGTTCGAATCCTGCTTCGGGCATGGATGTGTGTGATTTCCTTAGGTTAGTTAGGTTTAAGGGGCTCCGGAAAGGCTCAAAATCATGAAAAGTTCAATTTTTACTTTTTTGCGTTTTCTGAATCTGCAGACTATTCCCTTTTAATAGATATATAATTTATTCAATTCCGAAGACTACAACTATTTTTAAATTTTTTTTGAAATGTGTTCTACATGGGCGTGACCCATAGTGGCGCTGTTAAACTGCTGTCAAATGGTGTTATTATTAACGTCCGTGTTCATCAGGTACATTTTAGTGATGTGAGATAAAGTATGTGTTGTGGCTAACCTGTGATGGTTCAATATATATCGCTGGTGTGATTGTCGGTTGTTTCATGTTTATTTACTCTGTCGTTATCCCGAAAATATTCGTAATTAATTCTGTTTCTTGAGTCTCTGTTTTGTTGAAGTATAATAATGAGTAAAAGTAAAGTTATTAGAAATCCTCTGAAGGCTTTTAAGAAAAGGAGAAATGTTGGAAAGCCAAAGGTATGTGTTATTACTGTAAACAATAAAGACGATAACCAAGTGAGTGAACCTAACCTCCCAACTACACCTGACCATAGCAGTCAAAGTGGGAAAGAAAATACTTCACAGAAGAAGCTTGGTTCAATGAGTGAAAACTATGAATGTTTTATGGGCGAATCGGATGTGAATGAAATATTTGATATGTCGGTTCTCAAAGAAATTTTTTCGAACTGTGTAAGATGTATTCATTGTAGTGAAGTTGGTCTGGAACTCTCCATAATAAAGCACGTAGGACTTGCTAGTGAAATACAACTGAAATGTGATAAGTGTTCATATATGACCACCTTTTGGAACAGTGTTGCAGTAACTGCAACTGAAGAAAATGGTAGCAAAATCTACGAACACAACATCGAGCGATGCTTGCTTTAGACAAGGAACGCCTTCGGGTTGCAGACAGGGCTGTAAAGAGTCTAGAAATACAAGCAAGAGTAAACAGGAGGAGGAACAAGAGGAAGCTGGAGGAGGAGTTTGCAGAGGATGAAGATAATCCATCCTATGGACCTGGAATGCACTAAAAAGTTAATCCAATCTTTGTCGCTCGATTCCCAAAACTTTTATTTTCTCATACTAATTACATATTTTCTAAGGATCTTCCAAACATATTTGTTTCAAACTTTCAGTAAATGTTACACAGTACCTTCTGCATAATTTAACACAGCCTTTTTCCAAAAAACTGTATATTTTTGAATACATAAATAAAATATTGCAAAAAAATGTTGTGAATTTTCATTACAATTGAAAAAAAATCATCTTTAATAACTGAACTAAAATTTTGTAAAATCCCTGTGTTAAGTTGTAGCCCGTATTCCAATAAATAATCTGTAAAAAGTTCAACTTCCTACCTCAAATACTTTGTGAGGAAAGATGTAATGTATAAGCGTTATTTTAACGTTGCAAGTATAGGGCGTTCCGGAGCCCCTTAAGTAGTTCTAAGTTCTAGGGGACTGATGACTTCAGATGTTAAGTCCCACAGTGCTCAGAGCCACATTCCGATGCACGTGGGCAATTCCAGCAGGACAATGCGACTCACTACACGTCCAGAATCGCTACAGACTGGCTCCAGTAACACTCTTCTGAGTATAAACACTTCCGCTGGCTACCAGACTCCCCAGACATGAATATTACTGAGCATATCGGGATGCCTTGCAACGTGCTGTTCTGAAGAGATCTCCACCCCTCGTCCTCTAACGGATTTATGGACAGCCCTGCAGGATTTATGGTGTCAGTTCTCTCCTGCACTAATTCAAACATTAGTTGAGGCCATGCCACATCGTGTTGTGGCACTTGTGTGTGCTCGCTTGGGCCCTACACGATATTAGTTAGGTGTACCAGTTTCACTGGCTCTTCAGTGTAAAAGGTGGCAGGGAGCGTTCTGCTGTCAGCAAAGAAACAATAAGAGCAGATCGGTCCGGTCAGGAAAGCTACTTCGACCGATGATTGGTTGGTTGATTTAAAGATTAAAGGGACCAAACTGCAAAGGTCATCGGCCCCTTGTTTCATAAACAAACAGAGCATATTCAAACCATCCACCAGGCAGGCTGCGCACTAAAAAATAATAAATAAATAAATAAATAAACAAAAATAAAGAAAAAATTCTGGGGGGAGAAAAGCCCCAAGGTCAACGGTAAGACAACATAGAAAATGGAGCACAGCGACAAAAAAAAAAAAACATATAGAAGAAAGGCAGAAAGAATTAAAACTGTACAGTAGAGGACCGTGGCTGGCTGATCTCGAAAATAAAAGCATGAACCAGCCACTCTGCAACACGTTAAAACCTTCAGCCTAAAAGATTAGGGTGGAGTTGAATTACAACACAAAACTAATTAAAATATACAGCACAAAAGAGGGCGGCGCAATAAAATTAGATGGACCTATAAAAGCCGCTTACGCGAATAAAACTTAAAACCCGATCTTTCATAGATACATTGTCACCTAAAAGAGATGGTAAATCACCTAGGAAATTAAAAGTTTGCCTGAGGGCGGTTAAAAGAGGACATTCCAACAACATATGGGCCACCGTCATGTTGGCACCACAGCGACAATTAGGGGGGTCCTCTCGACGCAGCAGATGACCATGATTCAGCCGTGAGTGACCAATGCGGAGCCTACAGAGAACAACATAATCCCTGGGAGGGGTCCGCATGGAGGACCGCCACACAGTCGTGGTCTCCTTTACCCGCCGCAGCTTGTTGGGTACAGACAGAGCGCGCCATTCGTCGCCCCACATCCGAAAGACCCGACGGCGCAACACCGATCGGAGATCAGTTGCCTGTAGGCCGATCTCCAGTGGCAGTTTGCGGGTAGCCTCTTTGGCTAACTTGTCGGCGAGTTCGTTTCCCGCTATTCCAACGTGTCCCGGGATCTACAGGGTTATTACAAATGATTGAAGCGATTTCACAGCTCTACAATAACTTTATTATTTGAGATATTTTCACAATGCTTTGCACACACATACAAAAACTCAAAAAGTTTTTTTAGGCATTCACAAATGTTCGATATGTGCCCCTTTAGTGATTCGGCAGACATCAAGCCGATAATCAAGTTCCTCCCACACTCGACGCAGCATGTCCCCATCAATGAGTTCGAAAGCATCGTTGATGCGAGCTCGCAGTTCTGGCACGTTTCTTGATAGAGGAGGCTTAAACACAATCTTTCACATAACCCCACAGAAATAAATTGCATGGGGTTAAGTCGGGAGAGCGTGGAGGCCATGACATGAATTGCTGATCATGATCTCCACCACGACCGATCCATCGGTTTCCAATCTCCTGTTTAAGAAATGCCGAACATCATGATGGAAGTGCGGTGGAGCACCATCCTGTTGAAAGATGAAGTCGGCGCTGTCGGTCTCCAGTTGTGGCATGAGCCAGTTTTCCAGCATGTCCAGATACATGTGTCCTGTAACGTTTTTTTTTTTTTCGCAGAAGAAAAAGGGGCCGTAAACTTTAAACCGTGAGATTGCACAAAACACGTTAACTTTTGGTGAATTGCGAATTTGCTGTACGAATGCGTGAGGATTCTCTACCGCCCAGATTCGCACATTGTGTCTGTTCACTTCACCATTAAGAAAAAATGTTGCTTCATCACCGAAAACAAGTTTCGCACTGAACGCATCCTCTTCCATGAGCTGTTGCAACCGTGCCGAAAATTCAAAGCGTTTGACTTTGTCATCAGGTGTCAGGGCTTGTAGCAATTGTAAATGGTAAGGCTTCTGCTTTAGCCTTTTCCGTAAGATTTTCCAAACCGTCGGCTGTGGTACGTTTAGCTCCCTGCTTGCTTTATTCGTCGACTTCCGCGGGCTACGCGTGAAATTTGCCCGCACGCGTTCAACCGTTTCTTCGCTCACTGCAGGCCGACCCGTTGATTTCCCCTTACAGAGGCATCCAGAAGCTTTAAACTGCGCATACCATCGCCGAATGGAGTTAGCAGTTGGTGGATCTTTGTTGAACTTCGTCCTGAAGTGTCGTTGCACTGTTATGACTGACTGATGTGAGTGCATTTCAAGCACGACATACGCGTTCTCGGCTCCTGTCGCCATTTTGTCTCACTGCGCTCTCGAGCGCTGTGACGACAGAAACCTGAAGTGCGGCTTCAGCCGGACAAAACTTTATGAGTTTTTTTACGTATCTGTAGTGTGTCGTGACCATATGTCAATGAATGGAGCTACAGTGAATTTATGAAATCGCTTCAATCATTTGTAATAGCCCTGTATATGAACACCACAGAACGTCCACGCTGTTCAAGGGCTTTAACGGACTCCTGGATGGCAACAACAATGGGATGGCGTGGGTATCACTGGTCAAGAGCCTGCAGACAACTGAGAGAGTCACTGTAAATGACGAAGGACTCTCCAGTGCTGATACGAATACGCTCAATGCACGAAAAATGGCTGTTAGCTCTGCGGTGTAAACACTGCGTCCTTCCGGCAAGGAGCGCTGGTCTACATAGTCCGCATGAGCATAAGCGTACCCCACATGGCCATCAACCATCGAGCCATCGATATAGATAATCTCCGAGTCACGGAATGCTTCGACCGATGACTGGTCATTGAATGTCACCTGAGAAACAAATCCATCAGAGATATTTGATTCCTTCTACTTTTTTGCTGTTATTGCTAACTGCAAACGCGAAGAATGAACCGCAGCTGACGCATAAGGGTCGTAGAGTTTTGCGGAGGCTGGTTGGAAAAACCGCGCGGAATGAGCGGGAGGAAACATTCGTGAACAGAGCAGCTGGCGCAGTGAGTGTGCCTAGAGAGTTGAAAGGGATGTGGTGCAATGCTCGTATGGTACACGTTTTTGTAGCCGGTGCTAAGCGATACTTGAGGTGTTGCAGAAGGCGGCGCCATAGACAGTGGACGACTGGGAACGGGTCGGCTGGCGAGTCACGCTTTAACCTGCGGCAGTAAGTTTGAAGGGTGTGCCTTTGACCAATACCAGCAAAACTTTACGTGCCATCATGGTTCAAATGCCTTTGAGCACTATGGGACTCAAGTTCTGAGGTCATCAGTCCCCTAGAACTCAGAACTACTTAAACCTAACTAACCTAAGGACAACATGGCCGAGGCAGGATTCGAACCTTCGACCGTAGCGGTCTCGCGGTTCCAGACAGTAGCGCCTAGAACCGCACGGCCACTCCGGCCGGCGCCTTCATGTGTACCGCTAATATTGAAGTACGAAGAAGATGAAACTTCCTGGCAGATTAAAACTGAGTGCCGGACCGAGGCTCGAACTCGGGACCTTTGCCTTTCGCGGGCAAGTGCACTTGCCCGCGAAAGGCAAAGGTCCCGAATTCGAGTCTCGGTCCGGCACACAGTTTTAATCTGCCAGGAAGTATGATATCGGCGCACACTCCGCTGTAGAGTGAAAATTTCATTCTAGATACGAAGAAGATGATGTTACTGGATTTTGAGGGGGGGGGGGAGGGGGGTGGTTCGTGGTTATGGTATGGAGTTCTAGTACTCAATTCTGCATTACATAGTGATGTGCGGACACTTTAATCAGATTCTAATTGTAAATATGGTCGGTGAGCGAGATGACGGAAGTTGTGAAAGCTCCACAATATTTCGTCGTCGCAGCTGACGGCATCTTCAGGTGCGACGAATACAGTACTCTGGCTGTGATCGAAGCCTCCAGTTTATGACAATCAGTACGAATGTAATAAACGTTCTTGAGACGTTCTTGAGACTGAGAAGCTTATGTCCACGAATCAGCATGGTTTTTGGAACGCCTTTTGGGAGGGCTAATGGTCGACTTCGATTTATTGGGAGAATTTTAAGAAAGAGTGCTTCACCTGTAAAGGAGACCACATATAGGACACTTGTGCGACCTATTCTTGAATACAGCTCCGTACCAGGTCGGATTCAAGGAAGACATCGAAGCAATTCAGATACGGGGCGCTTGATTTGTTACCTGTACATTCAAACAACACGTAAGTGTTACGGAGACGATTCGGGAACTCAAATGGGAATCCCTGGAGGGAAGGTGGCGTTCTTTTCGAGAAACGCCACTGAGAAAATTTAGAGGACTGGCATTTGGAACTGACTGCTCAACGATTCTACTGCCGCCAACATACATTGCGCGTAAGGAGCGCGAAGGCAAGACACGAGAAGTTAGGGTTCCTACGCAGGCATGTACAGTGTGGTTCTAATTAAACTTTCCCTGTTCAACACGATATAACACGGAAGCTGAACGGAGTCTACTGGGATACACTTGTATGCGGCACCGAATGTGATAATATTAATGTAAATTAAAATGAAACTTACGTCTCTGATAGGCTTTATAATGCGGATCGCTGACTGCACGACCGCAGAGCCAAAGATACTGCTTCTGGTCTGGAACTGCAGTGCTGGAATGAGAGAGCGCTGCGCTCACAGTTGTAGGTAGCTGTCTATGAGCGAAACACGATGGAATACGCAGTTGTTTTTGTGGTGTGGTGTGTGAAGCCACCAAGTGTTAGATTAATGTAGGTATGTCAGTATTGTTGAACATCGAATCAGAAGTCTTCATGCAAGCAATGTAAAGATGTTAAATAATTATGATTTTTGTTTTGCCTGGGCGTTAGTACAGGTGAGTTGGCTGATAATTTGTAATTGTTAGGTAACCTAAGAATATACGTAAACTAATTTGATAAAAAGGCTAGTTAGACATTTCAGTTTTTTAATGTTTCTAAAATGTGTTAATAGACATATAATTAATTTGATGATTGGCCGCCCGGTTAGTCGTGCGGTCTAAAGCACGGCTTTCTGAACTGGAAGGGAGCGCCTGGTCCCTGGCAAGAATCCTTGTGTCGAGGTCCGGTGAGCCGGCCAGTCTATGGATGGTTTTTAGGCGGTTTTCCCTCTGCCTCGGCGAATGCGGGCTGGTTCCCCTTATTCCGCCTCAGCTACACTATGTCGGTGATTGCTGCGCAAACAAGTACTCCACGTATGCGTACACCGCCATTACTCTGCCACGCAAACATAGGGGTTACACTCGTCTGGAGTGAGACGTTCCCTGAGGGGAGGGGGGGGCGAACCGCAGAACCGCACAATAACCCTGGGTTCAGTGTGGGGCGGCACAGGGTGAAGTGGACTGCGGTAGTCGTCGTGGGATTGTGGACCACTGCGGCTGCGGCGGGGACGGAGCCTCTCCGTCGTTTCTAGGTCCCCGGTTAACGTACAATACAATATAATTTGATGATTTGCATTTACACTGGTTTAGTGAGGTTAGATAATACTTGCTGTTTAAATCTCATTGTTTGTGAATCAACTGTGAGTAATGTAACTTCAACTGTCAGATGTTTATGAAAAGACAAACTTTACTTGCAATATAATTTTCCAAACAAACGAAGTTGGATTTTTCATAAATGTTTTCACTTATCAGCCAAAGAAGTATTACAGCCAGCATTGCAAACCGCTGAGACTGTATCTACACTCCTGGAAATTGAAATAAGAACACCGTGAATTCATTGTCCCAGGAAGGGGAAACTTTATTGACACATTCCTGGGGTCAGATACATCACATGATCACACTGACAGAACCACAGGCACATAGACACAGGCAACAGAGCATGCACAATGTCGGCACTAGTACAGTGTATATCCACCTTTCGCAGCAATGCAGGCTGCTATTCTCCCATGGAGACGATCGTAGAGATGCTGGATGTAGTCCTGTGGAACGGCTTGCCATGCCATTTCCACCTGGCGCCTCAGTTGGACCAGCGTTCGTGCTGGACGTGCAGACCGCGTGAGACGACGCTTCATCCAGTCCCAAACATGCTCAATGGGGGACAGATCCGGAGATCTTGCTGGCCAGGGTAGTTGACTTACACCTTCTAGAGCACGTTGGGTGCCACGGGATACATGCGGACGTGCATTGTCCTGTTGGAACAGCAAGTTCCCTTGCCGGTCTAGGAATGGTAGAACGATGGGTTCGATGACGGTTTGGATGTACCGTGCACTATTCAGTGTCCCCTCGACGATCACCTGTGGTGTACGGCCAGTGTAGGAGATCGCTCCCCACACCATGATGCCGGGTGTTGGCCCTGTGTGCCTCGGTCGTATGCAGTCCTGATTGTGGCGCTCACCTGCACGGCGCCAAACACACATACGACCATCATTGGCACCAAGGCAGAAGCGACTCTCATCGCTGAAGACGACACGTCTCCATTCGTCCCTCCATTCACGCCTGTCGCGACACCACTGGAGGCGGGCTGCACGATGTTGGGGCGTGAGCGGAAGACGGCCTAACGGTGTGCGGGACCGTAGCCCAGCTTCATGGAGACGGTTGCGAATGGTCCTCGCCGATACCCCAGGAGCAACAGTGTCCCTAATTTGCTGGGAAGTGGCGGTGCGGTCCCCTACGGCACTGCGTAGGATCCTACGGTATTGGCGTGCATCCGTGCGTCGCTGCGGTCCGGTCCCAGGTCGACGGGCACGTGCACCTTCCGCCGACCACTGGCGACAACATCGATGTACTGTGGAGACCTCACGCCCCACGTGTTGAGCAATTCGGCGGTACGTCCACCCGGCCTCCCGCATGCCCACTATACGCCCTCGCTCAAAGTCCGTCAACTGCACATACGGTTCACGTCCACGCTGTCGCGGCATGCTACCAGTGTTAAAGACTGCGATGGAGCTCCGTATGCCACGGCAAACTGGCTGACACTGACGGCGGCGGTGCACAAATGCTGCGCAGCTAGCGCCATTCGACGGCCAACACCGCGGTTCCTGGTGTGTCCGTTGTGCCGTGCGTGTGATCATTGCTTGTACAGCCCTCTCGCAGTGTCCGGAGCAAGTATGGTGGGTCTGACACACCGGTGTCAATGTGTTCTGTTTTCCATTTCCAGGAGTGTAGCATGTTTGTATTTTTTTATGAAAGACCAGAATTATTCTCGTTCCACAGTTGCTGCTTCAGGGGTAACACAGTTTAATTTATCTGTTATGTGCACAGGGACCAAAGTTATCAGTATTGAACAGGGCCAGAGGATTTAGTGCCTAAGGGGCTGAAAGTGTTTAGCAGTGACTGTATTTCTTTATTGGTGTTGGGAGTTGCATTGCCCAATCAGTTCGTATAAAGTTTTGCTAACAATAACACAGATTAAGCACACACTTACAACACGCTACATGATGATTCGAGTTTAGTACGCATTTCTGAGTTTAGACATTCATTACACGTAATTAAAAGAAATATTTTTAAAAGAACGTTACAAAACTAATTACCGTAGGACGACCAAACTTGGTAGCATTAATGTCAAGGGCATGTGGAAGAGAAGTAATAGAGCATCAACTCAACTGAAATACTTTAAATGTGCTGCTATGGTACATCATACCATTACATACTAGTACTATTCCTGCTGTAAAAGGGGCTCAATATGGTGCCGCCGGCTGCTGTGTCCGAGCGGTTCTAGGCGCTTCAGTCGGAAACCGCGCTGCTACGGTTGCAGGTTCGAATCCTGCCTCGGGCATGGATGTGTGTGATGTCCTTAGGTTAGTTAGGTTTAAGTTGTTCTACGTCCAGGGGACGGATGACCTCGGATGTTAAGTCCCATAGTGCTCAGAGCCATTTGAACCATTTGAATTCTGGACGTTTGGGATACAGCATTGTCCTGCTGCAATTTCCCATGTCCGCCGGAATGCACAATGGACATAAATGGATGCAGGTGATTAGACACGATGCTTACGTACAGGGTGTTTCAAAAATGACCGGTATATTTGAAACGGCAATAAAAACTAAACGAGCAGCGATAGAAATACACCGTTTGTTGCAATATGCTTGGGACAACAGTACATTTTCAGGCGGACAAACTTTCGAAATTACAGTAGTTACAATTTTCAACAACAGATGGCGCTGCAAGTGATGTGAAAGATATAGAAGACAACGCAGTCTGTGGGTGCGCCATTATGTACGTCGTCATTCTGCTGTAAGCGTGTGCTGTTCACAACGTGCAAGTGTGCTGTAGACAACATGGTTTATTCCTTAGAACAGAGGATTTTTCTGGTGTTGGAATTCCACCGCCTAGAACACAGTGTTGTTGCAACAAGACCAAGTTTTCAACGGAGGTTTAATGTAACCAAAGTACCGAAAAGCGATACAATAAAGGATCTGTTTGAAAAATTTCAACGGACTGGGAACGTGACGGATGAACGTGATGGAAAGGTAGGGCGACCGCATACGGCAACCACAGAGGGCAACGCGCAGCTAGTGCAGCAGGTGATCCAACAGCGGCCTCGGGTTTCCGTTCGCCGTGTTGCAGCTGCGGTCCAAATGACGCCAACGTCCACGTATCGTCTCATGCGCCGGAGTTTACACCTCTACCCATACAAAATTCAAACGCGGCAACCCCTCAGCGCCGCTACCATTGCTGCACGAGAGACATTCGCCAACGATATAGTGCAAAGGATTGATGACGGCGATATGCATGTGGGCAGCATTTGGTTTACTGACGAAGCTTATTTTTACCTGGACGGCTTCGTCAATAAACAGAACTGGCGCATATGGGGGACCGAAAAGCCCCATGTTGCAGTCCCATCGTCCCTGCATCCTCAAAAAGTACTGGTCTGGGCCGCCATTTGTTCCAAAGGAATCATTGGCCCATTTTTCAGATCCGAAACGATTACTGCATCACGCTATCTGGACATTCTTCGTGAATTTGTGGCGGTACCAACTGCCTTAGACGACACTGCGAACACCTCGTGGTTTATGCAAGATGGTGCCCGGCCACATCGCACGGCCGACGTCTTTAATTTCCTGAATGAATATTTCGATGATCGTGTGATTGCTTTGGGCTATCCGAAACATACAGGAGGCGGCGTGGATTGCCTCCCTATTCGCCAGACATGAACCCCTGTGACTTCTTTCTGTGGGGACACTTGAAAGACCAGGTGTACCGCCAGAATCCAGAAACAATTGAACAGCTGAAGCAGTACATCTCATCTGCATGTGAAGCCATTCCGCCAGACACGTTGTCAAAGGTTTCGGGTAATTTCATTCAGAGACTACGCCATATTATTGCTACGCATGGTGGATATGTGGAAAATATCGTACTATAGAGTTTCCCAGACCGCAGCGCCATTTGTTGTTGAAAATTGTAACTACTGTAATTTCGAAAGTTTGTCTGCCTGAAAATGTACTGTTGTCCCAAGCATATTGCAACAAACGGTGTATTTCTATCGCTGCTCGTTTAGTTTTTATTGCCGTTTCAAATATACCGGTCATTTTTGAAACACCCTGTATGTGTCACCTGTCAGAGTCGTATCTACACGTATCAGGGGTCCCATATTACTCCAACTGCGGAATCCCATTACAGAGCCTGCATCAGCTTGAATAGTCTGACACGCAGGGCCCATGGATCCATGAGGTTGTCTCCATACCCATACACGTCCAGCCGCTCGATACAATTTGAAACGAGACTCGTTCGACCATCACGTTTCCAGTCATCAACAGTCCAACGGCGGTGTTGACGGGCTCGGGCGAGGCTTAAAGCGTTGTGTCATGCACGAGTGAGCCATATCCATTATGTCTCATTGAATGGTTCGCACTCTGACACTTTTTGATGACTCAGCATTGAAATGTGCAGCAATTTGCGAAAGGGTTGGACTTCTGTCACGCTGAACGATTCTCTTCAGTCGTCGTCGGTCACATTCTTGCAGGATCATTTTCTGGCCGCAGCGATGTCGCAGATTTGATGTTTTCCGGATTCCTGATATTCTTGGCACTCTCGTGAAATGGTCGCACGGGAAAATCCTCACTTCATCGCTACCTCGGAATTGCTGTGTCCCATCGCACGTACGGAGACTATAACACCACGTTCAAACTCACTTGTTGTTGTTGTGATCTTCAGTCCAGAGATTGATTTGATGCAGCTCTCCATGCTAGATTCTTCATCTCCCAGTACCTACTGCAACCTACAGCCTTCTGAATCTGTATAGTGTATTCATCTCTTGGTCTCCCTCTACGAAATTACCCCCCACGCTTCCCTCCAATACTAAATTGGTGATCACTTGCTGCCTCAGAATATGCCCTACCAACCGATCCCTTCATTTAAGGTGTGCCACAAATTTCTCTTCCCTCCAATTCTGTTCAATGCCTCCTCATTAGTTATGTGATGTATTCATCTAATCTACAGCATTCTTCTGTAGCACCACATTTCGAAAGCTTGTATTCTCTTCTAAACTCACTTTTGATAATCTGCCAGTATAGCAGCAGTAACCGATGTCACAAGTGGGCGAACCACTTGTTGTCTTATATACTCGTTTCAGACCGCAGCGCCGTATTGTGCCTGTTTACATACCCCTGTATTTGATTACACATGCCTATACCAGTTTCTTTAGTGCTTCAGTGTGGGATCAAATACTACGCAGGAAAATGAAACCTGTGAAAGCTATGTTGGTTGATATTGTCACCAAATTCTGACTCTGAAGAGGAAATTTGTTCCGAGAAAAATCGCGGGGCATTATTTATTGGACGACTCTCGAAGTTTGGCATAAGGTACGTACCAGTCTCGCCACATGGGCGGGCAGGAAGAGCGCCTGAACTGAGGCTCTGAGTCCGGTGTCTGCCGCCCATCTGGGTGTGACGTCACTGCACAGTGCTCCGCCGTCCCGGCCCCGGCAACAAATGATCCTTCAGCGGCGACCGGCCGGTCCCGACTCGCGCATAATATCAGGCCGGGAATATTAAAACGCCGAGCGGCGCGACGGATGGCGGCGCAGATTGGCCGCGAAGGAGATTGACGACGGCTCCAGCTCCAGGCCTCCACTCCAGCGCTCCAGTCGCCGACAGGCGCCGCCCGATTAGGGCCACACGGCCCTGCGCCCTTAGGGCGGAACGCGTGCCCTGCGTCGCGGCCTGGAGGTTCCGCATCCCGGCCTCTCGTACAGCGCATGAGGTCAGTTCAGAGAGCAGCTCGACATTACACCGAGGTGCCAATAGTCCTGATATCGTGTCGCGCCTCATTTTTCCTGGCGTAGTGGAGCAACTGGACGTGGCATAGACTCGACTAGTGGATTGGATATCCCCTGCAGAAATACTGAGCCATGCTGCTTCTTTGGCGCCCACTGTTGCAAAACTATTGCCGGAGTAGCATTTCGGGCACAGACTGACCTCTCTTTTACGTCCCATAGAGTTTTTGTTAATGATGCCTCTTGCGTTCTTGTGGAGATATTTCCATAGAAACTTTCATTCGCAAGACAAATATTTCATTTTATCTAACCGAGAAATGAAATACCATTTTTCATAAAATTAGCTTTAAAATTTTCTTAAGGTAACGAAATTTGTTCTTATAAATTTTCATCCCCTATTGCACTCCATTAGGGGCTGAATTTTCAGAAACACTGAAACAAGAATTATTTTATTTCTAACCGAGAAGTCAAATACCAGTTTTCATGGATGTAGCATTACAAATCGGCTAGTAATTCTTTAGCAATTATTTTCAAAAAAACTTTTACCCCTTTAGCGATTGTATTTGCCAACGGCCTTGCCGCAGTGGTAAAACCGGTTCCCGAAGTTTAGCGCTGTCGCGCTGGGCTAGCACTTGGATGGGTGACCATCCGGTCTGCCGAGCGCTGTTGGCAAGTGGGACGCACTCAGCCCTTGTGAGGCGAACAGAGGAGCTACTTGGCTGAGAAGTAGCGGCTCCAGTCTCGTAAACTGACATACGGCTGGGAGAGCGGTGTGCTGACCACATGCCCCTCCATATCCTCATCCGCACTGCCGCCAGTGGGCTGAGGATGACACGGCGGCCGATCGGTACCCTTGGGGCTTCATGGCCTGTTCGGGAGGAGAGTGGGTGTATTTCCAAAAATTCTGAAATACGTATTTTTTATCTTCTGACCGAGAAGTTTAATACCAATTTTCATAGGTCTAGCATGAAAGCTACCCTGATAGCGGCATTTTTCAAAAAAGACTTTCGTTCCCTATTTCACCCTCTTAGTACTGTAATTTCAAAAAATCCCTCCTTAAACGACTCCTACAGGATAATGTCAACACCCTCCGCAAATTTCCAGTTTCTACCCTTAGCGGTTTGGGCTGGGCGATGGCGAGTTTGTCACTCAGTCAGTCAGGACATTGAATTTTATACATAGACAAGGAAAGATTGCCATCATCATCATCATCATTTAAGACTGATTATGCCTTTCAGCGTTCAGTCTGGAGCATAGCCCCCCTTATACAGTTCCTCCATGATCCCATATTCAGTGCTAACATTGGTGCCTCTTCTGATATTAAACCTATTACTTCAAAATCATTCTTAACCGAAACCAGGTACCTTCTCCTCGGTCTGCCTCGACTCCTCCTACCCTCTACTGCTGAATCCATGAGTCTCTTGGGTAACCTTGTTTCTCCCATGCGTGTAACATGACCCCACCATCTAAGCCTGTTCGCCCTGACTGCTACATCTATAGAGTTAATTCCCAGTTTGTCTTTGATTTCCTCATTGTGGACACCATCCTGCCATTGTTCCCATCTACTAGTACCTGCAATCATCCTAGCTACTTTCATATCCGTAACCTCAACCTTGTTGATAAGGTAACCTGAATCCACCCAGCTTTCGCTCCCATACAACAAAGTTGGTCGAAAGATTGAACGGTGCACAGATAACTTAGTCTTGGTACTGACTTCCTTCTTGCAGACGAGAGTAGATAGTAGCTGAGCGCTTACTGCATTAGCTTTGCTACACCTCGCTTCCAGTTCTTCCACTATGTTGCCATCCTGTGAGAATATGCATCCTAAGTACTTGAAACCGTCCACCTGTTCTAACTTTGTTCCTCCTATTTGCCACTCAATCCGTTTATATTTCTTTCCCACTGACATTAATTAATTTCATCCACCCCAGCCGCTTTATTGCACTGCAATCTATTGACCATTTTTTCCACTTCCTCAAATGTGATCCTATTTCCATCATCATTCCTATCCCATTCTACCTCGAAATCTGAAACGTTACTGATCGCATTTTCACCTACATTGAGCAACTCTTCAAAATATTCCCTCCATCTGCCCAAGGCATCCACAGGATTCACCAGCAGTTTTCCTGACCTGTCCAAAATACTTGTCATTTCCTTCTTACCTCCCTTTCGAAGACTGCTAATCACACTCCAGAATGGTTTTCCAGCAGCTTGACCCATAGTCTCCAACCTGTTTCCAAAGTCTTCCCACGATTTCTTCTTGGATGCTGCAATTATCTGTTTGGCTTTGTTTCTTTCTTCAACATAACTTTCTCTGTCTACCTGAGTTCTAGTATGTAGCCATTTTTGATACGCCTTCTTTTTCCTTTTACAGGCTGCCTTGACTGTGTCATTCCACCAAGCTGTTTGCTTCATCCTACTTTTACACACTACTGTTCCAAGACATTCTTTAGCCACTTCTAGTACTGTGTCCCTGTACCTTGTCCATTCCTTTTCAAATGACTGTAATTGACTACATTCAACTAACTGGTACCTTTCTGAGATCGCTGTTATGTACTTGTGCCTGATTTCCTTTTCCTGAAGTTTCTCCACTCTTATCCTCCTACATATGGACCTGACCTCCTGCACTTTCGGCCTCACAATCCCAATTTCACTGCAGATTAAATAATGATCAGTGTCATCAAAGAATCCCCTGAATACACGTGTGTCCCTCACAGCCTTCCTGAATTCCTGATCTGTTATTATATAGTCAATGACAGATCTGGTTCCCCTGCTTTCCCAAGTATACCGGTGAATGTTCTTATGTTTAAAAAAGGAGTTTGTGATTACTAAGCCCATACTGGCACAGAAATCCAAGAGTTGTTTCCCGTTCCTGTTGGCCTCCATATCTTCTCCAAATTTACTCATAACCTTTTCATACCCTTCTATTCGATTTCCAATCCTGGCGTTAAAATCACCCATGAGCAGAACACTGTCCTTGTCCTTTACTCTAACAACTACATCACTGAGTGCCTCATAAAAACTATCCATCTTATCTTGATCTGTCCCTTCACAATGCGAATATACTGACACAATCATAATTTTCTTGCTAGACACAGTCAAATCTATCCACATCAGTCGTTCGTTTACATACCTTATTGCAACTACGCTGGGTTCCATTTCTTTCCTGATGTAAAGCCCTACGCCCCATTGTGCTATTCCTGCTTTGACTCCTGATTGCCAAAATTTTAAAATCAAAAACTTCTGACGCTCACACGACCTTGAAGAGAAACTTGTCGGTTTTGCTGCTGTTTACAACTATCTCCGATATTTTGTGTATCCTTGCATCGGCGTCTGCAGAAAATTTCCGAGGTGTAGGCAACACTCTAATATAGCCATTTTCGAAGTGAACAATTTGATCAGTTTTGAGACCTGTCATGTCAAAACAACTATATATTATAGGTGCCATTAACAGATAATTACACCCCATAGAACTAATGGTTAACCCACACCTTTCTAGAAGTGCATGGGCAATCTATCAAGACTGACAACTCTACGCCAGATTCCAGAATTGGAGAGGGTCAAGTGCTTCCTCTTGCTCACCCACCAACCATTGCAGACACCTGTGTGTACTGTACATATTCTGTCATGCGTCCTTAGCAACTGAATACAAGATGCTGTGCCCTTACAAATATCTCTACCCCTCACCCGCTCAACACAGTTCCCGCAAGGAAATATGCACCTGAATTTCACCGAAGCTACGCCAGTTCCACTTCACACTTCTTATACAATCCACTGTCCCCTCCCACCCACAAACATACATATTAGCTACACAAAAGCGTGCTACAAAAACTCTATAAACATAACGGACCTCTCTTCCAATTGTTGTTTCTTTCTCTCCAATGAATTCACGGAAGTAATTATTTCTCTCTCGCTATAGCAATAAAAATACACAATATGTACACGTACAGAAATTCCCAGTTCCCACGCATAAAATTTTCACATTTCACTCAAAATATATAATGCAAAATAAAAAAATCTATAGCTTTATATTTAATCCTGTGTTAAACATAGCTTGCAACTTTGCAAAAACAGACACAATGTCTGATGGGATACCGCAATCACTGGTTATACAATGTTACTTATAATCCGTCTTGATTGCAAAAATGTTTATTCAAATGACCGGTTTCGGTTCCTCTAGAACCCTCTTGAGATCTGAAATGACAATGATACTACTTTACTGTTTCACGAATGCAAACCTTTTTCATTCTATCCGATCAACATCACATGTACCAGAACGTACCTGCAATTTCAGTTACAGGAGTAACCCGTCCACTCACAGCAACCTTCACATGCTGCGTCACATTAAATTGGTTCGCAGAATGCACGTCATTTATATTAATTATAAAACTCTTATCGACAGGTGGCGTCTGGTACCTTGACAACTACAGATTTTAACGAAGTATTTTTAGAGCTAAAAGTAAATTAGAAAAATCTACTTAATACAGTATATACATTACATATGTAATGTAACAAACGTACCAGATGCCACCTGCCGGTAATAGTTTCATAATTAATATTCCTACCAACCAATGTTATGTGACGCAGCATATGAAGATTGCTGAGTGTGGACGGGTTACTCCTGTAACCGAAACTGCAGGTACGTTCTGGTACATTTGATGTTGATCGGATGGGATGAAAAAGGATTGCATTGGTGAAATAGTAAAGTACTATCATTGTCGTGTCAGATCTGAAGATGGTTGTACATGAACCGAACCCGGTCATGTGAATAAACATTTATGCAATCAAGACGGATTAGAAGTAACATTGTAGCTTGCAACTTCTAGAATACCTTTCCATTTTCGGGTCCCTTGGTTTTGATGCTATTTTATTCTCCGAAATTGATGTGTCATATTTGGAAATTGAGATACGTAAAAATACAAAATGCTTCTTCTAAATTGTGTTTGGGGGACCATGAACCGTGAATCGGGCGAGGGAGAAGCAGTGAACTCACAACGTTTAGCTTACAGAACGGGGCTGCTTTTATCTTGGGAATATTTTACACAGCTGTTCATGAATACCTGCAGGATCTCAAAAGACGGCTCCACGAAAAGTGCGAGACGTACAGTGGATATATATCATCTCTCCAAGTCGCGATTCGTAACACGCACCGCGATAACCGCCATCCCTAACTTAGTGCAGTAGGCAGTGGACACGTCATACTTGTTACGACTGGTTTTGTTTCTTTTAGTCCATATCCTTTGTAGTTGTTCGAGATCCCTTTGTTGTTGTGGTTCGAGATCGGGATCGTAGGAACATATCGTAAAAACTACAGCCATCTGCAGTGTACAGTCGTCCTGGAACCCGCGACTCGATTTTGGTACCCAATGACCATGCTTTAAGCGTTTTCTCAGAAACTCTCAGTGAACTAAATGGTCCCTCTTTAAGCTCCTTAAGGTGCACCATAGACCACATCTAACACAAAAAGAAACAACCGATTTAATCCATTTGCCTAAGCTGGAGAAAGTACGTAATGTTCAAATTTTGATCATGTAGCATAGGATGGTTACACTAAGAGGATCCTTCTGTTGGCTACACAAATAGTCCCTAGCCTAAGGACTATTTAAAACCATTGACCGTACCTTTTTCTCAGAAGTAGAATCCGACGTATGAACCTTGGAAAATTCACGTTTTTATACGAGAGATATGAAAACTTGGAATAACATAGAGTTTACTACAATGACTATTCAGGATGATATGTACTCAATCACCTCACAATTAAAACTATTTGAAGTTTGCAGCGGGAGTTTTCGGACACTTCGTATTCGGAGATGAAGAGGCTTGCACAGGATAGCACAGCCTAGACAGTTGCATCAAACCATTCTTCGGACTGAAGACCACACAACAACAAAAACAACAACCACAACTACAGATAACCTGAAGATGCATCTCTATTGATGCAAAACGGCTAATGACTTTTTAATGAAAGTATTTTAAAAGCCAGTGCATAAGATTTTATTCACCTTGTGGTGAATCGCCCATACCTTCTGACGTTTTCCGCGCCACATTGTAATGTGACCTAAGAAACTGGAGAGATATTCTATCGACTGATACGTGACGTAGTTTTTGCACAATCATATTCTGAAAACCAGCGGTACTGTACCGATACCTGGTGATAAAATTAAATAAAGTGAACATTTCTATTCGCTGAAATATTTTTGATTATGCGCAAAGACTTTTCATAGAGACGTGCGTAAAGAAAAAAGGGACTAAAATTAATTCAAGAATAGGCGTAGAAACTGCATAGACCTAATAATAAAGAAACTCTTTGTTCTGCGTAACTAGAAAAAAAAGACTTTATTTGTTAATCGCTGTACAAGGACAAATAATTCACTATTAGCTTACTTTTCTTCTGGAATGCACGCAACGGTCAGCCATTGAACCCTGTAAGTCTGTAATAATTTAATAATTTTTTAAATATGTAACAGAAAGAGTTATTACGGTTTCATTTAAGAAGACAGTCCTTTCCCATGTAGGAAGTAGTAACTTTTCAAATTTTCAGTGACAGCAGTAGCGCGGAAAGATCGCGCCAATAAAAGTCATTGTTGGCCACCATTGCGGGCCGTAATGTTTCTTTTAATATTTTTACAGCTTCTCTCAGGCATAAACGCCTGAGTGTGCAAATAATTTCTCTTTGGCAGGCCTTATATGAATTTATCAGTAACTTCGAGGCATACTATTTATCGTAATTTATGGACTATCACTTGAAAGAGTAAGAGTGTGTAAGATTTGCAGACGACATGGTTGTGATGGCAGAGAGTGAAAGAGAGATGGAACAATGTTAGATGATCTAAATTCAAAACTAGAAGAATATTGAATGAAGATTAACAAGAAGAAAACGAAAAGCATGACAGTTGGAGGAAAGGGGAGAAAATGCCGTACGAAAATAGGGGGAGAGGAAATAGAGCAAGTGAATAAGTTCAATTACTTGGGAAGTTTAATAATGGGTGATACGTATTGCTCAACAAAAATTAGGAAAAGAATTGCAATGGCCAAAGAAGGATTCAACGTGAAACAGTACTTTGTGGACCACTGAACAAAGATCTGAGGAAAAAACTTGCCAAATGTTACATCTCGAGCGTTGCACTATATGCTGTGGAGACCTGGACATTCAGGAAGGAATATGAAAGAAGACTGGAGGCACTAGAGATGTGGATATGGAGAAGAATGGAAAAAGTGAAATAGGAAGACCGAGTAAGGAATGAAGAAGTATTAAGAAGAGTTGGAGGAAAAAGAAACATGCTGAAAGTCATCAGAAAGAGAAAACGGAACTGGATTGGACGTTGAGGAGGGACTGTTTATTGAAGGAAGGAATACAAGGAATGGTGGAGGGAAAAAGGGGAAGAGGAAAAAGAAGATATCAAATGCTGGACATTATCAAAGGAGGCAAATATTCAAAAATGAAAAGACTGGCTATGGACAGACAAAAGTGGAAGAGGCTTAACCCATAATAAGACCTGCCGTAAGGCAGAATATCATACATACATACTTGAATGATTCAAATAGGCCTCTTCGCGGCGTTCGATTGCCATTTTGAGATAGAAAATACTAAATAAATTTTCGTTTCCTTACGAAGAGACAACAATATTTCGCCACGCGACACCCACAAATAATAATATAGTCTCATGCTTAAGTTTATCAGTGGTACCCTGAGATATTTAGCTTTTCGATTCATCACGTAAACGTTTTACTCGTAACATTTTAAGGCGGCTCACGCCACGCATAGCAAGGCTGTGCGCCGTTACTTAAAACAAAAGTTATTTTAATAAAGAATTAGAGCATATTTCAGTAGCTATATTGTGCCCCGTCTGTAGCTGGAATTCTAACATTTCTGTAGTATATATTTCTATACAGAATTTATCTGTATAATTTTTCTCCCTTTAGGACAGACGCCATCAAGACCAGACATGTAGAAACCGGTACAGAACCCAGCCCGTTTTGGCTCCGGTAAGGAGGAATACCCTTTCCTTGCTCTTTTTTGGCAGTCTGGGGAGGAGCGGCAAGACTGGGTGAGGAGGCGAGTGCTGGGAAGAAAGTCTTGGGGAGCCTCTTTGTAGGCCAGCGAGGCCTTTTGTAAGAGCGTTACTGCGTAATTGCCCGCTAACGGCGAGCTTCCCCGCAAAGAGACCAATCAGCCACGCAGACTCGGGGGCGCTGGCGGTGACTTAATGTTTCTTACCGCCGGGACGCGCCCATCTGCAGCGCCATTCATCCTCACCAGCCAGCGGAGCTGTAAGGGCCGCAGTTCCCGTCTTCCCTGCCCGCAGAATGGCTTATCGCGCCCGGAACAAACTGTTGCGTTGTCTAATCTACGTCGCATTCCACTTCAAGGACGTACACTAATGGGCATTAAAATTGCTAAACCAAGAAGAAATGCAGATGATAAACGGGTAATCATTGGACAAATGTATTATACTAGAACTAACGTGTGGTTACATTTTCAAGCAATTTGGGTACTCAGATCCTGAGAAATGAGTCCCCAGAACAACCACCTCAGGCCGTAATAACGCCCTTGATACGCCTGGGCATTGAGAGAGCTTGGATGGCGTGTACAGGTACAGCTGCCCATGCAGCTTCAACACGATACCACAGTTCATCAAGTGTAGTGACTGGCGTCCTGTGACGAGCCAGTTGCTCGGCCACCATTGACCAGACTTTTCAATTGGTGAGAGATCTGGAGAATGTGCTGGCCAGGGCAGCAGTCGAACATTTTCTGTATCCAGAAAGGCCCGTACAGGTCCTGCAACATACGGTCGTGCATTATCCTGCTGAAATGTGGGGTTTCGCAGGGATCGAATGAAGGGTAGAGCCACGGGTCGCAACACATCTGAAATGTAATGTCCACTGTTCAAAGTGCCGTCAACGCGAACAAGAGGGGACCCAGACGTGTAACCAACGGCACCCCATACCATCACGCCGGGTGATACGCCAGTATGGCGACGACGAATACACGCTTCCAATGTGCGTTCACCGCGATGTCGCCAAACACGGATGCGACTATCATGATGCTGTAAACAGAACCTGAATTCATCCGAAAAAAATGACGTTTTGCCATTCGTGCACTCAGGTTCGTCGTTGAGTACACCATCGCAGGTGCTCTTGTCTGTGGTTCAGCGTCAAGGGTAACCGCAGCCATGATCTCCGAGCTGATAGTCCATGCTGCTGCAAACGTCGTCGAACTGTTCGTGCAGATGGTTGTTCTTTTGTAAACGTCCCCATCTGTAGACTCGGGGTTCGAGACGTGGCTGCACGATCCGTTACAGCCGTGCGGGTAAGATGCCTGTCATCTCGACTGCTAGTGATACGAGGCCGTTGGGATCCAGCACGGCGTTCAGTATTACCCTCCTGAACCCACCGATTCCATATTCTGCTAACAGTCATTGAATCTCGACCAACGCGAGTAGCAATGTCGCCTTACGATAAACCGCGATAGACTACAATCCGATCTTTAACAAAGTCAGAACAACGTTTCACCAGGCAACGCCGGTCAACTGCTGTTTGTGTATGTAAAATCGGTTAGAAACTTTCCTCATGTCAGCACGTTGTAGGTGTTGCCACCGGCGCCAACCTTGTGTGAATGCTCTGAAAAGCTAATCATCTGCATATCACAACACCTTCTTCCTGTGGGTTAAATTTCGCGTCTGTAGCACGTCATCTTCGTGGTGTAGCAATTTTAATGGCCAGTAGCGTAGACCCTAACATGTCATTATCGAACTGTCAGTCGAGGTAGGAAATGAAATTGTAACTGTCTGATTAACAACGGGATGAGATCTGGACAATGTCAATACATCAGTACATCAGATACACTAACATTGATGGTTTGCGGTTTTCAATCGGAAGACTCGTTTGATGCGGCTCTCCACGCTGCTCGATCTTGTGCAAGCCTCTTCAACTCCGAATAACTACTGCAACCCCACATCCATTTGAACCTATTTACCGTAGGCCAACCTCGGTCTGCATCCCTTCCCCTTTTTCACCTCACCCCTTCCGATGCCTCACTCGATTGCCAAACTGACGGTTTGTTAATGCTTCAGGATGGAGTGAAAAAAGCTAGGTCGGATGAGGAAGTGGTCAGAGAGAGGGGTGAGAAGGAGATTCACAGAGAGGGGGGAGTGGAGGAGGATATAAGTAGAGAAAGGGGGATGTGGAGTTCGACAGAGAGATGAAGGAAGTGATGGATAGAGGAAGGACATGGACAGAGAGTGGGGAGGGGGAGATAGAGAGTCTGGAGGGGGAGATGGAGAGAGGGAGGGGGAATAGGGGATGTGTAGGGGGAGAGGGGAGCAATAGACGAACGAAGAGAGGGGAAAGAGGAGGTATGTGTAGAGAGAGAGAGGACGAGATGGACAGACAGTGGGAATGAGGTGATGGACAAGTAGAGAGGACAGAAGGTGATGAAAGGGGAAAGGTGAAAAGAGGAGTTAGACGGAGAGAGGGGTGTGGAGGAGTTTGATAGAGAGAGGGGAGGAAGAGATCGACAGAGAGAGGGGGAGAGGGGGGGAGAAGGTCGAAAAAAAAGGGGGGGGAGAAGTGATACCATAAATTACTTCTTCCCCATCTATGCCTCAATATTAAGTTTTTGAAAACAGCCACAAGTTGGACTTCGTATTTTTTGTTATGACGGGTTTCGCTCTTCAAATGAACGTGAGCGTTATCAGAATATCCACTGTAAAAGATACAAATTGAGACAATATGGAAAACTTTAATTGACATTACGTAAGGTACATATTCTGCTTCCAGTGTGGCGAGTAACGTTTAAAGTATGCTGACCGCATTAAAAATCGCCTTTATAGTTGCTCACTGCTCTAACGATTAAACTTATATTTAAAGTACATTTAAAGTACAGTAGTGAATGATGACACTGATATTGACATTGCCAAAGATGAAACTCACTGTACAGTTTTACTTGTAACTTGCATGGTATAGTCAACTCAAAGATAATTTACAACTACAGAAAACGAAACCTTCATTAATCGCGTCTTTCACGGGCGTGTGTATAGACATATCAGATATGCACATATATCTGTTTATCTTTAAAAACGAGTACGTCTTCTGGCGTTTGCTATGTTATTCAGTGGTTTGGTATTTAACTAATTTGTAAATGAAAATGATAATCTTATTTTATTACAGTGAGTAATTACTAAATAATTTTTCTCCCGGCTAAAGATTTGCTCAAGTTGCTAAAAAACTCCAAGTTAACGTCGTGTTAAAGTGTTGTCTGTAAGTTGTGTGTCACTAAATCACAGTTCATACAACAGGTTCTATACAACTATTGATTATGATCGAAACAGTTATCTTTAGCAAAATTATCATTAAAACCACCGAATATCAGCCGCGCACAACACTGACGTATGTTGCCTGAAACAATATTCTTCGCAACTCGTGCGTAATTAATTTCGGCTCCATACATCAGCTAGAAAAGTTTGTTATAACGATCGTGCTATGAGCACTGTTTTTAAAGAACCAATCTGATTCGAATTATTTTGATTAAAATGAGTTCGGGACCACCGGTGCACTTTTATTTTTACACATTTTTATTACCTTCGGCATTTATGTCTGCAGAGTTGCGTAATTTGAATTTGCCGCTGAGATAATTGTTAAGATGGCGGCAGACAATAGATAGAGACTTTCTGTTGTTAGAGCAAATAGAATAAGTATTTGAAATTCTTATTAAACTTTACTTTCTTATTGTGCACTATTTAGACTTCATCAAGCAAACATTTGATTTTTTTCTAAGGAAAACACAGACAAAAACGCGATACAAATCGCTGTCATCAATGGCTGCGCTCCTTGCAGCGGAAAGAAATAATTAACACAGATAATGCTTACTGAGAGAGGAATTAGAGTTACAAATAATTATTCACTCATATTTATAATAATAATGAACTCTGTTCTCAAGTAATAATTAACAAATAATTACAATTTCTTAACAGACCTCAGTTTGATATGCGTCTTGCGTCTTGAACCTACAAAAGCCAACCAACAAAAGGTTAAAAACAAAGGAAGACAAACGCAGATCATAAAAGGAATTTACAATTATCATTGTCTTTCTATGATACACATCGATATGTCCAATTACATCATAAAATATTATATAAATAATTAATATTTATCATCGTTTTCATTGTTTTTTTCATATGTCGAATAGGTAATATTTATAACTGTTAGACGCATAATTTCCTCTCGTCGCACTGTAGATAAAATTTATCTCGTGGATGTTACAAAGGTGAAATGTATTTTAAAACGCATTATAAGAAATACATATTTGAAAACATCGGCCGTTTTCAAAAATTTTTCTGTTAGGATCGTACGGTTGCTTATTTACAGCACTTCATAAAATAACTGGAAGAACCCATGTAGATTAAATTCGCTTTGTTCTTTTAATAAATTTTGCGGATTTTTCTTTTTTTTCTACGAAAATTTCCAATTCTTCTAAAACATTCAATAGTGGACCCTTATCTGCTTTGTGGATAATTTTCATACTGTCTTGTATCTCACTTACTGTGTGGTCAGTTCTCAAATGTTCACACAATACTGTACGATTTGCCTTCCTTACCACAGATCTCACATGATCGGTCCATCTCATATCGCCTTGCAACGTGATCACCAGATATTTAAACGACTTGACTGTGTCAAGCAGGACATCTGCAGGACTGTATGCGAACACTACAGGTTTGATCTTCCTGTTCCTCCGCATTAACTTACGTTTTTCTACATTTAGGACTAGCTGCCATTCATAGCCCCAACTTGCATCTTCCTACAGTGATTCAACTTTGACATCTTACCGTGCGCTACGGAATTATCAGCAAACAACCGCAGATTGCTACGCACCCCGTCCACCGAAACGTTTATATACAGGGTGTTACAAAAAGGTACGGCCAAACTTTCAGGAAACATTCCCCACACACAAAGAAAGAAAATGTGTTATGTGAAACTGTGTCCGGAAACGCTTAATTTCCATGTTAGAGCTCATTTTAATTTCGTCAGAATGTACTGTACTTCCTCGATTCACCGCCAGTTGGCCCAATTGAAGGAAGGTAATGTTGACTTCGGTGCTTGTGTTGACATGCGACTCATTGCTCTACAGTGCTAGCATAAAGCACATCAGTACGTAGCATCAACAGGTTAGTGTTCATCACGAACGTGGTTTTGCAGTCAGTGCAATGTTTACAAATGCGGAGTTGGCAGATGCCCATTTGATGTATGGATCAGCACGAGGCAATAGCCGTGGCGTGGTACGTTTGTATCTAGCCAGATTTCCAGAACGAAGGTGTCCCTGGAGAATGGCGTATTGTATCACAGCCGTCCACAATACGAGCACGAAGAGTCTCTACATTTGGTACCGGGGTTGCGTAGACAAGAGCTTTCAAATGCCCCCATAAATGAAAGTCAAGAGGGTTGAGGTCAGGAGAGCGTGGAGGCCATGGAATTGGTCCGCCTCTACCAATCCATCGGTCACCGAATCTGTTGTTGTGAAGCGTACGAACACTTCGACTGAAATGTGCAGGAGCTCCATCGTGCATGAACCACATGTTGTGTCGTACTTGTAAAGGCACATGTTCTAGCAGCACAGGTAGAGTATCCCGTATGAAATCATGATAACGTGCTCCATTGAGCGAAGGTGCAAGAACATGGGGCCCAATCAAGACATCACCAACAATGCCTGCCCAAACGTTCACAGAAAATCTGTGTTGATGACGTGGTTGCACAATTGCGTGCGGATTCTCGTCAGCCCACACATGTTGATTGTGAAAATTTATAATTTGATCACGTTGGAATGAAGCCTCATCCGTAAAGAGAACATTTGCACTGAAATGAGGATTGACACATTGTTGGATGAACCATTTGCAGAAGAGTACCCGTGGAGGCCAATCAGCTGCTGATAGTGCCTGCACACGCTGTACATGGTACGGAAACAACTGGTTCTCCCGTAGCACTCTCCATACAGTGACGTGGTCAACGTTACCTTGTACAGCAGCAATTTCTCTGACGCTGGCATTAGGGTTATCGTCAACTGCACGAAGAATTGCCTCGTCCATTGCAGGTGTCCTCGTCGTTCTAGGTCTTCCCCAGTCGCGAGTCATAGGCTGGAATGTTCCGTGCTCCCTAAGACGCCGATCAAATGCTTCGAACATATTCCTGTCGGGACACCTTCCTTCTGGAAATCTGTCTCGATACAAACGTACCGCGCCACGGCTATTGCCCCGTGCTAATCCATACATCAAATGGGCTTCTGCCAACTCCGCATTTGTAAACATTGCACTGACTGCAAAACCACGTTCGTGATGAACACTAAACTGTTGATGCTACGTACTGATGTGCTTGATGCTAGTACTGTAGAGCAATGAGTCGCAACACAAGCACCGAAGTAAACATTACCTTCCTTCAATTGGGCCAACTGGCTGTGAATCGAGGAAGTACAGTACATACTGACGAAACTAAAATGAGCTCTAACATAGAAATTAAGCGTTTCCGGACACATGTCCACATAACACATTTTCTTTATTTGTGTGTGAGGAATGTTTCCTGAAAGTTTGGCCGTACCTTTTTGTAACACGCTGTATACAGAGAACAACAGCGGTCGTATGACACTTCCCTGGGGCACTCCTGACGATACCTTTGTCTCTGATGAACACTTGCTGCCGAGGAGAAAATACTGGTCTCTATTATTTAAGAAGTCTTCGAGTCACTCACATGTCTGTGAACTTAGTCCATATGCTCCCACAATATCTACATTGAGCCTCAGCTTTTCCCTTTTCAGATTTTTTGTAGCTTCCCTTCTACGTTCAAACTTCTGACACCCCGCGCCCCGACTCATAGAACATCATCCTTTCGTTGGTTATTCAATCTGTTTTATATACGAGGGTCACTCCAAAACAAATGCACACTATTTTTGTAAAAATACAGTTTTCATTCTGCATGTGTGAAAGTTTTACAGTGTGTAGATACATCCTTCCCGCTTGTTTTCAATCTTAGTTTAGCCTGTTCCAGTGAGTGGCGCTGTCACAGCATGTCTTCGAGATGGGTGCTACACTTGACGTTCGTCAGAAGAAACGTGCTGTCATAGAATTCCTGTGCTGTGAAAACGAGACAGTGGGAAACATCCACGAGAGGTTGAAAAAGGTGTATGGAGATGCTGCTGTCGATCGCAGTAAGGGAAGCAGATTACGTGATGAAAGCGGGCACGGCAATATTGAGGATTGTCCTCGCAGCGGCAGGCCTCGTACTGCACACACTCCAGACAATGTGCAGAGAGTTAACGAATTGGTGACTGCTGACAGACGCATCACAGTGAACGAATTGTCGCGCTACGTTGGGATAGGGGAAGGAAGAGTTTGCAGAATACTGAAAGTGTTGGCGTTAAAAAAGGTTTGTTCCCGGTGGGTTCCCAGGATGTTGACAGTGGCTCACAAAGAAACAAGAAAAACGGTATGCAGCGAACTTCTGGAACAGTACGAGAATGGTGGAGATGAATTTCTTGGAAGAATTGTGACAGGTGATGAAACATGGTTCCATCATTTTTCACCGGAGACGAAGATGCAATGAATGGAGTGGCATCATGAAAATTCACCCAAGGAAAAAAAAAATTCAAAACCACACCTTCTGCTGGAAAAGTTATGGCTACGGTGATTTTCGATTCCGAAGAACTCTTGCTTGTGGACATCGTGCCAAGTGGAACCACCACAAATTCTGATGCATATGTCACGACACTGAAGAAACTTCAAGCTCGACTGAGTCGTGTTCGACCACATCGGCAAAAGCAGGATGTTTTGCTGGCGCACGACAATGCACGGCCACATGTCAGTCAAAAAACCGTGGAAGCGATCACAAAACTCGGATGGACAACACTTCAACACCCGCCTTACAGTCCTGACCTGGCTCCATGTGACTATCATCTCTTTGGGAAACTGAAAGACTCTCTTCGTGGGACAAGGTTTGAAGATGATGACTCCCTTGTGCGTGCTGCCAAACAGTGGCTCCAGCAGGTTGGTCCAGAATTTTACCCTGCGGGTATACAGGCGCTGGTTCCAAGATGGTGTCAGGCAGTTGAGATGGATGGAAATGTTGAGAAATGAAAATATTGTTCCTAAAGGATGTATCTACACACTGTAAAACTTTCAAACATATAGAATAAAAGATGGACTTAAAAAAAAATAGTGTGCATTTCTTTTGGTGTGACCCTCGTAATTTGTTCCAGACTGGAATACCACTCCTAGGTTCATCAAAGTGGCTGGACCATCTCAGCCGGAGAGTGCACTTTGATTGCACCTTCCCACCCCCGCGCTGCAATTACAACGTCACGAACGCAGCTCAGGCGTTGAAAATGCCAGCCGGGAGGCGGTGGGTCGATTCGGCGCGTCTCTTCGCCCTTGGGACGGACACACATTTACATGCGTGGTGTGCCGGCTCTCCATTACCTGAGATCGGCGTCTACCTCGGGGCGGTCTTCGTCTGACCGGCGATACCTGTATACCTGTATACCTGTGGCTGCCCATGACAAATACGGCGTCGCCGCCGCTCTGTTATTACCGCCTGCGCCCGCTATTAATTCGGGTAACTGAACCTCCACCTCATTTGTGCCGTAAGAGATTTCCTCCCCACCGGAGAATTCCGAACGCTGGCGGTGCACTCCGTTTCCTTCTCCCGTCTCCACCCATCGTGGACCGAGGAAAATATCGCCGCGAGCTGTCGGCTCATCAACGTCTTCCCGTACTGCGCCTACCGAAAAACGAAACACCCCGCGATCTGAAGTGGTCATATTCTGCCTCACAATAACGATTGAATGCCTTAATGCTTAACTAATATGACTGCGGTATTAATGCCCTGAAAATACAATACTGGCCATTAAAATTGCTACACCAAGAAGAAATGCAGATGATAAACCGGTTTTCATTGGACAAATATATTATACTAGAACTGACATGTGATTACATTTTCACGCAATTTAGGTACCCAGAACAACCACCACTGGCCGTAATAACGGCCTTGATACGACTGGGCTTTGAGTTAAAAC
This sequence comes from Schistocerca nitens, assembly GCF_023898315.1. Classification (NCBI taxonomy): domain Eukaryota; kingdom Metazoa; phylum Arthropoda; class Insecta; order Orthoptera; family Acrididae; genus Schistocerca; species Schistocerca nitens. The sequence continues at coordinate 94,025,712 of NC_064625.1, read as the reverse complement.
AGAGCTCGGATGGCGCGTACAGGTACAGCTCCCCACGCAGGCTCAAACACGATACCACAGTTCATCAAGAGTAATGACTGGCGTACTGTGGCAAGCCAGTTGCTCGGCCACCATTGACCAGACGTTTTCAATTGGTAAGAGATCTGGAGAATGTGCTGGCCAGGGCAGCAGTCGAACATTTTCTGTATCCAGAAAGGCCCGTATAGGACCTGCATCATGCGGTCGTGCATTATCCTGCTGAAATGTAGAGTTTCGCAGCGAGCGAATGAAGGGTAGAGCCACGGGTCGTAAGACATCTAAAATGTTACGTCCACTGTTCAAAATGCTGTCAATGCGAACAAGAGGTGACCGAGACGTGTAACCAATGGCACCCCATACCATCCCATCACACCGGGTGATACGCCAGTATGGCGATGACGAATATGCGCTTCCAATGTGCGTTCACCGCGGTGTCGCCAAACACGGATGCGACCATCACGATGCTGTAAACAGAACCTGGATTTATCCGAAAAAATGTTTCGCCATTCGTGCACCCAGGTTCGTCGTTGAGTACACCATCGCAGGCGCTCCTGTGATGCAGCGTCGATGGTAACAGCAGCCACGGTCTCCGAGCTGATAGTCCATGCTGCTGCAAACGTCGTCGAACTGTTCTTGCAGATAGTTGTTGTGTTGCAAACGTCCCCATGTGTTGACTCAGGGATCGAGACGTGGCTGCACCATCCGTTACAGCCATGCGCGTATAATGCCTGTTATCTCGACTGCTAATGATACGAGGCCGTTGGGAACCAGCACGGCGTTCCGTATTACCCTCCTGAACCCACCGATTCCATATTCTGCTAACAGTCATTGGATCTCGACCAAAGCGAGCAGCAGTGTCGCGGTACGATAAACCGCAATCGCGATAGGCTACAATCCGACCTTTATCAAAGTCGGAAACGTGATGTTACGCATTTCCCTCCTTACACGAGGCATCACAACTACGTTTCACCAGGCAACACCGGTTAACTGCTGTTTGTGTATGAGAAATCGGTTGGAAACTTTCGTCGTGTCAGCACATAGTAGGTGTCACCACCGGCGCCAACCTTGTGTGAATGCACTGAAAAGCTAATCATTTTCCTATCACAGCTTCTTCTTCGTGTCGGTTAAATTTCGCGTCTTTAGCAAATCATCTTCGTGGTGTAGCAATTCTAATGGCCAGTAGTGTACTACGCAGGTGGCCATAATGTTTTGGCTCATCAGTGTATTTGGGATGCAATTACAATGAAGTAAATACCCCTAGCTGCATACAGGCGTTGATGTAAGTCAACGGGGACAGTTGGAAATGTATGCCCCGACCGGGACTCGAACCCAGGATCTCCTGCTTGCATGGCAGACGCTCTATGCATCTCAGCCACCGAGGACACAGAGGAGACTGCGACTGCAGGGCACGCCTCCCGTGAGATCCACATTCCCAACTTATCGTCCCGCACTATATTCACAGTGCCCCTGCCCATTATACTCATTACTCGCGGATTTTTACCGATTCCCGTAAGAGTTCGGGCACTGTTTGTGCATCCGCACAGAAGAAGATGGTCAAATGGCCGGTGAGCCTTATATATATATATATATATGGTATCTGTTCTTTCGGACATGTCCGAAAGCAGATACCATCGGTGACCATAGCTCGTTAGAATTAAATTAGAATGAAATGAATACCCGTAGCAGCATACAACGTTTGACATGTAAGCAGGAGATCCCGAGTTCGTGTCCCGGTCGGGGCACACATTTCCAACTGTCCCCGTTGACTTATATCAACGCCTGCATGCAGACATGTGCATGGGAGCACGCTGAAGAGCATACATTGCCGTAGATGGTGATTACAAACCCTATTGTGAACAATATCTTGCTTTTTGCGATGTCCAGGGTTCCATCATAAATCGCGGCGACTTCATGTATTATCCTTGAATAAAAGTGTCATGTTTGTTGGTCTCATTAATATTCCTTTCAGTTACCTTCTGCTCTATACTGTATCGGTTCTTCCTGTCTATGGTCCAAGTTTCATCGAGCTACCATATTGGCAGTGACACTTGATGGGAAAATTATTTTCGTTCTTACATTTTGAGCAATTTTATAGTAATGCATATGTTGCTATTGTGATCTTCAGTCCTGAGACTGGTTTGATGCAGCTCTCCGTGCTACTCTATCCTGTGCAAACCTCTTCATCTGCAAGTAGCTACCTTAACCTACATCCTTCTGAATCTGCTTACTGTATTCATCTCTTGGTCTCCCACTACGACCTCCAATCCCCCCCCCCCCCCCCACACACACACACAAACACGCTTCCCCCCAATACTAAACTGGCGACCCTTTGATGTCTCAGAACGTGTCCTACCAACCAATCCGTTCTTCTACTCAAATTGTGCCAGAAATTCCTCTTCTCCCCAATTCTATTCAATACCTCTTCATTAGTTATGTGATGTACCCATCTAATCTTAGACATTCTTCTGTAACATCACATTTCAAATGCTTCTGTTCTGTTCTTGTCTAGACTGTTAATCGTCCATGTTTCACTTCCATAAAATACTTTCTGAAAGGACTTCCTGACACTTAAATCTATACTCGATGTTTACAAATTTCTCCTCTTCAGGAACGCTTTACTTGCCAGAGCCGATCTTCATTTTATATCCTCGCTCCCCAAATAACAAAACTCATCTACTAGTTTAAGTGTATCGTTTCCAAATCTAATTCCCTCAACATCACCTGATGTAATCCTACTACATTTCATTATTCTTGTTTCACCTTTGTTAATGTTCCTCTTATATCCTTGTTTCAAGACGCTGCCCATTCGGTTCAACTACCCTTCCAGGTCCTTAGAATTGCAATGTCATCGGCAAACCTCAACGTTTTTATTTCTTCTCCCTGGATTTTAATTCCTACTCCAAATTTTTCTTTTGTTTCTTTTACTGCTTGGTCAGTATACAAATTGAATAACATAGGGGAAATGCTACAGCCCTCTCTCAGTCCCTTCTCACAACTGTTTCCCTTTCGTTCCGCTCGACTGGTTTCTGTACAAATTATAAATAGCCTTTCGATCGCTGTATTTTACCTCTGCCACCTTTAGAATTTGAAAGAGGGTATTCCAGTCAAAAGCTGCGTAATGCATATACAGCGTTTTATAAATTTCAGTTTCATTAACAGTGTGTTAAATAATGTTTTGCATAATGTGAGCAGTTACGCTTAACCGCACGGCAGCAGCAGTACAGAATGAATCAAATGTACAAAAGAAGTTAAGTGGATAAGAGCAAACATATTGTCTCTAGCAAAAGATATTCTCCGTGACGTTATCTGTCACCCATAGACGTTTATCGCAAAGAATTTGAAATGTCCGGTATGTGATCATGTGAAGACACACGGTCTGTTGGACACTTGTATGCGGAACACGAGATTTTCCGTTAATTTTCTACAGATACAGTACAGACATTATTCACATAATCTGAGGGTCTAACTAACTAGTTTTCACGTCTCTGATATTTATTCACATCTTCAAATGGTTCCATTTAAAAATAATGTCCTCGAACGTGCCGCGTTTTGCTATCACTGTATTTCAGTCATAGATAGAATAACCTGCCTTCAGCAGTGAAGGCAGTTTCTTATTTTTACCAGATTCAAAGTCTCTTACGAACTCATAAGTTAATCCTCACGGTACTAGAGGTGGTGGGGGGGTGGGGAGGAAGTACTTTATTCCCACCTTTCGAAAATATTGCAACCTAGTCATGTGCTTTATATATATTAAAATTTAAGAAAATATTTTTTAGCTTTTAATGATTTCTTATAGTACATTCCACAAATGTTTTGATTTTTTTAATAAAACGTAACACAAAAATTTAAGTCTTAATCTGACTTTTCGCAAGAAATGTTTTTTTCTGGACCCTTCTAACACATTTAAATATCTTCAAACAGTGCGTTGTGACTAAAACTCAACTATAATTAACGAAAACTGTATCTTCTTTTAATTTTCTTGAGTGGTGGCCAAAAAGTACACCCCGCCCCCCTCTTGAATACATTAAGCAAAATGCGTTGGTATGGCTAAAGTTGTGGTAGGAGCTATGTTCAGCTTCTGGAGTCTAGTTAACATCAGTATCTGTTTGGAAAGGTTGTTGTTAATAAAAGTGAACAATTAACGAATTCCTTTGTGTGTGTAGAGTACTTCCCTCACGCCCCCCTCCTCCCCCCCCCCCGTCCTGGTAGCACGTGATGTAGAAAATAGCATTAAGTAGTAATACGCTTTCACAGTATCGATGATTCTGTTCAACTGCCTTTCCAAATCCTTTACCTATACACGTCACCAAATTTATGAAAAAGGCAGCAAAGAGAATGTCTTTGCTGTCTCCAGAGCAGTCACTGAATATTGCAGATAGCTTCGGTCATACATTCTTCAAACCTGTTCCCTCAATTATCCTGCCCTTCGAAAATGTTCTACTTCATAAATTCCGGTACGTCCTTATATACGTATAATTACGGTGGACCCGAGCCATTCGGGTCTTACTGTATTCCGTTTCCCTTCTCTTCCGCCTTCTCCTCCTGCTTGACCCCACGTTTTTTTTTCCTTTATTCCCTTTGTCAGACTCGACTATTGGAAGTCCGTGTCGTCTTCAAATATTAACCTCGTCCTTGAGCCTGTCTAGGCAGTTTAAGTATCTGTATCGATATATCGCTTGGTCCACTGCCTGGGGAGTTGGTGGAGGGGGAGAGAGTGGGGAAGGGATGGATAGTCAGAAACTCGCCTGATTGGTTGCAATTTGTCCGCGTCACCGGCTTGTCCGACCAATAGCCGTTATTAGCGGTCGCAGAGCGGGAGGTACACGCGCTCACGCGGGCATCGATTGCAGGATCGAAAAAAGGGCGAAACAAAAACGAGAAGAAAGGAACGATTACCGGTACGCGCCGCGGTCTGTCATTACGGCGCGACCGGTGCCTGGGGAGATTACAGGCGCGCCGGCCGAGTCGAATACCAAATTATTGGCCGCGCGGCAAGCGCCTCTGTTCCTTCGCTCGGCTCAGCTTTTTTGGTCATCGGGGAGCGCCGATGATTGGTGCTGGTTAATATTCCGGGCCTTCGGTGGGCGGCCGGCTCGATTTCCCGAAATTATACCTGCGAGCTGGAGGTTCCCCTACCACCGGGCCTAACGAGTAAATGATTGGACGCGGCGCGGACCAGCGTCTTGTATCGGAACGCCCGGATAATTCCTGTGGGAGTCGGCATGGCCAGCCGCTGTCGGGCGTTCGCTCCATCTGTAACCACCGCCTCCATCTGCATCTGTGTAGCCCGCGAGCTGCGATATTTTACAGGGCGTACTTAGTGACGTTAATGCAGAGGCGAGAGAGCATAGGTGGGAAGGGTAAACTGAAGGCTTCATGAGAGGGAAGATTTGTCTAATGTGATAGAAGAAAAAACAGGAGTCGATTTAGAAGAGATAGGGAATCTAGTATTAGAATCAGAATTTAAGAGAGCTTTGGAGGACTTACGGCCAAGTAAGTCAGATCAGGCAGATCACATTCCATCAGAATTTCTAAAATCATTGAGAGAATGGCAACAAGATGACTAATCACGTTGGTGTGTAGAATGTATGAGTCTGGAGATATAGGAGGGTGAGTCAAATGAAAACCTTAAACTTGTAATAACAAATCGAAATTTCGCGCCGTCATCCTGTAAGTTGGTAAGCGTGCTACAGACAGCGTGCAGAATGGCCTGTAGGTGGCACCATATTGCAGATGAACACATACCGTCGCAGTATCAGTATAAAGATGGCCGCCCCACTTGCGACTTGCACCAGGGAAGAACAGCGTTCTGTTATTCGGTTTTTGCGTAGTGAAGGTGTGAAACCTATTGTAATTCATCGACGAATGAAGGTTCAGTACGGTGTTGCATGTGTGTCACTGCAGCAAGTCTACGAATGTAGTAGGAAGTTCGCAAATGGTGTGGCTTCAGTGGAAGATGCTCCTCGTCCAGGTCAGGCACAACGAGTTGTGTCTCCACAGAACATTGCAGCAGTTGAAGCCATAGTGAAGGAAAACCGCCGAGTGACACTGAATTACACTGCAGCATGTTTACAGATTAGTCATGGGTCAGCACACCACATTGTGCATGGTGTGACCCAGTTTCACGAAGTGTCTCTAAGATAGGTGCCACGGCAGCTGACTCCTGAAATGAGAGAACGACGTGTTGATGCTTGTGAAGAACTTCTTCGGTGCTTTGAACGAAGAGGTGATGGCTTCCTCGCAAGAATTGTTACTGGGGACGAAACCTGGGTTCACTTCCACCAACCGGAAACGAAGAGAGCGAGCATGGAATGGCGCCATTCCTCATCACCAAAACCAAAGAAGTTTCGAACAGAACCATCAGCAGAGAAGGTTATGATGACTCTGACTCTCTTTTGGGACGAAAAAGGCGTCATTTTGGAGCATTACATGCCTAGAGGGACGACTGTCACCAGTGCATCATAAACACATCTCCTAAAAAATCATCTGCGGCCTCCAATCAAAACAAAGCCACGTGGACTGCTGTCAGCAGATGTAGTTTTGCAACATGACAATGCAAGGCCCCAAACTGCCAGTACAACAATTGCAACAATCACAGACCTGCATTTTGAGTGTCTTCCTCATCCACCATACTCACCAGATCTTGCCCCAAGCGATTTCCGTAGGTTTGGACCACTAATAGACGCAATGGGAGGAAAGAAGTTCTATTCTGACGCCACGCGGTGTATGAGTGGTTGCGCGGACTACCAAAAGAGTTTTTTTCTAAAGGAATTTATGCACTTTGTAAGCGCTGGAGGACTTGCATTGAGCGTGGGGGAGATTATGTTGAAAAATGATACAGCTTTGTACCACTTCTGAACAATAAGTAATATTTTAAAAAATTAAGGTTTTCATTTGACTCACCCTCGTACCATCTGACTTTCGAAAAAAATATCATCCACACAATATCGAAAACTGCAAAAGTTGACAAGTGTGAGAATTATCGCACAATCAGCTTAACAATTCATACATCCAAGAGGCTGACAATAATAATATACAGAAGAATGGAAAAGAACATTGAGAGGATCAGTTTTTCTTTAGGAAAGGTAAGGGCACCAGAGACATAATTCTTTCTTTAGGAAAGGTAAGGACACCAGAGACATAATTCTGACGTTTCAGTTGGTAATTAAATGAATACTAAAGAAAAATTATGAAACGTTCATAGAATTTGCCGACCTGGAAAAAGCGTTCGACAATGTGAAATGGTGCAAGATGTTCAAATTCTCAGAAAAATTGAAGTAAACTGTAGGGAGAGATGGGTAATATAGAACATTTACAAGAGCCAAGAGGGAATGATAAGAGTGGAGGACAAACAACGAAGTGCTCTGGTTATAAAGGGTGTAAGACAGGAATATAGTCTTTCGCCTCTATTGTTCAATCTGTACATCGAAGAAGCAATGATAGAAATAAAAGAAAGGTTCGGGAGTGGAATCAAAATTCAAGGTGATATGGTATCAATGGCACGATTCGCTGATGACATTGCTATCCTGAGAGAAAGTGAGGAAGAATCACATGATCTGCTGGATGGAATAAACAGTCTAATTAGATGATATCGGTTGAGAGTAAATCGAAGAAACAAGGAAGTAATGGGAAGTAGCAGAAATGAGAACAGCGAGAAACTTAACATCAGGATTGATGGTCACAAAGTAGATGAAGTTAAGGAAATCTATTACCTAGGCAGTAAAATAGCCAATGACGAACGGAGTAAAAAAATGGCTCTGAACACTATGAGACTTAACTTCTGAGGTCATCAGTCCCGTAGAACTTAGAACTATTTAAACCTAAGTAACCTAAGTTTGGTTGGTTGGTTGTTTGGGGAAGGAGACCAGACAGCGTGGTCATCGGTCTCATCGGATTAGGGAAGGATGGGGAAGGAAGTCGGCCGTACCCTTTCAGAGGAACCATCCCGGCATTTGCCTGGAGTGATTTAGGGAAATCACGGAAAACCTAAATCAGGATGGCCGGACGCGGGATTGAACCGTCGTCCTCCCGAATGCGAGTCCAGTGTCGAACCACTGCGCCACCTCGCTCGGTAACTAACCTAAGGACATCACACACATCCATGCCCGAGGGAGGTTTCGAACCTGCAACCGTAGCAGTCGCGCGGTTCCGGACTGAAGGGCCTAGAACCGCTCGGCCACCGCGGCCGGTGACGAACGGAGTAAGGAAGACATCAAAAGCAGAGTAGCACTGGTAAAAAGGACATTCCTGGCCAAGAGAAGTCTACTAGTATCAAAGATCGGCCTTAATTTCAGGAAGAAATTTGTGAGAATGTAGGTTTGGTGCACAGCATTGTATGGTAGTGAAACATGGACCGTGGGAAAACCGGAACAGAAGAGAATCGAAGCATTTGAGATGTGGTGCTACACAAAATTGGGTTGAATGATAAGGTAAGGACTGAAGAGGTTCTGTGCAGAATCGGAGAGGAAAGGTGTATGTGGAAAACACTGATAAGGATAAGGGACAGGACATGTGTTAAGATGTGAGAGAATGACTTCCATGGTACTAGAGAGAGCTATATAGGGCAAAAATTGTAGAGTAAGACAAAGATTGGAATACATTCATCAAATAATTGAGAACGTAGGTTGCAAGTGGTACTGTGAGATGAAGAGGTTCGCACAGGAGAGGAATTCGTGGCGAGCCGCATCAAATCAGACAAAAAAAAAAAAATACTTAGTGCATGAGTCTTTATCCCCACATATCGTAGTAATCACAGCGATTGATGTGTGCTGAAGGGAGCAATGCCAGGTGCACTTAAAAAGAAACGAGCGGGAACCTCTAAAATAAAAACCGCTGCCTACGGAAGAAAGTCCCAATGTCCCCGCTAGAGGGGCAAGGGCGCACTCCCAAGTGAGACGGAAGGGGGGACCATCTAGGTCCACAAGAAAGACAGGCTGTGGCGCGTAATTAACAGCTCACGACACTGCAGGTCTTACAAATGGCTCAGACGAATTTAATAATTCTTAACTGCGCGCTTAAATGAATACAAGCCCTCGATAGCACACGGCAAAGTTAAGATCTCCGGGGTGCTTTCGTAAGGGCGTTCAATAATGCAATACGGCACAGAGAATGCTCCACTGAACAATTTTGAGGTAGGGAACCTGGGGTCGCAGAAGCAAGCTTATGGAGATATGGAAGTAAATTTGTACGCAACTCTGACTAGCATTACCATCTTCCAGATTATTCACAACTATTGTATGCATTGTATTGTATGTTAACCGGGGACCTAGAAACGACGGAGAGGCTTCGCCCGCGCCGCAGCCGCTGTGGCCCACATCCCCACGACGACTACCGCAGTCAACTTCACCCCTCCGCCGCCCCACACCGAACCCAGGCTTATTGTGCGGTTCGGCCCCCGGTGGACCCCCCCCCAGGGAACGTCTCACACCAGAACTTGTTTGCACAGCAATCGCCGACATAGTGTAACTGAGGCGGAATAAGGGGAACCAGCCCGCATTCGCCGAGGCAGATGGAAAACCGCCTAAAAACCGTCCACAGACTGGCCGGCTCACCGGACCGCGACACAAGCCCGCCGGGCGAATTCGTGCCGGGGACCAGGCGCTCCTTCCCAGTCCGGAAAGCCGTGCGTTAGACCGCACGGCCAACCGGGCGGGTTTATTTACAACTAACATGCGCGTAGGTTTACACGTTCTGTCCTGTTTATTTACATGGACATTCTTTATTTCCTGCAAGGAAACAAGAAGGGTGGGCGTGATTACTGGGGAGTCGTGAGGCAGGTTTTGTTTACTTTACTTGTCGATAAGGTGGCTTTGTTGCATCGTACTTACATGGCGCCATGACAGACGTGCTATGAATCAACTCACTGCTATCCAGAGACGTGCAGTACAAGACGATGGAGCAATAGCGGTAGAGCTTCACAGAAATCACTGGCGTACACCTCGTGTAGCGGGAAGTACGTTGCAATGCTCTCTCTGCTGAAAGGCTGTACAGGGAACGATTTCCTATCGGGCATCATTCGTCACGAGAAGTATTTGTCTCGATCGACGAATGCAGGTGACTGGTTCATTGAAAAGAAGAAACTAGGGACCTGGCAACATGAGGACCACTCGCACACCCGATTTTTAAGAGGAGGTGTTGGAATATGTCGCCGAGGACCTCACTACTAGTACTCGTCGTATTGCTCGTGAAATGGGTGCTGCACGTACTAGCGTGTGGAGACTGCTCCACAAACAACAATTACGCCCATATCACCCACTACGACTCCATGCAATTCTTCTGACTGCAACAAGGATCGTATTGTGTCAGTGAGTGCACCAACAGTGGACTGATCGATTTCCGCCAAGTTGTGCTGTTTACTGATGAGGCCTCATTTGATGGAGATGGTATTTCGAACAGCATTAATAGCCATGTATGATATGAGAAAAACCCTCATGCTGTTTTAGGGTCGCAACATCAAGTACACTTTGCCGTGTATATCTGAGCCGGCATTGTAGGCGTCAATCTCATTGGACCATATCTTCTACCAGCCCGTCTGAATGGCCACCTTTACTTGAGGTTCGCTCAAAGAGTTCTGCCTGAGTTGCTGGAGAACGTACCCCTTGGCTGTTCGTGAGAGGATGTGAATGCAACAAGACGATGCACCACCTCACTTCAGTGTTGATATCCGCAACCATTTCGGTGCTGTATTTCCTGGTCGCTGGATTCAAACTGCAGTTCCTGTTCCATGGCCTTCGAGGTCACTTGACCTGAACCCCCTTCATTATTTCCTATGGGGACATCTAAAGTTACTTGTGTATGAGACCCAAGTGGATACGGAGATGGAAATAGTTGCCAGAAGTGTAGCCGCCTGCGATGTGATGCGAAACACACAAGTGTAAGTAGGCTGTTTAGGTTTTTTATGTTGGTAACGCCACGTAGCGCTCTGTATGAAAATGACTGACTGTGCTGTGTGCAATCTGTGGCTGGTTGGCATTGTTAGAATATTCACTATTGTAGTGTTGGCCAGTTGGGTGTGAACAGCGCGTAGCGTTGCGCAGTTGCAAATGAGCCGCCAGCAGTGGTGGATGTGGGGAGAGAGATGGCAGAATTTTGAGAGCGGACGATCTGGACGTGTGTACATCAGAAAGAGTAAATTTGTAATATTGGATATCATGCCGCGACAGCGTGGACGTGAACCGTATGTGCAATTGACGGACTTTGAGCGAGGGCGTATAGTGGGCATGCGGGAGGCCGGGTGGACGTACCGCCGAATTGCTCAACACGTGGGGCGTGAGGTCTCCACAGTACATCGATGTTGTCGCCAGTGGTCGGCGGAAGGTGCACGTGCCCGTCGACCTGGGACCGGACCGCAGCGACGCACGGATGCACGCCAAGACCGTAGGATCCTACGCAGTGCCGTAGGGGACCGCACCGCCACTTCCCAGCAAATTAGGGACACTGTTGCTCCTGGGGTATCGGCGAGGACCATTCGCAACCGTCTCCATGAATCTGGGCTACGGTCCCGCACACCGTTAGGCCGTCTTCCGCTCACGCCCCAACATCGTGCAGACCGCCTCCAGTCGTGTCGCGACAGGCGTGAATGGAGGGACGAATGGAGACGTGTCGTCTTCAGCGATGAGAGTCGCTTCTGCCTTGGTGCCAATGATGGTCGTATGCGTGTTTGGCGCCGTGCAGGTGAGCGCCACAATCAGGACTGCATACGACCGAGGCACACAGGGCCAACACCCGGCATCATGGTGTGGGGAGCGATCTCCTACACTGGCCGTAGTACACCACTGGTGATCGTCGAGGGGACACTGAATAGTGCACGGTACATCCAAACCGTCATCGAACCCATCGTCCTACCATTCCTAGACCGGCAAGGGAACTTGCTGTTCCAACAGGACAATGCACGTCCGCATGTATCCCGTGCCACCCAACGTGCTCTAGAAGGTGTAAGTCAACTACCCTGGCCAGCAAGATCTCCGGATCTGTCCCCCATTGAGCATGTTTGGGACTGGATGAAGCGTCGTCTCACGCGGTCTGCACGTCCAGCGCGAACGCTGGTCCAACTGAGGCGCCAGGTGGAAATGGCATGGCAAGCCGTTCCACAGGACTACATCCAGCATCTCTACGATCGTCTCCATGGGAGAATAGCAGCCTGCATTGCTGCGAAAGGTGGATATACACTGTACTAGTGCCGACATTGTGCATGCTCTGTTGCCTGTGTCTATGTGCCTGTGGTTCTGTCAGTGTGATCATGTGATGTATCTGACCCCAGGAATGTGTCAATAAAGTTTCCCCTTCCTGGGACAATGAATTCACGGTGTTCTTATTTCAATTTCCAGGAGTGTATATATATTATGACTTTTGAACGCTATTATGGTAAATACATTGTTTGTTCTCCATCAAAATCTTTCATTTGCTAAGTATGCCTGTAAGTAGTTAGTGCCTTCAGTAGTTAGAATCTTTTATTTAGCTGGCAGTAGTGGCGCTCGCTTTATTGCAGTAGTTCGAGTAACGAAGATTTTTGTGAGGTAAGTGATTCATGTCCGCAGCTCGTGGTCGTGCGGTAGCGTTCTCGCTTCCCACGCCCGGGTTCCCGGGTTCGATTCCCGGCGGGGTCAGGGATTTTCTCTGCCTCGTGATGACTGGGTGTTGTGTGCTGTCCTTAGGTTAGCTAGGTTTAAGTAGTTCTAAGTTCTAGGGGACTGATGACCATAGATGTTAAGTCCCATAGTGCTCAGAGCCATTTGAACCATTTTGAAGTGATTCATGAAAGGTATAGGTTATTGTCAGTCAGGGCCATTCTTTTGTAGGAATTATTGAAAGTCAGATTGCATTGCGCTAAAAATATTGTGTGTCAGTTTAGTGTTGATCACGATAAGTATAGAGCTTGCTAAGTATGCCTATCAGTAGTTAGTGCCTTCAGTAGTTAGAATCTTTTATTTAGATGGCAGTAGTGGCGCTCGCTTTATTGCAGTAGTTCGAGTAATAAAGATTTTTGTGAGGTAAGTGATTCATGTCCGCAGCTCGTGGTCGTGCGGTAGCGTTCTCGCTTCCCACGCCCGGGTTCCCGGGTTCGATTCGCGGCGGGGTCAGGGATTTTCTCTGCCTCGTGATGACTGGGTGTTGTGTGCTGTCCTTAGGTTAGCTAGGTTTAAGTAGTTCTAAGATCTAGGGGACTGATGACCATAGATGTTAAGTCCCATAGTGCTCAGAGACATTTGAACCATTTTGAAGTGATTCATGAAAGGTATAGGTTATTGTCAGTCAGGGCCATTCTTTTGTAGGAATTATTGAAAGTCAGATTGCATTGCGCTAAAAATATTGTGTGTCAGTTTAGTGTTGATCACGATAAGTATAGAGCTTGCTAAGTATGCCTATCAGTAGTTAGTGCCTTCAGTAGTTAGAATCTTTTATTTAGATGGCAGTAGTGGCGCTCGCTTTATTGCAGTAGTTCGAGTAACAAAGATTTTTGTGAGGTAAGTGATTCATGTCCGCAGCTCGTGGTCATGCGGTAGCATTCTCGCTTCCCACGCCCGGGTTCCCGGGTTCGATTCCCGGCGGGGTCAGGGATTTTCTCTGCCTCGTGATGACTGGGTGTTGTGTGCTGTCCTTAGGTTAGCTAGGTTTAAGTAGTTCTAAGTTCTAGGGGACTGATGACCATAGATGTTAAGTCCCATAGTGCTCAGAGCCATTAGAACCATTTTGAAGTGATTCATGAAAGGTATAGGGTATTGTCAGTCAGGGCCATTCTTTTGTAGGAATTATTGAAAGTCAGATTGCATTGCGCTAAAAATATTGTGTGTCAGTTTAGTGTTGATCACGATAAGTATAGAGCGAAATGTCTGAGTACGTTCAGTTCTGCTTAGCTGTTTGAAAATCAAATAACGTAAGAGGTTTATCAGCACAGTAATTCATCACTTTTTCTAAGGGGACGTTTCACAAGGGATATTTGTCAGGGAGAGTCAGAATCTTGTTCGCCAGTATTACGTTTTGTATAAAGGTTGATGGGCGTCAGTTTCAGCAAATTTTGTGAGATACAATACAAATGGTAGCTTCATTGTGCCAATGATGGTATTTGCAGTTAACTGTAACTGACGTAAATAAAAAGTACAGAGCAATGTGATTTTATTGCTATTATCTACTTAAGTTGGCTTCTCCGACCCCATGTTCCCTGCCTCAAATTACTCAGTGGAACATTCTCTATGTCCTGTTTCATTTTTGCACGCTCTTACGGATCACCCTGTATAGCGACTATCTTTCATTGACATATCGATTTCCAGTGTGGCCTGCAGGTAGCTGAACGTTCGCAAAGTACGGCAGACATACCGCCAAGTGCGACGTCGTACGTTATCTCGAGGGTCCCAGAGCCCGTGTACATATCGATCGTTCAAAAACAGGCTCTAAGCACTATGGGACTTAACATTTGGTGTCATCAGTCCCCTAGACTGAGAACTACTTAAACCTACCTAACCTAAGGACATCACACACATCCATGCCCGAGGCAGGATTCGAACCTACGACCGTAGCAGCAGCGCGGTTTGGGACTGAAGCGCCTAGAACCGCTCGGCCACTCAGGCTACATATCGATCGTCCACAGCACTTACGAAGAAATCACGGCAAATGCCACAATCAGATTTCCTAGAAACTATGCTCAGTGGAAGAGGGGCCGGCTGGTCCCGGAAGAGGTTCGAGTCCTCCCTCGGGCATGGGTGTGTGTGTTTGTGCTTAGGATAATTTAGGTTAAGCAGTGTGTAAGCTTAGGGACTGATGACCTTAGCAGTTAAGTCCCATAAGATTTCACACAAATTTGAACGTTTGAACATCTATACATAGGCGTCTGGGAATCCGATTTGCTCCATTCGCCTAAGCAGGAGGCAATGTGTAACATTCATAGTTTGACCCTGTACTGTAGAATAGACGATCCTTCTGACCTCATAGTCGTCACACAGTGACTGCAATGGGTCTTCTGCAAAACATTTCCACTACGAACGTAGAAATGGAAGTACAATGGTCTTCACTGGTCAGCTTTTACAGAAGCATTTTCGACATTGTGGACGCGAATTGTTCCGCGACACTGCATCTACTGGATCCCCAATCCGTTTTCTTTGTTCCCTCCCTCAATGGTCCCATAGATCAGTACCAACTATTATTCTCGCCACGTTCAGGTCCATTACATTTCGATAGGGCCTTACGACACCAGTAAGCAATGCGCTTAGCAATTATTTCCAAACTCGGTTACCATTTGTATGTATTATCATCACTGAGCCACTAATGATGCCTTTCAACACTGAGTCTCATCAGGGCATGGTGTTTAATAAGCATCGTGCGGTAACGTTCTCGCTTCCCACGCCCGGGTTCCCGGGTTCGATTCCCGGCGGGGTCAGGGATTTTCTCTGCCTCGTGATGGCTGGGTGTTGTGTGCTGTCCTTAGGTTAGTTAGGTTTAAGTAGTTCTAAGTTCTAGGGGACTGATGACCATAGATGTTAAGTCCCATAGTGCTCAGAGCCATTTAATAAGCATCTCCATACGTTACTATTATTATTATTCTTTCTTTCTTTCTTTTCTCAGACGTTATGTCTGGTCAAAAATGGAAAGTGACGCTTACCTTGATCAAGCGTGACTTCCTTTTAACTGTACGGTATGTGTTATATTGCATTTAGGAACTTTCGGGTGACTGAACATGTATCAATAATTACGGAGTTCTGTAGTTGTATATATAAGTTTGGATGTAGCTGTATTGCATTGATGTACTGGTGGATATTGTGTGGTATGACTCGTGTAGTTGATAGTATAATTGGTACAATGTCAACTTTATCCCGATGCCACATGTCCTTGACTTCCTCAGCCAGTTGGATGTATTTTTCAATTTTTTTCTCCTGTTTTTTTTTTGTATATTTGTTGTATTTAGTATGGATATTTCGATTAGTTGTGTTAATTTCTTCTTTTTATTGGTGAGTATGATGTCAGGTTTGTTATGTGGTGTTGTTTTATCTGTTATAATGGTTCTGTTCCAGTATACTTTGTATTCATCATTCTCCAGTACATTTTGTGGTGCATACTTGTATGTGGGAACGTGTTGTTTTATAAGTTTATGTTGTAAGGCAAGCTGTTGATGTATTATTTTTGCTACATTGTCATGTCTTCTGGGGTATTCTGTATTTGCTAGTATTGTACATCCGCTTGTGATGTGATCTACTGTTCTATTATTATTATTATTATTATTATCGATGGAAATGTGGAAACATTACGTCAGTTTCCTGTAGGGAAACCGTGTAAATGTCGGGTACGCATGGCTTGTGAAACGGTGTAAGATAGATACTGCCTACAGGAAAATTAAAGAGACTTTTGGAGAAAAGAGAACCACTTGTATGAATATCAAGAGCTCAGATGGAAACCCAGTTCTAGGCAAAGAAGAGAAAGCAGAAAGGAGAAAGGAGTACATTGAGGGTCTGTACAAGGGTGATGTACTTGAGGACAATATTATGGAAATGGAGAGGATGTAGATGAAGATGAAATGGGAGATATAATACTGCGTGAAGAGTTTGACAGAGCACTGAAAGACCTGAGTCGAAACAAGGCCCCGGGAGTAGACAACATTCCATTAGAACTACTGATAGCCTTGGGAGAGCCAGCCCTGACACAACTCTACCAGCTGGTGAGCAAGACGTATGAGAGAGACGAACGGAAAAACTTCTACAGTCGACCTCGAGGAAGATCAATTTGGATTCCGTAGAAATATTGGAACACGGGAGACAATACGACCCTACGACTTATCTTAGATGAAGGACAGGCAAACCAACGTTTCTGGCATTTGTAAGCTTTGAGAAAGCTTTTCACAATGTTGACTGGAAGACTCTCTTTCAAATTCTGAACGTGGCAGGGCCAAAATATGGGGATAGAAAGGCTATTTACAATTTGTACAGAAACCAGATGGTAAAGAGTCGAGGGGCATGAAAGGGAATCAATGGTTGGGAATGGAGTGAGACAGGGTTGTAGCCTATCCCCGATGTTATTCAATCTGTATATTGAGCAAGCAGTAAAGGAAACAAAAGAAAAATTCGGAGTAGGTATTAAAATCCATGGAAAAGGAATAAAAACTTTGAGGTTCGCCGATGACATTGTAATTATATCAGAGACATAAAAGGACCTGGAAGAGCAGCTGAACGGAATGGACAGTGTCTTGAAAGGAGGATATAAGATGAACATCAACAAAAGCAAAACGAGGATAATGGAATGTAGTCGGATTAAATCGGGTGATGCTGAGGGTATTAGATTAGGAAATGAAACGCTTAAAGTAGAAGTGAGTTTTGCTATTTGGGGAGCAAAATAACTGATGATGGTTGAAGCAGAGAGGATATAAAATGTAGACTGGCAATGGCAAGGAAAGCTTTTCTGAAGAAGAGAAATTTGTTAACATCGAGTGTAGATTTAAGTGTCAGGAAGTCATTTCTGAAAGTATTTGTATGGATTGTAGCCATGTACGGAAGTGAAAGGTGGACGATAAATAGTGTGGACAAGAAGAGAAATGTGGTGCTACAGAAGAATGCTGAAGATTAGGTGTATATATCATGTAACTAATGAGGAGGTATTGAATAGAATTAGGGAGAAGAGAAATTTGTGGCAAACCTTGACTAGAAGAAGGGATCTGTTGCTAGGACATGTTCTGAGGCATCAAGGGATCAACAATTTAGTATTGGAGGGCAGCGTGGAGGGTAAAAATCATAGAGGGAGGCCAAGAGATGAATACGCTAAGCAGATTCAGAAGGATGTAGGTTTCAGTGGGTACTGGGAGATGAAGAAGCTTGCACAGGATAGAGTAGCATGGACAGCTGCATCAAACCAGTCTCTGGACTGAAGACGACAACAACAACAACAACAACAAAAATGGCAAAATAAAATTTGCAAATAAAGAAAAGGGCACTTCGACTCAAAAAGAACGCTTGACCTCCCGCATGCTAACCTAAAACGCTATACACTGAACCAACTGCACAGAATTACCGCCATATGTTGACAGTGGTAATTACCGTACATGTGCTTACAGTGTTGCCAGATTGTCAATTTTCAACGTCCAGTTGTTTGTAATTCACAAAATTCTACAGTTTTATTCCAATCTTTATGACATTTTGCATACTTTACCTTCCAACATCTCTTAATCTGACTTGAAACGTGTATGTACTTAATGGACAAACGGAAATGGTTGTTACTAACAATCTCTGAAAGTTCTTAACCGATTTATTTCAAATTTCTACACGATCTTCTAATGAACATTTCGGCGGACTTAAAGGAGAAACATTCTTACCAGATGTATCGAAAACTATTTGACCGATTTACTTCAGAGTTCTACATTCAGATGAAACAATGAAGAAAATTTATGAAAAATTTAATTATAACAAACGAAATATATTGTGGTAAACTTACTGTAATTCTTATCACGAGAATAAATTAGACTGGAATAATACATCTTGGAGATATTACCGTCAGACGCCAATAGATTGCGGGACGAGTGAAAACTTATGAATTTCTCACAAACATGATTACATACTGTTATTTATTGATTAGCATCCGTTGTTTAAGATATTTTGGTCCGTGTTTCACAGTTATTTTTGTTATTAAAATCCACAGTGCCACACAAACGCTAAGGAAAGTCGTGGATATAGTCACTAGATCGCGGCCAGATCAAAAGACCGAACAGAACCCGAGATTTCCCGAACTGTGACGTGAACTGTTCTAACACTTCGAGTCGTGCTCGAACACAGCCTACTTGAAACCGTGAAAACAGACGATTTCTCCAAAACCACAATGAGATACCTACCTTAAAATGTAACAACATACGGCGTAATTAATCACTCCTGACGGACAAATGAAGAACATTGTGTACACCAAGCTTTGCGATATGAGTTTTATTTTAAAGTTCTCTCCAACTTGGTAAAATTATATCTTTACTAATTGTAAATACACGTCCATTATGTTTTCGTTAAAGTAAAGTTTCGCAGCTTGAAATGTAGAAACTGCATGAACAGTAGGTCTTCTAAAGTAATTATGGTTTTTTTTTCACTCCTTCTCATTGTAAATTTGTATTTAAATTGCACGAAATATTAATAAATATGTGAAATATTTATTCATTAGCATATGCACATATATTTTTAAAGTCAAAATACTTTTTGCACAAAATGAAGTGTATTGAAATATTAGTATATGTATTTTACAGTTGGATTGTAGGTTCATTATGCATTAGAGATATTTATTTATTTATTTGCACGAATTGGCCAACTAAGGAACGCGTTACAAATTTATTTCATGTTCACTTTTTTCTTTCTCTTCTCTCGGGCTGCTCTTCTGCCTGCTGCCATTTTTGCCAGATGTTCAGCATTTAGTTTCCTGTCGGTCTTCTGTTTTGGAGCCTCCTGAAAAACCTCGAATTCAGTTATTGCCTTTAAGTACTTGTCCCCATTCATTGCGTCCATTTCTGTAAGCCCAGGTCCACCGAGGTCTTTCTTGAGTGTTGGGTGTTTTCCTCTGTTGAATTATATTGATGATGTTCTTCGTTAACCTCCCAGATGACCAAAGAACATCAGCATTCTCTTTCTCATTTACGTTGTGACTGGTTTAATAAATTGGTAGATCTTCTCATAGCTCATCTTCACCCATTTTTCAACAGTTTTTTGTGTCCATCAAGAATCTTACTGAGAATTACTCTTTCCTTCTTCTCGAGCTCATCTATTAGTTCTTTGTTCTTGAGGGAGAGTGGTTTCTGCTGCATATTGAACTTCTGTTCTCGTCACTGTATTGTAGCGTAATCACTCTGCGTTTCGAGATAGGCATTTTTTCTTGTACAGCTTTCGTGTTAAAATGTGTGCCCTCCTAAGTTTAGCTACTCGAAGTCTGACGACTTCCTTTTCTATGCCCCTATCCGTTATTGTTTCTCCCAAATATTTAAAGTGCTTGACCCTTTCAATGCATCCAATAATTGTGTGCATTTCCTTGATTTCCTTATATTTGTTAGACATGAATTTAGTTTTTTCTTGTGATATCTGTAAACCAAATTTATCTGCATACTTTGCTAAGATTTCTACACTCCTGGAAATTGAAATAAGAACACCGTGAATTCATTGTCCCCGGAAGGGGAAACTTTATTGACACATTCCTGGGGTCAGATACATCACATGATCACACTGACAGAACCACAGGCACATAGACACAGGCAACAGAGCATGCACAATGTCGGCACTAGTACAGTGTATATCCACCTTTCGCAGCAATGCAGGCTGCTATTCTCCCATGGAGACGATCGTAGAGATGCTGGATGTAGTCCTGTTGAACGGCTTGCCATGCCATTTCCACCTGGCGCCTCAGTTGGACCAGCGTTCGTGCTGGACGTTCAGACCGCGTGAGACGACGCTTCATCCAGTCCCAAACATGCTCAATGGGGGACAGATCCGGAGATCTTGCTGGCCAGGGTAGTTGACTTACACCTTCTAGAGCACGTTGGGTGGCACGGGATACATGCGGACGTGCATTGTCCTGTTGGAACAGCAAGTTTCCTTGCCGGTCTAGGAATGGTAGAACGATGGGTTCGATGACGGTTTGGATGTACCGTGCACTATTCAGTATCCCCTCGACGATCACCAGTGGTGTACGGCCAGTGTAGGAGATCGCTCCCCACACCATGATGCCGGGTGTTGGCCCTGTGTGCCTCGGTCGTATGCAGTCCTGATTGTGGCGCTCACCTGCACGGCGCCAAACACGCATACGACCATCATTGGCACCAAGGCAGAAGCGACTCTCATCGCTGAAGACGACACGTCTCCATTCGTCCCTCCATTCACGCCTGTCGCGACACCACTGGAGGCGGGCTGCACGATGTTGGGGCGTGAGCGCAAGACGGCCTAACGGTGTGCGGGACCGTAGCCCAGCTTCATGGAGACGGTTGCGAATGGTCCTCGCCGATACCCCAGGAGCAACAGTGTCCCTAATTTGCTGGGAAGTGGCGGTGCGGTCCCCTACGGCACTGCGTAGGATCCTATGGTCTAGGCGTGCATCCGTGCGTCGCTGCGGTCCGGTCCCAGGTCGACGGGCACGTGCACCTTCCGCCGACCACTGGCGACAACATCGATGTACTGTGGAGACCTCACGCCCCACGTGTTGAGCAATTCGGCGGTACGTCCACCCGGCCTCCCGCATGCCCACTATATGCCCTCGCTCAAAGTCCGTCAACTGCACATACGGTTCACGTCCACGCTGTCGCGGCATGCTACCAGTGTTAAAGACTGCGATGGAGCTCCGTATGCCACGGCAAACTGGCTGACACTGACGGCGGCGGTGCACAAATGCTGCGCAGCTAGCGCCATTCGACGGCCAACACCGCGGTTCCTGGTGTGTCCGCTGTGCCGTGCGTGTGATCATTGCTTGTACAGCCCTCTCGCAGTGTCCGGAGCAAGTATGGTGGGTCTGACACACCGGTGTCAATGTGTTCTTTTTTCCATTTCCAGGAGTGTATTTGTTTAATTGCATCTGCTATATTTGTAGATAGGAGAGCAATATCATCTGCAAAAGCTAGTGCATGTATCGTAAGGCCTTTAACTGACCCTCCAAAAGAAATTATCTTTACTTTCTGTTGTGTGTATTACAGATATTGTGCATTAGATATATTGTCTTAATTTGTAATATAAAAAGGACGCAAAGCATGATCTATGACGTAATTGTTATTACATATACATCTACATGGCTACTCTGCAAATCACATTTAACTGCCTGGCAGAGGGTTCATCGAACCACCTTTACAATTCTCTATTATTCCAATCTCGTACAGCGCGCGGAAAGAACAAACACCTATATCTTTCCGTACGAGCTCTGATTTCCGTTATTTTATCGCGGTGATCGTTTCTCCCTATGCAGATCGGTGTCAACTAAACAGTTTAGCATTCGGAGGAGAAAGTTGGTGATTGGAATTTCGTGAGAAGATTCCGTCGCAACGAAAAACGCCTTTCCTTTAATGATGTCCAGCCCAAATCCTGTACCATTTCTGTGACACTCTCTCCCATATTTCGCGATAATACAAAACGTGCTGCCCTTCTTTGAACTTTTTCGATGTACACAGTCAGTCCTATCTGGTAAGGATCCCACACCGCGCAGCAGTATTCTAAAAGAGGACGGACAAGTGTATTGTAGGCAGTTTCCGTAATAGATCTGTTACATTTTCTAAGTGTCCTACCAATAAAACGCAGTCTTTGGTTAGCCTTCCCCACAACATTTTCTGTGTGTTCCTTCCAGTTTAAGTTTTTCCTAATTGTAATACCTAAGCATTTAGTTGAATTTACGGGTTTTAGATTAGACTGATTTATCGTGTAACCGAAGTTTAACGAATTCCTTTTAGCACTCATGTGGTTGACCTCACACTTTTCGTTATTTAGGGTCAACTGCCAATTTTCGCACCACACAGATATCTTTTCTAAATCGTTTTGCAGTTTGTTTTGGTCTTCTGATGACTTTATTAGTCGATAAACGACAGCGTCATCTGCAAACAACCTAAGACGGCTGCTCAGATTGTCTCCAAAACAGTTTATATCGGTAAGGAACAGCAAAGAGCCTATAACACGATCTTCAAGAAAGCCAGAAATCCCTTCTGTTTTACTCGATGACCTTCCGTAAATTACAACGAACTGTAACCTCTCTGACAGGAAATCACTTATCCAGTCACATAACTGAAACTACTAAATTTTTGGTATGAAATTGGTGTATATTTGCAAAAGTCACAACCGGAAAACTAGACCCTGATTTTTATGAATGCCGCAAGTGAAGTCGTATTCATTCGTCGCATTCCGTTGAGAACCAGTGATTCAAATATGCGCTTCGATTGAAAGCGATTGCAGCTTCTCATGCGTCTTGTGAGCGTCAACAACGCACAGGACCAATCACAGATATTATGCACCATGGGTTTCCCGGGCACGTCAGACAGTTGTATTATAAAAGAGCTCAGTCTTTTGGAAAATGACGTCTGCAAACTCCTGACTTTGTAATTTTTTGTTTTTGTTTTACGAAGATGTAATCATGTTATCTGTGAAGAATTCAACGTTGGATTGTTTCCTTCTCCGCTTACCGGCAGCTGCACGTAATGGTGTAACTGTATCCATCGCAAGGTTTTGCTAATAATAACTGAACCATTCTATTTAAAATTTTATTTATTTTGTAACAAAATAACAGTTACCCTGTTTTTGATAAAATAATGCAAGTAATTTCTGGGCATTTAAGCTTGGTTAGCCGGCCATGGTGGCCGAGCGGTTCTAGGCGCTACAGTCTGGAACCGCGCGACCGCTACGGTCGCAGGTTCGAATCCTGCCTCGGGCATGGATGTGTGTGATATCCTTAGGTTAGTTAGGTTTAAGTCGTTCTAAGTTCTAGGGATAAAAGAAATTATTCAGGTAGTGAAGGGAGACGAAAGTTTAATAGTCATGGGTGACTGGAATTCATCAGTAGGAAAAGGTAGAGAAGGAAACATAGTAGGTGAATATGGATTGGGGCTAAGAAATGAAAGAGGAAGCCGCCTGGTAGAATTTTGCGCAGAGCATAACTTAATCATAGCTAATACTTGGTTTAAAAATCATAAAAGAAGACTGTATACATGGAAGAACCCTGGAGATACTAAAAGGTATCAGATAGATTATATAATGGTAAGGAACCAGGTTTTAAACTGTAAGACATTTCGAGGGGCAGATGTGAACTCTGACCACAATCTATTGGTTATGACCTGTAGATTAAAACTGAAGAAACTGCAAAAAGGTGGGAATTTAAGGAGATGGGACCTGGATAAACTGAAAGAACCAAAGGTTGTACAGAGTTTCAGGGAGAGCATAAGGGAACAATTGACAGGAATGGGGGAAAGAAATACAGTAGGAGCTTTGAGGGATGAAATAGTGAAGGCACCAGAGGATCAAGTAGGTAAAAAGACGAGGGCTAGTAGAAACCCTTGGGTAACAGAAGAAATATTGAATTTAATTGATGAAAGGAGAAAATATAAAAATGCAGTAAATGAAGCAGGCAAAAAGGAATACAAACGTCTCAAAAATAATATTGACAGGAAGTGCAAAATGGCTAAGCAGGGATGGCTAGAGGACAAATGTAAGGATGTAGAGGTTTATCTCACTAGGTGTAAGATAGATACTGCCTACAGGAAAATTAAAGAGACCTTTGGGGAAAGGAGAACCACCTGCATGAATATCAAGAGCTTTGATGGAAACCCAGTTCTAAGCAAAGAAGGAAAGCAGAAAGGTGGAAGGAGTATATAGAGGACCTATACAAGGGCGATGTACTTGAGGACAATATTATGGAAATGGAAGAAGATGTAGATGAAGATGAAATGGGAGATATGATATTGCGTGAAGAGTTTGACAGAGCACTGAAAGACCAGAGTCGAAACAAGGCCCCCGGAGTAGACAACATTCCATTAAAACTACTGACAACCTTGGGAGAGCCAGTCCTGACAAAACTCTACCATCTGGTGAGCAAGATGTATGAGACAGGCGAAATACCCTCAGACGTCAAGAAGAATATAATAATCACAATCAAAAAGAAAGCATGTGTTGACAGATGTGAAAATTACCGAACTATCAGTTTAATAAGTCACAGCTGCAAAATACTAACGCGAATTATTTACACACGAATGGAAAAACTGATAGAAGCCGACCTCGGGGAAGATCAGTTTGGATTCCATAGAAATGTTGGAACACGTGAGGCAATACTGACCCTACGACTTATCTTAGAAGCTAGATTAAGGAAAGGCAAACCTACGTTTCTAGCATTTGTAGACTTAGAGACAGCTTTTGACGATGTTGATTGGAATACTCTCATTCAAATTCTGAAGATGGCAGGGATAAAATACAGAGAGCGAAAGGCTATTTACAATTTGTGCAGAAACCAGATGGCAGTTATAAGAGTCGATGGGTATGAAAAGGAAGCAGTGGTTGGTAAGGGAGTGAGACAGGGTTGTAGCCTATCCCCGATGTTATTCAATCTGTATATTGAGCAAGCAATAAAGGAAACAAAAGAAAAGTTCGGAGTAGGTATTAAAATCCACGGAGAAGAAATAAAAACTTTGAGGTTCGCCGATGACATTGTAATTCTGTCAGAGACAGCAAAGGACTTGGAAGAGCAGTTGAACGATATGGACAGTATCTTGAAAGATGGGTGTAAGATGAACATCAACAAAAGCAAAACGAGGATATTGGAATGTAGCCGAATTAAGTCGGGTGATGCTGAGGGAATTAGATTAGGAAATGAGACACTTAAAGCAGTACAGGAGTTTTGCTATTTGGGGAGCAAAATAACTGATGATGGTCGAAGTAGAAAGGATATAAAATGTAGACTGGCAATGGCAAGGAAAGCGTTTCTTAAGAAGAGAAATTTGTTAACATCGAGTATAGATTTAAGTGTCAGGAAGTAGTTTCTGAAAGTATTTGTATGGATTGTAGCCATGTATGGAAGTGAAACGTGGACGATAAATAGCTTAGACAAGAAGAGAATAGAAGCTTTCGAAATGTGGTGCTACAGAAGAATGCTGAAGATTAGATGGGTAGATCACATAACTAATGAGGAGGTATTGAATAGAATTGGGGAGAAGAGGAGCTTGTGGCACAACCTGACTAGAAGAAGGGATCGGTTGGTAGGACATGTTCTGAGACATCGAAGGATCACCAATTTAGTATTGGGGGGCAGCGTGGAGGGTAAAAATCTTAGAGGGAGACCAAGAGATGAATACACTAAACAGATTCAGAAGGATGCAGGTTGCAGCAGGTACTGGGAGATGAAGAAGCTTGCACAGGATAGAGTAGCATGGAGAGCTGCATCAAACCAGTCTCAGGACTGAAGACCACAACAACAACGACAAGTTCTAGGGGACTGTAGATCTTAGAAGTTAAGTCCCATAGTGCTCAGAGCCATAAGCTTGGTTGACAGTGACTAGCTTGGTGACGCAACGAGAGGAAGCCGTGAGGGCTCTGTTGTTAGCTATTTTAATATCTCAAAGTCGAACCTGGTTCTTAATTCGTGGTCCGATTAACTTTTTACAAAGTAATTTCCTGTGTATGAACTTTCACTACGTACACGGTTATTCGCTGCCATGCGCGTCATTAGTGAACAGTGACCATTTTGACGTGAATTTAACCTTCATTCAAGATTCGAACGTTTTCTCCAAGTGCTAATAGTCAGCATTCACAACCATTTCAGTTGTACACGCAAATATCAGCACGTTTAGTACATATTTGTAAACACCTTTGCTGACAGGTCCTGTCTTGGGGAATGTCAATCTAAAGCTTAAACCTTAAAACTGTAACTTCATGCGAAATCCATCATAAACCAGTACATCAATCAATTCGCCTGCGAGAGAGCAACCCGTTTTCATTGAAATTTACATATGTTATTTTAATGCAAAACAAATGACACAGATTAAAATGTTGGCTGTGAATACTGTTTATCTTTAATCTAGCAGACAATGGTTGTACCGGAACTGTTAATTTAATCACACAGCAACTGAATACAACATTTAAGCATATGACTTTCTGATAAAACCTCTCGCAAACTCACAAGATGCACTTTCACGAAATCTTTACCTGATTTGAAACCTCTGAAATTATGATAACATTTTTACAAATATGTTTCGATAATCATTGTGCCTTTCAGTGAATATGAATTTTGATGGTAATTAAATTTGTTGGCCTACCTGTCCAAACGGAACTATGATTAGACTGTGAAAAATCATATTCCATTTTCTTTACTTGCAATATGCAATGCAATACGGTATCTTGCCACTTTTCGTAGAAACGCTTCTGCAGCACACAACTCACGATGTGTAATGCGAGTATACAAACCCATTCACAAAGGCAAGGAATGAAAAATGAGGAACTAAACTTAATGACTGATAAACGAGAACAAAAACTCAGGTATAACTAGGCTTCATTAAGCCATAACAACAATATACCCTTTCATAAAGTTCTCGCTACTAGACGAGTTACGCAAATATTTCTTAATAATTACTTTCCTTGGCACTCGTTTCAATTACAAGACAAACTCATGTGCTTCGCTACAAAATTTATACAGTAAACTTTAACCATATACAATGTTCTAACAATAAGAAACTGCACGATTACGAATATGAAAAACTATTTTACCTTAGAAAACTTCCGTTTTGACGGTCTTGCATTCATATTATCTCAGTTCCACAAAGTTTTTCATCAGAAATCCTTCCTAAATAATGTCCAGTACATGACAAGTCTGCTTCCATCCTTTTCAAAGTACACCACCAGACTGTACAACACATGCTACACAGTACACACTTATACTCTCTGGCTTATTCCAACATCTTTGGCCCTAAAACACAGACGCACAAGGAATATGATTATATCGATACTACAGATGTTGAGCGCATTTATCAGATTTTCTACTTCATTCACAACTGGGGCCAAACCTTCTTGAAAATCGACATGGCAAATGGGAGAGTCCCCTTTCACACTCCTATGTTGCTTGATCCGTTATGGAAAACGAGTTTTGGGAGTAAAAGTCGATTCTTAGTACATCTAAAATCTGCAAGGCACCTTATTGTGTGTGGCAGAGGGTACTTCTGGAACTATTACCTTTCTCTTTTGCCTGTTCCACTGGTGTGTAAGAAGGATGTCTGGCAATAGATCTCCCTATGACCCCTAATTCCTCTGATTTTCTTCTTGGCGGTAATCTCGCCAGACATATGTGGGCGGAAGGCATAGTCACGGTATAGTAGGGATAACGCCTTTGGCTTCGGCGAAATTAAAAGCAAGGGTGTCAACGTTAAGAGAACGAATTCCGCTGTTAAACGTAGACACCAGAGCGGGTAGGTGGAAAGAATATGTTGAAAGGAAAGAAACTGTCTAATGACATGACAGAATAAGAATTGGCACAACTTTGGAATAATATAAAGATCTTGGTCGTGCAGTTCTTTCTTAAGCGTTACCCGCTCCAAAATTTCATAATCAGACTGAAGGTGTGGAATGAAGTGCACAAGAAAATTAATGATACAAAATATATATACATGAGAATGCAAGTAAGTATTCCAATATACAGTAATTTCAGTTAATAGGGTATTTATATAAAAATCAAATTTTGGAACAAAGCTCACGAAAGTGATCACATAGACTGAATACAATACAGATCTCATCTCACGTTGGCATATTGGACAGTGCCGTTGTCTGTTCGAATAGAACCAGAGCCAAGCTGAATGCGGCGATTAAACTGTGAAAGTGTCACTAGCATTAACCGTAGAAAGCAAGTCAAAGAGTAACTTTACAAACTTCTAAGCACTGCAATTAAGCATATGTCAGGACCTCGTGAACAAATTGACAAAAAACATTTATGTTACTTTTATGGAAGAGAAACCCTACTAACAACATGAAAGTGCGTCTCTAGGTAACATCGTAAATAACTTTGCAAAAAAGTGGCTCTAAGCAATATGGGACTTAACATCTGACGTCATCAATTCCCTACATTTAGAACTACTTAAACGTAACTCACCTAAGGACATCACACACATACATGCCCGAGGCAGGATTCGAGCCTGCGACTGTAGCAGCAGCGCGGTTCTGGTCTGAAGCGCCTAGAGCCGCTCGGCCACAGCGGCCGGGAGAGAAAGTTGCAGAGATAGTTTTTACTCAATAATCAAAACAGAAGGCAACTGCAACCAATAAACTTGTAAGCTATAAACCTACTCTTTCACACTTATATTTTACTTATTACCTATATCGGTTTTATTTTTGTGCTGTACCACACCAGTTATTGGTTGCAGTTGTCTTCTGCTTTGATTATTGACTGCAGACTATATAATGTTCTTTACGATGTTACCTAACGACGCACTGTCATGTTGTTTGTATGAGTTTCTCTTCCATAAAAGTAGCATAACTGTATTTTGTCGAGCTTTTCACGAGGTACTGACATGTACTGAATCTCGGTGCATAGAAGTCTGTAAAGATACTCTTTCACTTGCTTTCTGTGTTTAATGCTAATGCCAGCTACTGGCCTTCGTTTACCACTTTGTTGGGTTAATCTCCACACTCAGTTTGCCACTGGTTCCATCTGAACCGACAACGCCACTGTCAAATATGCCTACGTGAAACGAGGTTTGTATTGAGTTCTGTCCATGTGCTCCCTTTCGTGGACCGAGTACTTAAGTTTGATATTTGTGTAAGTACGATACTAATTGAAATTTCTGTATTTTCTTGAACACTTCACTCCACAGCTTCAGTCTGATGATGAAATTTTGATATGCGTAACGCTTAATAAAGAACTGTTTGATGAAGACCTTCCTACAATTCAAAGTTGTGCCAAATTTGAATGGTTGGCTGCCTCTACCACGGATTTATTTCTCCATTAAGTAACGAAAATAAGAACTGGTAGCATATTTGATGAAACAAGGGCTACTGTGTTACAGTCAAAGTCTGACAGAGTTTTCGAAGACTAAGGCACAAGGTATAGTCCTCTTTCCTTCGAACTTTCTGAAGTATTTACATCAGAGTTGAGCAGACGAAGTGAAGGAAATCCGCTACCTCTGAAACAAAACGGCGCAAGAGAGACGAAGCAAGGACATAGAAATCAGACTAACACTGCCAAAAAAAAGGACATTAGTGACAAAAATAATTTTGCTAGTATCAAAAGTTTGCCTTAATTTGAGGAAGAACTTTCTGAAAATTTGGAAATTTGTGGTAAGGTCTTATGGGACCAAACTGCCGAGGTCATCGGTCCCTAAGCTTACACGCTACTTAATGTAACTTAAACAAACTTACACTAAGGACAACACACACCCACGCCCCAGGAAGGAATCGAACTTCCGACAGGGGGAGCCACGCGGACCGTGACAAGGCACCCTAGACCGCTCGGCTACCCCGTGCGACGAAATGTCTGAGAAGGTGCGTCTGGACCACAGCAATGTTACAGATGTTAATCGTGGTCTGTGGGAAAAGTGAAAGAGAATCGAGGCGTTTGAGAGGTGGTGCTATAGAAGACTGTTGAAAATCAGGTGGATCCATAAGATAAGGAATTAGTCCTCGCCACCACAAGCGAGGAAAGAAATATATGGAATACACTGATGACAAGAAGGGACAGGGCGGTAGGACATCTGTTAAGACTTCAAGGAAGTACACCCACGATATTAGAGGGAACCGTAGAGGGTAAAAACTGAAGAGACACACAGAGATTGGAGTATATCGAACAAATGGGGACGTAGAGTGTCAGAGCTGTTCTGAGATGCAGAGGCTGGCATAGGAGAGGAATTCCTGCCGAGCCTCGTGCAGACAGTCGGTGGACTGTTTATCTCAAAAAATAACAAATAAGTATGCAAGTAAGTAAATGCTGGAAGAAGTATTATTTTGCCGATCTCGTCCTGGAACGTACACTGTCGGACGCATACTATCGTAAGAATGTTCCAATGAATCTCAGTATGCCATCTACTTTCGTTAAAATTTGTTTTATGTGGCTATTCCATTTTAGGTCGCACTCTAGAAAGGGCAATCACTACAGTTGGAAAGAAAAATATAGGTACAAAGAAGGTAACTAGAAAGAGACCATGGATAACAGAAATACTTCCACTCGACGGAAGAAGGATCACTTAGGAATGAAATAAATAGGAAAGGCAGGGGAGATAAGGCGAAATGACTGCATGAAAATAGGTAAGAAATCGAAAAAGAAATGTTTGTTGGAAGAACTGACTCATTATATAGAAACGTCAAAACAACCTTCGATGAAATTAAAACAAGACTTATGTGATGACGTGATAGCATAGAAGAAACAGGATCTAAAGAGAAGAGGTAGGGGATCCAGTGAGAGAATTTAGATGAGCTGTGGAGGACTTAAGATCAAATAAAGCAGAAGGGATATGTAACATTCCACCATAATTACTAAAATCACTGAGGCAAGTGGCAAAAAAACGAGTAGTCACGTTGGTAACGAGTTTGTTAGCGTGGCCATTCTCCGCAGGAAGCACACAAATATTTGATTTGTAAATAAAATACGCCTTTTCTTGCTGCACTGTATTTTATTCTCCCAAACGCATTTCGCCTTTTTTTTCACTTTAAGGCGTCATCAGTGGAATCTATAATGATATAGTTATGATACACATTTCTTTTGATACGTTTTATTCGTAGGTTGTTGTTGTTGTGGTCTTCAGTCCAGAGACTGGTTTGATGCAGCTCTCCATGCTACTCTATCCTGAGCAAGCTTCTTCATCTCCCAGTACTTACTGCAACCTACATGCCTCTGAATCTGCATAGTGTATTCATCTCTTGGTCTCCCTCTACGATTTTTTCCCTCCACAATGCCCTCCAATACTAAATTGGTGATCCCTTGATGCCTCAGAACATGTCCTACCAACCGATCCCTTCTTCTAGTCAAGTTGTGACACAAACTCCTCTTCTCCCCAATTCTGTTCCACACCTCGTCATTAGTTATGTGACCTACCCATCTAGTCTTCAGCATTCTTCTGTAGCACCACATTTCGAAAGCTTCTATTCTCTTCTTGCTAAACTATTTATCGTCCATGTTTCACTTCCATATATGGCTACACTCCATACAAATACTTTCAGAAACGACTTCCTGACACTTAAATCTATACTCGATGTTAACAAATTTCTCTTCTTCAGAAACGCTTTCCTTGCCATTGCCAGTCTACATTTTATATCCTCATCCTCATCATGAGATTTTGCTCCCCAAATAGCAAACCTCATCTACTACTTTAAGTGTCTAATTTCCTAATCTAATTCCCTCAGCATCACCAGATTTTATTCGACTACATTCCGTTATCCTCGTTTTGCTTTTGTTGATGTTCATATTATATCCTCCTTTCAAGACACGTCCATTCCGTTCGACTGCTCTTCCAAGTCCTTTGCTGTCTCTGACAGAATTACAATGTCATCGGCGGACCTCAAAGTTTTTATTTCTTCTCCATGGATTTTAATACCTACTCCAAATTTTTCTTTTGTTTACTTTAGTGCTTGCTTAATATATAGATTGAATAACATCGGGGAGAGGCTACAACGCTGTCTCACTTCTTTCCCAACCACTGCTTCCCTTTCATGTCCCTCGACTCTTATAACTGCCATCTGGTTTCTGTACAAATTGTAAATAGCCTTTCGCTCCCTGTATTTTACCCCTGCCACCTTCGTAGGTTATAAAAGAGTTAACTTCTTGCTTTTTATGTAAATAAGTGATTACTTTCAGTTCTTAGCGTTTTTAGTGCAGCAAGAGACTGCGTTTTGTTTTATTTACAAAACAAACAATTATGTTAGTGTTTAGAATGTATGAGACTGGCGATATACCATGAGAATTTTTTCATAAAAATATCTTCCACCCAATTCTGATGATAGTAAGAGCCCACAGTTGCGAGAGTTATCGCTTGTTTAGATTAATAACTCATGCACCCAAGTTTCTGGCTAGAATATGATACAGAAGAATGGGAAAAAAATTGATCTCTTAGCTGACTATCAGTTTGGCTTTGGGAACTATAATGGCACCAGGGAGAGTAGATATAACATCATAAACGCTGACAGGCGTGAAAAAAATGCCACATTATGAGGAAAGCTTTAATACGTTTATTCTTTGCTTCTAAGACACCTTTTTTTTAAGTTTCTTAGTAGTAAAGTGACAAACGTCGAGGTTCTGCGTCGAGTTAACAAAAGCCCAGAGCTGATCAACATCATCAAGTGTCGCAAAGTACGATACCTCGGCCACTTCATGAGGAATGAAAGCCGGCCGCGGTGGCCGAGCGGTTCTAGCCGCTTCAGCCCGGGAACACGCGACTGCTACGGTCGCAGGTTCGAATCCTGCCTCGAGCATGGATGTGTGTCATGACCTTAGGTTAGTTATGTTTAAGTAGTTCTAAGTTCTAGGGGACTGATGACCTCAGATGTTAAGTCCCATAGTGCTCAGAGCCAGTTGGACCATTTTTTGAGGAATCAAAAAAGATATGAGCTGCTTCAACGTATCCTACATGGAAAAATCGAGGGAAAGAGACCTCCGGGACCAAGAAGAATTTCCTGACTCGACAACCGCAGATCTTGGCTTAATATTAGCTCTGAAGAACTGTTTCGCATTGCAACAAAGACAGAACAGCCATGATGATCGCTAACGTCCGAAGCGGACAGGCAGGCTAATGAGAAGACTAAGATACTCCTACAGTTGAGTCAACGTAAGGAAATCCCGGATAAGTAGCTATCCTTTTGACAGGTTTCAATTCCGAAGCGCGAACTGGTGTGGGCAAAATCGATAGCCGTCTGTAGAGCTATGAAGAGGCGTTGCCATAGAGATGTTTAAGAAATCGCGTCGTAGACGGTCGAAGCAGCTGCGTTCAGCGTCCAGAAACTATCCAGGACACTATTTGTATGCATTTGTACATTACGCAAATTTCTTTGATTGACTGTTTCATAATTTCAAAGATCTTTCCACGAATGCATGAAACTGAAATTTTCTCGATACTTCACAGTTCATCTCTTGTTTCAATTTCTAGTAGAAATTTGGCAAAATGAATACTCGGGCAATGCTAGTTGCTATACAGAATACGGAAAAACAGTTTGACTGAACGTGTAAGACAGTAAGACAGCTTCAAACGAACTACGGTTGAATATTTACGGCACTATGCCAGCATGAAAAATGGTGGTCAGTTTGAACGTTGTTACATCTGCATCTAAATGTACATGGATACTCTGCAAATCCCACTTAAGTGTCTGGCAGAGGGTTCATCGAACCACCTTCACAATAATTCTGTATTATTCCAGTCTCGAACAGTGAGAGCTCTGCCTTCCCTTATTTTACTATGATCGTTTCTGCCTATGTAAGTTGGCTTCAACAAAATATATTCAAAGTCGGAGGAGAAAGTTGGTGTTTGAAATTTCGTGAGAAGATTCCGCCGTGACGAAAAACGCCTTCCTTTTAATGATGTCCAGCCCAAATCCTGTATCTTCTGTGACACTCTCTCCCATATTTCGCGATGATACAAAGTGCTGCCTTTCTTTGTACTTTTTCGATGTACTCCGTCAGTCCTATCTGGTAAGGATCCCACACCACGCAGCAGTATTCTAAAAGAGGACGGACAAGCGTAGTGTAGGCAGTCTCCTTAATAGGTCTGTTAAATTTTCTAAGTGCTCTGCTAATGAAACGCAATCTTAGGTTCGCCTTCCCCACAACGTTTTCTGTGTGTTCTTTCCAACTGTAATTCCTACGTATTTAGTTGGATTTACAGTCTTTAGATTTGACTGATTTATTGTGTAACCGAAGTTTGACGGATTCCTTTTAGCACTCTTGTGGATGACCTTACACTTTTTGTTATTTAGGGTCAATTGCCAATTTTCGTACCAAAGCGACATCTTTTCTAAATCGTTTTGCAATTTTTTTATGTTTCTGATGACTTTACTAGACGATAAACGACAGCAGCGTCTGTAAAAAACGTAAGACCGCTGCTCAGATTGTCTCCTAAATCATTAGTATAGGTAAGGATCAGCAGAGGGCCTATAACAATACAAATTTCTGTTAATTAAATGATCACAAGTCTTTGTTCGAGAGGATGGTCATTTCTAATTTACGTTTACCTTGTTTACTGAAACATGTAACTGTTTTCATTTCTGAAGAAGTGCCGTATGGTACGTCATCTAAGTACGATACACATGTATGAGATGATTTATGTTTTTCTTGTGCTTGTTAGCCAAAATATTTCTTTAAAGTATGTATTTTTTGTGAATTACATTTCGTTTGGAGTAAAGATTTTAGTTACCTTCCCGTAGCGCCGAAAATATGCATATTCGTACTCTAGTTCCTATACTCATATTCCCTTGTTTGTTGCTGTGTCTGTTCCCTACGCTTCTGGCCAAATTGTTTTTCCGCACCCTGTGTAGCGTAAATATTAAATTATACAAAAACAAACATTTATTACGAAACTTCATTAAAACAGGAAGCGAAACACGTAGGCACAATAAAAGCAAATTTTCATTTAGTTGCATTAGACGAACCGCGCCCAAACAATGTAAGACTGCTGACATTCTTGATGTTCTGAATATGCGAGCCATTATACTCTGTATTCGGTAGTTGGGCTTGGTTTGGAAATATTCTAAGATTAAAATTCTTCTGGGTATTATGCCGCATCGTTGCTTAAAACTAACAACAATAATAAACTAAAACCGACATTTGGGTCGAATTGCAACGGCCTTCCTCAGGGCAAGACTGGTTCTGTTCTATCAACGACGCGGCATAATACCTAGAAGAATTTTAATCACTATGACACCGGCCGCGGAAGCCTACATTCTTATATTCTAAGATTATTTTTGGCTCGGAAAACATTCGTTTTACATTTTCAGTAGCTTGACGGTACCCGTTCAATGCCGCTTTACCGACCCGTGCGCGGTTTTAGCTACATAGGCTTATGCGACCGGTGTCGTAATGATTACAATTCATCTGCATGCAGTAACGCGCAGTTGTGGAAAGTACTTTAATTAGCCGGCCGCGGTGGCCGAGCGTTTCTAGGCGCTTCAGTTTGCAACCGTGCGACCGCTACGGTCGCAGGTTCGAATCCTGCTTCGGGCATGGATGTGTGTGATGTCCTTAGGTTAGTTAGGTTTAAGTGGTTCTAAGTTCCAGGGGACTGATGACCGCAGATGTTAAGTCCCATAGTGCTCAGAGCCATACTTTAATTATAAACTGCAAAACCAGCGTTTCCACCGTATTTCAGCGGCCTTCCGAAGGCCAAGACTGGTTATGTTGGAGGAGAAATAAATAGAGGCATATTTCCTCCAACAAACCAGTCTTGCCCTGTGGAAGGTCGTTGTAATACGGTCAAAACGTTAGTTTCTCAGTCTATAATTGAAGTATTTTATACAACGGCGCGGTACAACACCCAGAGGAATTTTAATCATCATCGTACACGGTTGTAGAACACAGTATATTTCACTAGACACCCCACAGTAGTGACAAAGAGAGGTATTCGTGGTATTGCAACGCATTGCTTGTCTGTCTCTGCTGTCCCACGTCTCGGTGTGAAGGACATTCCCTGAGAGCCAGCAGCTGTGTGTGTGTGTGTGTGTGTGTGTGTGTGTGTGTGTGTTCCCAGCGGGGCGTGGCAGGCAACAGCCTCTCCCCTTCACTTTAATCACGATAATTAGCCAAGCAGCACGGTTCCCCGGCCACTGAAGCCACCGGCAGCTCTTTCTCCGCCCCACGGGGAGTTCCAGGCTGGAAACCTGGAGGACGTCCGCTCGAGTGACCTCCAGGCTGAGAGGTCGTTACCAACGCCAGAGACACGACACCTACACGATTGTGTTCGTGTGTGATCGCTTACAGATCGGTCAAAGGAAATGTTTCTGGAATGAGAACGTATTTAACAGACATTACGTTATCGGCTCCTTGCAGAACGTATCTTCACAGAAACAGATTTTTAGGCATTACTTCTGCTGTAGTTTATTATCCAATAGTAACTGAATAACGCGATTGTTAGAGCTGTAAGCAAAGCGTGTCGTGCGACACCGTGACTAGTTCCCTGCATCTACACTACTGGCCATTAAAATTGCTATACCACCAAGATGACGTGCTACAGATGCGAAATTTAACCGACAAGAAAAAGATGCAAATGATTAGCTTTTCATAGCATTCACACAAGGTTGGCGCCGGTGGCGACACCTACAACGTGCTGACATGAGGAACGTTTCCAACCGATTTCTCTAACACAAACAGCAGTTGACCGGCGTTGCCTGGTGAAACGTTGTTGTGATGCCTCGTGTCAGGAGGAGAAATGCGTACCATCACGTTTCCGACTTTGATAAAGGTCGGATTGTAGCCTATCGCGATTGCGGTTTATCGTATCGCGACACTGCTGCTCGCGTTGGTCGAGATCCAATGACTGTTAGCAGAATATGGAATCGGTGAGTTCCGGAGGGTAATACGGAACGGCCTCGTATCACTAGCAGTCGAGATGACAGGCATCTTATCCGCATGGCTGTAACGAATCGTGCAGCCACGTCTCCATCCCTGAGTCAACAGATGGGGACGTTTGCAGGACAACAACCATCTGCACGAACAGTTCGACGACGTTTGCAGCAGCATGGACTTGCTGCTCGGAGATCACGGCTGCGGTTACCCTTGACGCTGTATCACAGACAGGAGCGCCTGCGATGGTGTACTCAACGACGAACCTGGGTGCACGAATGGCAAAACGTCATTTTTTCGGATGAATGCAGATTGTGTTTACAGCATCATAATGGTCGCATTCGTGTTTGGCGACATCGCGGTGAACGCACATTGGAAGCGTGTATTCGTCATCGCCATTCTGGCGTATCAAATGGTTCAAAAGGCTCTGAGCACTATGGGACTCAACTGCTGAGGTCATTAGTCCCCTAGAACTTAGAACTAGTTAAACCTAACTAACCTAAGGACATCACAAACATCCATGCCCGAGGCAGGATTCGAACCTGCGACCGTAGCGGTCTTGCGGTTCCCGACTGCAGCGCCTTTAACCGCACGGCCACTTCAGCCGGCTCTGGCGTATCACCCGGCGTGATGGTATGGGGGTTGCCATTGGTTACACGTCCCGGTCACTTCTTGTTCGCATTGACGGCACTTCGAACAGTGTACGTTACATTTCAGATGTGTCACGACCTGTGGCTCTACCCTTCATTCGATCTCTGCGAAACCCTACATTTCAGCAGGATAATGCACGACCGCATGTTGCAGGTCCTGCACGGGCCTTTCTGGATACAGAAAATGTTCGACTGCTGCCCCGACCAGCACATTCTCCAGATTTCTCACCAATTGAAAACGTCTGGTCAGTAGTGGCCGAGCAACTGGCTCGTCACAATACGCCAGTCACTACTCTTGATGAACTGTGGTATCGTGTTGAAGCTGCATGGGCAGCTGTATATGTACACGCCATCCAAGCTCTGTTTGACTCAATGCCCAGGCGTTTCAAGGCCGTTATTTCGGCTAGAGGTGGTTGTTCTGGGTACTGATTTCTCAAGAGCTATGCACCCAAATTGCGTGAAAATGTAATCACATGTCAGTTCTAGTATAATATATCTGTCCAATGAATTCCCGTTTATCATCTGCATTTCTTCTTGGTGTAGCAATTTTAATGGCCAGAAGTGTACAATAGGCGTTCGATAAGTGGGATTTGTTGTGGGCATCGTGTAATACTCCCGCTTCAGCCCCTTAGTTTCATGAAGCGCCGATTAATGTCGGCTCTACACGTAGCCTACGAAATGGCGCCTGTAACGGACGTCTATTCTAAGGAGAGAGGTATCATTTGGTTTCTTTTGATGAAAGCCAGAGCATTGCAGAAATTGATAGGCGCTTGGAATATGTCTGCGGTGGCCTGGCATTGAACAAAAGCACAGTGAGTCGTTGGGCGAGGTGTCGGTCGCGCAAACCTGCCCCATCTTCCGCGTGCCGGCCAGCTGCACTCAGCTGTGAGTTCTGCATTGTTGGAACGTGCGGACACTCTCATTCGAGATGACTGAGGGACTACAAACAAAGACCTCGCTGCTCATCCGAACGTCTCTGTCGCTACTGTTGACACACTCTACCACAAATCTTGATTGGACTGTTCTTCCTCATGCACCCTACAGCCCGGATCTCCCACGTTCCAACTTCTATCTGTCTGGCCCCAGGATGGATGCACTCCGAGAGAAGCAGTATGTGGATGATAGCGAGGTTACTGACGCAGCAACCACATTGGTTCCGACGTCCGCCTCTAGTGTGCTACCGGGATGGCATACTGCCCCTCCCAGGAAAGTGGCCGTCACAGTGAGTGGAGATTATGTTGGAAAATAGCCAAAAAGTGTGGGAAGTATGGCGTATTGGAATCCTGAATAACACCAATCCGCTTGCATTGCTTATTGAACGGCCCTCGTAGTTACAAAGTTTACGTGCGCAACGATAGGAATGCAGCGGGAATGTATCCACATCTGTTGGACAAATGTTATGGAAACAAACACTCCAAACAGACATTTCACGTAAGTGACATCCAATGAAAAATCTGTAACGCAACCATCTGTGTGGTGTCCAGAATGAGATTTTCACTCTGCAGCGGAGTGTGCGCTGATATGAAACTTTCTGGCAGATTAAATCTGTGTGCCCGACCGAGACTCGAACTCGGGACCTTTGCCTTTCGCGGGCAAGTGCTCTACCATCTGAGCTACCGAAGCACGACTCACGCCCGGTACTCATAGCTTTACTTCTGCCAGTATCTCGTCTCCTACCTTCCAAACTTTACAGAAGCTCTCCTGCGAACCTTGCAGAGCTAGCACTCCTGAAAGAAAGGATACTGCGGAGACATGGCTTAGCCACAGCCTGGGGGATGTTTCCAGAATGAGATTTTCACTCTGCAGCGGAGTGTGCGCTGATATGAAACTTTCTGGCAGATTAAAACTGTGTGCCCGACCGAGACTCGAACTCGGGACCTTTGCCTTTCGCGGGCAAGTGCTCGACCATCTGAGCTACCGAAGCACGACTCACGCCCGGTACTCACAGCTTTACTTCTGCCAGTACCTCGTCTCCTACCTTCCAAACTTTCCCGCGAAAGGCAAAGGTCCTGAGTTCGAGTCTCGGTCGGGCACACAGTTTTAATCTGCCAGGAAGTTTCATCTGTGTGGTGTGCTTATAATTATGTATTATTTATATTTTAGGACAATTGAACTGTAAAAAAACGCACCACACGTTGTAAGGAAAGCATGTAAACCATCTGAAGCTCGCCGCGCGGGATTAGTCGAGCGATCTAAGGCGCTGCAGTCATGGACTGTGCGGCTGGCCCCGGCGGAGGTTCGAGTCCTCCCTGGGGAATGGGTGTATGTGTGTGTTTGTCCTTAGGATAATTTAGGTTGTGTGTAAGCTTAGGGGCTGATGACCTTAGCAGTTAAGTCCCATACGATTTCATACACATCATAACGATTCGAAACTGATAACGGTACCCTTTGAATAAAGGAACCGAAAGTAAATTTATGGCTGGTTGTTGTCCCAACACTGTCAAAAATATTTATCGTCTCCATTCGTGAAAACTTCCTCTTGAGCTTACGTTTGAACGTTTTACCGTATTTACGTTACTCATTCCGTATTTTTGAGTAGTGATTGCAGCAATGTTTCACAATTTCTGAATATGTATGGCAGTTGGATGAACATCCTAAACTAATAATGAATTATGATGCGTCCGCCGTTTTGCAAGTACACAAATAATTTTTTTGTTTTATCACTCAAACATGTTTCACCATAGTTGTAGCATCCTCGCAGATTTTTTTTTTTTTGTATTTTTACGAAACACTTACATAAAGCTAATTTTTAAGTGAAAGACATCAGATTTTGTTGTCATTTAAATTGTAAGTGCACTTTGCCTTCTATTTTACGATTTTTGTGTCTTCTGGCTGCGAACCAAAATCAGCCACAAGCCTAAATTAGTACACCACGTCATCCGCAAGCATGAAGGATTATAGAAAATATTATTCAAAGAATTTTTTTTTGTTTATTATCCGATCTTTAAAATATATGTTCTGGTAAAATTGATAGCATGGCCTCACTGTTGTAGCATTTTGCTACCCCTTTGCTATAATAAGTTTGTTTTTCTGTACCAGACGTGTTTTGTGTACTTGAGCTGTACCTGTGGACATCGTTAAAAGTTTTGAGAAGTTCAGGTATGGCGAGGTATTTCGTGTAGTATGTTATTCGTGGATTATGTTTCGTATGTTAACAGTGTTTAATCATGTTTTCTCTTGTGCATTTGTTAACACGGTGTCCTGTGACGTTGCTGTGTCTTCGACACACGTTTCACCGCACAAATTTACGTCTCTGACGCGCTTCCGACTGTCGTTTATTTACTGTTTTGTTTTGGTTTGACATCCGGGAACTTTGAATCTTTTCCGTTTGTTTCTATGCTGTGTGTGTGTGTGTGTGTGTGTGTGTGTGTGCATCATTTTTAGGTGTGGGTGCCTTGTGTTATTTTGTGTTGTTCTTTCTATCAGACTTTGTAAAAGTGCTAAACATTTAGGGCAAGTTGTCAATATCTCCACCACGTTGAAATCTTATCAAGATTTGACTAACTACAAATGCAGCTTCTGTCAGATAGTACTTCATCACAGATAACTGCATCATCTACGGAAAGGCTGATTTTACTATTAATGTTTTCTGCAAGGTCATTAATATATAATATGAACAGCGAGGGTCCCAACACCCTTTCCTGGAGTATACACGAAGTTACTTCTAGATCTGATGATGCCTCTGCATCCAGTATATATTGCGATTTAGAGAAACAAATAATCTCATTAATAACTAAATAAGAGGTCGACCAAATAACCTAATGCAAAGAGAACGAAAATTGGTAATAAGGATGGTCAAAAAAGCTTCTGCATGGTCTGCCCAAGTTACTTATCAGTTAGGGAAGGAAATCACACCAAGCGCTGTCCGCTATATTTCAAGTAGGGTAGTTTCTGGAGCCAGGGCACCTAGAAGAACACCATCCACCAGCAAGAAGAAGAAGAAATTGAGATTTGAACTAGCTCAAGAGCATATTAGCAAGAATACAAGTTTCTGGGTCGAGGTACTGTTCGCGGGCGAAAGTAAATTTAACATATTTGTAAATGATGGCAGAATTTTGGAGTCGATCAGCACGATGGTAGAGGAATTATGGTTCAAATGGCTCTGAGCACTATGGGACTTAACATATGAGGTCATCAGTCCCCTAGAACCTAGAACTACTTAAACCAACTAACCTAAGGACATCACACACATCCATGCCCGAGGCAGGATTCGAACCTGCGACCGCAGTAGCAGCGCGGTTCCGGACGGAAGCGCCTAGAACCGCTCGGTCACAGCGGCCGGTAGAGGAATTATGGTATCATGTTGTACGGCTACATCTGGTGTTAGACAACTTGTTTCTGTTGAAGGTAACATGGACAGATTTCAGAATTGAAATATGTAAAAGGAAAATCTGTAAAGAAGCTTGGGTTTAGGCAGAGATTACTACTTTCAAGAAGACAATGACCCTGAGCACACGGCGGAAATCGTTCGTGTGTGGTTGTTGTACAGCACTACCCAGGTTTCCAGCATAGAGCGCAGACGTTAATCAAACTGAACTTCTTTGGAGTACCCTTGACAGAATGGTCGGGAAACACGAACTACTAAGACTACTCCGAAACGATGCCTACAACATGAATGGCAAAATATTACTTTAAAGACTACAAAAAAACTGGATCATTCCATGCTAAGAGCAGTGAACACATGGTGCGTCGTGGGGCGATCACTGTGTTTTTAAGATAATTAAAAAGCCACGATCGCTTCAATAT
Organism: Schistocerca nitens; assembly: GCF_023898315.1. Taxonomy (NCBI): domain Eukaryota; kingdom Metazoa; phylum Arthropoda; class Insecta; order Orthoptera; family Acrididae; genus Schistocerca; species Schistocerca nitens. The sequence goes on along the minus strand of NC_064625.1, from coordinate 93,983,401 downwards.
CGTTTATTAGATGACCGGTTTCAGCACTCTGAAGGTGCCATCATCGGATCTGAAACGTGGATTAACATTTATAAAACCATATGGACATCATGGCACATGAGGCAGACCATCTGATAAAAACCATTGTCACAACCAATAAAAAATAAAAACTGCTCTCATGGTCGTTCGTTCCATAAAATATAAAACTGCTAAGAGGATGACAGAAATGATTCATAGAACAGAAGTGCCTAAAATGTATTTACAGGATGTTTCAAAAATGGCCGGTATATTTGAAACGGCAATAAAAACTAAACGAGCAGCGATAGAAATACACCGTTTGTTGCAATATGCTTGGGACAACAGTACATTTTCAGGCGGACAAACTTTCGAAATTACAGTAGTTACAATTTTCAACAACAGATGGCGCTGCAAGTGATGTGAAAGATATAGAAGACAACGCAGTCTGTGGGTGCGCCATTCTGTACGTCGTCTTTCTGCTGTAAGCGTGTGCTGTTCACAACGTGCAAGTGTGCTGTAGACAACATGGTTTATTCCTTAGAACAGAGGATTTGTCTGGTATTGGAATTCCACCGCCTAGAAAACAGTGTTGTTGCAACAAGACGAAGTTTTCAACGGAGGTTTAATGTAACCAAAGGACCGAAAAGCGATACAATAAAGGATCTGTTTGAAACATTTCAACGGACTGGGAACGTGACGGATGAACGTGCTGGAAAGGTAGGGCGACCGCGTACGGCAACCACAGAGGGCAACGCGCAGCTAGTGCAGCAGGTGATCCAACAGCGGCCTCGGGTTTCCGTTCGCCGTGTTGCAGCTGCGGTCCAAATGACGCCAACGTCCACGTATCGTCTCATGCGCCAGAGTTTACACCTCTATCCATACAAAATTCAAACGCGGCAACCCCTCAGCGCCGCTACCATTGCTGCACGAGAGACATTCGATAACGATATAGTGCACAGGATTGATGACGGCGATATGCATGTGGGCAGCATTTGGTTTACTGACGAAGCTTATTTTTACCTGGACGGCTTCGTCAATAAACAGAACTGGCGCATATGGGGAACCGAAAAGCCCCATGTTACAGTCCCATCGTCCCTGCATCCTCAAAAAGTACTGGTCTGGGCCGCCATTTCTTCCAAAGGAATCATTGGCCCATTTTTCAGATCCGAAACGATTACTGCATCACGCTATCTGGACATTCTTCGTGAATGTGTGGCGGTACAAACTCCCTTAGACGACACTGCGAACACCTCGTGGTTTATGCAAGATGGTGCCCGGCCACATCGCACGGCCGACGTCTTTAATTTCCTGAATGAATATTTCGATGATCGTGTGATTGCTTTGGGCTATCCGAAACATACAGGAGACGGCGTGGATTGGCCTCCCTATTCGCCAGACATGAACCCCTGTGACTTCTTTCTGTGGGGACACTTGAAAGACCAGGTGTACCGCCAGAATCCAGAAACAATTGAACAACTGAAGCAGTACATCTCATCTGCATGTGAAGCCATTCCGCCAGACACGTTGTCAAAGGTTTCGGGTAATTTCATTCAGAGACTACGCCATATTATTGCTACGCATGATGGATATGTGGAAAATATCGTACTATAGAGTTTCCCAGACCGCAGCGCCATCTGTTGTTGAAAATTGTAACTACTGTAATTTCCAAAGTTTGTCTGCCTGAAAATGTACTGTTGTCCCAAGCATATTGCAATAAACGGTGTATTTCTATCGCTGCTCGTTTAGTTTTTATTGCCGTTTCAAATATACCGGTCACTTTTGAAACACCCTGTACAATATCATTATATTTATACACAGTGTAATTTCCTTTGTATGTGCGACTACATTTTTCCCACTGTGTGGAGCAGGCTGGTATTTTTATTTACTTTTTGGAGATGGCTTATGTAGTTAATCCTTTTATACGTACAGTTTAGGAAAGAAACCCCATACTGTCAGTTTACCAAATAGCAGCTCTTGTTGTAATTTTTATTTCTAACAAATAAAGGTATTCTAAGTGAGGAACGGTTAATCAGTATTTGTTTATCTATGACTGCAAGTAACTTGAGTTACAAAGTATACGGAGTGTTCATTTTAACTGAAGACATCGAAATGTCTCGGAAACTGCACATCGGATCGAAAAAGTTATAATTTCAATGTGTTTCTCTCGTGGTGAGGGGTGGGGGTGGGGGTGGGGGGGAATCCAATGACACCACTCTGGACACGCCACCCCACCCCGTGTGTGGGTAGCAGGGTGGGGGAGGGGGCACTTTGAAATTTTCAATGCGAACGCCCGTTTATTATTGCATATTACGATTCTACGGCAAAATCTACATACGTTTTGTCTGAAGCATTTTCTTCGTTTCGCCCCAGATGGCGCTATTATCGAGGAAACACAAGTAATTAACGACATACCATCCAATGGCCTTTGAATATCCAGTGGCACGTGGGAATCCACCTCCATGTTGCGAGGGTAGGACGGGCCAAATCCCATAACTTTTAATTGGAAAGCCCATTCGCAACATTGTATTTCTCCGACATATAGAACCGGGGGGACTACGGCCTGTTGGCACTTGGTGGTTCATCTTATCTCTTAAATATTCCCACAGAAAGAAAGCAGGCGACGACATACCAGGCGACCTGGCGGGCCAATTAATAATGCCACCTCTGCCGATCCACTGTCCATTGTACACGCGGTCTAATACCTCCTTTGCTTCAGTTGCGTAATACGCCGGACAGCCGTCATGGTGAAACAGCATACGTTGCCGAACGTCCAGGGGAAGATACGATTCTACAGTAGTACAGGTAGCTCCTGTTCCAAAAACGTTCGATGTTTGAGTGCATTCAACATGCTGTCGATAAAGTATGGACAATTGAGTTTGTTCCCCGTGATTCCACACTATACTTGAACCGACCGAGGACATTGGTGGTTAACTCGCGGTAACCAGGGAGGATTGTCGAAACTCCAGTAATGCATGGTATGCCGATTAAAGCTACCGTGGTTCGTGAAAATGGTACCTCGGCAAAGCACATGTGGTCGTTTGTATTTGTTGACGTGCCATTCACAAAACACTACCCGGTTATGAAAATCGGCGCCATGAATTTCTTGATGCAGTGACACGTGGTATGGATGATAGTTATTACAATGCAGTTTTGTGACAATACCGCCTAAGGATATACCGGAATCGCGGTGTAATTTCAGACCGTTTATCCGTGGGTTGTGGTGCACTGGGACTAGTACAGCTATTTCATTAGCTTCTCCTGTAACACGTTTGTTTCGTTTCCTTTTGCCGGTCTGTACGCCACCATCAGACATAAGGGCGTTTACAATTTTTTAAAAGAGCAAACGACAGCGAGTCTTTTCTGGATACAGCACCCTCAACATTTCTCCTACAGTCTCCGTTAGTCAGAAGCATTTCAATTTTTTCTTCTGTGATTGCAACATTCATCGTTCACTTGCACTTCTGTTCTCCAAATGTACAGGCAATAAACACTGCGAGAGTACTGTATCTACATCTACATCCATACTCCGCAAGCCACCTGACGGTGTGTGGCGGAGGGTACCTTGAGTAAGTCTTTCGGTTCTCTCTTCTATTGCAGTCTCGTATTGTTCATGGAAAGAAAGATTGTCGGTGTGCCTCTGTGTGGGCTCTAGTCTCTCTGATTTTATCCTCATACTCTCTTCGCGAGATAAACGTTGGAGGGAACAATATACTGCTTGACTCCTCGGTGAAGGTATGTTCTCGAAACTTCAACATAGCTGAACGTCTCTCTCGCAGTCTTCCACTGGAGTTTATCTATCATCTCCATAACGCTTTCGCGATTACTAAATGTTCCTGTAACGAAGCGCGCTGCTCTCCGCTGGATCTTCTCTATCTCTTCTATCAACACTATCTGGTACGGATCCCACACCGGTGAGCAGTATTCAAACAGTGGGCGAACAAGCGTACCGTAACCTACTTCCTTTGTTTTCGGACTGGATTTCCTTAAAATTCTTCAAATGAATCTCAGTCTGGCACCCGCCTTACTTACGATTAATTTGATATGGTCATTCCATTTTAAATCACTCCTAATGTCTACTCCCAGATAATTTATGGAATTAACTGCTTCCAGTTGCTGACCTGCTATATTGTAGCTAAATGATAAAGGATCTTTCTTTCTTTCTATGTATTCGCAGCACACTACACTTGTCTACATGGAGATTCAATTGCCATTCCCTGCACCATGCGTCAATTCGTTGCAGATCCTCCTGCATTTCAGTACAATTTTCCATTGTTACAACCTCTCGATATACCACAGCATCATCCGCAAAAAGCCTCAGTGAACTTCCGATGTTATGCACAAGGTCATTTATACATATTGTGAATAGCAAGGGTCCTACGACACTCCCCTGCGGCACACCTGAAATCACTCTTACTTCGGAAGACTTCTTTCCATTGAGAATGACATGCTGCGTTCTGTTATCTAGGAACTCGTCAATCCAATCACACAACTGGTGTGATAGTCTATATGCTCTTACTTTGTTCACTAAACGACTGTGGGGAACTGTATCAAACGCCTTGCGGAAGTCAAGAAACACGGCATCTACCGGGGAACCCGTGTCTATGGCCTTTGAGTCTCGTGGGCGAATAGCGCGAGCTGGGCTTCACACGATCGTCTTTTTCTAAACCCATGCTGATTCCTACAGAGTAGATTTCTAGTCTCCAGAAAAGTCATTATACTCGAACATAATTTCAATTTTTTCTTCTGTGGTTGCAACATTCATCGTTCACTTGCACGTCTGTTCTCCAAATGATAGGTAGGTTTACGGGCAATAAACACTGTGCATGTACTGTAATGTTTAGAGAGGCTATCTTTTGTACGTCTGCACGGTACGTGAGCTCGAGGCTCAATGTTCTGCCTGTTATGGTACGTCGTAGTTCGCTGCACGGCCACTGCGGCGCGCCGAGTAGGCCCTTGTTCAATATGTCGGAGAAATGTTACGTTGCGAATGGGGTTTCCAATTACAAGTTACGAAACAGAGGCCTGTCCTACCATCGCATCAAGGAGGTAGGGTCCCACATGCCTTTGTGTGGCATTTATGCCACATTGCCCCCCACTTTTATTCCTACATCTCATTGTAGACTGCGGCGTATAGAGCGAAGCTGCATCGGTAGTCGGTAGTCGGTACCTAACCTCAACCGAGCGAGGTGGCGCAGTGGTTAGACACTGGACTCGCATTCGGGAGGACGACGGTTCAATCCCGTGTCCGGCCATCCTGATTTAGGTTTTCCGTGATTTCCCTAAATCACTCCAGGCAAATGCCAGGATGGTTCCTCTGAAAGGGCACGGCCGACTTCCTTCCCCATCCTTCCCTAATCCGATGAGACCGATGACCACGCTGTCTGGTCTCCTTCCCCAAAACAACCCACCAACCTAACCTCACAGCATGCGACGCCACATGGTCACGTAGTGTGGGCGCACACAACGTCCTGGAGAAGTGGGATGGACCAGTCAGAAGCGAGCAAGAGGAGAGTGGCGCGAAACGGTGGTTAAGCGCCTGCAGGAGTTGTGATCGGGACTGAAAAGTGCGAAGACGTGAGTTGTGATAGGACACTGGGATACTGGGTGACACTGAAACTTTTGGTGTGATATTACTGGAAGATGTAGTCCGCCCCGATAGCTGAATGGCGCCGGCACGATAGCTCAGCATGTTCGGTTGGTCTCTGCAATAAAAAAAACTAAGTGAAAAGATCAACAACGAACTTCAACGGATGTCACGTGACGAGCGCTACGACGAAATACAACGAACCATAACGAACAAAACGAAAAAAAAAGGTCAGCGTGACGGACTGTCGTCCTAAGGGGCCCGGGTTCGATTCCCGGCTGGGTCGGGGATTTTCTCCGCTCAGGGACTGGGTGTTGTGCTGTCATCATCATTTCATCCCCATCCGTCGCGCAGGTCGTCCAATGTGGCGTCGAATGTAATAAGACCTGCACCGTAAGGGGCCTCCCGGCCAATGACGCTAGACGTTCATTTTCATTTTTTTACTGGAAGACGTGTAAAATAAATGTTGAAGCATATTGCGTCCATTGATACTGTTATTCACGGTGTTCAGGAAATCTTTCAAGTTTCAAAATGCGCTTTTATCGGCTCTGTGCATCTGCAGGCCATTCACGTTAAAGTTTCGCATTTGTAGAATCCAAACTTATTGTCCATTCCTTTATTTCGGCCGAGTCATAATTTGGTATTATATTTCGCAGTACTGTCCGTCCTTTCACCATTCAATATAGAAGCAACGAACACGCGATGTATTGAGAAAAAGCATCAATTGCGGACATCAGTATCTACAAACGGTATCCACGAGACATCTACAGGAGACGCCAGGTGAGCTAAAATACCTCCAAATAATCAGTGAAGATACAGGGAGCAAATGCAGAATAGGGTTACTGACTTTGATTTCATAGCGTCCGTGTTATCTCTGTGTAACCAACACGGTGAAGTTCAGTGCCAGCTGATGTAAAATGTGGAAGGAGTAGTGTGCATACCAATTTTCGCCAGTATGTATTGTACACTGTGCTCATGCCATGAAGACCGCCGTTTAGGTGATAAAAAAAACGTAGTAATATGCTGAGCACATCACTTTCCAATGCTTACTTTCATTTCGCAATTTTTTCATCGTATTTGAGATATTATTGAATATGTTGGAAAACGTGAGGCAATACTGACCCTACGACTTATCTTAGAAAATTAAGGAAAGGCAAACCTACGTTTCTAGCATTTGTAGACTTAGAGGAAGCTTATCACAATGTTGACTGGAATATCCTCTTTCAAATTCTGAAGTGGGCAGGTGTAAAATACAGGGAGCGAAAGGCTATTTACAATTTGTACCGAAATCAGATGGCAGTTATAAGAGTCGAGGGGTATGAATTGGAAGCAGTGGTTGGGAAGGGAGTGCGACAGGGTTGTAGCCTACCCCGATGTTACACAATCTGCATATTGAGCAAGCAGTAAAGGAAACAAAAGAAAAATTCGGAGTTGGAATTAAAATGCATGAAGAAGAAATAAAAACGTTGAGGTTCGCCGATGACATTGTAATTCTGTCAGAGAGAGCAAAGGACGTGGAAGAGCAGCTGAATGGACAGTGTCTTGAAAAGTGGATATAAGATGAACACCAAAAAAGCAAAAGGAGGATAATGGAATGTATTCGAATTAAATTGGGTGATAGTGAGGGAATTAGGTCAGGAAATGAGACACTTAAAGTAGTAAATTAGTTTGCTATTTAGGGAGCAAAATAACTGATGGTTCAAATGGCTCTGAGCACTATGGGACTCAACTGCTGTGGTCATCAGCCCCCTAGAACTCAGAACTACTTAAACCTAACTAACCTAAGGACATTACACAGCCGGCCGCGGTGGTCTCTCGGTTCTAGGCGCACAGTCCGGAACCGTGCGACTGCTTCGGTCGCAGGTTCGAATCCTGCCTCGGGCATGGATGTGTGTGATGTCCTTAGGTTAGTTAGGTTTAAGTAGTTCTAAGTTCTAGGGGACTGATAACCACAGCAGTTGAGTCCCATAGTGCTCAGAGCCATTTGAACCATTTGACATTACACACATCCATGCCCGAGGCAGGATTCGAACCTGCGATCGTAGCAGTCGCACGGTTCCGGACTGCGCGCCTAGAACCGTGAGACCACAGCGGCCGGCAAAATAACTGATGATGGTCGAAGTAGAGAGGATATAAAATGTAGACTGGCAATGGCAAGGAAAGCGTTTCTGAAGAAGAGAAATTTGTTAACATCGAGTATAGATTTAAGGGTCAGGAAGTAGTTTCTGAAAGTATTTGTATGGAGCGTACTCATCTATGAAAGTGAAACGTGGACGATAAAATGTTTTGACAAGAAGAGAATATAAGCTTTAGAAATATGGTGCTATAGAAGAATGCTGAAGATTAGAGGGGTAAATCACATAACTAATGAGAAGGTATTGAACAAAATTGGGGAGAAGAGAAATTTGTGGCACAACTTGAGTAGAAGAAGGGATCGATTGGTAGGACATGTTCTGAGGCATCAAGGTATCACCAATTTAGTATTGGAGGGCAGCGTGCAAGGTAAAAATCTTAGAGGGAGACCAAGAGATGAATACACTAAACAGATACAGAAGGATGTAGGTTGCAGTAGGTACCGGGAGATGAAGGAGCTTGCACAGGATAGAGTAGCATGGAGAGCTGCATCAAACCAGTCTCTGGACTGAAGACCACAACAACAACAACAACAACAACAACAATTGAATATTCAAGGGACGCTGAGTAGCACGTCGTAAATTACGATAGTGTCGGCATTTATAGTCCTCCGATGAAAGCGCCGTCTGACGCGAAACAAAGGTATGTAGACTTTGCCGCAGTATCGTAATCCACAATAACAAATGGGTTTGACAGTTAGCCGCTGGCACCAACGCACGGTGTCGGGTAGCGGGTCGACCGTCATATGAATGCATGTTCTCCTCCGAGACAAACAGAATAATAACGTTTTTTGATCCGACGTGTAGGTTTCGAGATATGTCAATGTCTTCAGTTAAAATGAGCGAGAGGCTCTAGACAATTAATGTTTAAAACAATGTCACCATTTCGAACGTATTACGGGTGGTTGAAAATTACCCTCGGTTGAACCTGGCTAGCTGCACTGAAAATACTACTTGGATCACGTTTTCATCTTCAAAGTACGAGGTGCATTCAAGTTCTAAGGCCTCCGATCTTTTTTCTAATTAATTACTCACCCGAAATCGATGAAACTGGCGTTACTTCTCGACGTAATCGCCCTGCAGACGTACACATTTTTCACAACGCTGACGCCATGATTCCATGGCAGCGGCGAAGGCTTCTTTAGGAGTCTGTTTTGACCACTGGAAAATCGCTGAGGCAATAGCAGCACGGCTGGTGAATGTGCGGCCATTGAGAGTGTCTTTCATTGTTGGAAAAAGCCAAAAGTCACTAGGAGCCAGGTCAGGTGAGTAGGGAGCATGAGGAATCACTTCAAAGTTGTTATCACGAAGAAACTGTTGCGTAACGTTAGCTCGATGTGCGGGTGCGTTGTCTTGGTGAAACAGCACACGCGCAGCCATTCCCGGACGTTTTTGTTGCAGTGCAGGAAGGAATTTGTTCTTCAAAACATTTTCGTAGGATGCACCTGTTACCGTAGTGCCCTTTGGAACGCAATGGGTAAGGATTACGCCCTCGCTGTCCCAGAACATGGACACCATCATTTTTTCAGCACTGGCGGTTACCCGAAATTTTTTTGGTGGCGGTGAATCTGTGTGCTTCAATTGAGCTGACTGGCGCTTTGTTTCCGGATTGAAGAATGGCATCCACGTCTCATCCATTGTCACAACCGACGAAAAGAAAGTCCCATTCATGCTGTCGTTGCGCGTCAACATTGCTCGGCACATGCCACACGGGCAGCCGTGTGGTCGCCCGTCAGCATTCGTGGCACCCACCTGGACGACACTTTTCGCATTTTCAGGTCGTCATACAGGATTGTGTACACAGAACCCACAGAAATGTCAACTCTGGAGGCGATCTGTTCAACAGTCATTCGGCGATCCCCCAAAACAGTTCTCTCCACTTTCTCGATCGTGTCGTCAGACCGGCTTGTGCGAGCCCGAGGTTGTTTCGGTTTGTTGTCGCACGATGTTCTGCCTTCATTAAACTGTCGCACCCACGAACGCACTTTCGACACATCCATAACCCCATCACCACATGTCTCCTTCAACTGTCGATGAATTTCAATTGGTTTCACTCCACGCAAATTCAGAAAACGAATGATTGCACGCTGTTCAAGTAAGGAAAACGTCACCATTTTAAGTATTTAAAACAGTTCTCATTCTCGCCGCTGGCGGTAAAATTCTATCTGCCGTACGGTGCTGCCATCTCTGGGACGTATTGACAATGAACGCGGCCTCATTTTAAAACAATGCGCATGTTTCTATCTCTTTCCAGTCCGGAGAAAAAAAATCGGAGGCCTTAGAACTTGAATGCACCTCGTAAATTAGAGTAACCGCCAGCTGCGCAGGTCAGACGCCACTCTAGAGCACACTACCCACCTCTGCTCACAGAAGCAGATACAACCCCGCCGGCAGACTTGCTGACCTCGGCTCACCTTCTGCTCGACCTTCCCGCGGCGGTCAGCTCCGGCTGGCCGGGCCACACGCGAGACAAATAGCCACGCCATTGTGTGTGGCGCCGGGCGGCCGCTCGCCGGGATTCATTTGTCAGCTGACACCGGAGGCCTACCTGCCAGAACAGACTCGCCTCCTCCTCGGAAAGATGAAACACGGCGGCCTGGACCACGCCTCTGGCTGCGGCCTCTTGTTCTCGCACTCGCTAGTCCATCGACCCCGGTAGCTCATAGGGTGAGGACGGCCTGGTGAGAGATCCGCGCTCCAACTCCGTTGCCACTTATTCGTTTAATTCAGTCTCAAAACGTGCTCTCTTACGACAGTAGTACAATGGACTTCCTCTATACAGGGTGGTCCATTGATCGTGACCGGGCCAAATATCTCACGAAATAAGCGTCAAACGAACAAACTACAAAGAACGAAACTTGTCTAGCTTGAAGGCGGAAACCAGATGGCGCTAGGGTTGGCCCGCTAGATGGCGCTGCCATAGGTCAAACGGATATCAACTGCGTTTCTTTAAACAGGAGCCCCCCCTTTTTTATTACATATTCGTGTAGTACGTAAAGAAATATGAATGTTATAGTTGGACCACTTTTTTCGCTTAGTGGTAGATGGCGCTGTAATAATCACAAACGTATGGCTCACAATTTTAGGCGAACAGTTGGTAACAGGTAGGTTTTTAAAATTAAAATACAGAATGTAGGTACGTTTGAAAATTTTATTTCGGTTGCTCCAATGTGATACCTTTCTGAACCGGTCATTTCTGAGAATGCATGCTGTTACACCGTGATTATCTGTAAATGCCACATTAATGCAATCAATGCTCAAAATGGTGTCCGTCAAGCTCAATGCATTTGGCAATACGTGTAACGACATTCCTCTCAATAGCGAGTAGTTCGCACATGCATTGACAATGCGCTGACGCATGTTGTCAGGCGTTGTCGGTGGATCACGATAGCAAATATCCTTCAACTTTCCCCACAGAAAGAAATACGGGGACGTCATGAAATATGCTATTCAATACCGCTTCAACCGCACGCGAGCTATGTGCCGGACATCCATCATGTTGGAAGTACATCGCCATTCTGTCATATAGTGAAACATCTTGTAGTAACATCGGTAGAACATCACGTAGGAAATCAGCATACACTGAACCATTTACATTGCCATAGATAAAATGGGGGCTATTTATCCTTCCTCCCGTAATGCCGCACCATACATTATCGCACCAAGGTCGCTGATATTCCACTTGACGAAGCCATCGTGAATTTTCCGTTGCCCAATAGTGCATATTATGCCGGTTTACGTTACCGCTGTTGGTGAATGACGCTTCGTCGCTAAATATAACGCGTGCAAAAAATCTGTCATCGTCCCGTCATTTCTCTAGTGCCCAGTGGGAGAACTGTACGCGACGTTCAAAGTCGTCGCCATGCAATTCCTGGTGCATAGAAAAATGGAAATGTCGTGTGGCGAGGGCCTCCCGTCGGGTAGACCGCTCGCCTGGTGCAGGTCTTTCGATCTGACGCCACTTCGGCGACCTGCGCGTCGATGGGGATGAAATGATGATGATTAGGACAACACAACACCCAGTCCCTGAGCGGAGAAAATTTCCGACCCAGCCGGGAATCGAACCTTTTTTTTTACCATATATATTTATTTAAATATATTAACAACGATAAATAAAAAAAAGACATTTTGTTCTATTAATCTATTATATTCCTAGTGATGCTTAATATTATTGTCATTTTATATGTTTTCGTTTTTATATTTTCCTTTTTCGTTTTTCTCTTATTGTTTGTTCCTTAAACCCTTTTACATGGCCATTTGTCGTCTTTTTTTTTGAGGGGGGTAGACATTGCAGGACAGGCATAACAGTTTATATTTGGCATCGATGCATTGATTTTGAGTTTATGTTTCTGTATGTGATGCACTTGTGATGCCACAGGCACATTGTGTATTCTGGTTTGATCTCTTCCTCTAGTTACACTGTTAAGTGGGACAGTATGAAGGAAACGTCACCATGATAGGTGGAGCAGAAGTGGAAGAAACTTTTTTTTTACATATACTACAGAATATACCTAATTGAAGAAGAGAGAAAATTTTGTCATATTACATAAGAGAAGCAGAAAGGTAGTATGAGTAATCAATAGAATTTTATAGGCACAAAGTAAAGGAAATCAAAAATATCTAATAATAATAATGAGTAGTTGGCACTTTCCACTAAGGAGCACTTTGTGTCACTGATTTCACTAAGAAGAAACACTTTATACTACTATACTTCACTATTTGATGCGAGAGGAGAAAGCACTTTATCTTTTTTGTTCCACTTGTTCACTATCACTGCACACGTTATTCTTGTGGTGAGTGTGGTGAGGTGAGGTGGCTGGTGGCTGGTGGCCCGGGCCCTTAGGATTGACAGTCTGTCACGCTGACCACTCAGCTACCGGGGCGGACTGCTGCAATCGATCCTCATAACGAGGGTGATACTGATAGACGAATCAAATTTTGTGGGCAACGTTTCCAAGATCGAAGTATTTGGTCCGATGTAGCGAAGTTTAAACGTGATGGAACAATTAACCACCCTAACTGCGTGTACTGGGCCACGGGGGAACCACACGTAACCGAGCTAAGGCATGTTAATCTACCAGGAGTAACAGTCTCGTGTGGTCTGCGTTCTAGACGGTCTTCTCTGACAACAGTCACGGGCGACTCGTAATTGCAAATGTTGGAAATGATAACTCCTGGTCTTAGCGTTGTGTTTGGAAATGAAGATCATTACTTTCTACAGAATGGGGCGCCACCTCACTTTCACCTGGATGTGAGGGCATTTCTCAGTCGTACATTCCCTGCCAGATGGATAGGACGAAGAGGGGATGTGGAGTATCCCACTTGATCTCCAGATTTAACTCCTCCAGACATCTTTCTGTGGGGTACTGATGGTTCAGATGGCTCTGAGCACTATGGGACTCAACTGCTGTGGTTATCAGTCCCCTAGAACTTAGAACTACTTAAACCTAACTAACCTAAGGACATCACACACATCCATGCCCGAGGCAGGATTCGAACCTGCGACCGTAGCAGTCCCACGGTTCCGGACTGCGCGCCTAGAACCGCGAGACCACCGCGGCCGGCCTTATGTGGGGTACTCTCAAGAACACAGTTTATGCTGCGAGACCACATACACACCTGGAAATGGAAAAAAGAACACATTGACACCGGTGTGTCAGACCCACCATACTTGCTCCGGACACTGCGAGAGGGCTGTACAAGCAATGATCACACGCACGACACAGCGGACACACCAGGAACCGCGGTGTTGGCCGTCGAATGGCGCTAGCTGCGCAGCATTTGTGCACCGCCGCCGTCAGTGTCAGCCAGTTTGCCGTGGCATACGGAGCTCCATCGCAGTCTTTAACACTGGTAGCATGCCGCGACAGCGTGGACGTGAACCGTATGTGCAGTTGACGGACTTTGAGCGAGGGCGTATAGTGGGCATGCGGGAGGCCGGGTGGACGTACCGCCGAATTGCTCAACACGTGGGGCGTGAGGTCTCCACAGTACATCGATGTTGTCGCCAGTGGTCGGCGGAAGGTGCACGTGCCCGTCGACCTGGGACCGGACCGCAGCGACGCACGGATGCACGCCAAGACCGTAGGATCCTACGCAGTGCCGTAGGGGACCGCACCGCCACTTCCCAGCAAATTAGGGACACTGTTGCTCCAGGGCCAACACCCGGCATCATGGTGTGGGGAGCGATCTCCTACACTGGCCGTACACCACTGGTGATCGTCGAGGGGACACTGAATAGTGCACGGTACATCCAAACCGTCATCGAACCCATCGTTCTACCATTCCTAGACCGGCAAGGGAACTTGCTGTTCCAACAGGACAATGCACGTCCGCATGTATCCCGTGTCACACAACGTGCTCTAGAAGGTGTAAGTCAACTACCCTGGCCAGCAAGATCTCCGGATCTGTCCCCCATTGAGCATGTTTGGGACTGGATGAAGCGTCGTCTCACGCGGTCTGCACGTCCAGCACGAACGCTGGTCCAACTGAGGCGCCAGGTGGAAATGGCATGGCAAGCCGTTGCACAGGACTACATCCAGCATCTCTACGATCGTCTCCATGGGAGAATAGCAGCCTGCATTGCTGCGAAAGGTGGATATACACTGTACTAGTGCCGACATTGTGCATGCTCTTTTGCCTGTGTCTATGTGCCTGTGGTTCTGTCAGTGTGATCATGTGATGTATCTGACCCCAGGAATGTGTCAATAAAGTTTCGCCTTCCTGGGACAATGAATTCACGGTGTTCTTATTTCAATTTCCAGGAGTGTACAATGGATGATCTTAGAGAGCAAACTGAGCAAGCCTGTGATGCTCTACCACTGGAAAAGATGAAGTCGTCATGTCGCTCAGTCGTAAGTCATTGTCGACGGTGTATTTCGATGGACGGACACCAGGTTGAACATTTACCACCTTAAGTGTGACCATGAGGCACCTAACACCACTAAAATTGTTTTTCTTCCTCCTTTCACTAAAGAGATGTCCAGTTTCAAAGAGTGTATACATTATTTTGGGACAGTCTGTGTTTTCACACTCTGAGGAGAAAGTTGGTGATTGAAATTTCATGAAAAGATCCTGCCGTAGCAAAAAACACCTTGGTTCTTGTTGTGGATTGGCAAGACAGCCAATCCACTGGTAGGAAGCCGAAAGGCACGCGTTTAAGCTCACGCAGGCTGGCGTGAGGTCTGGAACAGGACACGGAAATGAGAATAGCCAAAAACGTACGTAGCTGCTGGAATACTTAACTTTAATCCATAAATGGTGAACATCGCTCTTGACGGTACACGTTTTACAGCATCAATAGTGACTGGTAATGGCGCCTTGCTAGGTCGTAGCAAATCACGTAGCTGAAGGCTATGCTAACTATCGTCTCGGCAAATGAGAGCGTAATTTGTCAGTGAACCATCGCTCGCAAAGTCGGCTGTACAACTGGGGCGAGTGCTAGGAAGTCTCTCTAGACCTGCCGTGTGGCGGCGCTCGGTCTGCAATTACTGACAGTGGCGACACGCGGGTCCGACGTATACTAACGGACCGCGGCCGATTTAAAGGCTACCACCTAGCAAGTGTGGTGATGGGCGGTGACACCACAGTTCTAATGACTCCACACCATTTCAGGTATCATATAAGTGGCACTCTCTTCCCTATTCCCCGATAATACAAAAGGAGCTGCCCTCCTTTAAACATTCTCGATATCCTCCGTCAGTCCTATCTGATGCCGATCCCACACCGCACAGCAACGCTCCGGAAGAGTGCGTACAAGCTTAATGTAAATATGTTACATATTCTCTAAGTGTTCAGCCAATAAATTGCAGCCTTTAGTTTCCTTTCCCCACAAGATTATCTATGTAAGCGTTACAATTTAAGTTATTCGTAATTCTAATCCCTAAGGATTTAGTGGGCTTACATCCCTTTAGATTTGTGGGATTAATCATGTAACTGAAATTTAGCGGATTCTTTTTAGTGCTCCAGTGAATGACTTCACGCTTTTCGTGATTTAGAGTCAATTTCCATTGTTGCATCATACAGATGTTTTATCTAAACCATTCTGCGATGCGTTTTGGCCATCTGTTGACATTACATGGCACTGGCTGACAGCTTAAACTGCAAACAATCTGTCAGGATAGCTCAGATTGTCTCCTACATCGTTTATATACACTCCTGGAAATTGAAATAAGAACACCGTGAATTCATTGTCCCAGGAAGGGGAAACTTTATTGACACATTCCTGGGGTCAGATACATCACATGATCACACTGACAGAACCACAGGCACATAGACACAGGCAACAGAGCATGCACAATGTCGGCACTAGTACAGTGTATATCCACCTTTCGCAGCAATGCAGGCTGCTATTCTCCCATGGAGAAGATCGTAGAGATGCTGGATGTAGTCCTGTGCAACGGCTTGCCATGCCATTTCCACCTGGCGCCTCAGTTGGACCAGCGTTCGTGCTGGACGTGCAGACCGCGTGAGACGACGCTTCATCCAGTCCCAAACATGCTCAATGGGGGACAGATCCGGAGATCTTGCTGGCCAGGGTAGTTGACTTACACCTTCTAGAGCACGTTGGGTGGCACGGGATACATGCGGACGTGCATTGTCCTGTTGGAACAGCAAGTTCCCTTGCCGGTCTAGGAATGGTAGAACGATGGGTTCGATGACGGTTTGGATGTACCGTGCACTATTCAGTGTCCCCTCGACGATCACCAGTGGTGTACGGCCAGTGTAGGAGATCGCTCCCCACACCATGATGCCGGGTGTTGGCCCTGTGTGCCTCGGTCGTATGCAGTCCTGATTGTGGCGCTCACCTGCACGGCGCCAAACACGCATACGACCATCATTGGCACCAAGGCAGAAGCGACTCTCATCGCTGAAGACGACACGTCTCCATTCGTCCCTCCATTCACGCCTGTCGCGACACCACTGGAGGCGGGCTGCACGATGTTGGGGCGTGAGCGGAAGACGGCCTAACGGTGTGCGGGACCGTAGCCCAGCTTCATGGAGACGGTTGCGAATGGTCCTCGCCGATACCCCAGGAGCAACAGTGTCCCTAATTTGCTGGGAAGTGGCGGTGCGGTCCCCTACGGCACTGCGTAGGATCCTACGGTCTTGGCGTGCATCCGTGCGTCGCTGCGGTCCGGTCCCAGGTCGACGGGCACGTGCACCTTCCGCCGACCACTGGCGACAACATCGATGTACTGTGGAGACCTCACGCCCCACGTGTTGAGCAATTCGGCGGTACGTCCACCCGGCCTCCCGCATGCCCACTATATGCCCTCGCTCAAAGTCCGTCAACTGCACATACGGTTCACGTCCACGCTGTCGCGGCATGCTACCAGTGTTAAAGACTGCGATGGAGCTCCGTATGCCACGGCAAACTGGCTGACACTGACGGCGGCGGTGCACAAATGCTGCGCAGCTAGCGCCATTCGACGGCCAACACCGCGGTTCGTGGTGTGTCCGCTGTGCCGTGCGTGTGATCATTGCTTGTACAGCCCTCTCGCAGTGTCCGGAGCAAGAATGGTGGGTCTGACACACCGGTGTCAAGGTGTTCTTTTTTCCATTTCCAGGAGTGTAGATCAGGAACAAACGTGGCGTATAACACTTCCTTGGGGAATGCCAGATATTACTTCTGTTTTACTCGCAGACGTTCTGTCAATTATTACGGTTTGTGATCTTTCTGACAGGAAGTCTCGAATCCAGTCACACAGCTGGGACGATACTCCATAGGCATGCAATTCAAATAGAAGTCGCGTGGGAGGAACGGAGTTTCCCTTCTAGAAATTTAAAAATATGGAATCAGTTAGGCCTCCCCTGTCGACAGCACTCATAACATCGTGAGAAATCAGAGTTAGTTGTGTTCCACAAGAACGACATTTTCTGCATCCGTGTTGGCTATTTGTCAATAAATCGCTTTCTTCGTCATTAGTCATGCTGTTCGAGTACAATATACCAGGCTATTGATATGGATCATCTCACAGATGTTATTCTGCTCTCCTGAGTAACAACTATGAGAGGCATTTTGGTGGTTGTTATAGGCCGACAAGAGCATATTCGCGACTTGACACAGACATGATGTTAATCATTGACGATAGTCTTTTCATAATTTGAATATGGTTTTTTATCTGTTGAGGAGCGCAGAAAACTTCAACCAGCCACGCCTATTGTTACTCTGCGGCACTCTGGAACGTATGACACGGCATTTATACAGAGTGTTTCAAAAATGACCGGTATATTTGAAACGGCAATAAAAACTAAACGAGCAGCGATGGAAATACACCGTTTGTTGCAATATGCTTGGGACAACAGTACATTTTCAGGCGGACAAACTTTCGAAATTACAGTAGTTACAATTTTCAACAACAGATGTCGCTGCAAGTGATGTGAAAGATATAGAAGACAACGCAGTCTGTGGGTGCGCCATTCTGTACGTCGTCTTTCTGCTGTAAGCGTGTGCTGTTCACAACGTGCAAGTGTGCTGTAGACAACATGGTTTATTCCTTAGAACAGAGGATTTTTCTGGTGTTGGAATTCCACCGCCTAGAACACAGTGTTGTTGCAACAAGACGAAGTTTTCAACGGAGGTTGAATGTAACCAAAGGACCGAAAAGTTATACAATAAAGGATCTGTTTGAAAAATTTCAACGGACTGGGAACGTGACGGATGAACGTGCTGGAAAGGTAGGGCGACCGTGTACGGCAACCACAGAGGGCAACGCGCAGCTAGTGCAGCAGGTGATCCAACAGCCGCCTCGGGTTTCCGTTCGCCGTGTTGCAGCTGCGGTCCAAATGACGCCAACGTCCACGTATCGTCTCATGCGCCAGAGTTTACACCTCTATCCATACAAAATTCAAACGCGGCAACCCCTCAGCGCCGCTACCATTGCTGCACGAGAGACATTCGCTAACGATATAGTGCACAGGATTGATGACGGCGATATGCATGTGGGCAGCATTTGGTTTACTGACGAAGCTTATTTTTACCTGGACGGCTTCGTCAATAAACAGAACAGGCGCATATGGGGAACCGAAAAGCCCCATGTTGCAGTCCCATCGTCCCTGCATCCTCAAAAAGTACTGGTCTGGGCCGCCATTTGTTCCAAAGGAATCATTGGCCCATTTTTCTGATCCGAAACGATTACTGCATCACGCTATTTGGACATTCTTCGTGAATGTGTGGCGCTACAAACTGCCTTAGACGACACTGCGAACACCTCGTGGTTTGACTGATGACCATAGACGTTAACTCCCATAGTGCTCAGAGCCAAATCTCACCTCGTGGTTTATGCAAGATGGTGCCCGGCCACATCGCACGACCGGCGTCTTTAATTTCCTGAATGAATATTTCGATGATCGTGTGATTGCTTTGGGCTATCCGAAACATACAGAAGGCGGCGTGGATTGGCCTCCCTATTCGCCAGACATGAACCCCTGTGACTTCTTTCTGTGGGGACACTTGAAAGACCAGGTGTACCGCCAGAATCCAGAAACAATTGAACAGCTGAAGCAGTACATCTCATCTGCATGTGAAGCCATTCCGCCAGACACGTTGTCAAAGGTTTCGGGTAATTTCATTCAGAGACTACGCCATATTATTGCTACGCATGGTGGATATGTGGAAAATATCGTACTATAGAGTTTCCCAGACCGCAGCGCCATCTGTTGTTGAAAATTGTAACTACTGTAATTTCGAAAGTTTGTCTGCCTGAAAATGTACTGTTGTCCCAAGCATATTGCAACAAACGGTGTATTTCTATCGCTGCTCGTTTAGTTTTTATTGCCGTTTCAAATATACCGGTCATTTATGAAACACCCTGTATGAAGTGTCAAGTAATCGTGTTTATCAAGTGTTCTTTTACGTCCATTTTTCAGTACTTAATTTTTGCTTCATGCGAAACGTGTCCCATTCACGTATATTGCATGTAGCTCAGGGGCCATTTACATATTTTGCACAAGAAATTCCAGCAGTCCCGGCAAGGTGATGCCGATGCAGTTCTTCAAATTACACGGAAGCGGAGACGGTGTCTTTGTAAATTATTGTTTTCACCACAAAAGCTTTCTATTCTTAGGTTTTTAGGTAGTGTGGTAAGAGTCGACAAAAACATTTGTCCTGCCCAAATCGCACCTATAAGGCATGACTACCCATATTTTGAGGCATTATCGACTAAGGCTTGCAGTTAATGTTCTAGTTCAATGCTCAGTTTTGCTACTTGCGAGAAACCCTCCTTCTTTTTGTCACCTCAGAAGTCAGTCGTCAAAGACGTATAGTGTTATTAATGGCAAGAATGAAAATGGCTTTAAAATAGAGAGGGATAATAGTCACAGGATGCTTCTGGAACATTTTTTTTATTCATTACGAAGTTTCGGGCTTTGCCCGTCTGCAAGATGACCTGGTGACAAATATATATTTTTTTTTTACAATCTCACAAAATTACACCCGTGTATAAATGGAGCCCCTATACTAAACCACCATCCAACAAGACATTTAAAACGTAATACCTGGTGGATAACATCGGAAGTTCACTGAGGCTTCCTGCGGATGATGCTGTAGGATATCTCAGAGGTTGTAACAATGGAAAATTGTACTGAAATGCAGGAGGATCTGCAACGAATTGACGCATGGTGCAGGGAATGGCAATTGAATCTCAATGTAGACAAGTGTAATGTGCTGCAAATACATGGAAAGAAAGATCCTTTAGGATTTAGCTACAATATAGCAGTTCAGCAACTGGAAGCAGTTAATTCCATAAATTATCTGGGAGTAGGCATTAGGAGTGATCTAAATGGAATGACCATATAATCGTCGGTAAAGCAGATGCCAGACTGAAATTCACTGGAAGAATCCCAAGGAAATGCAATCCGAAAACAAAGGAAGTAGGTTACAGTACACTTGTTCGCCCACTGCTTGAATACTGCTCACCAGTGTGGGACCCGTACCAGATAGGGTTGATAGAAGAGAGAGAGAAGATCCAACGGAGAGCAGCGCGCTTCGTTACAGGATCATTTACAAATCGCGAAAGTGTTACGGAGATGACAGACAGACTCCAGTGGAAGACTCTGCAAGAGAGACGCTCAGTAGCTCGGTACGGGCTTTTGTTGAAGTTTCGAGAGCATACCTTCACCGAAAAGTCAAGCAGTATATTGCTCCCTCCTACGTATATCTCGCCAAGAGACCATGAGGATAAAATCAGAGAGATTAGAGCCCACACAGAGGCATACCGACTATCTTTCTTTCTACGAACAATACGAGACTGGAATAGAAGGAAGAACCGATAGAGGTACTCAAGGTACCCTGCGCCACACACCGTCAGGTGGCTTGAGGACTATGGATGTAGATGTAGATGTAATACAGGGTGACAATTATTGAACTATACGAAATAAAATCATTATAATTTCCGAACGGTTTGCGCTAGAACGTTCAAACTGCTCGGTTGGCTGCGGGACATGATGGAAATTAGTGTGGGCATGCATGGTTTGGTTTAAGGACGATGCCCACTATCGTTTGAATGACTTCGTCAGTAAGCGAAATTGGCCCATTTGGGGGGGGGGGGGGCGTAGTGAGAATCCGCCTTTCGCGGTCGAGAAGTCTCTTCACTCTCAACGGGGTCACCGTGTGGTGTGTCACGAAACAATCGGTGCAATATTCCTTGGTGGCACCGGTGACTACCGAACGGTACTTGAAGGTTTTGGAAGATGGTTTCGTCCCCATTACCCAAAGTGACCCTGATTTCGACGAAATATACACTGCTGGCCACCGTAAATGCAACACCCCGAAGGAAGCATCCGAATCAAGTGAAATTTACACCATGGGTTTGCAGCGATGAGATATGCAACTGATTAGAATTTCAGCGCAGACGCACATCACGCGCGCCTGTGGCGCCACCTCATAGCGCCATTTAAGGCTTGGCGATTTCGACGAGTGTACGTTCGGCACGTGTGTTTACCTTCTGGTTGTTTCACAAGACGATCAGTTATGCCTCGTAGACAACAGCGAACATCTTTTGATCAAGTATCCGAGTTCGACAGAGGAAGGATAGTGGCTTACCGAGATTGTGATTATCATACAGAGAAATCGCTAGTCGTGTTGGACGAAACCAAACAATTGTAATGCGGATATGTGACAGTTGGATGCAGGAGGGTACGACGGACAGACGTGGTCGATCGCATTCACCTCGGTGCACCACTGCACGTGCTGATAGGCAAATTGTGCGCATGGCAGTGACGGATCGCTCAGTGACATCCCGAACCATAGCACAGCACATTGCGTCTGTAACGCATCATCCAGTGTCTGCGCGTACCATTCGACGCCGTTTACAGCAGAGTGGTCTGTCCGCAAGACGTCCATTGCTTCGTCTACCATTGACGCAGAACCACAGACGTCTCCGTCGCCAATGGTGTGATGACAGACGGATGTGGACGGCAGAATGGAATGACGTTGTCTTTACTGACGAGGCACGCTTCTGTCTGCAGCACCACGATGGTCGGATTCGAGTGTGGAGACATCGTGGAGAGAGGATGCTGGACAGCTGCATTATGCACCGCCACACTGGTCTTGCACCGGGTATTATGGTATGGGGCGGTATTGGATATTACTCTCGCACGCCTCTAGTACGCATTGCCGGTACTTTAAATAGCCGGCGCTACATATCCGAGGTGCTGGAGCCAGTTGTCCTTCCTTACCTTCAGGGCTCGGGCACAGCCATATTTCAACAGGATAATGCGCGACCACACGTGGCACGCATTTTCCAAAGGTTCTTCGTCGATAACCAGATTGAAGTGCTTCCCTGGCCGGCTCGCTCTCCGGATCTTTCGCCGATAGGAAAGATGTGGTCCATGGTTGCTCAACGAGTGACCCAGATTACATCCCCAGCTGCCACACCAGATGATCTTTGGCAACGTGTGGAAGCTGCTTGGGCTGCTGTACCCCAGGAACACATCCAACGTCTCTTTGACTCAATGCCAACGTGTGGCAGCGGTGATCTCCAACAATGGCGGCTACTCTGGCTACTGATTCTGGCAGGAACCACATGTCACAGACGTCTGTAAACGTAATCATTTGATACTTGGTCAACATGTTACCTACAAAATAAATTTTGTTGTGCTACCTCTTGTCTTTCTTGGTGTTGCATTTACGGTGGCCAGCAGTGTAGTTCACGCAACACGGAGCACGAGCCCATCGAAACAGGAGAGTATTTGGTGTCCTGGAGTAACACTTTGGGGACCGCATTCTGGCTCTGGGGTACCCAGAGGCCACTGGCATCTGCCTCGTTTGTCCGCCATATTCTCCGGATCTGAACACATGTGACTCCTTTTTGTGGTGCAGTGTTGAAGACAAGGTGTACAGCAATAGCCCTAAAACCATTGCTCAGCTGAAAACAGGCCTTCAGGAGACCGTCGACAGCATCAGTGTTCCCATACTCCAGCGGGTCATGCATAATTCCGTTATTCGTCTGCACCAAATCATCGCCAGTGATGGCAAGCATATCTGACATTAGCACACCATCTTCAGGCCACAAGTGGCCCATTGGTACCATCCAACCGCCGTGTCATCCTCAGATGAGGATGCGGATAGGAGGGGCGTGGGGTCAGCACACCGCTCTCCCGGTCGTTATGATGGTTTTCTGCGACCGGAGCCGCTACTATTTGGTCGAGTAGCTCCTCAGTTGGCATGACGAGGCTGAGTGCACCCCGAAAAATGGCAACAGCACATGGCGGCCCGGATGGTCGCCCATCCAAGTGCCGGCCACGCCCGACAGCGCTTAACTTCGGTGATCGGACGGGAACCGGCGTATCCACTGCGACAAGGCCGTTGCCATATCGAACATGTCATAACCTAAATCCGAATGTCTGTAGTGACGTTTACATGTTGAATAGTGTGCACGCCGTAGTTTGTAAGTAATTTTCATTTTTTTTTTCATATACACTGCTGGCCACCGTAAATGCAACACCAAGAAAGACAAGAGGTAGCACAACAAGATTTATTTTGTAGATAACATGTTGACCAAGTATCAAATGATTACGTTTACAGACGTCTGTGACATGTGGTTCCTGCCAGAATCAGAAGCCAGAGTAGCCGCCGTTGTTGGAGATCACCGCTGCCACACGTCTCAGCATTGAGTCAAAGAGACGTTGGATGTGTTCCTGGGGTACAGCAGCCCAAGCAGCTTCCACACGTTGCCAAAGATCATCTGGTGTGGCAGCTGGGTATGTAATCTTGGTCACTCGTTGAGCAACCATGGACCACATGTTTTCTATCGGCGAAAGATCCGGAGAGCGAGCCGGCCAGGGAAGCAATTCAATCTGGTTATCGACGAAGAACCTTTGGACAATGCGTGCCACGTGTGGTCGCGCATTATCCTGTTGAAATATGGCTGTGCCCGAGCCCTGAAGGTAAGGAAGGACAACTGGCTCCAGCACCTCGGATATGTAGCGCCGGCTATTTAAAGTACCGGCAATGCGTACTAGAGGCGTGCAAGAGTAATATCCAATACCGCCCCATACCATAATACCCGGTGCAAGACCAGTGTGGCGGTGCATAATGCAGCTGTCCAGCATCCTCTCTCCACGGTGTCTCCACACTCGAATCCGACCATCGTGGTGCTGCAGACAGAAGCGTGCCTCGTCAGTAAAGATAACGTCATTCCATTCTGCCGTCCACATCCGTCTGTCATCACACCATTGGCGACGGAGACGTCTGTGGTTCTGCGTCAATGGTAGATGAAGCAATGGACGTCTTGCGGACAGACCACTCTGCTGTAAACGGCGTCGAATGGTACGCGCAGACACTGGATGATGCGTTACAGACGCAATGTGCTGTGCTATGGTTCGGGATGTCACTGAGCGATCCGTCCCTGCCATGCGCACAATTTGCCTATCAGCACGTGCAGTGGTGCACCGAGGTGAATGCGATCGACCACGTCGGTCCGTCGTACCCTCCTGCATCCAACGGTCACATATCCGCATTACAGTTGTTTGGTTTCGTCCAACACGACTAGCGATTTCTCTGTATGATAATCCACAATCTCGGTAAGCCACTATCCTTCCTCTGTCGAACTCGGATACTTGATCAAACTATGTTCGCTGTTGTCTACGAGGCATAACTGATCGTCTTGTGAAACAACCAGAAGGTAAACACACGTGCCGAACGTACACTCGTCGAAATCGCCAAGCCTTAAATGGCGCTATGAGGTGGCGCCACAGGCGCGCGTGATGTGCGTCTGCGCTGAAATTCTAATCAGTTGCATATCTCATAGCTGCAAACCCATGGTGTAAATTTCGCTTGATTCGGATGCTTCCTTCAGGGTGTTGCATTTACGGTGGCCAGCAGTGTAGTTCAACTGTCACCCTGTGTAAGGCATTTGATACAAAGTGAACATATAGTTTTGTCAAAGTTGTCAAGAAACTCAAAAGCGACATAAGTTTTACAATGCAAAATGGGATTTCAACTAAACATGCTGCTGGCGGCCTTCCCGCTTAAGAAAATTAGTTGGCGCTAAGTGGCATGCGCCCTGTGTCACTGCCTTCATAGCTGACACGTCATTACAAAGACAAATAATTTCATCAATTACAAAATTTATGTACATATGACGATTTAGTGTAGGGGCTGTGTGTAATTTTGCGAGATTGTAAGAAAAACAAAAAAATATTGTCACCACGTCATCTACGATGGGTCGAGCCCGAAACGCGTAACGAATAAAAAAGGGTCCAGAAACATCCTCTGACTATTATTCCACAACCAATCAGCTATTTTAAATCTTTAAAGCCTCTATCGTTGCAGTATCACTGAGTTTGGATGGCTAGAATGGTAAGTCTTCATAAAAGTTTCTTATGCTTATGACGGTCGCATGCTTCTGTCACGTCTTTAAGTCACGTTTGCGATATTGTTTATGGCAAATATGCAGATACATTTCGGGGCATAAACTTGCTTCATCATATTACATAAGACTCGGGTGTAGTTTTGAGATGAATGGCAGGATTAAAAAATGAAATATAAGTCTTCAAATAGTTCAAATGGCACAGAGCACTATGGGACTTAACATCTGAGGCCATCAGTCCCCTAGAACTTAGAACTACTTAAACCTAACTAACCTAAGGACATCACACACATCCATGCCCGAGGCAGGATTCGAACCTGCAACCGTAGCAGCAGCGCGGTTCCGGACTGAAGCGCCTAGAACCGCTCGGCCACAGCGGCCGGCCGATGCTGAGTCAAAACACAAAACAAAACTGACAGGGAAAGCAGGGGAGGACAAACCGAAGCAAATCATATGAGAACATACATAACAAAGAAAAACACTTATCATCAGAGAAATTAAGTTAACCAATACTTTGCCGACGGAAAACAAGACTCAACATGTTGGCGAAGAGGTCTCGAAATCGAGACATTCGCAAGCATGTCCAATAGGCAGTGATCACGCGCTGCATGATGTTCATGTCATCTTGCCCCTCGCCTTCTACAATGAACGAAGTTCAAAAATGGTTCAAATGGCTCTGAGCACTATGGGACTCAACTGCTGAGGTCATTAGTCCCCTAGAACTTAGAACCAGTTAAACCTAACTAACCTAAGGACATCACAAACATCCATGCCCGAGGCAGGATTCGAACCCGCGACCGTAGCGGTGTTGCGGTTCCAGACTGCAGCGCCTTTAACCGCACGGCCACTAATGAACGAAGTGTCGCAGTAACCACTTAACGGTATGGGGTTTCGACCGTGGAAAGAAGGAAGAATCTGGGCGCAATATGATGTCTGTAATGTATGCAGTCTCAGAAGATTGAGTAAGGAAGGCCAATCGTGTCCTGATCCAAGACCAGTTGGTCATATGTGTTCCACAAGTAAAGCAATGTCGTGTCGCATCGGGAGACGTACAACGACTACATAAATCCGTGCCACTTAGGCCCTATCCTATGTGAGCCACAGAAGCGAGCGACAGCGAGCGACTTCTGGATACGCGACACTCCAGCGACAAGCAGCAGCATCGGGCGACAACCTTGGGTGTGCTGTGTGCGAGCGACCATGTCGTGCTGCAAGATTGCTGCTTAGAGCCAACCAGCTGTTTCCATAAAACGGCGCCCCTAACTGGAGAATACTGTAGCTGGAGAGTAAGGCTACAGAATTAGGTTTACTTAAGAAAATAAAGCGAAAGGGAATGCTTTGCATGAAATTTACAAGGGGAGGAATCTCCATGGAGAATTTCATAAGTACCATTATCGTCAACCAGACAATTTCTTTGAATACACGTGAATGAGCATAGGAGCATTTGACTATTTCATCAATAAATTAAATACGAATGTATTTTTACATGATCAAGAACTTTTAACAGCCAATAAATGCGGAGGAATGACTATTACAGGGCTATTACAAATGACTGAAGCGATTTCATAAATTCACTGTAGCTCCATTCATTGACGTAAGGTCACGACACACTACAGATACGTAGAAAAACTCATAAAGTTTTGTTCGGCTGAAGCCGCCCGCACTTCAGGTTTCTGCCGCCAGAGCGCTCGAGAGCGCAGTGAGACAAAATGGCGACAGGAGCCGAGAACGCGTATGTCGTGCTTGAAATGCACTCACATCAGTCAGTCATAACAGTGCAACGACACTTCAGGACGAAGTTCAACAAAGATCCACCAACTGCTAACTCCATTCGGCGATGGTATGCGGAGTTTAAAGCTTCTGGATGCCTCTGTAAGGGGAAATCAACGGGTCGGCCTGCAGTGAGCGAAGAAACGGTTGAACGCGTGCGGGCAAGTTTCACGCGTAGCCCGCGGAAGTCGACGAATAAAGCAAGCAGGGAGCTAAACGTACCACAGTCAACGGTTTGGAAAATCTTACGGAAAAGGCTAAAGCAGAAGCCTTACCATTTACAATTGCTACAAGCCCTGACACCTGATGACAAAGTCAAACGCTTTGAATTTTCGGCACGGTTGCAACAGCTCATGGAAGAGGATGCGTTCAGTGCGAAACTTGTTTTCGGTGATGAAGCAACATTTTTTGTTAATGGTGAAGTGAACAGATACAATGTGCGAATCTGGGCGGTAGAGAATCCTCACGCATTCGTACAGCAAATTCGCAATTCACCAAAAGTTAACGTGTTTTGTGCAATCTCACGGTTTAAAGCTTACGGCCCCTTTTTCTTCTGCGAAAAAAACGTTACAGGACACGTGTATCTGGACATGCTGGAAAATTGGCTCATGCCACAACTGGAGACCGACAGCGCCGACTTCATCTTTCAACAGGATGGTGCTCCACCGCACTTCCATCATGATGTTCGGCATTTCTTAAACAGGAGATTGGAAAACCGATGGATCGGTCGTGGTGGAGATCATGATCAGCAATTCGTGTCATGGCCTCCACGCTCTCCCGACTTAACCCCATGCGATATCTTTCTGTGGGGTTATGTGAAAGATTCAGTGTTTAAACCTCCTCTACCAAGAAACGTGCCAGAACTGCGAGCTCGCATCAACGATGCTTTCGAACTCATTGATGGGGACATGCTGCGCTGAGTGTGGGAGGAACTTGATTATCGGCTTGATGTCTGCCGAATCACTAAAGGGGCACATATCGAACATTTGTGAATGCCTAAAAAAACTTTTTGAGTTTTTGTATGTGTGTGCAAAGCATTGTGAAAATATCTCAAATAATAAAGTTATTGTAGAGCTGTGAAATCGCTTCAATCATTTGTAATAACCCTGTACATGACAAACTACACTAAATACAAGCAGAAGTACACAGATTGATATTATTGAGCAATGGGTTGCTGTGGTGT
The DNA here is from genome assembly GCF_023898315.1 of Schistocerca nitens. Taxonomy (NCBI): domain Eukaryota; kingdom Metazoa; phylum Arthropoda; class Insecta; order Orthoptera; family Acrididae; genus Schistocerca; species Schistocerca nitens. The sequence goes on along the minus strand of NC_064625.1, from coordinate 93,954,922 downwards.
AGGGGTAGTGTATGCAGTTCACATACACGACTGAGGAGATGGCTTCGATTCACTCCTGTTTTTATATTTTTATTGACTCAGTTACGATTCTCTGGTTCAAATGGCTCTGAGCGCTATGGGACTTAACATCTGCGGTCATCAGTCCCCTAGAACTTAGAACTACTTAAACCTAACCAACCTAAGGGCATCACACACATCCATGCCCGAGGTAAGATTCGAACCTGCGACCGCAGCGGTCGCACGGTTCCAAACTGAAGCGCCTAGAACCGCTCGGCCACCGCGGCCGGCTACGATACTGCATACTAAGTTTTATGTATACTGTTTACACTGCATCGCTAAGTATATTTTTAAAGGCCTTGCCAAAGAACTTGATATCACACCTTTAATTCCTAATAAATTACAAAGAACCATGAAATTTTACAGATATTTGATGTTGCGAACGTAATTCATCAGCAGTTAGTGTTAAGGCCAGTCATTTCAATTACTCTAAATAGTCTGTAAAAGTAAAGCTTACAAAATTTTTAGAATGAAAGCCAAACGTTTTGTGTAATGATTTGTCTAAAAGTACGAAATAAACAGTGTTAGGGAAACGTTTGGTGCACCTCATTTTCTGTTCTTGATTTCGACCATCATTCAAAGGCACGTAGAACGTTTCTCTGATCTACTTATTTCTTTCGCACAAATCATTTCATTAAATATTTGACTAATTTCTTCCATTTTTGAATTTCAAGTATTATTCAGAAAGCATGAGGTTACCGACTCCTCGTTTCCCTTCCTAACGTACCTGATTCGATGGAAGTTTTTTGACATTTAAATACCACACCAACGTATATTTTTATGTGCAAAATAGCTAGGTCTTGAACAGATGACATTTTTGACCATTTACAGCAGCTTTACGTGAAATATTTCAATTTTTCCTCGGCTTATTAATTAAGTTTTCGTTCATTACCCGATTACTTTCAAGCAGTTAAATATTTTCAAGCCAAACTAGACGTCATGCTGGTCACTTTGACACCCCGTTTCTCTCCCTTTGTTTGGATATGAAAATTTGGACAAAACCTCATGGTGTAAGTTATAGGGAGTCTTGTTTTCGCTCTGCTCACGCGTTGACAAAAACGTGTCGAATGTTAATCATATGATAAAATAGTCCTTTCTGCGTGCTGTCATTTTCAAAATTCGTCTTTTCGATATCTTGAACCTTTTACGAGATACAAGGAGTTTTAGGACCGCTTAGTTCCCGAAGTGCAGCAAAGGTTCGGACGCGCCGTGAGCCACCCGTTCGTGGATATAACAACCAATAGCTCAAGAATGAAAAGAGATATCATTCTGGTCTCACCTTTAAATACAATTTAGCTATATTGGTTACATTTAATACGCAATACTGAATGGACTTAAATGAACTGTACGGAAAGTCTACGGAATGTAGTTTTACCTCTGCAAATTCTTAAAGATTTCGTGCAGCCATGTACTCAATTTCATGCAGCACATTAACTACACTCCTGGAAATTGAAATAAGAACACCGTGAATTCATTGTCCCAGGAAGGGGAAACTTTATTGACACATTCCTGGGGTCAGATACATCACATGATCACACTGACAGAACCACAGGCACATAGGCACAGGCAACAGAGCATGGACAATGTCGGCACTAGTACAGTGTATATCCACCTTTCGCAGCAATGCAGGCTGCTATTCTCCCATGGAGACGATCGTAGAGATGCTGGATGTAGTCCTGTGGAACGGCTTGCCATGCCATTTCCACCTGGCGCCTCAGTTGGACCAGCGTTCGTGCTGGACGTGCAGACCGCGTGAGACGACGACGCTTCATCCAGTCCCAAACATGCTCAATGGGGGACAGATCCGGAGATCTTGCTGGCCAGGGTAGTTGACTTACACCTTCTAGAGCACGTTGGGTGGCACGGGATACATGCGGACGTGCATTGTCCTGTTGGAACAGCAAGTTCCCTTGCCGGTCTAGGAATGGTAGAACGATGGGTTCGATGACGGTTTGGATGTACCGTGCACTATTCAGTGTCCCCTCGACGATCACCAGTGGTGTACGGCCAGTGTAGGAGATCGCTCCCCACACCATGATGCCGGGTGTTGGCCCTGTGTGCCTCGGTCGTATGCAGTCCTGATTGTGGCGCTCACCTGCACGGCGCCAAACACGCATACGACCATCATTGGCACCAAGGCAGAAGCGACTCTCATCGCTGAAGACGACACGTCTCCATTCGTCCCTCCATTCACGCCTGTCGCGACACCACTGGAGGCGGGCTGCACGATGTTGGGGCGTGAGCGGAAGACGGCCTAACGGTGTGCGGGACCGTAGCCCAGCTTCATGGAGACGGTTGCGAATGGTCCTCGCCGATACCCCAGGAGCAACAGTGTCCCTAATTTGCTGGGAAGTGGCGGTGCGGTCCCCTACGGCACTGCGTAGGATCCTACGGTCTTGGCGTGCATCCGTGCGTCGCTGCGGTCCGGTCCCAGGTCGACGGGCACGTGCACCTTCCGCCGACCACTGGCGACAACATCGATGTACTGTGGAGACCTCACGCCCCACGTGTTGAGCAATTCGGCGGTACGTCCACCCGGCCTCCCGCATGCCCACTATACGCCCTCGCTCAAAGTTCGTCAACTGCACATACGGTTCACGTCCACGCTGTCGCGGCATGCTACCAGTGTTAAAGACTGCGATGGAGCTCCGTATGCCACGGCAAACTGGCTGACACTGACGGCGGCGGTGCACAAATGCTGCGCAGCTAGCGCCATTCGACGGCCAACACCGCGGTTCCTGGTGTGTCCGCTGTGCCGTGCGTGTGATCATTGCTTGTACAGCCCTCTCGCAGTGTCCGGAGCAAGTATGGTGGGTCTGACACACCGGTGTCAATGTGTTCTTTTTTCCATTTCCAGGAGTGTATGACGAATAACGAAAATAAATTCCGAACTTCATCATTTAAGGATATCAAGCTATAGGTTGCGGAAGAATCAATTTTTTTCACCGAATAGTTTCCATAAAATCGGATGTTAAGTAATTCATTGCTGCCGTCGCGTCCGCTCCACTGCTTTGCCGAGGAGACGTGGCTGTCGCTCTGAGTCGCGCGTGCGGCAGCGACAAGACTCAAACACGTTTGAATTCAAACGTCGCGGGAGACAGGCACCGACACAGATGTCGCTGACGTAGGACACATCCGTAACTACACCTGCGATTGTGTTTTGTCGCCTGAAGCTGTCGCGCACTGTCGCTCGATTCTGTCGCTCACGTAGGACGCGGCCCAAGCCCAATACGAAAAAGTCGTTCGTTCGCTGGAATCGAGCTATTTACTACCTTATAGCACGAGGACGCTACACGTTTCGGAAAAATCGGAAGACTGATATTGAACCAAACTGTCGTCCAGGTTGTTTGCAGTGATTCTCTTTCAACGAGGTTCGGACAAAGGGCTGCTTCCCAACGAGTCTTTACGAATTTCATGGTGAGGACAGGTCTGCATAAGACGTCAGCCCCCCAACAAGTCACCGCAAGGCAGAAGTCACGAGTGTGTTCAGGACTAGCAGAGAAATAAATGAGACGTGAATGTATGAGTTTCTTGAGTCACCGTCAAAATAGTACGACACACACATAGCATTAGCATATTACTTCGTATATCAGTCAGGTCCAGCCCGCCAAAGGAGCGACGCTTTCTGATCACCTCATACCGTAAGCGAAATACGAGGGCAGCTCAATAAGTAATGCAACACATTTTTTTTCTCGGCCAGTTTTGGTTGAAAAAACCGGAAATTTCTTGTGGAACATTTTCAAACATCCCGCTTCGTGTCGTATAGTTTCATTGACTTCCGACAGGTGGCAGCGCTGTACGGAGCTGTTAAAATGGCGTCTGTAACGGATGTGCGTTGCAAACAACGGGCAGTGATCGAGTTTCTTTTGGCGGAAAACCAGGGCATCTCAGATATTCATAGGCGCTTGCAGAATGTCTACGGTGATCTGGCAGTGGACAAAAGCACGGTGAGTCGTTGGGCAAAGAGTGTGTCATCATCGCCGCAAGGTCAAGCAAGACTGTCTGATCTCCCGCGTGCGGGCCGGCCGTGCACAGCTGTGACTCCTGCAATGGCGGAGCGTGCGAACACACTCGTTCGAGATGATCGACGTATCACCATCAAACAACTCAGTGCTCAACTGGACATCTCTGTTGGTAGTGCTGTCACAATTGTTCACCAGTTGGGATATTCAAAGGTTTGTTCCCGCTGGGTCCCTCGTTGTCTAACCGAACACCATAAAGAGCAAAGGAGAACCATCTGTGCGGAATTGCTTGCTCGTCATGTGGCTGAGGGTGACAATTTCTTGTCAAAGATTGTTACAGGCGATGAAACATGGGTTCATCACTTCGAACCTCAAACAAAACGGCAATCAATGGAGTGGCGCCACACCCACTCCCCTACCAAGAAAAAGTTTAAAGCCATACCCTCAGCCGGTAAAGTCATGGTTACAGTCTTCTGGGACGCTGAAGGGGTTATTCTGTTCGATGTCCTTCCCCATGGTCAAACGATCAACTCTGAAGTGTATTGTGCTACTCTTCAGAAATTGAAGAAACGACTTCAGCGTGTTCGTAGGCACAAAAATCAGAACGAACTTCTCCTTCTTCATGACAACGCAAGACCTCACACAAGTCTTCGCACCCGAGAGGAGCTCACAAAACTTCAGTGGACTGTTCTTCCTCATGCACCCTACAGCCCCGATCTCGCACCGTCGGATTTCCATATGTTTGGCCCAATGAAGGACGCAATCCGTGGGACGCACTACGCGGATGATGAAGAAGTTATTGATGCAGTACGACGTTGGCTCCGACATCGACCAGTGGAATGGTACCGTGCAGGCATACAGGCCCTCATTTCAAGGTGGCGTAAGGCCGTAGCATTGAATGGAAATTACGTTGAAAAATAGTGTTGTGTAGCTAAAAGATTGGGGAATAACCTGGTGTATTTCAATGCTGAATAAAACAACCCCTGTTTCAGAAAAAGAAATGTGTTGCATTACTTATTGAACTGCCCTCGTATATGTGTTTTCCATAAGAAACGACCAGCCAATTGTTGCAGTTTCTTCGCCATCATCGAGGGAAGTGGATAAACTTGGGCCACGTACTAAGCTTTGTATAATACATATGTATCCAGTATTCGGACTTTCTGGAGCATAGTAAGAGAACGCCTTTCATGTTCTAGTATCGCTCCCTGAATTTTTACCGTAACAGACTTCCAGTTGAGAGCCGCCATTTTGAGTGGACAACGATCGTTGATGATACCGAGAGACGTACGCCGATCCACCGCAGTAGCCCATGGAACAACCACGTCATCCAAACCTCGCAAGGGAAGAAGTATTTACCTTCATTAAGTTTTGCACCTGAACTTCGACCAAAATCGTCGATTACAGCCTTCAGCTCAGGTATCTCAGCAGGATTGTGATGTAGAACCGGCACGTCATCCGCGTATGGACGAACAGCTATAGAGTTCCGCCGGAAAGCGTCCATCCTGTCAGCTGGGAGGCTAGCATCTGAAGTAGGGGCTCCAGAGACAACACAAAGAAAGTCATTGACAGCGGGCTTTCTTGAGGCTCTCCCCTACGGATATTAATTGGGGGCGTCAGTTGGCCATTAACAACCACCGAAGCTGAAATACCCGTAAACAGAATTGAGAGGACTCTCCGTGTGTCAACACTGAAACCAACTGCCTCCAGAATCCGAAGCAGAAAGTCGTGGTTTACACGATCAAAAGCTTTGTAAGTAGGCTGTTTAGGTTTTTTTTTACTGGTAACGCCACCTCTGTATAAAAATCACTGGCTGTGCTGTGTGCAGTCTGTGTCTAGTTTGCATTGTTGTCTGCCATTGTAGTGTTGGGCAGCGGCAGCTGGATGTGAACAGCGCGTAGCGTTGCGCAGTTGGAGGTGAGCCGCCAGCAGTGGTGGATGTGGGGAGAGAGATGGCGGAGTTTTGTAATTTGTCATGAACTGCTATATATATTATGACTATTAAGGTAAATACATTGTTTGTTCTCTATTAATATCTTTCATTTGCTAACTATCCCTATCAGTAGTTAGTGCCTTCCGTAGTTTGAATCTTTTATTTAGCTGGCAGTAGTGGCGCTCGCTGTATTGCAGTAGTTCGAGTAATGAAGATTTTTGTGAGGTAAGTGATTTGTGAAAGGTATAGTTTAATGTTACTCAGGGCCATTCTTTTGCAGGGATCTTTGATAGTCAGATTGCGTTGCGCTAAAAATATTGTGTCAGTTTAAGCACAGTCTTGTATAAATTGTTAAAAGGGGACGTTTCATATACCTCACTGGAATCTTCTGATTTTTTCTTGTAGTTTGTGTAATTAGTATAGCTTTTGTTTATTGCTAGCGCGTAATTGTAGAGAAAATCTCCTTTGTAGTTGCAGTCTTTCATTGTTGTACAGTAAAACAGTTGTGGCATGCATGTAGATTTGCACCAAGTATTTCGCAGCTGCAATTAACTAGATATTATTTTCAGTCTTATGTTAATGTGTTCTCTTATTTTGCTCTTCAAATTGTGCTTTTCTGTGTTATCGTGTGAAATATTGTGACAATAATGGCGTGTGAAAAACGTAATACTAGGCTCCAAAGTAAACTGAGAAATGACAGTGAAAACGAAAGCAGTGTGTTAGCGCCACCGAGTAATGAATTAACTGATGTTCAAAGTAGTAATTTGCTAATTGTGCATAGGGAAATGGAGCGGGCTGCAAACAATGGTGTAGACAGTGAAACAATTAGTGAACAGGGAAGCATTATCGATCGATAGGTCGGCAACAGCTCGCCTCAGGAATCCGAAATGACAGAACACAATATTTTTAGCGCAACGCAATCTGACTATCAAAGATTCCTGCAAAAGAATGGCCCTGAGTAACATTAAACTATACCTTTCACAAATCACTTACCTCACAAAAATCTTCATTACTCGAACCACTGCAATACAGCGAGCGCCACTACTGCCAGCTAAATAAAAGATTCAAACTACGGAAGCCGGCCGCGGTGGTCTCGCGGTTCTAGGCGCGCAGTCCGGAACCGTGGGACTGCTACGGTCGCAGGTTCGAATCCTGCCTCGGGCATGGATGTGTGTGATGTCCTTAGGTTAGTTAGGTTTAAGTAGTTCTAAGTTCTAGGGGACTGATAACCACAGCAGTTGAGTCCCATAGTGCTCAGAGCCATTTGAACCATTTTTTCAAACTACGGAAGGCACTAACTACTGATAGGGATAGTTAGCAAATGAAAGATATTAATAGAGAACAAACAATGTATTTACCTTAATAGTCATAATATATATAGCAGTTCATGACAAATTACAAAACTCCGCCATCTCTCTCCCCACATCCACCACTGCTGGCGGCTCACCTCCAAATACCGAACGCTACGCGCTGTTAACATCCAGCTGCCCAACACTACAATGGCAGACAACAATGCAAACTAGACACAGACTGCACACAGCACAGCCAGTGATTTTTATACAGAGGTGGCGTTACCAATAAAAAAAAACCTAAACAGCCTACTTACAGCTTTATCGAAGTCTACAAAAGCAAGGGCAAAAGGGGTGTAGGTGACAGCAGCTACCGAAACCACGTCACGACACTCGACTATAGGGGTAAGAATTGTACGACCAGGTACGCAGCTGTGATGTTTTGCAACAATCATCTCCATCAGAGCCGCCATCCTGCTATTAACTGCCCTCGCCACTGTTGAACAAAGTAAGTGGCCGAAAGCTATCAGGGGCGGCCGGTCCAGTGCGTTTCGAGATTAAAACAATTTTTCCCACTTTGAACGAGTTCGGCACTACTCTACCCTGTAACACTTCAGCACCCAACAACGGCCAAAAGCGCAAGTAAAATTCCTTTGAGAGGCCATATAGACCCGGGGTCTTTTGAGAAGGCGATCCCACAGTATGTTCGTAAAATTCCTTAGGCTGAAAGGCAGCCAAGACCTTTGTATTGTGTTCACGTGTAATTGTCGTATCCAAGACGCTGACAAGTCGGTCGTAAAAGGTTTCATTGTACTCGTCGATATCATAGATGTCTACAGAGTACTGGTGTAAGATACGCACTATATCAGCTTGCGCCGTTACGATACGTCGATCATTTGTCGAGAGAGAATAAATACAAGCGCTTCGGCGACAGGTCTGATGTGGAAGCAAATGATATAAGGAAGTCAGTTCTTCCGTCACCAATGAACGCGGCTTCGATCGGATTTTCAAACCCTCCATTTGTATTCTCTTCGAGGTCAACAACTTTGACGCCTAACATCCGCAATTCGCAAAGGGGCATGATCCGAAGCAGCATAAAGTTCACGCAGAATGGACTAGTAATATTAATAAGTTCTCCGAAAGTCTCGCGCCTTGGCAGCACAGAAAAGTATCAAAGTTTGGCTGAGCCTCGGTTTTGCTGGCTGTGTCCACCAGCCAAGGGTGGAAGAGTATTTCCCAGTGGACCGTAGAGTGCGCTCCCAACCGACTCACATTACGTCATCGAGAGAGGGCTCAGCTAGGTGAGCGACGTTTAGCATCCACAAAGGGTGAAACAATTTGAATGGTTGCAGATCAAGACTGAGACTTGCGGCCACAACACAGTTATCCGTAAAGGAAGCTGCGATGTCTTCCACAATAAGAATACTATGGCTCAGGTAGTCTGATTAGTAAAACCTATCTAACTTGCTACTAGAAGTCGTCTTTAAGGCCTAAGGAGCGGACCAATTCATGTGTTTCACGGGAAAGATTAAAATTAGGAGATTGATCCGCCGGAAGCAACACACAGTTAAAATCACCACCCGTCTTGAGTGCAACCTCTTTATAAAAACGCGAAAGATCCACTGCGCGACCAGTCCCAGAAGGGGCATATAAAAGAACCAAGGTAAGATTAAAAAGTTGACAACCTATGCCCCTGCCACAATCCAACATTTCCACCACGGCAATAGGAACGCCTTCGCGAAAGAATAACGCGGTCCCTGTGGAATATTTGGGTGCTACGTTAAAGATCATACGAAAACCAGATAAGGAGAAATTATTAAATAACACCTCCTGTAAGAAGACTATGTCCGCACATGAATCATAAATGAACTGACGCAGCGAAGCCAACCGCAATTCCCATTCCACACGATTAACATTTAAGGAAAGGAACGTGTGGGCGTGGGTCATTTACACTCCTAAAATTGCAAAAAGAACACATTGACACCGGTGTGTCAGACCCACCATACTTGCTCCGGACACTGCGAGAGGGCTGTACAAGCAATGATCACACGCACGGCACAGCGGACACACCAGGAACCGCGGTGTTGGCCGTCGAATGGCGCTAGCTGCGCAGCATTTGTGCACCGCCGCCGTCAGTGTCAGCCAGTTTGCCGTGGCATACGGAGCTCCATCGCAGTCTTTAACACTGGTAGCATGCCGCGACAGCGTGGACGTGAACCGTATGTGCAGTTGACGGACTTTGAGCGAGGGCGTATAGTGGGCATGCGGGAGGCCGGGTGGACGTACCGCCGAATTGCTCAACACGTGGGGCGTGAGGTCTCCACAGTACATCGATGTTGTCGCCAGTGGTCGGCGGAAGGTGCACGTGCCCGTCGACCTGGGACCGGACCGCAGCGACGCACGGATGCACGCCAAGACCGTAGGATCCTACGCAGTGCCGTAGGGGACCGCACCGCCACTTCCCAGCAAATTAGGGACACTGTTGCTCCTGGGGTATCGGCGAGGACCATTCGCAACCGTCTCCATGAAGTTGGGCTACGGTCCCGCACACCGTTAGGCCGTCTTCCGCTCACGCCCCAACATCGTGCAGCACGCCTCCAGTGGTGTCGCGACAGGCGTGAATGGAGGGACGAATGGAGACGTGTCGTCTTCAGCGATGAGAGTCGCTTCTGCCTCGGTGCCAATGATGGTCGTATGCGTGTTTGGCGCCGTGCAGGTGAGCGCCACAATGAGGACTGCATACTACCGAGGCACACAGGGCCAACACCCGGCATCATGGTGTGGGGAGCGATCTCCTACACTGGCCGTACACCACTGGTGATCGTCGAGGGGACACTGAATAGTGCACGGTACATCCAAACCGTCATCGAACCCATCGTTCTACCATTCCTAGACCGGCAAGGGAACTTGCTGTTCCAACAGGACAATGCACGTCCGCATGTATCCCGTGCCACCCAACGTGCTCTAGAAGGTGTAAGTCAACTACCCTGGCCAGCAAGATCTCCGGATCTGTCCCCCATTGAGCATGTTTGGGACTGGATGAAGCGTCGTCTCACGCGGTCTGCACGTCCAGCACGAACGCTGGTCCAACTGAGGCGCCAGGTGGAAATGGCATGGCAAGCCGTTCCACAGGACTACATCCAGCATCTCTACGATCGTCTCCATGGGAGAATAGCAGCCTGCATTGCTGCGAAAGGTGGATATACACTGTACTAGTGCCGACATTGTGCATGCTCTGTTGCCTGTGTCTATGTGCCTGTGGTTCTGTCAGTGTGATCATGTGATGTATCTGACCCCAGGAATGTGTCAATAAAGTTTCCCCTTCCTGGGACAATGAATTCACGGTGTTCTTATTTCAAATTCCAGGAGTGTATAACAGCTATACAAGGACGTACGGAGCAGAATTAGGTAGACAGCTCAGCGTCAAGGTCCATTGCTGAGTCCACAGAGGAATCAGACATCGCCGGCCGTTGCGGCCGTGCGGTTCTAACAAGGGAACCTCCCCATCGCACCCCCCTCAGATTTAACTACAATTTGGCACAGTGGATAGGCCTTGAAAAACTGAACACAGATCAATCGTGAAAACAGGAAGAAGTTGTGTGGAACTATGAAAAAAATAAGCAAAATATACAAACTGAGTGGTCCATGCGCAAGATATCCAACATAAAGGATGACCTGACCTTAGGAGCGCCGTGGTCCGGTGTTTAGCGTGAGCAGCTGCGAAACGAAAGGTCTTTGGTTAAAGCCTCCCTCCACTGAAAAATTTTTTATTTTCAGACTATTATCAAAGTTAAGGCACTCAAACATAATCAACTTCGCTCTCCAAAATTCCGGGACGTGTTCAGATTTGCTTGGACACATGCAGGATTTGACGGTCTACACAGGGAAAAATTTGAAAACGTTAAAAACACATGTTTTGACAGAGCACAGGGAAAACTGTGCGACTGTGAAACTATTGCATTGATTTGTTGCAGTTCATGTGACAAACTCTTATGTTTTCATCACTTTTTTGGGAGTGATTATCACATCCACAAGAAAACCTAAATCGGTAAGGTAGAAGAATCTTTTTACCCATTCGCCAAGTGTACAAGTTAGATGGGTCTACAACATATTCCCGTCAGGTGACGCACATGAGGTCACCAGTGTCGTATATAATATATCAGACGTGTTGTCCTGTGGAGGAATCAGTTGACCTATGACCTTGCGAGCAAATGTTTTCGGTGCGCATTGTAGAGGCACGTCCTTTCGTCTACTAATCGCACGGTTTTGCGGTGCGGTCGCAAAACACAGACACTAGACTTATTACAGTGAACTGAGACGTCAATGAACGAACGGACGGATCATAACTTGGCGAGAATAAAGAAAGTAAAATATTCACTCGATGGAAGACTTGAACCAAGGACCTCTCATTCCAGAGCTGCTCACGCTAACCACGGGACCACGGCGCTCCAGAGCTCACAATATCCTTAATGTTGCTTATGTTGCGCATGGACTACTCAGTTCGTATATTTTGCTTATTTGTTTCGTAGTTCCACACAACTTCTTCCTGTTTTCTCGATTGATCTGTGTCCAGTTTTTCAAGACCTATCCACTGTGCCAACTTATAACAAAATCTGAGAGGGGTGCGATGAGGAGGTTCCCTTGTAAGCGCTTCAGTTTGGAACCGCGTGATCGCTACGGTCGCAGGTTCGAATCCTGCCTCGAGCATGGATGCGTGTGTTGTCCTTAGTTAGGTTTAAGTAGTTCTAAGTCCTATGCGACTGATGACCTTAGAAGTGCACCCATAGTGCTCAGAGGCAATCAGACATCGGGAGACCAGGACCCGCTTCATCACAAGCTTCTTTCTTAGATTTCTTACGTGCCACCGTGCGGTCAGATTGTATGCGCTGTTTCTGTCTGTTACGTGGCATGGCGGCCTCTGCAGACGGAGGGGTGGGAGGGGTCATAGGCACAGCCTCCTGCCAATCAGAACAAGCGTCATGCACTGCAGGTCCAGTAACTAAGGCGGAAGCATTCTGTGGTACTACCAATACAACAGATGGTACTTGGTCGCTAATTTTATTCGCCTCAGGATTTGTTGTAGGCTCCCAACTGGGGAAACCGTCGGCGTCTGAAGACGAAGGAGCAGGAGGACATTGCGTTGTCTCATACTGAGCGGAGGACACAAAGGCGAAGGGGGACAGACGGACTACGTTCGCTCTCCACTCACAGGCAGTTCAGAAGGAGCCACTTCGCGAGCAGGAGGGATGCTGGAGATAAATTTTTCGCCACTCACCGTACCACGGACGGGAGGTACCGTAGCATCGAGAGGAGCTGGGGACACAATGGACGCGGACGAGGCTGGGGCAGAAGGCACAGCCAAATCCTCAGCCTCGCCAAGCGAAGTCGCTTGTTTGACACTGTTTCGGCTTCTATTCTGGGGCACTGGGATTCTAATCCTGTAGCGGAAGTAAAAGCCGAAATTCAGTTACACGATTGATGTGACTTTTTGTTCATTATGATCTGAAGAAGAAGTAGGTCCGACGTCAGTACTGGAAGGAATAAGATCAGCAATAGTCAAGTTGCGACGCTGCGTTAATGACGTTTTTTATACAGAAACCCTCCGAGGCCAACTAGACAGAACGTGTCCACTTTCATTACATAGGAAGAAGGTTCCCTCTTGACTTGTATACATGAGACGAACGCGATAACCACACACTATTAAACGTGATGGAATATTGCGTTTGACACGCATTTCCACGGAACGGATTCCGCTATAAAACTGCAATCTACGAGGTGTGGCTAGAAAAAAACCGGACTAGTACTGGTGAAACAATAAAACGAATGCAATAAGGCTGAAAGTCACGTGGCCTGTCACGTGACTCTCGCTCCGCCTACTGCTCGAGTTTCATCAGCCTCCTGCACTCAGTCTGCCCGTGGCGTCTGTTTTAAGTAGTTGACGTTTTGTCTGTGCGTCGGAAAATGTTGAGTGTACAGAAAGAACAGCGTGTTAACATCAAATTTTGTTTCAAACTAGGAAAATCTGCAAGTGAAACGTTTGTAATGTTACAACAAGTGTACGGCTATGATTGTTTATCGCGAACACAAGTGTTTGAGTGGTTTAAACGATTTAAAGATGGCCGCGAAGACACCAGTGATGACATTCGCACTGGCAGACCATTGTCAGCAAAAACTGATGCAAACATTGAAAAAATCGGTAAACTTGTTCGACACATTCCTTGTCAACTCCTGTTAACTCAGACACTGCTCTGATTGTTAAACGGCGATCTTGTCGAACAAGTTTACCCATTTTTTCAATGTTTGCATCAGTTTTTGCTGACAATGGTCTGCCAGTGCGAGTGTCATCACTGGTGTCTTCGCGGCCATCTTTAAATCGTTTAAACCACTCAAACACTTGTGTTCGCGATAAACAATCATAGCCGTACACTTGTTGTAACATTACAAACGTTTCACTTGCAGATTTTCCTAGTTTGAAACAAAATTTGATGTTAACACGCTGTTCTTTCTGTACACTCAACATTTTCCGACGCACAGACAAAACGTCAACTACTTAAAACAGACGCCACGGGCAGACTGAGTGCAGGAGGCAGATGAAACTCGAGCAGTAGGCGGAGCGAGAGTCACGTGACAGGCCACGCGACTTTCAGCCTTATTGCATTCGTTTTATTGTTTCACCAGTACTAGTCCGGTTTTTTTCTAGCCACACCTCGTATGTTGAGTAGACCGACGTTCACGTTTTGCACGTTACCATAAGGAGTCAATAAGTCCTTTAGAAAGTTGTCATCAACCTCCGGCGGGAGGTTGAACACCCTGCGAGTGACACCAACGTAATTATCGCGATGCTTGAACGGGACTTGAGAACCATGTCGCGACAATAATCTTTCAACGTGAAGGGGATCCATAAATTTCACGTAAAACACGTACTCGTCCGCATCAAAACAAGCGGTGTGCACCTGATCAGAGTACACATGAATTGTATCGACAATCCAATCGTTGATTTCTAGACACCCGGGCTGCATATGTCGCGTTAATTTATCTAAAGTGAAGCTCACAGTACCTTTTCGTGGAAACCGTGGTAGCCAAAGCGAAGCGGCCGACGTCGCTGCAAGTAGACGGAACACAGACAGTGAAGGCGGAGCGGAGGCGCTACGATTCACTCGGCAGACAGAACAACACTAACGAGGAAAACTTCACACAAGCGACGCTGCGGCAAGTGAAATAAACAAGAACCATCCCGCTCGGCGCTCGAAGCAGAACTGATGTTCATTTGTCTATCCGTGTACAATTCGCGGCCAGATACAAAAATGGTTCAGATGGCTCTGAGCACTATGGGACTTAATATCTGAGGTCATGAGTCCCCTAGAACTTACAAGGGAACCTCCCCATCGCACCCCCCTCAGATTTAGTTATAAGTTGGCACAGTGGATAGGCCTTGATAAACTGTACACAGATCAAACGAGAAAACAGGAAGAAGTTGTGTGAAACTATGAAAAAAATAAGCAAAATGTACAAACTGAGTAGTCCATGCGCAGGATAGGCAACATCAAAGGCAATCTGAGTTGAGGAGCGCCGTGGTCCCGTGGTTAGCGTGAGCACCTGCAGAACGAGAGACAATTATCAAAGTTCAGGCACTCACACATAATAAACTTCGCTCTCCAAAATTCCAGGGCATGGTCAGATTTGCTTGGACATATGCATGGTTTGACAGTCTACACACGGAAAAATTTGAAAACGTTAAAAACATATGTTTTGACAGAGCACAGGGAAAACTGTGCGACTCTGAAACTGTTGCATTCATTTGCTGCAGTTTATGTGACAAATTCTTATGTTTTCCATCACTTTTTATGGAGTGATTATCACATCCACAAGAAAACCTAAATCGGACAATGTAGAAGAATCTTTTTACCCATTCGCCAAGTGTACAAGTCAGGTGGGTCGACAACATATTCCTGTCATGTGACGCACATGCCGTCACCAGTGTCGTATAGCATATATCAGATGTGTTTTCCTGCGGAGGAATCGGTTGACCTATGACCTTGCGATCAAATGTTTTCGGTTCCCATTGGAGAGGCACGACTTTCCGTCTAGTAATCATACGGTTTTGCGCACCGCAAAACACAGTCACTAAACTTATTACAGTGAACAGAGACGTCAATGAACGAACGGACAGATCATAACTTTGCGAAAATAAAAAAATTAATTATTCACTCAATGGAAGACTTGATCCAGGGACCTCTCGTTCTGCAGCTGCTCACGCTAACCACGGGACCACGGCGCTCCTGAGCTCACATTCTCCTTGATGTTGCCTTTCTTGCTCATGGACTACTCAGTTTGTATATTTTGCTTATTTTTTCATAATTCCACGCAACTTCTTCCTGTTTTCTCGATTGATCTGTGTTCAGTTTTTCAAGGACTATCCACTGTGCCAACTGAATCTGAGGGGGGTGCGATGGGGAGGTTCCCTTGTTAGAACTACTTAAACCTAACTAACCTAAGGACGTCACACACATCCATGCCCGAGGCAGGATTCGAATCTGCGACCGTAGCAGCAGCGCGGTTCCGGACTGAAGCGCCTAGAACCGCTCGGTCACAGCGGACGGCTCCAGATACAAAATTCCATATGTCCTGAACAATGCGTCTACAACCTGTACTCCTACATCCATTATGTACATTCCCGTAGAGGGGAGGCATTTTACTAGGAAGTCGGTTGCCCTTTCGACATGCATGCAAAGTTCCTTTGATCTGGCCATGATTCGTGCACGGATAGCCAAATGGTAAGGCGACCGCTCGCGATGTGCATGAAATCTGGGTTGGAGTCCTGATCCGCCACAGATTCTCACTGTCGTCATTCCATTCTACAGCTGATGGTGGTCCATATTCCCATTTACTAATACATTTAATGTATTTCATAGTCTCCGCAGTACCTGCTCCTTTGGACATACGTGTATATCCAAAGGAATTTTGAATCGTAATTCATAATAACACAGGTACTGCAAAACAATATTTTACTGCTGTGGTGCATGTCTGATATTGGGGCACTGCACTTTGCCTCAACGGTCCATTGTCATTTACTGCAGGCTGGACTGATTTCACACACAGAACAGCGGCTGGATTCAATGTCCTGCAATCACGTACAGTTCAGCGAAAGTACTGCGTCTACCATGGACCATTGTAAAGATCTGTCTGCGTGTTGTCGGCTACATACGCAGCAGATGTACCTTTGACTGCAACGGTGCTTCTTCGACACTGAGGATATGTGTGGTCCTGTCTGTATCGACATTTCATCGTCATCTGTTGCGAGTCGGATCTGAGTCACACATAAACTGCGGAAACTTCCGCTATATTCAAACCAAATACCACAAGATTTTAAACACAGCTGAAACAGCGACTGTCGAAATTCTGCACGGTAAATGATGACAGCCAAAACAGTTGCAGGATAAATATTTATTAAAATTCTTGACCAAGGTTTCGGTATATATAAATATACCTTCATCAATTACAATTCTATGGTATAAATGGACCAGCATATGAGTGGTTTAAGTCATATCTACAGAACAGGAAACAAAAGTCTCTTTATATGATTCAAGTGATTCTAAAGAGTTTGCCGCTTCATCTAACTGGGGTGAAATTACATTAGGTGTTCCACAAGGTTCGATGGTAGGTCCCCTCCTGTTCTTGATATATGCGAATGACCTCCCTTCTTATGTGAAACAAGATGCTGAACTGACACTGTTTGCTGATGATACAAGCATAATTATTAATCCAGTAAAAGAAAGTTCGATAGAAAATGGGCTTGCTCTGAACTTTGAAAAAACACAGTACATCCAATTTTCTGCTGCAAAAAGTATAATTCCTGCAAGAAACATAACACATCAAAAGAAGTCAGTAGCCAGGGTAGAGCATACTAAGTTTTTGGGTGTGCATATAGACGGGAATCTTAATTGGAAAATTCATATTTTGGATCTCCTAAAGCGATTAGGTTCAGCAACTTTCGCAATCAGAATAATTGCAAATTCTGAGGATGTAGAAATTAGTAAGCTAACATAGTTTGCATACTTCCACTCTCTGATGTCATACAGAATAATATTCTGGGGCAACTCAAGACTTAGGCAAAAGGTATTCACTGCTCAAAAGAAAGTAGTTAGAATAATGTGTGGGGTTCATAGTCGCACATCTTGTAGGCATCTGTTTAAAAGGTTAGGAATTATTACAACTGCTTCACAGTACATTTACTCAGTAATGAAATTTTTTCTGAACGACATGGACCAGTTTAAAAACAACAGTGACATTCATGACTACAATACCAGAAAAAAGAAAGACCTACACTATCCTTTACTTTACCCGTGTTTGGCACTGAAAGGGGTAAAATATGCTGCTATAAAACTTTTTGATAAATTACCAGATAAAATAAAATGTCTGACAGACATCAGTAATAGTTTCAAAAACAAATTTAAATCATACCTCCTTGACAACTCCTTCTATACCATAGATGAATTCTTGAATAGGAGTAAATGAATCTGGAGATATAATGTACACTCCTGGAAATGGAAAAAAGAACACATTGACACCGGTGTGTCAGACCCACCATACTTGCTCCGGACACTGTGAGAGGGCTGTACAAGCAATGATCACACGCACGGCACAGCGGACACACCAGGAACCGCGGTGTTGGCCGTGGAATGGCGCTAGCTGCGCAGCATTTGTGCACCGCCGCCGTCAGTGTCAGCCAGTTTGCCGTGGCATACGGAGCTCCATCGCAGTCTTTAACACTGGTAGCATGCCGCGACAGCGTGGACGTGAACCGTATGTGCAGTTGACGGACTTTGAGCGAGGGCGTATAGTGGGCATGCGGGAGGCCGGGTGGACATACCGCCGAATTGCTCAACACGTGGGGCGTGAGGTCTCCACAGTACATCGATGTTGTCGCCAGTGGTCGGCGGAAGGTGCACGTGCCCGTCGACCTGGGACCGGACCGCAGCGACGCACGGATGCACGCCAAGACCGTAGGATCCTACGCAGTGCCGTAGGGGACCGCACCGCCACTTCCCAGCAAATTAGGGACACTGTTGCTCCTGGGGTATCGGCGAGGACCATTCGCAACCGTCTCCATGAAGCTGGGCTACGGTCCCGCACACCGTTAGGCCGTCTTCCGCTCACGCCCCAACATCGTGCAGCCCGCCTCCAGTGGTGTCGCGACAGGCGTGAATGGAGGGATGAATGGAGACGTGTCGTCTTCAGCGATGAGAGTCGTTTCTGCCTTGGTGCCAATGATGGTCGTATGCGTGTTTGGCGCCGTGCAGGTGAGCGCCACAATCAGGACTGCATACGACCGAGGCACACAGGGCCAACACCCGGCATCATGGTGTGGGGAGCGATCTCCTACACTGGCCGTACACCACTGGTGATCGTCGAGGGGACACTGAATAGTGCACGGTACATCGAAACCGTCATCGAACCCATCGTTCTACCATTCCTAGACCGGCAAGGGAACTTGCTGTTCCAACAGGACAATGCACGTCCGCATGTATCCCGTGCCACCCAACGTGCTCTAGAAGGTGTAAGTCAACTACCCTGGCCAGCAAGATCTCCGGATCTGTCCCCCATTGAGCATGTTTGGGACTGGATGAAGCGTCGTCTCACGCGGTCTGCACTTGCAGCACGAACGTTGGTCCAACTGAGGCGCCAGGTGGAAATGGCATGGCAAGCCGTTCCACAGGACTACATCCAGCATCTCTACGATCGTCTCCATGGGAGAATAGCAGCCTGCATTGCTGCGAAAGGTGGATATACACTGTACTAGTGCCGACATTGTGCATGCTCTGTTGCCTGTGTCTATGTGCCTGTGGTTCTGTCGGTGTGATCATGTGATGTATCTGACCCCAGGAATGTGTCAATAAAGTTTCCCCTTCCTGGGACAATGAATTCACGGTGTTCTTATTTCAATTTCCAGGAGTGTATGCATTTTGTGCCATTCAAGGGAATGGGATAGATAATAGAAATATTTAGGTATAACACTATAATGTAAATAAAGAAACTTGTTTCCTGTGCGCATTTCTGGTGCATTTGACACGTTCCACATCGTAACTGTTTTTCCGTGCTATTGATCAATGGAACACGTAACTATCTACCTAACTAACTTCTCCTCAGAATGCGAAAATATCTTGTGACCTTGACCTACATAGGAATAAAATATCATCAAAATAAAATAAGGGAAATCAGAGCTAGCAGGGAAAGATATAGGTGTTCGTTCTTTCCGTGCGTTGTTCGAAAGTAGAATAATAGAAATTTATTGTGTAGGTCGTTCGATAAACATTCTGACAAGTACTTACGTGTGATTTGAACAGTAGTCCTGTTGATGTAGGTTTTGACGATGCATCCCGAGATTCGACCACGCCCCATAAATCTCTTGGAGAAACTTGTCACAGGCGACGCAGTGCATGATGGGTGGACACGCCCAGACAGGGCTCGTCAGCCTGGGGAGTCGGCAGGAACAGAACTGAAGAGACGATAAGGGAAGGCGCGTCGGAGCGTGGAGCTAGCGTCCAGCGGTGCTGCGCTAAGTGACGGTCGTACGGCGGGGAACCGAGACGGTATTAATAACGCCGCCTGTCGCAGATGGATGTCCTGCCGGCAAGTAGACAGGATAGCTGGGTGTGTGTGTGGGGGGGGGGGGGGGGAGGGAGGGGTTGGTGGTGGCCGAGACGAGAAAGAATGGAGGGGTGTCCGCTACACTTCCTTGCGATTTCACAGGATGGCGTGGGCGGCGTCGGTTTAAGGCCCAAGCGACGCGGCGGCCGTTTGAGGCTCCGAGATTAGAAGGGCCCTAAAAGAGCTCACGTGAAAATGCATGATGTGTCATAATTAATAATGAAAACTTTTGCTGATGAATGTAAACGATAATAAAGGCAGAAACTTTCTAGTATACATGTGTCTGTGAACGACCCTTTAGAGAGTTGCACCTGTTATATACCCACACTATCTGACTGCCTGCTCAAAAGACAGAATCTCCCAACGTAATGTTACATGAGGTGGATCTGCCAGTCAAATGAGGTGGGCCTACCAGTCGTATGAGGTGGATGTGCCAATCAAATGAGGTGGACTGCCAGTCAAATGAGGTAGACCTACAAGTCAGATAAGGTGGACTGCTAGTCAAATGAGTCAGATCTTCGAGTCAAATGAGGTGGACTTGCCAGTAAAATAAGGTAGACCTGCCAGTCAAATGAGGTGGACTGCCATTCAAATGAGGTAGATCTGCAGTCAAATGAGGTGGACTGCCATTCAAATGAGGTGGACCTGCTAGTCAGATAAGATGGACTGCTAGTCAAATGAGGTGGATCTTCCAGTCGAATGAGGTGGATCTCCCAGTCAAATGAGTTGGACTTGCCAGTAAAATAAGGTGGACCTGCCAGTCAAATGAGGTGGACTGCCATTCAAATGAGGTAGATCTGCAAGTCAGATAAGATGGACTGCTAGTCAAATGAGGTGGATCTTCCAGTCGAATGAGGTGGATCTTCCAGCCAAATGAGGTGGACTTGCCAGTAAAATAAGATTGACCTGCCAGTCAAATGAGGTGGGCCTACCAGTCATATGAGGTGGACCCGCCAGTCAAATGAGGTGGACTGCCATTCAAATGAGGTAGACCTGCTAGTCAGATAAGTGGGACTGATAGTCAAATGAGGTGGATCTTCCAGTCGAATGAGGTGGATCTTCCAGTCGAATGAGGTGGATCTCCCAGTCAAATGAGTTGGACTTGCCAGTAAAATAAGGTGGACCTGCCAGTCAAATGAGGCAGACTGCCATTCAAATGAGGTAGACCTGCAAGTCAGATAAGATGGACTGCCAGTCAAATAAGGTGTATCTTCCAGTCGAATGAGGTGGATCTTCCAGCCAAATGAGGTGGACTTGTCAGTAAAACAAGGTGGACCTGCCAGTCAAATGTGGTGGGCCTACCAGTCAGATGAGGTGGACCTGCCAGTCAAATGAGATGGACTGCCATTCAAATGAAGTAGACCTGTGAGTCAGATAAGATGGACTGCTAGTAAAATGAGGTGCCTCTTCCGGTCAAATGAGGTGGAGCTGCCAGTCAAATGAGGTGGATCTTCCAGCCAAATGAGGTGGACCTTCCAGTCAAATGAGATGGATTTGCCAGTTTTAAAGAAATATATGGAGTATTGTGAGTAGAGAAGCAATAACAACAGAACGGGTCAGTCAGGACAGCACAGTGACTTTGAACGTGGACTGGTCATTGGATACTATGTGAGTAACAAATCCATCAGGGACATTTCAATCCTTCTAAAGCTGCCCAGGTCGACTGTAAGTGGTGTGTCTGTCAAATGGAAATATGAAGGAACATCCACAGCCAAACAAAGATCATGCAGTATCATGAAGTGACAGACAGGGACCGAGGACCATTGTGGAGGGTGGCTGGGAAAAAAATCGCATGAAATCTGAAGAAGGAATGACTCATCAGGTTCAAAGTCCTACCAACAACGGCTCTGAGCACTATGGGACTCAACATCTGACATCATCAGTCCCATAGAACTTAGAACTACTTAAACCT
Source organism: Schistocerca nitens (assembly GCF_023898315.1). Lineage (NCBI taxonomy): Eukaryota > Metazoa > Arthropoda > Insecta > Orthoptera > Acrididae > Schistocerca > Schistocerca nitens. Next base: position 93,933,124 of record NC_064625.1, on the reverse strand, counting down.
AACTAACCTAAGGACAACACACACATCCATGCCTGAAGGAGGACTCGAACCTCCGACGGGGGGAGCCCCACGAACCGTGACAATGCGCCTGAGACCGCGCGGCTCCTGAGATGGTCTAAAGAGCGACCCCAGTGGATGACGGGAAACCAGACATTTGGAGTGACGGACCCCGCTATACTCTGTGGCAATACGATGGAAGGGTTTGTGTTTGACGAACGCCTGGAAGACATTGCCTATCATCATATGTAGTGCCACAAAGAAGTACAGACGAGGTGGTGTTACAGTATGGTGGTGTTTTTCGTTGTCAGTGTTATTGCGCTCGAGAAAAAGCTAAGTACAGAGGGATATGAACACACTTTACAGCATTGTGTATTGGGTGCAGTAGTGGAACTGTTCAGCGGCGATGATTGTTTGGATCAGCATGACAATACACCCACTCATAAAGCAGCATCTGTGCCGAAATAATTTGTGGGCAATAATATTCCTGAAACGGACTGGCCTGCTGAAAGTCACGACCTGAACCAAACATAACACCTTTAGAATGAGTTACAACGTCAATTTCGCCCTGGATCCCAGTGTCCAACATCACTACCTTCTCTGGTTACGGCTCTTGAGGAAGAATGGACTGGCATTCCTCAACAAACTTTCAGACATCTCATAGAAAGGGTCCCCAGCAGAGATGAAGCCATGATAAAGGATGGAAACCACTAATGGGCGTCCAGATACGTTGATCAGACAGCGTAAACTTTTCCATTCAGTCCCAATCTAACTGAGCTCGAATTTCACCCAAGGCCTAACTTAGCTAGAAATACACTGCTATTTCAGCACTGAAGGTGCTGCAGTTTACTGTACGCCCTACCTGGAAAAAGGATGTGTTCCTCTTATCGTCGCCGGCCGCGGTGGCCGAGCGGCTCTTGGCGCTTCAGTCTGGAACCGCGCGACTGATACGGTCGTGTTTGATGTCCTTAGGTTAGTTAGGTTTAAGTAGTTCTAAGTTCTAGGGGACTAATGACCTCAGAAGTTAAGTCCCATAGTGCTCAGAGCCATTTGAACCATTTTTGAACCACTTATCGTGCTCAAATTTCCACTCGCCTCCTTATCATCTGGAGAAGACTGTACAATTCGCTGCTCCAGTTGTTCAACCGTAGCAGTGGGAGTGCTCCACACGTCTGAGATGTCTCTAGAGAGAAGAATCTAGGGAACTGACGTCAAACGACCTTGTACTGTAAGGTGGAGACCGACTCCACCTATCCATTTTGGATCACACTGCCACGTTGTGTACTGTCTTAAATCAACATCAAATTATGCCTTGCCCATCTTGCGTATACCACGTTTCCCAATGTTGTGTGAGATACGCAAGATCATAGGTGAAATCTGAACCCAGTTAGATGGGCTCTTAGAGGAATGCTTATTTGAAATAAGAACCATTTTCGCTATTACTAGATTTAGGTATTGGAAGGTGTTACTACGAGTGAAACTAAAGATAGTTATCAAATGAAATTATAAGCTTCCAGAGAAATATTTTAAGTCTCGAACTTCTAAACGTATGCAGACTGCAGTGATGAAGGAAAATCTGTACCAAGCCTGGGATTCGGTACCAGGTCTCCGGCTCACTATGCAGATGTGCTAACCACCACGCCACCCGCACAAAGGGGCTGTGCTAGAGTGCATGGACTACCCTAACATACCTTTCACCTAGTTAATGTGTCACTTGAGGGGAAATATTTTCTCGAAACAGCAGTCGTCATAGCAAGCATATTTACCTTGTACTGTAAACTTTATTTACCTTTGCTAATTCCAAAACTAAATAAAATGGGAAGTATCACACAAGGAAGAAGTACACTATACGCTACCAAACTGCTACTCCAGATTCGGCAAGTCTGCGGGATGTGTTGTCACGCAAGGTTATTTTCAGTACAGAAAAAAGTCAGTCCTAGATATGAAGACTGGTGTGACTGCATGTGTGTAGGTGTGCGTGTCTGACGTTACTGGAATTTCTCAAGTGCTGATAGCAACGCCTCGTGTCCAAAGGCAAGGCACGTTCATTTTTTCGCCATCTTTCGAACTCTGATACATATAGGGGCACGGGTCTTGGACCACACTTCGAGAAGGTGGTTGGATTGTTCGACTGGCATTGACAGACAGATGACAACAGCTACAATCCAGGCAGAAATTATGGGCAGAGTGTCACCATGAACCGTCTCTAACACATTTCTGTAGGTGGGAGTAAGAACCCGAGTTACCAAATGTAGGGCACGGGTCTTGGACCACACTTCGAGAAGGTCGTTGGATTGTTCGACTGGAGTTGATACACAGATGACAACAACTACAATCCAGGCAGAAGACATGGGCAGAGTGTCAACACAAACCGACCATATCACATGTCTGTAGGTGGGAGTAAGAACCCGAGTTAACAAATGTAGGGCACGGGTCTTGCACAACACTTCGAGAAGGTCGTTGGATTGATCGACTGGCGTTGACAGACAGGTAACAACTACAATCCAGGCAGACGTTATGGGCAGAGTGTCACCACGAACCGTCTGTATCACATGTCTGTAGGTGGGAGTAATAACCCGAGTTACCAAATGTAGGGCACGGGTCTTGGACCACACTTCAAGAAGCTTGTTGGGTTGTTCGACTGGCGTTCGCAGACAGATGACAACAGCTACAATCCAGGCACAAGTTATGGGCAGAGGGTCCCATGAACTGCCTGTATCACATGTCTGTCTGTGAGAGTAGAAACCTGTGTTACCAACTGTAGGGCATGGGTCTTGGACCACCCTACGAGAAGGTCGTTGGATTGTTCGACTGGTGTTGACAGACAGATGACAACAACTACAATCCTGGCAGAAGTTATGGGCAAGAGTCACCACGAACTGTCTGTATCACATGTCTGTATGTAGGAGTAGGAACCCAAGTGACCAACTGTAGGGCACGGGTCTTGGACCACACTTCGAGAAGGTCGTTGGATTGTTCGACTGGCGTTGAAAGACAGATGACAACAACTAAAATCCAGGCAGAAGTTATGGGCAGAGTGTCAACACAAACTGTCCGTATCACATGTCTGTAGGTGCGAGTAAGAACCCGAGTTAACAAAAGTGGGGCCCAGGTGTTGGACCAGTCTTCGAGAAGGTCGTTGGATTGTGCGACTGGTGTAGACAACAGATGACAACAACTACAATGCAAGCAGAAGTCATGGGCAGAGTGTCAACACAAACCGTCCGTATCACATGTCTGTAGATGGGAGTAAGAACCCGAGTTAACAAATGTAGGGCACGGGTCTTGGACCACACTTCGAGAAGGTCGTTGGATTGTTCCACTGGAGTTGACAGACAGATGACAACAACTACAATCTAGGCAGAAGTTATGGGTAGAGTGTCACCACGAACCGTCTGTATCACATGTCTGTAGGTGGGACTAAGAATCCCGAGTTACCAAATGTAGGGCACGGGTCTTGGACCACACTTCGAGAAGGTCGTTGGAATGTTTGACTGGCGTTGACAGACAGATGACTACAACTACAATCCAGGCAGAAGTTATGGGCAGAGTGTCACCACGAACTGTCTGTATCACATGTCTGTAGGTGGGAGTAAGAACCCGAGTTGCCAAATGAAGGGCACGGGTCTTGGACCACTCTTCAAGAAGGTCGTTGGATTGTTCGACTGGCATTGACAGACAGATGACAACAACTACAATCCAGGCTGAAGTTATGGGCAGAGTGTCAACACAAACTGTAAGTATCACATGTCTGTAGGTGCGAGTAAGAACCCGAGTTACCAAATGTAGGGCACGGGTCTTGGACCACTCTTCGAGAAGGTCGTTGGATTGTTCGACTGGCTTTGACAGACAGATGACAACAACTACAATCCAGGCGGAAGTTATGGCAGAGTGTCACCATGAACCGTCCATATCACATGTCTGTAGGTGGGAGTAATAACCCGAATTACCAAATGTAGGGCACAGGTCTTGGACCACACTTAAGGAAGGTCGTTGGATTGTTTGACTGGCGCTGACAGACAAATGACAACAACTACAATCCAGGCAGAAGTAATGGGCAGAGTTCACCATGAACCGTCTGTATCACATGTCTGTAGGTGGGAGTAAGAACCCGAGTTACCAAATGTAGGGCACGGGTCTTGGACCACACTTCGAGAAGGTCGTTGGGTTGTTCGACTGGCGTTGACAGACAGATGACAACAACTACAATCCTGGCAGAAGTTATGGGCAGAGTGTCAACACAAACTGTCTGAATCACATGTCTGTAGGTGGGAGTAAGAACCCGAGTTAACAAATGTAGGGCACGGGTGTTGGACCACACATCGAGAAAGTCGTTGGATTGTTCGACTGGCGTTGACAGCCCGGTGACAGCAACTACAATCCAGGCAGAAGTTATGGGCACAGTATCACCACGAACTGTCTGTATCACATGTCTGTACGTGAGAGGAAGAACCTGTGTTACTAAATGTAGGGCACGGGTCTTGGACCACACTTCGAGAAGGTCGTTGGATTGTTAGACTGGCGTTGACAGACAGATGACAACAGCTACAATCCAGGCAGAAGTTATGGGCAGAGTGTCACCATGAACTGTCTGTATCACATGTCTGTATGTGAGAGTAAGAACCTGTGTTACCAAATCTAGGGCACGGGTCTTGGACCACACTTCGAGAAGGTCGTTGGATTGTTCGACTGGCGTTGACAGACAGATGACAACAGATACAATCCAGGCACAAGTTATGGGCAGAGTTCACCATGAACCGTCTGTATCACATGTCTGTAGGTGGGAGTAAGAACCCGAGTTACCAAATGTAGGGCACGGGTCTTGGACCACACTTCGAGAAGGTCGTTGGATTGTTCGACTGGCGTTGACAGACAGATGACAACAACTACAATCCTGGCAGAAGTTATGGGCAGAGTGTCAACACAAACTGTCTGAATCACATGTCTGTAGGTGGAAGTAAGAACCCGAGTTAACAAATGTAGGGCACGGGTGTTGGACCACACATCGAGAAAGTCGTTGGATTGTTCGACTGGCGTTGACAGCCCGGTGACAGCAACTACAATCCAGGCAGAAGTTATGGGCACAGTATCACCACGAACTGTCTGTATCACATGTCTGTACGTGAGAGGAAGAACCTGTGTTACTAAATGTAGGGCACGGGTCTTGGACCACACTTCGAGAAGGTCGTTGGATTGTTTGACTGGCGTTGACAGACAGATGACAACAACTACAATCCTGGCAGAAGTTATGGGCAGAGTGTCACCACGAACTGTCTGTATCACATGTCTGTATGTGAGAGTAAGAACCTGTGTTACCAAATCTAGGGCACGGGTCTTGGACCACACTTCGAGAAGGTCGTTGGATTGTTCGACTGGCGTTGACAGACAGATGACAACAGATACAATCCAGGCACAAGTTATGGGCAGAGTGTCACCACGAACTGTCTGTATCACATGTCTGTATGTGAGAGTAGGAACCCGAGTTGCCAAATGTAGGGCACGGGTCTTGGACCAATCTTCGAGAAGGTCGTTGGATTTTTTTTTTCGACTGGCGTTGACAGACTGTTGACAACAACTACAATCCAGGCAGAAGTTATGGGCAGAGTGTCAACACAAACTGTCTGTATCACATGTCTGTAGGTGGAAGTAAGAACCCGAGTTAACAAATGTAGGGCACGGGTCTTGGACCACTCTTCGAGAAGGTCGTTAGACTGGTCGACTGGCGTTGACAGACAGATGACAACAACTACAATCCAGGCAGAAGTTATGGGCAGAGTGTCAACACAAACTGTCCGTATCACATGTCTGTAGGTGGGAGTAAGAACCTGAGTTAACAAATGTAGGGCACAGGTCTCGGACCACACTTCGAGAAGGTCGTTGGATTGTTCGACTGGCGTTGACAGACAGGTGACAACAACTACAATCCAGGGAGAAGTTATGGACAGAGTATCACCACGAACTGTCTGTATCATATGTCTGTATGTGAGAGTAAGAACCTGTGTTACCGAATGTAGGGCACGGGTCTTGGACCGCACTTCGAGAAGGTCGTTGGATTGTGTGACTGGCATTGACAGACAAATGACAACAGCTACAATCCGGGCAGAAGTTATGGGCAGAGTGTCACCACGAACACTCTGTATCACATGTCTGTATGTGAGAGTGGGAACCCGAGTTAACAAATGTAGGGCACGGGTCTTGGACCACTCTCGAGAAGGTCGTTGGATTGGTCGACTGGCGTTGACAGATAGATGACAACAACTACAATCCAGGCAGAAGTTATGGGCAGAGTGTCACCACAAACTGTCCGCATCACATGTCTGTATGTGGGAGTAAGAACCCGAGTTAACAAATGTAGGGCACGGGTCTCGGACCACACTTCGAGAAGGTCGTTGGATTGTTCGACTGGCGTTGACAGACAGGTAACAACAATTACAATCCAGGCAGAAGTTATGGGCAGAGTGTCAACACAAACTGTCCGTATCACATGTCTGTAGGTGGGAGTAATAACTCGAGTTACCACCCTCCGTTTACACAAGCAATCGTTTGGTGTACAGCCAGCGCCAACTACCATACGTAATGGCGCTCTTCGACGTTCAACCTTGAGTTGCTCTTCTGTCTGTGGCTGTCAGCTCAGCGTCAGACTACCCGCAGACGACCTGGAGAAACGTAACAAGAAGCGGCCATTCTCGAGGCTTTTACAACTCCTGGAGTATAGACGTGGAGTATGACGACATGAGTGATATGCTAAATGTTGGAGGGAGGCGAAACGCTGGCCAGGACGTCGCAAACACCCTCTATGACCAGGGAACAAATAAAAGTACCAGCAGGATAACACATTGCTGTTCACAACAAAAACATCTTCAAGAAATTGTTTATCACTGACTGCCTTGTCCGGTCCCATGATTTATCACTTATACGACAGGAAGAGATACGCTTGAAGTGCTCTTACGCTATAGATATTGCGATTAAGGTGTAGCTCAGTACAAGTGAAGTTCATGAGTCCATGGACCGTGCATGTCAGCAGGGCACTGTTCAAGCTGGTGGAGGTTCTCTAATGGTATGTGGCGTGTGCAGTTGCAATGATTTTGGATCCCTGATACATCTAGATACGACTCTGACAGGTGACACGTACGTAAGCATCCTGTCTCATCACATGCATCCATTCATGTCGATAGTGCATTCCGACAGGCTTGTGAAATTCCAGCAGGACAATATGACAGCTCACACGTCCGGAATTGCTGCAGAGTGGGTCCAGGAACATTCTTCTGAGTTAAACACTTCCGCTGGCACCAGGCTTCCAAAAAATGAACGTTACTGACCATATCTGGGATCCCTTGCAACATGCTGTTCAGAAGCTACTCTTACGCATTCATGGACAGCGCTGCAGAATTCACAGTGTCACTTCCCTCCAGCACTACTCCAGACTTTACTCGAGTCCATATCACGTCGTGTTGTGGCACATCTGCGTGCTCGCGATCGCCCTAGACGATATGAGGCAGCTATACCAGTTGATTTGGCTCTCCATTATATATTTTATATATTTTTTATGTCTTTATTAGGTTAATATATTTTGCTCCAAGGACTAGACCTCTAGTAGGCTTCTATTATCTTGCTGTAGACGGAATCCGATAGTTCAGTTCCCTTCGCTTTAAGTAATTTTACTTCTCCTAAGTGTAATGCTGAAGATAAGGTGGGTAGATCACGTAACTAATGAGGAGGTATTGAATAGGATTGGGGAGAAGAGAAGTTTGTGGCACAACTTGACTAGAAGAAGGGATCGGTTGGTAGGACATGTTTTGAGGCATCAAGGGATCACAAATTTAGCATTGGAGGGCAGCGTGGAGGGTAAAGATCGTAGAGGGAGACCAAGAGATGAATACACTAAGCAGATTCAGAAGGATGTAGGTTGCAGTAGGTACTGGGAGATGAAGAAGCTTGCACAGGATAGAGTAGCATGGAGAGCTGCATCAAACCAGTCTCAGGACTGAAGACCACAACAACAACAACAAGTGTAATGGATAATGTTTTCAGTCTAATGTCCTGGATTGTCATTTAAAATTGAGATCCGTTTTGTTAGTGCGATATCCAAGGTCCGGTTTGCGTGTCCTTTTAATTTGGTTTCTACCGCTCGATGACGCCGATCTTCGACTCGCGACGGAGTGGGCCTGCTCGACTTCCCAGTATTTAATGTGTATTGAGCACTGTATCGCGTAGTTCTATTTGATGCCAATCTATTTCAGTATGCTGATGATCCACCAGGATTGTGTGGCTGCTAATTCTTTGTTTCTCCCGCGAATTTTGACGGTGGTTTTTTTTTTTTTTTTCTCTTTTATACTCTACCGTCACCGCGAACTGTGTTTTAATTTACATTAACGTCCGTTCTGCAATGCTTTGGGCTGATACGTCTTATCCTATCGCACGTGGATTGTCACGTGTTGCCAGTGGTCGTCTTTTTATTGGGTTTTGGAGATGTGTTACTCATAATGCATGGTTCGGATCGGATGCCGATCTGCCGTTTCATGCGGGGTCTTACGGAGAAGTGAAATGTTTTTACGAGCTCTTGTACCTTGGAATTCGTGGCACATGGAAATTTCGAAATTTTTGGTCAGTTCCTGTGGGACCAAACTGCTGAGGTCATCGGTTCCTAGGCTTACACACTACTTAATCTAACTTAGCTGGCCAGAGTGGCCGAGCGGTTCTAGGCGCTACAGTCTGGAACCGCGCGACTGCTACGATCGCAGGTTCGAATCCTGCCTCGGGCATGGATATGTGTGATGTCCTAAGGTTAGTTAGGTTTAGGTAGTTCTAAGTTCTAAGGGACTGATGACCTCAGAAGTTAAGTCCCATAGTGCTCAGAGTCATTTGAAAAATTTTTGAATCTAACTTAAACTAACTTACGCTAAGGACACGTTCTGTGTTGCGCGTCAACATCGGCCAGGCTGCATTTGAACAGTATCAAAAGCAGCATGAACATGCTGCACCAGTGTCTCCACATATGGAATAGAAATATGCACATATACAGATAGCAATATATTGCGTACACAAGGCATAAAAGGGCAGTGCTTTGGCGGGGTTGTCATTAGTACTCAAGTGGTTCCTGTGACCGACGTGAATTACCAGACCCTGAACGCCGAATACTAGTTGGAGCCAGACGCGTGGGACATTCCGTTTCGGAATTTGTTATGTAATTCATTATTCCGAGATCCAAAGAGGCAAGAGTGTGTCGAGAATACCAAATTTCAGTTATTACCTCGCACCATGGACAACGCAGTGGCCGACGGTCTTCACTTAACGACCGAGAGCAGCGACGATTGGGTAGAGTTGTCAGTGCTTACAGACAAGCAACACTAAGTCAAATCGCAGAACTCGATCTGGGACGTACCACGAACGTATCAGTTAGAGCAGTGAGGCGAAATTTTGCGTTAATGGGCCGTGGCAGCAGACGACCGACGCGAATGCCTTTGCTAACAGCACCATATAGGCTGCAGCGCCTCTTCTGAGCTCGTGACCATATCGGTTGGACCCTAGACCACTGGACAACCGTGACGTTGTTAGACGAGTCGCGATTTCAATTGGTAAGAGCTGAATGTAGGTTTGGAGAATGGAGCAGGCCCCACTAAGGCATGGGCCCAGGTTGTCAACAGCCGGCCGAAGTGGCCGTGCGGTTAAAGGCGCTGCAGTCTGGAACCGCAAGACCGCTACGGTCGCAGGTTCGAATCCTGCCTCGGGCATGGATGTTTGTGATGTCCTTAGGTTAGTTAGGTTTAACTAGTTCTAAGTTCTAGGGGACTAATGACCTCAGCAGTTGAGTCCCATAGTGCTCAGAGCCATTTGAACCATTTGAACCAACCAGGTTGTCAACAAGGCACCGTGCAAGCTGGTGGTGGCCGTGTATGACCGTGTCTACATGGAATGGACTGGCTCTTCTGATCCAACCACTCACCAGAAATGGCTATGTTCGAATACTTGTAGACCATTTTGCAGCCATTCATAGGCTTCATGTTACCATGACAATGCGCCATGTCACCTGTCCACTATCGTTAGCAGTTGGTTAGAAGAATATCCTGGACAGTTAGATCGAATGATTTGTCCATCAAGATGGAATGGACTGGCTCTTCTGATCCAACCACTCACCAGAAATAGCCAAGTTCGAATACTTGTAGACCATTTGCAGCCATTCATAGGCTTCATGTTACCATGACAATGCGCCATGTCACCTGTCCACTATCGTTAGCAGTTGGTTAGAAGAATATCCTGGACAGTTAGATCGAATGATTTGTCCATCAAGATGGAATGGACTGGCTCTTCTGATCCAACCACTCACCAGAAATGGCTATGTTCGAATACTTGTAGACCATTTTGCAGCCATTCATAGGCTTCATGTTACCATGACAATGCGCCATGTCACCTGTCCACTATCGTTAGCAGTTGGTTAGAAGAATATCCTGGACAGTTAGATCGAATGATTTGTCCATCAAGATGGAATGGACTGGCTCTTCTGATCCAACCACTCACCAGAAATGGCTATGTTCGAATACTTGTAGACCATTTGCAGCCATTCATAGGCTTCATGTTACCATGACAATGCGCCACGTCACCTGTCCACTATCGTTAGCAGTTGGTTAGAAGAATATCCTGGACAGTTAGATCGAATGATTTGTCCGTCAAGATCGATCGAACATTTATTGGACATAATCGAGGAGTCAGTTCGTGCAGTAAAACCCGGCAACACTTTCGCGATTATGGACGCCTATGGAGGGAGCGTGGCTCAAAATTTGTTCAAAGTTTGTCTAGTCAGGCAATTGGAAATTATAAAAAGTTAAGACAGGTCTGATGATGGTCATGTGATATGACCGAAACTGGTCACCTATGTTCTTGTAGCATACGAGGTGCGATCAAGACTGAATTTTAAAAAGAAAAAAATTGTAAAAAAATTTTTTGATCGCTGTTCCAAAAATGTTCATTAAAATTTTTGTAAAGGACTTCCAAATACTTGTTGAGTCCATGCCACGTAGTGTTGCCGCACTAAGCCGGGCGAAGGGGGATCCGACACGATATTACGAGGTATCCCATGACGTTTGCCATCTCAGTATAACGTATGCGTTTTACAGCCCATATTTACTGGCTATTCTTGTCTTGTTGCGTTGCATTTTACCACTTGTCAAAATACGAAATATATAAAAAACTATCAGCATCGCTTGCGGTAATGAAACCAACCTTTACCTAGGTTGTAAGTAATCTTATCCGCATGGCTGTAACGGATCGTGCAGCCACGTCTCGATCCCTGAGTCAACAGATGGGGACGTTTGCAAGTCAACAACCCTCTGCACGAACAGTTCGACGACGTTTGCAGCAGCATGGACTATCAGCTCGGAGACCATGGATGCGGTTACCCATGACGCTGCATCACAGACAGGAGCTCCTCCGGTGGTGTACTCAACGACGAACGTGGGTGCACGAATGGCACAATGACCTTTTTTCGGATGAATCGAGGTTCTGTTTACAGCATCATGATGGTCGCATCCGTGTTTGGCGACATCGCGGTGAACGCACATTGGAAGCAAACGTGTGTGAAATAATATGGGACTTAACTGCTAAGGTCATCAGTCCCTAAGCTTACACACTGCTTAACCTAAATTACTCTAAGGACAAACACACACATCCATGCCCGAGGGAGGACTCGAACCTCCGCCGGGACCAGCCGCACAGTCCATGACTGCAGCGCCTTTGACCGCTTGGCTAATCCCGCGCGGCGCATTGGAAGCGTGTATTCGTCATCGCCATACTGGCGTATCACCCGGCGTGATGGTATGGGGTGCCACTGGTTACACGTCTCGGTCACCTCTTGTTCGCAGTGACTGCACTTTGGACAGTGGACGCTACATTTAAGATGTGTTACGACCCGTAGCTCTACCCTTCATTCGATCTCTGCGAAACCCTACATTTCATCAGGATAATGCACGACCGCATGTTGCAGGTCCTGTATGGCCCTTTCTGGATACAGAAAATGTTCGACTGCTGCGCTGGCCAGCACATTCTCCAGATCTCTCACCAATTGAAAACGTCTGGTCAAGGGTGACCGAGCAACTGGCTCGTCACAATACGCCAGGCACTACTCTTGATGAACTGTGGCATCGTGTTGAAGCTGCATGGGCAGCTGTACCTGTACATGCCATCCAAGCTCTGTTTGACTCTATGCCCAGGTGTATCAAGGCCGTTATTACGGTGGTTGCTCTGGGTACTGATTTCTCACGATTTATGCACCCAAATTGCGTGAAAATGTAATCACATGTCAGTTCTAGAATAATATATTTTTCCAACGAATACCCGTTTATCATCTGCATTTCTTCTTGGTGTAGTAATTTTAATGGCCAGTAGTGTATATAAGAAACTATCAGTCTCGATTGCTGTAATGAAACCAACCCTTACCCAGCATTCAGCCCCAGTAATTGAGCCTTCTTCAGAAGATATACCTGATTCTATAGTATGTCCACAAGGGCATTGTCTAGAAATAAAACTAAAACAGCCTTTCTAGACCATGCACACGTATATTATAGAGTCAGGTATGTCTTCTGAAGAAGGCTCAATTACTTGGGCTGGAACCCAGGTAAAGGTTGGTTTCATTGCCGCAATCGAGGCTGACAGTTTCTTACATATTAGATTATAACGATTGCTGACTCGGCTGCAATGTTGAAAGTACTAAAATACGAGGTACGTTTTTTACCACCCTGTATTCTTAATGGCTCCCGTGGTGGTCGGCAGTGTGGCGTGGTGTCAGTATAACGTCAGCAGCAGCAACAACAACAACAACGCAGGCGCACAGGCGGTGTGGCGTCGCTTGGCGCCGGGACGCGCGCCGGCGTGGCCGCCCCTGGCGTCCGTCTGTCCGGAATGATTGATTGCCGGCCCACAATCCCCCGCGCGCACCCCCTCCCCCTCCCTCCCGATCCACAACAGCCGCCGCAACCGGCGACCCCGCGCGTCTCTTCTGCGCTCCCCGTTCTGTCTGTCTTCGCCCAGCCTCGTTTTGTTTCCTTTCCCGTCTCTTCCCCTTCTTGCGTTCTTTCTGTCTCACCTCCCACCTCCCCCACCCCCACCCACCCTAGCCACCCACCGTAGGACGCGCGTGCTGTCCTTAAGCAGTTCCAATTTCAAATTGTGACAGTTAGAAAATTAAGCGTAAGGAACGCCCCGTCTGGTGTCGCTCACCAACTTTCGGGTCTGAGCCGGAAGAAGCTGCAACAGTTCCGCACGAATTGCTTCCGTCCGGAAGAATGAATGAGAGCAGATGAGCGCGCGAAGCCTTCTGCTGGAAAGCGGAAAACGGAACGAAAAGTTCCCTGCCTGGATAAAACTGTATCCCTGTACTCGAACGCAGAACTTTGTGGATATATGCAGACCGACGCGACGAATGAAACTTTAAGTAGGCTGTTTAGGTTCTTATATTGGTAACGCCACCGCCACGTAGCGCTCTGTATGAAAATCACTGGCTGTGCTGTGTGCAGTCTGTGGCTGGGTGGCATTGTTGGAATTTGCTATTATAGTGTTGGGCAGTTGGCTGTTAAACAGCGCGTAGCGTTGCGCAGTTGGAGGTGAGCCGCCAGCATTGGTGGATGTGGGGAAGTGAGATGGCGGATTTTTGAGAGCGGATGATCTGGACGTGTGTCCATCAGAAACAGTACATTTGTAAGAATGGATGTCATGAACTGCTATATATATTATGACTTTTGAACACTATTAAGTTAAATACATTGTTTGTTCTCTATCAAAATCTTTCATTTGCTAACTATGCCTATCAGTAGTTAGTGCCTTCAGCAGTTTGAATCTTTTATTAGCTGGCAGTAGTGGCGCTCACTGTATTGCAGTAGTTCGAGTAACGAAGATTTTTGTGAGGTAAGTGATTCGTCAAAGGTATAGGTTAATGTTAGTCAGGGCCATTCTTCTCTAGAGATTATTGAAAGTCAGATTCCGTTGCGCTAAAAAAAAAAATACTGTGTGTCAGTTTAGTGTTGATCAGAATAGGTAAAGAGCGAAATGTCTGAGTACGTTCAGTTCTGCTCAGCTGTTTGAAAATCAAATAATGTAAGAGATTTATAAGCACAGTCATAGATAATTTTTTTAAGGGGACGTTACAAAACTTTGTAGCGAGGCCGGGATTCCAACGTGGGCCTCCTACCCACAAGGAATAACCGCTACCTTCTACGCCACCCTGACACAGTGGCTATGTAGGTGGAATTTCAAACAGGTTGAAGTGTGAATGCGAGTTTGAATAGGGAGACGTGCCAGGGTATTGTACGAGGGTAATCCCAAAAGTAAGGTTCAAAAATGGTTCAAATAGCTCTGAGCACTATGGGACTCAACTTCTGAGGTCATCACTGCCCTAGAACTTAGAACTACTTAAACCTAACTAACCTAAGGCAGCACACTCATTCATGCTCGAGGCAGGATTCGAACCTGCGACCGTAGCGGTTGCGCGGTTCAAGACTGTAGCGCCTAGAACTACTCGGCCACACCGGCCGGCGAAGTAAGATTCAAAAATGGGTCTTAACATCTGAGGTCATCAGTCCCCTAGAACTTAGAACTACTTAAACCTAACTAACCTAAGGACAGCACACTCATCCATGCCCGAGGCAGGATTCGAACCTGCGACCGTAGCGGTCGCGCGGTTCCAGACTGTAGCGCCTAGGACCGCTCGGCCACACCGGCCGGTGAAGTAAGATTCAAAAATGGGTCTCAACATCTGAGGTCATCAGTCCCCTAGAACTTAGAACTACTTAAACCTAACTAACCTAAGGACAGCACACTCATCCATGCCCGAGGCAGGATTCGAGCCTGCGACCGTAGCGGTCGCGCGGTTCCACACTGTAGCGCCTAGAACCGCACGGCCACTCCGGCCTGCGAAGTAAGGTTCAAAGGTGGCTCTGATCACTATGGGTCTTAACATCTGAGGTCATCAGTCCCCTAGAACTTAGAACTATTTAAACCTAACTATCCTAAGCACATCACACACATCCATGCCCGAGGAAGGATTCGAACCTGCGACCGTAGCGGTCGCGCGATTCCAGACTGTAGCGCCTAGAACCGCTCGGCCACATCGGCCGGCCCAAAAGTAAGGTCTCTTATTTTTTTATAAGTACATAGACCTGTTTATTTCTACAATGGTTTACATCAGTTTACAGCTTGAACATTTAGCTATTTTTCGACAGAATCAACATTTCTGTCAATGCCTTTTTGTAGACTCTGTGGCAGTTTCGCCGCCATGCTGTTAAGGAAGTTATGAACCTCTTCTTTCACCTCGTCGTCGGAGCTGAATCGCTGGGACCGCAATTAACGCTGACAGGTAGTGTGAAAAAACTCATACGGGCAATTCATGCGCTGCAGTCATGGACTGTGCGGCTGGTCCCGGCGGAGGTTCGAGTCCTCCCTCGGGCATGGGTGTGTGTGTTTGTCCTTAGGATAATTTAGGTTAAGTAGTGTGTAAGCTTAGGGACTGATGACCTTAGCAGTTAAGTCCCATAAGATTTCACACACACTTGAACATTAGAACGGGCAACTCAGAACCGGAGAAGAGGAATGTTGAGCAAGGGCGCACACATTCTCCATGACAACGCTCGCCCACACATCGCTCGGCAAACCGTTTCTCCCCTGCAACAGTTTCAGTGGAACATAATCACCCACCCACCCTATACTCCTGACTTGGCGCCCAGTGACTATCACCTGTTCCCTAAGTTAGAAGAACATTTGGCCGGAAAGCGATTCAGCTCCGACGACGAGGTCAAAGAAGAGGTTCATAACTTTCTGAACACCATGGTGGCGAGGTGGTATGACATGAGCATACAAAAACTGCCACAGTGTCTACAAAAATGCATCGACAGAAATGGTGATGCCGAAAAATAGCTAAATGTAGCGTCGTAGCGCCGTATAACGATCCTGCCTTGGAGGCGGTTAAGTGGGAGATGTGTCTCAGAGATGGAAAGTGACGCGAGACTGGACGCGCATGTAGTTTATGTGTCAGCCGATAGAGGACAGTATTGGATAGGGGACTGACTTAGTTTCGATTGTGCCCACTAGAGTGCGTTAAAGTAATAGAATGTTTTTCATAAACTGTTGTAGTATTTTCATAAAGTTTTTTTGTGTATGTAAAATGTTATAAATGTGTTTTAGCAATATGAATGATGCGTGAGTGTGGTTTAAGGTTAATATGAAGATAATTGTTTAACGAGTTGTGTAGTAGGATTTAATGTGGGAACATTTCGAAGAAGTATGGATATGGACAAAGGTGATTTTTGTAGAATAGATGTGTAAAGTAAGTTTATGGTAAAGGGAAAGTTAATTCAGGTATAGATAACAACAGTAAATAACTTTATGCATAAGCAAAACTTCAGCATATTAGATCATTACGTCGGTAAAATGTGCAGTCGTTAGGTTTACTATTTTGCGATTGGTTATTGATGAAAAGCGCGGATTGACGCAGGAGAAAGTTGTTTTGCTATTGGCTGTTGAATAAACTGACCAGTGGTAAAGCGATATTCTTCGCGCGCCTTTCTTTGCTGGTAGAGAGGACTTAGAGTATTCTAGAGACGAGTGGGAGCCTGCCCCTGAAACAGTTCGGACGTGTGTAGTATAGTTCCGATGGAAACGATAAGCTGCCGGATCTAGCAGTGTTTCATACATCAAAAGTGTGGTTAAGTGACGACATAATTATTCCGATGGGCGTGTAGAAATTTCGGAATTTTTAAGTGAATTTTGTGACGAGAAAAGACATGTATTCCGCGTGGCGTATTGAGCAGGTTGGTGGCTAAAATCTGTGACTGCATTTGGTACCGACAGACGTAATATTTGGCGAGCATTCTCGATCAAAAACAATCAGTATTTTTGTAGCTATTACGTTTTCGGGAAATGCAACACCATAAACGTGAGTGAAAGGGATTGTGAGTGACTGTGTTAAGACTAGCACGGGCTTGGCAGTGATACTTGTTCACCTAAGTTTCAGAATATATGAGGACAACATTTCCAACCTTTCATTTCGTGTGAAAACTTTCTCCCGAAACGTAGGTTAGTGACTTCAGTTACAGCCTGGTTCACGTCGAAGTGCAGTAGGTTTCACTCGGCTTCCCTACTGATGATCTGCTGAGGCAATATACACAGGTAGGTGCAGGTTCGTCGTAAAGGGACGGAAAGAACCGCGCCGCCGCACAAACTGTAAACTGATGCAAACCATTGTAGAAATAAACAGGTCTATGTACTTATAAAAAATAGGAGACCTTACTTTTGGGATTACCCTCGTATGTACAGGGTGATTCAAAAAGAATACCACAACTTTAAAAATGTGTATTTAATGAAAGAAACATAATATAACCTTCTGTTATACATCATTACAAAGAGTATTTAAAAAGGTTTTTTTTCACTCAAAAACAAGTTCAGAGATGTTCAATATGGCCCCCTCCAGACACTCGAGCAATATGAACCCGATACTCCAACTCGTTCCACACTCTCTGTAGCATATCAGGCGCAACAGTTTGGATAGCTGCTGTTATTTCTCGTTTCAAATCATCAATGGTGACTGGGAGAGGTGGCCGAAACACCATATCCTTAACATACCCCCATAAGAAAAAATCGCAGGGGGTAAGATCAGGGCTTCTTGGAGGCCAGTGATGAAGTGCTCTGTCACGGGCTGCCTGGCGGCCGATCCATCGCCTCGGGTAGTTGACGTTCAGGTAGTTACGGACAGATAAGTGCCAATGTGGTGGCGCTCCATCTTGCTGAAATATGAATTGTTGTGCTTCTTGTTCGAGCTGAGGGAACAGCCAATTCTCTAACATCTCGAGATACTTTAGTCCAGTTACAGTAGCACCTTCGAAGAAAAAGGGACGAAAAACTTTATTGGCTGAAATGGCACAGAAAACGTGCACCTTAGGCGAGTCACGTTCATACTGAGTTGTTTCCCGCGGATTCTCAGTGCCCCACATACAGACATTGTGACGGTTGACTTTCCCGTTAGTGTGGAAAGTTGCTTCATCACTAAACACAATCTTTGAAACGAAAGATTCATCTGTTTCCATTTGAGCAAGAATAAAATCACAGAAATCGATTCTTTTAATCTTATCAGCTGCAGACAGTGCTTGAACCAATTTCAGACGATAAGGTTTCATAACTAACCTTTTTCGTAGGACTCTCCATACAGTTGATTCTGGAATTTGCAGCTCTCTGCTAGCTCTGCGAGTCGATTTTCCTGGGCTGCGAACAAATGCTTGCTGGATGCGTGCTACATTTTCATCACTCGTTCTCTGCCGTCCAGAACTTTTCCCTTTGCACAAACACCCATCCTCTGTAAACCGTTTATGTTGTTGTTGTTGTGGTCTTCAGTCCTGAGACTGGTTTGATGCAGCTCTCCATGCTACTCTATCCTGTGCAAGCTTCTTCATCTCCCAGTACCTACTGCAACCTTCATCCTTCTGAATCTGCTTAGTGTATTGATCTCTTGGTCTCCCTCTACGATTTTTACCCTCCACGCTGCCCTCCAATGCTAAATTTGTGATCCCTTGGTGCCTCAAAACATGTCCTACCAACCGATCCCTTCTTCTAGTCAAGTTGTGCCACAAACTTCTCTTCTCCCCAATCCTATTCAATACCTCCTCATTAGTTACGTGATATACCCACCTTATCTTCAGCATTCTTCTGTAGCACCACATTTCGAAAGCTTCTATTCTCTTCTTGTCCAAACTGGTTATCGTCCATGTTTCACTTCCATACATGGCTACACTCCATACAAATACTTTCAGAAACGACTTCCTGACACTTCAATCTATACTCGACGTTAACAAATTTCTCTTCTTCAGAAACGCTTTCCTTGCCATTGCCAGTCTACATTTTATATCCTCTCTACTTCGACCATCATCAGTTATTTTGCTCCCCAAATAGCAAAACTCCTTTACTACTTTAAATGTCTCATTTCCTAATCTAATTCCCTCAGCATCACCCGATTTAATTTGACTACATTCCATTATCCTCGTTTTGCTTTTGTTGATGTTCATCTTATATCCTCCTTTCAAGACACTGTCCATTCCGTTCAACTGCTCTTCCAAGTCCTTTGCTGTCTCTGACAGAATTACAATGTCATCGGCGAACCTCAAAGTTTTTACTTCTTCTCCATGAATTTTAATACCTACTCCGAATTTTTCTTTTGTTTCCTTTACTGCTTGCTCAATATACAGATTGAATAACATCGGGGAGAGGCTGCAACCCTGTCTCACTCCCTTCCCAACCACTGCTTCCCTCTCATGCCCCTCGACTCTTATAACTGCCATCTGGTTTCTGTACAAATTGTAAATAGCCTTTCGCTCCCTGTATTTTACCCCTGCCACCTTCAGAATTTGAAAGAGAGTATTCCACTTAACGTTGTCAAAAGCTTTCTCTAAGTCTACAAATGCTAGAAACGTAGGTTTGCCTTTTCTTAATCTTTCTTGTAAGATAAGTCGTAAGGTTAGTATTGCCTCACGTGTTCCAACATTTCTACGGAATCCAAACTGATCTTCCCCGAGGTCCGCTTCTACCAGTTTTTCCATTCGTCTGTAAAGAATTCGCGTTAGTATTTTGCAGCTGTGACTTATTAAACTGATAGTTCGGTAATTTTCACATCTGTCAACACCTGCTTTCTTTGGGATTGGAATTATTATATTCTTCTTGAAGTCTGTGGGTATTTCGCCTGTCTCATACATCTTGCTCACCAGATGGTAGAGTTTTGTCATGACTGGCTCTCCCAAGGCCATCAGTAGTTCTAATGGAATGTTGTCTACTCCCGGGGCCTTGTTTCGACTCAGGTCTTTCAGTGCTCTATCAAACTCTTGACGCAGTATCTTATCTCCCATTTCATCTTCATCTACATCCTCTTCCATTTCCATAATACTGTCCTCAAGTACATCGCCCTTGTATAAACCCTCTATATACTCCTTCCACCTTTCTGCCTTCCCCTCTTTGCTTAGAACTGGGTTGCCATCTGAGCTCTTGATATTCATACAAGTGGTTCTCTTCTCTCCAAAGGTCTCTTTAATTTTCCTGTAGGCAGTATCTATCTTACCCCTAGTGAGACAAGCCTCTACATCCTTACATTTGTCCTCTAGCCATCACTGCTTAGCCATTTTGCACTTTCTGTCGATCTCATTTTTGAGACGTTTGTATTCCCTTTTGCCTGCTTCATGTACTGCATTTTTATATTTTCTCCTTTCATCAATTAAATTCAATATTTCTTCTGTTACCCAAGGATTTCTATTAGCCCTCGTCTTTTTACCTACTTGATCCTCTGCTGCCTTCACTACTTCATCCCTCAGAGCTACCCATTCTTCTTCTACTGTATTTCTTTCCCCCATTCTTGTCAATTGTTCCCTTACGCTCTCCCTGAAACTCTCTACAACCTCTGGTTCTTTCAGTTTATCCAGGTCCCATCTCCTTAAATTCCCACCTTTTTGCAGTTTCTTCAGTTTCAATCTGCAGTTCATAACCAATAGATTGTGGTCAGAATCCACATCTGCCCCTGGAAATGTCTTACAATTTAAAACCTGGTTCCTAAATCTCTGTCTTACCATTATATAAACTATCTGATACCTATTAGAATCTCCAGGATTCTTCCAGGTGTACAACGTTCTTTTATGATTCTTGAACCAAGTGTTAGCTATGATTAAGTTATGCTCTGTGCAAAATTCTACAAGGCGGCTTCCTCTTTCATTTCTTCCCCCCAATCCATATTCACCTACTATGTTTCCTTCTCTCCCTTTTCCTACTGACGAATTCCAGTCACCCATGACTATTAAATTTTCGTCTCCCTTCACTACCTGAATAATTTCTTTTATCTCGTCATACATTTCATCAATTTCTTCATCATCTGCAGAGCTAGTTGGCATATAAACTTGTACCACTGTAGTAGGCATGGGCTTTGTGTCTATCTTGGCCACAATAATGCGTTCACTATGCTGTTTGTAATAGCTTACCCGCATTCCTATGTTCCTATTCATTATTAAACCTACTCCTGCATTACCCCTATTTGATTTTGTATTTATAACCCTGTAATCACCTGACCAAAAGTCTTGTTCCTCCTGCCACCGAACTTCACTAATTCCCACTATATCTAACTTTAACCTATCCATTTCCCTTTTTATATTTTCTAACCTACCTGCCCGATTAAGGGATCTGACATTCCACGCTCCGATCCGTAGAATGCCAGTTTTCTTTCTCCTGATAACGACGTCCTCTTGAGTAGTCCCCGCCCGGAGATCCGAATGGGGGACTATTTTACCTCCGGAATATTTTACCCAAGAGGACGCCATCATCATTTAATCATACAGTAAAGCTGCATGTCCTCGGGAAAAATTACGGCTGTAGCTTCCCCTTGCTTTCAGCCGTTCGCAGTACCAGCACAGCAAGGCCGTTTTGGTTAATGTTACAAGGCCAGATCAGTCTATCATCCAGACTGTGCCCCTGCAACTACTGAAAAGGCTGCTGCCCCTCTTCAGGAACCACATGTTTGTCTGGCCTCTCAACAGATACCCCTCCGTTGTGGTTGCACCTACGGTACGGCCATCTGTATCGCTGAGGCACGCAAGCCTCCCCACCAACGGCAAGGTCCATGGTCCAACGTTTAATACACCACCTATCAGGAGGTTTAACACCATACTTCGTTCGAAATGCACGCTGAACAACTGTCGTCGATTCACTTCTGCCGTACTCAATAACACAAAAAGCTTTCTGTTGAGCAGTCGCCATCTTAGCATCAACTGACGCTGACGCCTAGTCAACAGCGCCTCAAGCGAACAAATGTACAACTAAATGAAACTTTATAGCTCCCTTAATTCGCCGACAGATAGTGCTTAGCTCTGCCTTTTGTCGTTGCAGAGTTTTAAATTCCTAAAGTTGTGGTATTCTTTTTGAATCAGCCTGTATTTCTCCAAAGTCACTGTGCCAGGGTGGGGCAGCGACTGGTGAGGAGGAGACCGGCGTTCCAATCCTGGCCTTGGTAAAACATTTCCTTCGTCGCTTCAGTCTGCATATGCAGCGCGAATCACGTGAAACTTGTAGTGCAGTTATTGCGGGAATGGAAAGTGCTACTGCCAATATTTTGGAAATCGAAAGCGCTACTCATGTACGGTCTCGTATTTTTAGCCAGTGAACAGATTGCAACAATCCAGAATGAAAATTTCACTCTGCAGCGGAGTTTCGCTGATATGAAACTTCCTGGCAGATTAAAACTATGTTACAGTTTGTAATAATGAACTATGTTACAGTTTGTAATAATACTTGTTTGTGCAAAAAGACACCTTTTTAAATGGAATAATGCGTATTAACATTAACAGAGTGGAAGTAGGGTAAATTACGAGGGCAGTTCAATAAGTAATGCGACACATTCTTTTTCTCGGCCAATTTTGGTTGAAAAAACCGGAAATTTCTTGTGGAATATTTTCAAACATTCCCGCTTCGTCTCGTATAGTTTCATTGACTTCCGACAGGTGGCAGCGCTGTACGGAGCTGTTAAAATGGCGTCTGTAACGGATGTGCGTTGCAAACAACGGGCAGTGATCGAGTTTCTTTTGGCGGAAAACCAGGGCATCTCAGATATTCATAGGCGCTTGCAGAATGTCTACGGTGATCTGGCAGTGGACAAAAGCACGGTGAGTCGTTGGGCAAAGCGTGTGTCATCATCGCCGCAAGGTCAAGCAAGACTGTCTGATCTCCCGCGTGCGAGCCGACCGTGCACAGCTGTGACTCCTGCAATGGCGGAGCGTGCGAACACACTCGTTCGAGATGATCGACGGATCACCATCAAACAACTCAGTGCTCAACTTGACATCTCTGTTGGTAGTGCTGTCACAATTGTTCACCAGTCGGGATATTCAAGGGTTTGTTCCCGCTGGGTCCCTCGTTGTCTAACCGAACACCATAAAGAGCAAAGGAGAACCATCTGTGCGGAATTGCTTGCTCGTCATGTGGCTGAGGGTGACAATTTCTTGTCAAAGATTGTTACAGGCGATGAAACATGGGTTCATCACTTCGAACCTGAAACAAAACGGCAATCAATGGAGTGGCGCCACACCCACTCCCCTACCAAGAAAAAGTTTAAAGCCATACCCTCAGCCGGTAAAGTCATGGTTACAGTCTTCTGGGACGCTGAAGGGGTTATTCTGTTCGATGTCCTTCCCCATGGTCAAACGATCAACTCTGAAGCGTATTGTGCTACTCTTCAGAAATTGAAGAAACGACTTCAGCGTGTTCGTAGGCACAAAAATCTGAACGAACTTCTCCTTCTTCATGACAACGCAAGACCTCACACAAGTCTTCGCATCCGAGAGGAGCTCACAAAACTTCAGTGGACTGTTCTTCCACATGCACCCTACAGCCCCGATCTCGCACCGTCGGATTTCCATATGTTTGGCCCAATGAAGGACGCAATCCGTGGGAAGCACTACGCGGATGATGAAGAAGTTATTGATGCAGTACGACGATGGCTCCGACATCGACCAGTGGAATGGTACCGTGCAGGCATACAGGCCCTCATTTCAAGGTGGTGTAAGGCCGTAGCATTGAATGGAGATTACGTTGAAAAATAGTGTTGTGTAGCTAAAAGATTGGGGAATAACCTGGTGTATTTCAATGCTGAATAAAACAACCCCTGTTTCAGAAAAAAAAATGTGTTGCATTACTTATTGAACTGCCCTCGTAGAATGTCAGCGGTTTTGGTTGTAGGATTCTAGTGCCAGTTGTTTACGAGATATCGTTTTGTGAATAATTTCCACACCGACACTTGTTCTTTCCGTTCAGCTTGCCTGGATGCACCGCGCGTGATTAGCCGAGCGGTCTAGGGCGCTGCAGTCATTGACTGTGCGGTTGATCCTGGCGGAGGTTCGAGTCCTCCCTCGGGCATGAGTGTGTGTGTGTTTGTCCTTAGGACAATTTAGGTTAAGTAATGGGTAAGCTTAGGGACTGATGACCTTAGCAGTTAAGTCTCATAAGATTTCACACACATTTGAACT
The DNA here is from genome assembly GCF_023898315.1 of Schistocerca nitens. Lineage (NCBI taxonomy): Eukaryota > Metazoa > Arthropoda > Insecta > Orthoptera > Acrididae > Schistocerca > Schistocerca nitens. The sequence continues at coordinate 93,909,110 of NC_064625.1, read as the reverse complement.
TTTTTTTTGCATAGATCCTAGGTACGACGTTGTTATGTTTGCTTGCAGTGTGCTCCTGAGGCTCTTGAGTGCAGTGCGAGTTGCTAGTCTGTTAGCGTGTCACAGTCCAAGCAGTAGGCCGTACGTCGGCGATGGCATTTACCAAAGCAGAAAAACCCGAAATACTCACGGTGTGTGGAGAGTGTAGGGAGAATGTGTTTCGTTCTTGTACGGTGTACGCTGCAAGATATCCCCGTAGACGTCAGCTATCTCGGCAGTTATTTATCAATCTCTGCAACCAGTTACGTGAAACTGGTAGCGAAACCTCTAGGCAACGTAACAGAAAGAACCAAGTGAACACAGAAAAAAATAATGTTCTTACGAGGTGCGGCTAGAAAAAAAAACCGGACTGATGCTGGAAAAAACATTTATTTACAATTATTTACAATTTCATGTTATCTCCTTCAATGTACTCTCCTCCTCGGTCTCTACACCGCTCCATACGAATTTTACACTGTTCATAGCAATGCTGCAGATCATTTTCGGTAAGTCCATACATTACTTCCGTCGCTTTTTCTTTTACTGCTTCAACAGTCTCAAATCTAGTTCCTTTCAAAGCTGAGTTGACTTTAGGGAAAAGAAAAAAGTCACAGGGGGCCAAATCAGGTGAGTAGGGTGGATGATCTAAGATGGGAATGTTGTGTTTTGCCAAAAACGTCTTCACTGACAACGCACTGTGAGCTGGGGCATTGTCTTGGTGAAGGATCCATGACTTTTTTTCTCCACAAATCGTTCCGTTTTCTCCGTACTCGCTCACGTAGGGTAGCCAGGACGCTAATGTAGTAATGCTGATTCACTGTTTGTCCCTCTGGTACCCAATCAATGTGCACAATCCCTTTGATGTCAAAAAAAAAACAATCATCATTGCCTAGAATTTCGATTTTGACATTCGTGCTTTTTTTTGTCGTCGAGAACCAGGAGTTTTCCAATGCATCGATTGGCGTTTAGTTTCGGGATCGTAAGTAAAAAACCACGATTCATCGCAAGTAATAACATTTTGTAAGAAGGTGGGATCACTTTCAATGTTTTCCAGGATGTCAGAACAAATCATTCTTCGGCGTTCCTTCTGTTCAATTGTGAGACACTTTGGAAAATTGTGAGACACTTTGGAACCATTTTTGAACACACTTTGTTCATGTTGAAACTTTCATGAAGAATCTGCCTAACACTTTCCTTGTCAACTCCTGTTAACTCAGACACTGCTCTGATTGTTAAACGGCGATCTTGTCGAACAAGTTTACCGATTTTTTCAATGTTTGCATCAGTTTTTGCTGGCAATGGTCTGACAGTGCGAGTGTCATCACTGGTGTCTTCGCGGCCATCTTTAAATCGTTTAAACCACTCAAACACTTGTGTTCGCGATAAACAATCATCGCCGTACACTTGTTGTAACATTACAAACGTTTCACTTGCAGATTTTCCTAGTTTGAAACAAAATTTGATGTTAACACGCTGTTCTTTCTGTACACTCAACATTTTCCGACGCACAGACAAAACGTCAACTACTTAAAACAGACGCCACGGGCAGACTGAGTGCAGGAGGCAGATGAAACTCGAGCAGTAGGCGGAGCGAGAGTCACGTGACAGGCCACGCGACTTTCAGCCTTATTGCATTCGTTTTATTGTTTCACCAGTACTAGTCCGGTTTTTTTCTAGCCACACCTCGTATTGTTGTTGCAGTTAATCTGCACGTTAGCTCCCTCGCAATCACACGAGGAAGTGGCATCATACAGCCTGGACTTTCCTCCCTCTAATTTTCATCTCTTTGCTCAGGTGACACTCTGGCTATGAGGACAGCATTTCGGCGCAGACAACGAGCTGCGGACCAGCGACGAGAAATGGCGGAAAACACGGACGGCAGGCTTCTAAGAAGAGGGTATCAAAGATTTGGTACAACGCTACGACATACGTCTAATTCGGAGCGGCGAGTATGCAAAGTTGCTAGGAGATTTTACAAGATGTTGCTAAAAAAAAGTTTTTGATTTTCGCAGTGGTTTCCATTTCGCTGCCGATCGGACGTTGGAAAATAATAACTACGGTAAGCAGATGATGCGGTTCTTCGTAAGAACACAGCAACGTGATAAAACTGTAGCGAACTGCAAAAAGTGCAACAGAGGATTAGTGATCGATGAAGGGACGGGCACTGGACCATGAACGTATATAAACCTAACATACTGTCCATAAATAGGAGAAGAATTCAACCACAGTACGGTTCCACCACTGGTGACTGATCACTGGAAACCATAACTATCATAAAATACCTATAGTCATCTGGAGCGGGGTAAAATGGAATTACCATATAGATTGGATTAGATTAGATTAGTTTTTAGTTCCATAGATCCGTGCTGAGGAGATCCACGTGGATGTGGAACATGTCAATTTTTTTTAAAGCTGAAATAACAATACCAATTGGCCACTAGTAAGTCTTTCAGGCTCCTTTGAAACCGATCTTTATTTGTAACTAAATTTTTTATGTTTACTGAGTAGTGGACCGCTTTTTGAACTAAAGTAAGTGCTTTTAAGTCCTTGTACAGATCATTTTTGTTCCTGGTATTTTATGTGTGAACTGAGCTGTATGAACTGAGCTGAACTGAGCTGAGATATATTATTTAGGACAAATTCCATTAAGGAGTAAATATACTGAGAGGCAGTAGTTAGTATACCCTGTTCTTTGAAGAGGTTTCTACAGGACGTCCGTGAATTTACTCTGCAAATAATACGTATTACACGCTTTTGGACTCTGAAAACTTTTGTTTGATTTGAAGAGTTACCCCAAAATATTATACCATATGACATTATGGAATGGAAGTAGGCAAAGTATGCAAGCATTTTCATTTTTATGTCGCCTATGTCTGCTAACACTCGAATTGCAATTACAGATTTGTTAAGGCGTTTTTGCAGTTCTGTGGTGTGCTTCTCCCAACTGAATTTATTATCAAGTTGTAATCCCAGGAATTTAAGACTGAACACATCGTAGATAAAACAGAGTCTGGGCTGAGAATCAGTGGAAGAATATTAAGGAAATTGAGTCATCAACGAAAGAAATGGCTTACGAAACACAATCTCCAGCGATTCTTGAGTATAGCTCATGAGTCTGAGACCCTTACCTGATCTTATTACACTCATGTTGAGAAAAAACGGAACACCTTGATAAACTAGAGATAGGACGTTCATAATCACAGGACATGTACATCTACATTCACATCTACGTGATTGCTATTCACAATAAAGTGCCTGGCAGAGGGTTCAATGAACCACCTTCAAGCTGTCTCTCTACCGTTCCACTCTCGAACGGCACGCGGGTAAAACGAGCACTTAAATTTTTCTGTGCGAGCCTTGATTTCTCTTATTTTATTGTGATGATCATTTCTCGTTATGTAGGTGGGTACCAACAGAAAGTTTTCGCAATCGGAGGAGAAAACTGGTGATTGAAATTTCATGAGAAGATCCCGTCGCAACGAAAAACGCCTTTGTTTTAATGATTGCCACTCCAATTCACGTATCATGTCTGTGACACTATCTCCCCTATTTCGCGATAATACAAAACGAACTGCCCTTCTTTGTACTTTTTCGATGTCATCCGTCAGCCCCGCCTGATGCGGATCCCACACCGCATAACAGTACTCGAGAATGGGCGGACAAGCGTGATGTAAGCACTCTCTTTAGTAGACCTGTTGCACCTTCTAAGTGTTCTGCCAATGAATCGCAGTCTTTGGTTTGCTCTACCCACAATATTATCTATGTGATCGTTCCAATTTGAGTTACTTGTAATTGTAATCCTTAAGTATTTAGTTGAATTTACAGCCTTCAGATTTGTGTGACTTATCGCGTAATCGAAATTTAGCTGGTTTCTTTTAGTACTCATGTGAATAACTTCACACTTTTCCTTATTTAGGGTCAACTGCCACTTTTCGCACCATACAGATATCTAAATCATTTGCAAGTTGTTTTGATCATCTGATGACTTTACAAGACGGTAAATGACAGCATCATCTGCAAAAAATCTAAGACGGCTACTCAGATTGTCTCCTATGTCGTTAATATAGATCAGGAACAATAGATGGCCTATAACACTTCCTTGGGGAACGCCGGATATTACTTCTGTTTTACTCGATGACTTGCCGTCTTTATTATGAACTGTGACCTATCTGACAGGAAATCACGAATCCAGTAGCACAACTGAGGCGATACTCCGTAGGCACGCAGTTTGATTAGAAGACGCTTGTGAGGAACGGTGTCGAAAGCCTTCTGGAATTCTAAATATATGGAATCAATTTGGCATCCCTTGTCGATAGCACTTATTACTTCATGAGTATAAAGAGCAAGTTGTGTTTCACAAGAACGATATTTTCTGAAACCGTGCCGTGTCTCAATAAATCATTTTTTTTTCGAGGTACTTCATAATGATCGAATACAGTATATGTTCCAAAACCCTACTGCAAATCGACGTTAGTGATATAGTCCTGTAATTCAGCGATTTCTCCTACTTTTACATGTTCATTAGCATCTTATGCAGAAATGATTAGCATTTGAACCATTTCGACCAGCTGGTTCGGGGTCAATATCGATATCGTGGCGCAACACCACCCACCGGAATGACTTGAGCAAATGTACAGGGTGGCTCGCAGACGTACGCTCCAGCCGCACCGTCAAATTATTGAGTTTCAAAGAGGGCACATTATTGGCATGAGAAAAGGTGATGCTCCCAAATGCGAAACTGCTGCTTGTGTGGGACCAAGTATTTCGGTAGTGCAACGGGTGTGTGCAGAATGGGTCATGGAAGACCACAGAACACGAGATGGGTCAGGTAGCGCCGTCCAGACGATCCCCCGATATAATCGACACCTCATTGAGATGAATATTTTCAACATTTCGCGGCCCTGTCAGCAATTGTATAAGATTTAATTTTACTTCTAATAACCAACAGCCTCAGTTGCAATGTTTACCTAGATTAACCTATGTTTCAATCGGGATAACCCAACCTCCTTCAGAATAAAAGTAACTACCGTTTGTCCACTGTTGTTGTGGTCTTCAGTCCTGAGACTGGTTTGATGCAGCTCTCCATGCTACTCTATCATGTGCAAGCTTCTTCATCTCCCAGTACCTACTGCAACCTACATCCTTCTGAATCTGCTTAGTGTATTCATCTCTTGGTCTCCCCCTACGATTTTTACCCTCTACGATGCCCTCCAATGCTAAATTGGTGATCCCTTGATGCCTCAGAACATGTCCTACCCACCGATCCCTTCTTCTGGTCAAGTTGTGCCACAAACTTCTCTTCTCCCCAATCCTATTCAATACTTCCTCATTAGTTATGTGATCTACCCATCTAATCTTCAGCATTCTTCTGTAGCACCACATTTCGAAAGCTTCTATTCTCTTCTTGTCCAAACTATTTACCGTCCATGTTTCACTTCCATACATCGCTACACTCCATACAAATACTTTCAGAAATGACTTCCTGACACTTAAATCTATACTCGATGTTAACAAATTTCTCTTCTTCAGAAACGCTTTCCTTGCCATTGCCAGTCTACATTTTATGTCCTCTCTACTTCGACCATCATCAGTTATTTTGCTCCCTAAATAGCAAAACTCCTTTACTACTTTAAGTGTCTCATTTCCTAATCTAATTCCCTCAGCATCACCCGACTTAATTCGACTACATTCCATTATCCTCGTTTTGCTTGTGTTGATGTTCATCTTATATCCTCCTTTCAAGACACAATCCATTCCGTTCAACTGCTCTTCCAAGTCCTTTGCTGTCTCTGACAGAATTACAATGTCATCGGCGAACCTCAAAGTTTTTATTTCTTCTCCATGGATTTTAATACCTACTCCGAATTTTTCTTTTGTTTCCTTTACTGCTTGCTCAATATACAGATTGAATAACATCGGGGAGAGGCTACAACCCTGTCTTACTCCCTTCCCAACCGCTGCTTCCCTTTCATGCCCCTCGACTCTTATAACTGCCATCTGGTGTCTGTACAAATTGTAAATAGCCTTTCGCTCCCTGTGTTTTACCCCTGCCACCTTCAGAATTTGAAAGAGAGTATTCCAGTCAACATTGTCAAAAGCTTTCTCTAAGTCTACAAATGCTAGAAACGTAGGTTTGCCTTTCCTTAATCTTTCTTCTAAGATAAGTCGTAAGGTAAGTATTGCCTCACGTGTTCCAGTATTTCTGCGGAATCCAAACTGATCTTCCCCGACGCCGGCTTCTACTAGTTTTCCCATTCGTCTGTAAAGAATTCGTGTTAGTATTTTGCAGCTGTGGCTTATTAAACTGATTGTCCGGTAATTTTCACATCTGTCAACACCTGCTTTCTTTGGGATTGGAATTATTATATTCTTCTTGAAGTCTGAGGGCATTTCACCTGCTTCATACATCTTGCTCACCAGATGGTAGAGTTTTGTCAGGACTGGCTCTCCCAAGGCCGTCAGTAGTTCCAATGGAATGTTGTCTACTCCGGGAGCCTTGTTTCGACTCAGATCTTTCAGTGCTCTGTCAAACTCTTCACGCAGTATCGTATCTCCCATTTCATCTTCATCTACATCCTCTTCCATTTCCGTAATATTGTCCTCAAGTACATCGCCCTTGTATAGACCCTCTATATACTCCTTCCACCTTTCTGCTTTCCCTTCTTTGCTTAGAACTGGGTTTCCATCTGAGCTGTTGATGTTCATACAAGTGGTTCTCTTATCTCCAAAGGTCTCTTTAATTTTCCTGTAGGCAGTATCTATCTTACCCCTAGTGAGATAAGCCTCTACATCCTTACATTTGTCCTCTAGCCATCCCTGCTTAGCCTATGGACTTTTATTTTGAAGAAAGTCAGGTTATCCCGACTGAAACGTAGGTAAATCATCCAGATGATATTGCAGGACAGATCTGCGTCATCCTCGGCTCTGGCGCAACGGTGGAACGGTGTAACACATCGTACACTATCGTCGCCGTTTATTAATGAGTTTCGTCCACTTCTCCGCCTACCTTTGTCGAATGTGCAGAATCATGCTAGACGGCAATCGTGTATGAAACGACGTCACTGGGGACAGAACTGACAGGTGCTGTTTACTCGAAAATGATGGCCACATTTTGGTTCGCCGCTGACGGGTGGAACAGCACCACAGTGACTGCATTCACACAAGATATACGAGGTGTGGCTATAAAAAAAACGGACTAGTACTGGTGAAACAATAAAACGAATGCAATAAGGCTGAAAGTCGCGTGGCCTGTCACGTGACTCTCGCTCCGCCTACTGCTCGAGTTTCATCTGCCTCCTGCACTCAGTCTGCCCGTGGCGTCTGTTTTAAGTAGTTGACGTTTTTTCTGTGCGTCGGAAAATGTTGAGTGTACAGAAAGAACAGCGTGTTAACATCAAATTTTGTTTCAAACTAGGAAAATCTGCAAGTGAAACGTTTGTAATGTTACAACAAGTGTACGGCGATGATTGTTTATCGCGAACACAAGTGTTTGAGTGGTTTAAACGATTTAAAGATGGCCGCGAAGACACCAGTGATGACACTCGCACTGGCAGACCATTGTCAGCAAAAACTGATGCAAACATTGAAAAAATCGGTAAACTTGTTCGACAAGATCGCCGTTTAACAATCAGAGCAGTGTCTGAGTTAACAGGAGTTGACAAGGAAAGTGTCAGGCAGATTCTTCATGAAAGTTTCAACTTGAACAAAGTGTGTTCAAAAATGGTTCCAAAGTGTCTCACAATTGAACAGAAGGAACGCCGAAGAATGATTTGTTCTGACATCCTAGAAAACATTGAAAGTGATCTCACCTTCTTACAAAATGTTATTACTTGCGATGAATCGTGGTTTTTTACTTACGATCCCGAAACTAAACGCCAGTCGATGCATTGGAAAACTCCTGGTTCTCCACGACAAAAAAAAGCACGAATGTCAAAATCAAAATTCAAGGCAATGATGATTTTTTTTGACATCAAAGGGATAGTGCACAATGATTGGGTACCAGAGGGACAAACAGTGAATCAGAATTACTACATTAGCGTCCTGGCTACCCTACGTGAGCGAGTACGGAGAAAACGGAACGATTTGTGGAGAAAAAAGTCATGGATCCTTCACCAAGACAATGCCCCAGCTCACAGTGCGTTGTCAGTGAAGACGTTTTTGGCACAACACAACATTCCCATCTTAGATCATCCACCCTACTCACCTGATTTGGCCCCCTGTGACTTTTTTCTTTTCCCTAAAGTCAAGTCAGCTTTGGAAGGAACTAGATTTGAGACTGTCGAAGCAGTAAAAGAAAAAGCGACGGAAGTAATGTATGGACTTACCGAAAATGATCTGCAGCATTGCTATGAACAGTGGAAAATTCGTATGGAGCGGTGTAGAGACCGAGGAGGAGAGTACATTGAAGGAGATAACATGAAATTGTAAATAATTGTAAATAAATGTTTTTTCCAGCATCAGTCCGGTTTTTTTCTAGCCGCACCTCGTACAGAGCCAACTCGAATCCCAGTTGTGTTGGGCGCAATTGTGTACAACCACAAATCACAGCTCGTGCGTGTCCAGGGCACCGCTCCAAGTGTGACCCGCGTGAATGACATCTTGCCACCTGTAACCATACCCTTTCTGCACATCATCGCATACGCCACTTTTCAGCAAGACAATGCACGACCCGACGTTGCTATACGAACACAGGCCTTCCTGGAGTCACTAGGTGTTAGCCTTTCGCACTGGCCCGCCAGATCACCAATCTTGTCACTAATCGAAAATGTGTGGGATGTGGTGAAACGACGGGTGCAGCACTGTGATACAATGCCAACCATTCGCAGATGAACTATGAAACCAGGTGAATGCAGCACGGATGGCTACACCACAGGACGCCATTCGCGCCTTATGCCATCAGTCATGGAACAAGCTATCAGGGCCCATGATGCACCCTGTGCTACTAGACAACAGGACATATACTGAAGCGAGGTGACTGAAATACTGTTCATTTCTGCAGAACATACTAATGTACATGTCATGTGAATATGATCGTCCTATATCTACACAACTGGCCATTAAAATTAGTACACCAAGAAGAAATGCAGATGATAAACGGGTATTCATTGGACAAATTTATTATACTAGAACTGACATATGATTACATTTTCACGCAATTTGGGTGCATAGGTCCTGAGAAATCAGTGCCCAGAACAACCAGCTCTGGCTGTAATAACGGCCTTGATACGCCTGGGCATTGAGTCTGAGCTTGGATGGCGTGTACAGGTACAGCTGCCCATGCAGCTTCAAAAAAATGGCTCAAATGGCTCTGAGCACTATGGGACTCAACTGCTGAGGTCATTAGTCCCCTATAACTTAGAACTAGTTAAACCTAACTAACCTAAGGACATCAGAAACATCCATGCCCGAGGCAGGATTCGAACCTGCGACCGTAGCGGTCTTGCGGTTCCAGACTGCAGCGCCTTTAACCGCACGGCCACTTCGGCCGGCTCATGCAGCTTCAACACGATACCACAGTTCACCAAGAGTAGTGACTGGCGTATTGTGACGAGCTAGTTGCTCGGCCACCATTGACCAGACATTTTCAATTGGTGAGAGATCTGGAGAATGTGCTGTCCAGGGAAGCATTTTCTGTATCCAGGAAGGCCCGTACAGGACCTGCAACATGCGGTCGTGCATTATCCTGCTGAAATGTGGGGTTTCGTAGGGATCGAATGAAGGGTAGAGCCACGGGTCGAAACACATCTGAAATGTAACGTCCACTGTTCAAAGTGCCGTCAATGCGAACAAGAGGTGACCAAGACGTGTAACCAATGTCACCCCATACCATCACGCCGGGTGATACGCCAGTATGGCGATGACGAGTACACGCTTCCAATGTGCGTTCTCCGCGATGTCGCCAAACACGGATGCGACCATCATGATGCTGTAAACAGAAACTGGATTCATCCGAAAAAAATGACCTTTTGCCATTCGTGCACCCATGTTCGTTGAGTACACCATCGCAGGCGCTCCTGTCTGTGATGCAGCGTCAAGGGTAACCGCAGCCATGGTCTCCGAGCTGATAGTCCATGCTGCTGCAAACGTCGTCGAACTGTTCGTGCAGATGGTTGTCGTCTTGCAAACGTCCCCATCTGTTGACTCAGGGATCGAGACGTGGCTGCACGATCCGTTACAGCCATGCGGATAAGATGCCTGTCAACTCGACTGCTAGTGATACGAGGCCGTTGGGATCTAGTATGGGGTTCCGTATTAACCTCCTGAACCCACCGATTCCACATTCTGCTAACAGCCATTGGGTCTCGACCAACCCGAGCAGCAATGTCGCGATACGATAAACCGCAATCGCGATGGGCTACAATCCGACGTTTATCAAAGTCGGAAACGTGATGGTACGCATTTCTCCTCCTTACACGAGGCATCACAACAATGTTTCACCAGGAAACGCTGGTCAACTGCTGTTTGTGTATGAGAAATCGGTTGGATACTTTCCTCATGTCAGTACGTTGTGGGTGTCGCCACCGGCGCCAACCTTGTGTGAATGCTCTGAAAAGCTAATCATTTGCATATCGCAGTATCTTCTTCCTGTCGGTTAAATTTCACCTCTGTAGCACGTCATCTTCGTGGTGTAGCAATTTTAATGAACAGTAGTGCAGTTGTTCAAAGGGGTCTTCTTTTTTTTTGCGTGACAGGAGCGTTCATTAAGTAATGCAACACATTTTTTTTCCTCAGCCAATTGAAGTTTTAAATATGCGGAATTTGTTGTGGGACATCGTGGAATATTCCCGTTTCAGCCTCTATAGTTTCATGAAGTTTCGATGGATGGCGGTGCTATAACGTAGTCTTCAAAAGACATCTGTAAGGGCAGTGCGTTCCAGGTAGATAGCTGTCACTGAGTTTCTCTAGGCGGAAAACCAGAATAAGACAGATATTCATTGGTGCTTATGGAATATCAACGGAGTCCTGAAAGTGAACAAAAGCACAGTGAGACGTTGGGCGACGCGTCTACAAAAGCACGGTGAGTCGTTGGGCGACGCGTCTGTCATCATCGCAACAAGGTCGCGCAAACCTGCCCTACCACCCACGCGCCGACCGGCGCACACAACCGTGACTCCTGCTGTGTTAGAACGTGCGGACACTCTCGTTCCAGCAGATCGACGGATCAAAATGGCATCTCGCTGTTGGTGGTGCTGACACATTCGTCCACCGGTTGGATTACTTAAATGTGTGTGCCCGTTGGGTTCCTCGCCTATTAACTCAATACAGTAAAGAGCAACGACGGACCATCTGTGCAGAATTGCTTGTGCGTTGCGAGGCAGACCGTGACAGCTTTTTACCGCACATCGACACGGGCGAAGGAACATGGGTTCATCGTACTGGAAACAAAATGGCAATTCATGGAATGGCGCTACATCACCTCTCCTCCGAAGAAAACTTTCAGCCGGTAAAGGAATGACAACGGTCTTGTGGTACTCTGAGTAGGTTACACTTCTTGATGTCCTCTCTGATGGTGCAATGAGCAACTCGGAAGTCTATTGTACTGGTCTCAGAAAATTGAAGCAACTACTTCGCTGAGCATCTGATATAATTGCTAACAAGAAATTTCTAAACTGAAATTAAGTATATTGTTAACCATTATTAATGAAGTGTCAGAACATCTCTGAACACACAACTGATTGCTTCAACAAAAGAATGCAGTCAGTAAACATATATACAGGAACAGAATCAACGATATTACATGAAAGTCAGGACTTGAAACCATAACCTGTGATGGCTGTAGAGGTGAAATAGGCCTTTAGCTCTTATAAAGAAAATACTCGTAGCAGCGTAAGTGGTTACACCAAATTTAATATGTCCTTGGAAGACATTTATTACGCAGCAGTCCCAGAAGATTACAAATTGTTCTTAATTATAATCCCTAGGTATTTAATTGAACTGGCAACCATCAGATTTGCGTGATTTATGGTGGAACCGATATTTAACGCACAACTTTTAGTACTTTTCAATGTTTATAGTCCATCGGCACTTTTCGCACCATCCAAATAGAATAAGAGAAAGTGGAGAGAAGGAGATGAACAGGGATAGGAGGGAGCAGGAGATGGACAGAGAGAGGGAAGAAGAGTAGACTGACAGGTAGAAGGGGATGAACGGGAGGTGTAGGAAACATGGGCAGATGCAGTAGGTAGTAGGAAGGTGGAATAGGAAGACGGTACGAGGTGGTAGGTGAAAGAGGTAGAAGGTGTGAGGAGGTAGGTGGATGTGGGATGGGATTTAAGAAGTGAGGTGGAAGAGGGACAGATTGTAAGGAGGGAAGTGGAAGAGGGACAGATTGCGAGAAACTTAGCTGGAAGATACAGGGTGTGAGTAGTTGGGTGGAAGAAGCACGAGGTAAAAGGTGTGAGGGGACAGGGTATGATGAAGCAGGCAGAAAAGAAAAGAGATAAACAAAAGGGGGAGGTAAACTTGGGGACAGATTTAAAATTTTCCTGTTTATTTTTTGATGAAACCGTGACTAATGTCTACCCCCAGTAGGACGTCTGCAGCAATTTCAAAAAAGTCTCATATGTACACGATTCATATTTTGTATAGAAGTATTATGGGAGGAAGATACTCTGCTACCCATATGTTTGGAGATGGGGGTTGGGAGGGGTATATGCAAAAATGTTCTAAAATAACTGCTTTGTATCTTTCCTGTATTTAGTTGACTTGGAGTACTTTAAAAGTGTGAAGTGCAGTTTGAACACAGCAAAGAACCTGTAAGTTTATCAACATGTTCTGGGACCAAAGATCATGTCTCACAGCAGAATACCACTCACATACTGAACACACCCTCTGGACTTGGATGGTTTACAAAGCACAGAGTTAAGCAATACTTGTAGGGTACTCAGAGTATGCCTACATGGACAAAGCAGTGATGAGAATGCAGTATATTGTAGAAATGTATGTATGTGTGGTCCAAATCCTCTGCTAAATCAGTGCATCGATTTCAGTCAAATTTGGTACACATGTTGCTTATTGTATGAAATGAAATTCTTCCATTGGTGTGGGAGTCAGGGTGAAAATAAGTTGAAATAAGAGATGGACAGAGAGAGAAGGAGATGGAGAGCAAGAGAGAGAAAGAGAGGATAGGAGGAGATGGAGTAGGAGGAGGAGGCGATAGGTAGGGAGAAGGGGTAGAGAGAGATAAAGAGGGAAGAGATGTCCAGAGAGAGGGGATCATTGAGATGTACAGAAAGAAGGGCGATGAGGCGGTAGGCGTAGGAGGCATGTGGAAGATGGAGAGGCATAGAGGCAGTTGGCAAAGCAAGAGAGTGTGAGGAAGCAGGTAGAAGAAGGAAATATTGTGGGGAGGCAGGTGGAGAAGTTACAGCATGTTAGGTGCCAGGTGGAAGACAGACACTGTGAGAGGAGGTGAATGGAATACAGATTAGGTTTGGTGAAGCAAGTGGAAGAGTGGGAAGAGATGTAGAAATGTAGAAGAGGCAAAGCAGATTAAGAGGAGATATTTAAATTTTTTCTGATTATTTTGGTAAAACCATAGTTAACATCTATCTTATGTAGTGAAACCTGGATCAATTTCAACAAAATCGCTCTCCATCTCTTCTCAGCTTGTCGCATTCCATCTCTTCCTCATTCCCCTCTCCCTGTCAATCTCTTATGTCACTTTTTTTCATCCCCACCAACCTGCTTCCTCACAACTTACTGCACTTTTCCCCTTACACTCTCTTTCTACGCCAACTGACCACTGCACCTCTCTATCTTCCACATGCTTTCTACACTCCCCCTCATCCCCCTTCTTGCTGTACATCTCTTCCTTCTCTCTGGCCATCTCTTCCTCTCTTTATCCATCTCCTACTATTCCCTCTCACTGTCTATCTCATCCTCCATCAAAAAAATGGTTCAAATGGCTCTGAGCACTATGGGACTCAACTGCTGAGGTCATTAGTCCCCTAGAACTTAGAACTAGTTAAACCTAACTAACATAAGGACATCACAAACATCCATGCCCGAGGCAGGATTCGAATCTGCGACCGTAGCGGTCTCGCGGTTCCAGACTGCAGCGCCTTTAACCGCTCGGCCACTTCGGCCGGCCATCCTCCATCTCTCTCTTACCCTGTCTACCCAAGGAAATTCTGGTCTTACATAATATCGGTAAGCAGGTCGAAGGCTTCCATCCAGTCACTCACTGATCAGTCTGGCCTGGCAACGGAAGACAGCAAAACGAAAGCTGAAATTTTAAATCTAGCATTTGAGAAATCTTGCACGCAGGAGGATCGTACAAACATACCGCCGTTTGAGTCTCGTACAGATTCCCGTATGGAGGACATAGTGATAGACATCCGTGGGATTGTGAAGCAGCTGAATGGGTTGAAAATAAATGAATCGCCAGGTCCTGATGGGATTCCAATTCGGTTTTACAGAGAGTACTCTACTGCATTGGCTCCTTACATAGCTTGCATTTATCGCGAATCTCTTGCCCAACGTAAAGTCCCGAGCGACTGGAAAAAAGCGCAGGTGGCGCCTGTATATAAGAAGGGCAGAAGGACGGATCCTCAAAATTACAGACCAATATCCTTAACATCGGTTTGTTGCAGGATTCTCGAACATATTCTCAGTTCGAATATAATGAATTTCCTTGAGACAGAGAAGTTGCTGTCCATGCATGAACATGGCTTTAGAAAGCATCGCTCCTGCGAAACGCAACTCGCCCTTTTTTCACATGATATCTTGCGAACCATGGATGAAGGGTATCAGACGGATGCCATATTCCTCGACTTCCGGAATGCGTTTGACTCGGTGCCCCACTGCAGACTCCTAACTAAGGTATGAGCATATGGGATTGGTTCCCAAATATGTGAGTGGCTCGAAGACTTCTTAAGTAATAGAACCCAGTACGTTGTCCTCGATGGTGAGTGTTCATCGGAGGTGAGGGTATCATCTGGAGTGCCCCAGGGAAGTGTGGTAGGTCCGCTGTTGTTTTCTATCTACATAAATTATCTTTTTGATAGGGTGGATAGCAATGTGCGGCTGTTTGCTGATGATGCTGTGGTATACCGGAAGGTGTCCTCGTTGAGTGACTGTAGGAGGATACAAGATGACTTGGACAGGATTTGTGATTGGTGCAAAGAACGGCAGCTAACTCTAAATATAGATAAATGTAAATTAATGCAGATGAATAGGAAAAAGAATCCCGTAATGTTTGAATACTCCATTAGTAGTGTAGCCCTTGACGCAGTCACGTCGATTAAATATTTGGGCGTAACATTGCAGAGCGATATGAAGTGGGACAAGCATTTAATGGCAGTTGTGGGGAAGGCGGATAGTCGTCTTCGGTTGATTGGTAGAATTTTGGGAAGATGTGGTTCATCTGTAAAGGAGACCGCTTATAAAACACTAATACGACCTATTCTTGAGTACTGATCGAACGTTTGGGATGCCTATAAGGTCGGATTTAGGGAGGACATAGAAGCAATTCAGAGGCGGGCTGCTAGATTTGTTATTGGTAGGTTTGATCATCATGCGAGTGTTACGGAAATGCTTCAGGAACTCGGGTGGAAGTCTCTAGAGGTAAGGAGGCGTTCTTTTCGTGAATCGCTACTGAGAAAATTTAGAGAACCAGCATTTGAGGCTGACTGCAGTACAATTTTACTGCCACCAACTTATATTTCGCGGAAAGACCACAAAGATAAGAGAGATTAGGGCTCGTACAGAGGCATATAGGCAGTCATATTTCCCTCGTTCTGTTTGGGAGTGGAACAGGGAGAGAAGATGCTAGTTGTGGTACGAGGTACCCTCCGCCACTCACCGTATGGTGGACTGTGGAGTACGTATGTAGATGTAGATGTAGACGTACCTCCTTTTCCTCCCTCCCTGTCATCTCTTATGTCACATCTTTTATTTACCCCAACCCACACGCCAGTGAAAGATAGGTCGTAATTCGTGCTTACACGACAGTGGTTCGCTCCAGACAATAACTGATATGACACGGTCTTTTATATAAAAGTAGTGTGGTGTCACCGCCAGACACCACACTTACTAGGTGGTAGCCTTTTAAATCGGCCGCGGTCCGCTAGTATACGACGGACCCGCGTGTCGCCACTGTCAGTAATTGCAAACAGAGCGCCGCCACACGGCAGGTCTAGAGAGACTTACTAGCACTCTCCCCAGTTGTACAGCCGACGTTGCTAGGAAAGGTTCACTGAGAATTACGCTCTCATTTGCCGAGACGATAGTTAGCATAGCCTTCAGCTAGGTCAATTGCTACGACCTAGCAAGGCGCCATTTATCCTTTGCTATGTATCTAATGAAGCATGTACAGTAACAAGACCAATGTTCACCAATTGTGGATTAAAGTTAAGTATTCCAGCAGCTACGTACTTTTCTTTATAGCATTCATTAAGTATCCTGTTTCAGACCTCACGCCATCCTGCGTGAGCTCATAGCGTGCATTTCGGCTTCCTCAAACAACACGGTGTTGGCACTTCTGCCGACACATCAAGTAGTATGGGAGTAAGGAACCTCTTGTGGTGGTGATAGGGAAGAGAAGACCGGATATATAAAAATTTTCTGAAACAAACTACTGGTATTTCCTTATAGTACATAGCTGACTTAGAACACCTTACAAGTGAGAAGTTGAGTTACCGGATACTGAGCTAGAAAATAAAAACAATAGTTGCTGCAAAATTGCGCAGGTAGTCTGTGTCAAGAATCCATTTGTGTCGCGTGAAGACTTGTTAGTGTGGGAGAAGTAGGAACCGTTCCTGCAGCCGACGTCTGACCTCCACGCCTGTCCCCAACGAGGAGATCCAAGGAGATCTCGACGCATCAGACTTCAGATCACGCGCGGGCCTAATCGGCAGCGTGTCTTGGGGCACCCCGGCGCGCCAATTAATTTCATCTTCTCAGCTGCCGCCTCCAGGGCGATGGGACCAACAGATAACAAACTCCCTCTCTCTGCCTATGGTACAGTAAACTCTGGCCCAACTTTGGAGACCTGATATACGGACCATCTGTGCGCTCTGCGGAAGGAGACTGTTCCGCCAGACGCCAAGACATACAGGCTGTAGTCTCTGATTTATGTACATATACTAGACGGGGCTCCTTGGTACATATTGAGTTAATGCACAGTATAACTTTGGTTTCCTGATGTAACTTCTACATCTACATCCACACTCCGCAAGCCACCTGACGGTGTGTAGCGGAGGGTACCTTGAGTACCTCTATCGGTTCTCCCTTCTATTCCAGTCTCGTGTTGTTCGTGGAAAGAAAGATTGTCGGTATGCCTCTGTGTGGGCTCTAATCTCTCTGATTTTATCCTCATGGTCTTTTCGCGAGATATACGTAAGAGGGAGCAATATACTGCTTGACTCCTCGGTGAAGGTATGTTCTCGAAACTTCAATAAAAGCCCATACCGAGCTACTGAGCGTCTGTCTTGCAGAGTCTTCCACTGGTGTTTAAGATCTCCGTAACACTTTCGCGATTACTAACTTCCAGATTTTCGTCTCCAGTATATATTTATATTTTTTTTTTCTCCACTGCCTAAAGCATCCTTGTAACATGAATGTTTTTGTACTTCCTTCCTTCGTCGATCAACTGAAGTATTTCTTCTGTTACCCATGGATTCCTCACAATTATCTTTCTTGTATCTACGTTTTTCTTTCCATCCTCTATGACTGCCATTTCCTGAGATGTTGCTTGGGGGCTTAATTATAAATATTAATGAATAAATGCAATAATTTTACTAGCTGTGTGTCCGGTTACGAAGTCTCGTAACCGGTTGGCCCTGACTAGTATTAGCACGCAATCTGACTGCATAGAATAAAAATAAAGAATGACAAGGAATTTCCATTCACACAATTGATTAATTAAGTCCCCTGCAACTATAAAAGCTACGAAACAACAAAGCACAACTTTAACTGTTGTTTGTGTGGTAGTGTGACTCAACGTACATGTATCTGGCTCGGTTCTTTCTCAATACGACAAAATATTTTAAACACCATTTACAATGATCTAATTGTAAAACCAGAAATACTGTAATTGCACATAGAAACCAGAATTACAAGTCTAATAAATGAACACGAGCCAGATGCTTTGTTGACTGTACCTGTGAGCAAGAGGCATTGTCATTAAAGAAAACTGTGTTATCTTTTTACCTCATTATATATTGACGAAAATTTTCCATTACACCAACTTCACAAATCAAAAGCCCATCTCCTTTCTCAAATACACTGTGACAGTTGCAACTTCTTCCATCTATACATGACACCAACCGAACAGCATCTACTCTCTAGCCCAACAGGACACAACTACCGTCGACATCCTCTGAACTACTACTGCCCCAGTGGAGGCGGCGGAATAATAATCTTAGGCGCAATCTCTGGTGCTGTGACTCAGTGTAGCCACCTTTCAATGTCAATTCCTCGTCAACTGAACTGTTAATTGTCGCAGTATCTACAACCTCTACTTTCTTATCCCATTTCTTTGAGCAATGATTTTTCTTGATTAGTCTTCAGACTGTAGTTCATCATTACTAAATTGTAATCGGAGTCTATGTCCGCTCCTGGATACGCCTTACAATCCGAAATCTGATTCCGGAATATCTGCCCGACCATGACGAAATCTGACTGAAATCTTTCCGTATCTCCCGGCCTTTCCCAAATATACCTCCTCGCCTTGTGATTCTTGCACTGAGTATTCCCTGTTACTAGCTGAAATTTATTACAGAGCTCACGATTACCCTTTCAATACCCCCATACACTTTCTCTACCCCTTCATCTTCTGGTTGCGATGTCGGTATGTATACCCGAACTATTGTCGTCAGTGTTGGTTTGCTGTCGACTGTAACGAGAACAAACCTACCACTGAATTGTTTGCAGTAGCTCATACTATGCCCTATCTTCCCGTTCCTAAAAATTATACTCCAGTTATACGATTTTTGCTGCTGTTGATATTATCCTATACTCATCTGACCAGAAATCCTTGTCCCCTTTCCATTTCACTTCACTGACCCCCACTGTATCTATACTGGGCCTCAGCATGTCCCTTTCCATATTTTCTACCTTCCCTACCACGTTCAAACTTCTGAGATTCCAACCAACGACTCGCAGAACGTTATCCTTTCGTTGGTTATCCAATGTTTTTCTGGTGGTGATTTCCCTCTTGCCACTACTGTCCAGGAGATACGAATGAGGAACTATTCGAGAATCTTTTGCCAATGGAAAGATCATCATGATAACTTTTTAGATAGAGGCCACATGCCCTATGGATACACATTATGTGTCTTTAATGCAGTGGTTTCCATTGTCTTTTGCACCCTCAAGTTGTTAGTCATTGCTGAATTTTCCGCCTTTTAAGGGCAGCTTCAAGCCCGAAGGATTATAGAGTGCCCTTAACGTCTGTCCACTCCTCCACCCTCTTCGACAAGGCCGTTGGCAGAACGAGGTTGACTTCTTGTGCCGGAAGTCTTCGGTCGCTATTGCTGAAGATGTTGATCCGCAGTTTAAGGTGCGGCCGATATACAAACACGAGACCATGGACGTTTTGACTGCTAGTCAAAGAGGCTGTTCCCAGACCACGTTACTGGGACAGTAAATAAGCACCTAGATGCGTTACGTTAATCTTCATCCGCTGCTCGGAACCTCTCCCACACCAGCTGAAAATTAAAAGTTGAAATTCCAGGGAATAAACAACGGTCCCTGCTTGTAAGCGTTTGATAACAGCTTTTCGTTCCAAAACTTTAAAACAAAACTTGAAAGCAAAATATTGTTTTAATTTCAGCTGGCCGCTGTGGCCGAGCGGCTCTAGGCGCTTCAGTCTGGAACCGCGCTGCTCCTACGGTCGCAGGTTCGAATCCTGCCTTGAGCATGGGTGTGTGTGATGTCCTTAGGTTAGTTAGGTTTAAGTAGTTCTAAGTTCTAGGGGACTGATGACCTCAGATGTTAAGTCCCATAGTACTCAGAGCCATTTGAACCATTTTTAATTACAATGATTAACAGCCTCAGTTGCACCGTTTGCCTAGAATTTACCTAGGTTTCAGTCGGGATAACCCAGTGTTCTTAAGAATAACAGTAGCTACCGTCTTTCCATAGTGGACATCGTCAAGCTAAAACTACAAATCTATAAATTATCGTCATACTTTGGAAAGACGATAGTTACTGTTGTTCTAAAGAGGGTTGGGTTATCCCGAAAAATGGTTCAAATGGCTCTGAGCACTATGGGACTTAACATCTATGGTCATCAGTCCCCTAGAACTTAGAACTACTTAAACCTAACTAACCTAAGGACATCACACAACACCCAGCCATCACGAGGCAGAGAAAAACCCTGACCCCGCCGGGAATCGAACCCGGGAACCCGGGCGTGGGAAGCGAGAACGCTACCGCACGACCACGAGATGCGGGCGGTTATCCCGACTGAAACCTAAGTAAAATCTAGGCAAACGGTGCAACTGAGGCTGTTAATCATTAAAATTAAAATTAATATTTACACAGTTGCTGACAGTGCCAAAGAAATGTTGAAAATATTGTTGTTTCTCTTCATTTGGCCTGTAGATCTTTAAATAAAGAGGCGGTATGAAGATAAACTATTGGTATTCTTTTCAATAAAAATGCAAACACTGCGTCATTTTCCGGTATCTAACTTCAAAACAATTTGGTTTTATTATGAACGGATGTATACAAAATTTTAGTGTGTTTAGAAGAGACGAAAAAATACTCTTTTTCCCTGCTAAGAGAGCATGAAGATTTCGGTGCAAATGAAGTGACGGTGCTGAAACTTGAGGTCAGTATTGTTTCAAAACTGTTTCTTATAGTGTAGTCTGTTTACAGTGATGGACAAGTGGCAGCTGCTTGCTGAAGACCGTTTTAACACGCTCGAAACAACCAGCTGCTTCACGAGTAATTTATTTATTTATTTATTTAACCTGATCAGATTATGGCCATCAGGCCCTCTCTTACATCGGACCAGTGTTCCACACATGCACCATTTCACACATCAGAGTTGCATGATGACAATAGTTTAAATGAGAAAATTAGATTACTTTAGTGACAATATGAATAAAAAGTAGTTACTAAGATCTAATAAAGTAAATGCTGGCAGTATTTTTACAACATGTGCTATATATACAGATTATGATAAAAGCAATAATAATAACAGTAAAAAAATCAAATAATAATGATAAACAAGAGAAAAATTGGCAATAGTAATGAAAATATTTGCAGATGTACATTAATATCTTGGTGTGTAAAGTAGATGTTTACTAGTATAGCGAGTTTTGGGGAAGGAGGATTAAAGGAGAGGGAAAGAAGGAAGTGATGAGGTGAAGTGCATTCATGTACAGAGGAAGGCATTACTGTTGCTTAAGTAGATACTTCATTAACTGTTTTTTGAAGCCGGCTGCACCTTCAGCCAAACGGGCTTCCCTCACACATAGAAGTCCATAGGAGGACGGTAACATCTCTAAAAAAGTTTCTTTTCAAAATGGCTCTGAGCACTACGGGACTCAACTGCTGAGGTCATTAGTCCCCTAGAACTTATAACTACTTAAACCTAACTAACCTAAGGACATCACACACATCCATGCCCGAGGCAGAATTCGAACCTGCGACCGTAGCAGTCCCGCGGTTCCGGACTGCAGCGCCGGCAAAGTTTCTTTTGCCGAGCAGTTTGAACACCATTTCTGGACATGCGTCAAAACTATCTCGTAACCCTAGCGATAAATGGCGTACCTGTGATATTTTTGTCACATAACAATGGGTTCCACTTTATCTCCTCTACCTGCTCTGGGACGTCGTGAAATATTCCCGCTTCAGCTTCTATAGTTTCATAAAGTTCCCATAAGTAACGGCGCAAAGAGCTGTGATTATCGGCAAACCACCTGGCTGTAAACAAAAGCAGGATAATGCACGAGCGCATGTTGCAGGTCCTGTACGGGCCTTTCTGGATACGGAAAATGTTCTACTGCTGCCCTGGCCATCACATTCTCCATACCTCTCACCAATTGAAAACGTCTGGTCAATGGTGGCCGTGCAATTGGCTCGTCACAATACTCCGGTCACTGCTGTTGATGAACTGTGGTATCGTGTTGAAGCTGCGTAGGCAGCTGTACCTGTACACGCCATCCAAGCTCTGGCTGACTCAATGCCCAGGCGTATCAAGGCCGTTATTACGGCCAGAGGTGATTGTTCTGGGTACTGATTTCTCAGGATCTATGCACCCAAACTGCGTGAAAATGTCAGTTCTAGGATAATATATTTGTCCAATGAATACCCGTTTATCATCTGCATTTCTTCTTGGTGAAGCAATTTTAATGGCCAGTAGTGTAACAGAGACATCGATAAATAGCGACTCCACCTGTGTGGCAGGTGGTGAAATTATCGCCTTGCTTTTGCGACAAGAGACAGCGTACGAGTTTAGATCCGCAATTCGTGCCCTCTGTGTGACAAGCTACTAAAAGGTGCATTCAAGTTCTAAGGCCTCCGATTGTTTTTCTCCGGACTGGAAAGAGATAGAAACATGCGCATTGTTTTAAAATGAGGCCGCGTTCATTGCCAATACGTCCCAGAGCAGCATCGTACGGCAGATGGAATTTTACCGCCAGCGGCGAGAATGAGAACTGTTTTAAATACTTAAAATGGCGACGTTTTCCTTACTTGAACAGCGTGCAATCATTCGTTTTCTGAATTTGCGTGGCGTGAAACCAATTGAAATTCATCGACAGTTGAAGGAGACATGTGGTGATGGAGTTATGGATGTGTCGAAAGTGCGTTCGTGGGTGCGACAGTTTAATGACGGCAGAACATCGTGTGACAACAAACCGAAACAACCTCGGGCTCGCATAACCTGGTCTGACGACACGATCGAGAAAGTGGAGAGAATTGTTTTGGGGGATCGCCGAATGACTGTTGAACAGATCGCCTCCAGAGTTGACATTTCTGTGGGTTCTGTGTACACAATCCTGTATGACGACCTGAAAATGCGAAAAGTGTCATCCAGGTGGGTGCCACGAATGCTGACGGACGACCACATGGCTGCCCGTGTGGCATGTTACCAAGCAATGTTGACGTGCAACACAGCATGAATGGGACTTTCTTTTCGTCGGTTGTGACAATGGATGAGACGTGGATGCCATTTTTCAATCCAGAAACAAGTCGCCAGTCAGCTCAATGGAAGCACACAGATTCACCGCCACCAAAAAAATTTCGGGGAACCGCCAGTGCTGAAAAAATGATGGTGTCCATGTTCTGGGACAGCGAGGGCGTAATCCTTACCCATTGCGTTGCAAAGGGCACTACGGTAACAGGTGCATCCTACGAAAATGTTTTGAAGAACAAATTATTTCCTGCACTGCAACAAAAACGTCCGGGAAGGCTGCGCGTGTGCTGTTTCACCAAGACAACGCACCCTCACATCGAGCTTACGTTACGCAACAGTTTCTTCGTGATAACAACTTTGAAGTGATTCCTCATGCTCCCTACTCACCTGACCTGGCTCCTAGTGACTTTTGGCTTTTTCCAACAATGAAAGACACTCTCTGTGGCCGCACATTCACCAGCCGTGCTGCTATTGCCTCAGCGATTTTCCAGTGGTCAAAACAGACTCCTAAAGAAGCCTCCGCCGCTGCCATGGAATCATGGCGTCAGCGTTGTGAAAAATGTGTACGTCTGCAGGGCGATTACGTCGAGAAGTAACGCCAGTTTGATCAATTTCGGGTCAGTAGTTAATTAGAAAAAAAATCGGAGGCCTTAGAACTTGAATGCACCTCGTACTGTGGTCGTGGTGTGTCGTTGGAGGGGTGTTCGCCGTGTCACGGCTGACCCAGAGCAGGTGTGTCTGCCGACGCGTCGCTCCCGGGTGGACAAGTAAGACAAGCCGAGGCGCCGTATCTGGCAGCCCAGCTGGGGGTGTCGGCGTTCCCGGAAGCTGTGGGCGGCCTCCTTCCGTCAGCAGCTGCCTCCGCTGAGCTGAGCGGGGATCAATACACAGCTCTGCGCTACCTGCCCGTCTCCCTGCTCCGAGCTTCCCGTCTGTGGTCTCTCTCCCTCTCTCGCTGACAGAGGAGCAAGGCGGCGGCCCGGCCCTACCGGAGAAGGTTCGCGCCACTCGCACTGATCAGCCAAACCACTATGACCACTGCCCGCCGCGACAGCTTTCCTCTGCCAGTACCTCGTCTCCTACCTTCCAAACTTTACAGAAGCTCTCCTGCGAACCTTGCAGAACTAGCACTCCTGAAAGAAAGGATATTGCGGAGACATGGCTTAGCCACTGCCTGGGGGATGTTTCCAGAATGGTAGAGCACTTGCCCGCGAAAGGCAAAGGTCCCGAGTTCGAGTCTCGGTCCGGCATACAGTTTTAATCTCCCAGGGAGTTTCATATCAGCGTACACTCCGCTGCAGAGTGAAAATCTCATTCTGGAAACATCCCCTAGGCTTTCGCTAAGCCATGTCTCCGCAAGATCCTTTCTTTCAGGTGTGCCAGTTCTGCAAGTTTCGCAGGAGAGCTTTTGTAAAGTTTGGAAGGTAGGAGACGAATCGAATGGTCGACGGTTCCTGTCACTCGGCAATTTCGAATTAATCTAGAAATTTATAAATGAAAGATTGCAAATTGAATAAAATCTGCAGGTACTCTCTTAACGAGTTTAACTGATGAGTACAATAGTAGAAGTACTTTTGAGAATGTGGTATATTTCTGCAAAACACTTATTGGTGTCGATGTTCCAGCAATTACATAAAATATAAGTTGAATAACAGGGAAACAATAGATTCCTGCAGCACATACAGTGGTGGAAATATTTATTGCGGGAAATGAATATACACAATACTCCAGAATGAGATTTTCACTCTGCAGTGGAGTGTGCGCTGATATGAAACTTCCTGGCAGAATAAGACTGTGTGCCGGACCGAGACTCGAACTCCGGACCTTTGCCTTTCCCGGGCAAGTGCTCTACCAACTGGGCTACCCAAGCGCGACTCACTCCCCGTCCTCTCAGCTTTACTTCTGCCAGTACCTCGTCTCCTACCTTCCAAACATTACAGAAGCTCTTCTGCGAACCTTGCAGAGTCGTGCTTGGGTAGCTCACATGGTAGAGCACTTGCCCACTAAGGTAGTCCCGAGTTCGAGTCTCGGTGCGGCACACAGTTTTAATCTGCGAGGAAGTTTAATATCAGCGCACACTCCGCTGTAGAGTGTAAATTTCATTCTAGAAACATCCCCCAGGCTGTGGCTAAGCCATGTCTCCGCAATATCTTTTCTTTCAGAAGTGCTAGTTCTGCAAGTTTCGCAGGAGAGCTTCTGTAAAGTTTGGAAGGTAGGAGACGAGGTACTGGCAGAAGTAAAGCTGTGAGGACGGGTCGTGAGTCGTGCTTGGATAGCTCAGTTGGTAGAGCACTTGCCCGCGAAAGGCAAAGGTCCGGAGTTCGAGTCTCGGTCCGGCACACAGTTTTAATGTGCCAGGAAGTTTCATGGGAGATTATTATCATGCAGAGCCTGTGAACGATGCGGGCTTTCAAATAACTACGCACCCTCGGACTCGGACATGAAATATTAAAAAGTTTTGGCTGATTTCGTTGTCTAGGGGCTGGGATACGTAGTTGCCGCATTACAAGCCAAATACTGCTGAGTCTACAGTATACAATATGAACAGACACATGAATCGAATGGTCGAAGGGTCCTATCACTCGGCAATTGCGAATTAATCTAGAAATTTATAAATGAAACATTGCAATTAAATAAAATCTGCAGGTACTACCTTAACGGCTTTAACTGATGAGTACGATAGTAGAATTACTTTTGAGAATGTGGTATATTTCTGCAAAACACTTGTTGATGTCGATCATCCAGCAATTAAATAAAATATAAGTTGAATAACAGGCAAACTATAGATACCTGCAGCACATACAGTGGTAGAAATATTTATTGCGGGAAATGAATAAACACAATACTCCAGAATGAGATTTTCAGGCCGGCCGGTTCTAGGCGCTATAGTCATGGATGTGTGTGATGTCCTTAGCTTAGTTAGGTTTAAGTAGTTCTAAGTTATAGGGGACTCATGACCTCAGATGTTGTCCCATAGTGCTCAGAGCCATTTGAACCATTTTTGAGATTTTCACTCTGCAGCGAATTGTGTGCGCTGATATGAAACTACCTGGCAGATTAAAACTGTGTGTCGGACCGAGACTCGAACTCGGGACCTTTGCCTATCGCGGGCAAGTGCTCGCTTCAATCGTACAATATTTTTAAGCGAAGTTTGAATCACAATAGCAACATGCGTTACATCACTATACGCGTCTTTTCCAGAGCGTTTGAATGATGGTAAAAAAAAGTAAAGCGTCCCATTTAAAAGCCGGCCGGTGTGGTCGTCCGGTTCTAAAAAAATGGTTTAAATGGCTCTGAGCACTATGTGACTTAACTTCTAAGGTCATCAGTCGCATAGGACTTAGAACTAATTAAACCTAACTAACCTAAGGACATCACACACATCCGTGCCCGAGGCAGGATTCAAACCTGCGACCGGAGCGGTCGCTCGGCTCCAGACTGTAGCGCCTAGAACCGCACGGCCACTCCGGCTGGCGCCGTCCGGTTCTAGGCGCTTCAGTTTGGAAGCGTGGGACCGCTACGATCGCAGGTTCGAATGGCGCCTCGGGCACGGATGTGTGTGATGTCCTTAGGTTAGTTAGGTTTAAGTAGTTCTAAGTTCTAGGGGACTGATGACCTCAGAAGATAAGTCCCCTTAGTGCTCAGAGCCATTGGAACCATTTGAACCAACGTATGTGCCCCATAGTCCGCTATGATTCGCCGAACACCGCTTGTCGATACGTGCAATCGCCCCAGGAATAATAGGGGGCTGTTACGTCTTACGCGACTCACCCTCTACATATAAGCATGCTGCTACCGCTTTTTGTGTGACCGTGGAGTACCTATGGCCTGACGCGATCGATAATAATCGGCCAGTTTGACCTCCAATAACTCATGTACTGTTCAAGTTACATGCCTGTAATTCATACCAATTTAAGTTTACACTAATAGCTTTATAAAGACACGGTGATCGACAAAATCGGATGAAGCGATTATATTTTGTAAATTCGCTGCTGGGTGTTACTTGTATAATTTACCGACAGATACTAAACTTTAAACTAATAAAGATATTGAAAATCTGATTACACCATCAGAATCGTCGTGCAAATAATAGTAACGTACCGGGTGATCAAAAAGTCAGTATAAATTTGAAAACTGAATAAACCACGGAATAATGTAGATATAGAGGTACAAATTGACACACATGCTTGGAATGACATGGGGTTTCATTAGAACCAAAAAAATACAAAAGTTCAAAAGATGTCCGACAGATGGCGCTTCATCTGATCAGAATAGCAATAATTAGTATAACAAAGTAAAACAAAGCAAAGATGATGTTCTTTACAGGAAATGCTCACTATGTCCACCATCATTCCTCAACAATAGCTGTAGTCCAGGAATAATGTTGTGAACAGCACTGTAAAGCATGACCGGGTTATGGTGAGGCATTGGCGTCGGATGTTGTCTTTCAGCATCCCTAGAGGATATAAAATGTAGACTGGCAATGGCAAGGAAAGCGTTTCTGAAGAAGAGAAATTTGTTAACATGGAATATAGATTTAAGTGTCAGGAAGTCATTTCTGAAAGTATTTGTATGGAGTGTGGCCATGTATGGAAGTGAAACATGGACGATAAATAGTTGGGACAAGAAGAGAATAGAAGCTTTCGAAATGTCGTGCTACAGAAGAATGCTGAAGATTAGATGGGTAGATCACATAACTAATGTGGAGGTATTGAATAGGATTGGGGAGGAGAGGAGTTTGTGGCACAGCTTCACTAGAAGAAAGGATCGGTTGGTAGGACATGTTCCGAGACATCAAGGGATCACCAATTTATTATTGGAGGGCAGCGCGGAGGGTAAAAATCGTAGAGGGAGACCAAGAGATGAATACACTAAGCAGATTAAAAAGGATGTAGGTTGCAGTAGGTACTGGGAGGTGAAGAATCTTGCACAGGATAGAGTAGCATGGAGAGCTGCATCAAACCATTCTCAGGACCGAAGACCACAACAACAACAGAGATGTCGGTCGATCACGATACACTTGCGACTTCAGGTAACTCCAAAGCCAATACTCGCACGGACTGAGGTGTGGAGACGTGGGAGGCCAAGCATGAGGAAAGTAGCGGCTGAGCACACGATCATCACCGAACGACGCGCGCAAGAGATCTTTCATGCGTCTAGCAATATGGGGTGGTTCTAATAAAACCCCATGTCATTACAAGCATGTGTGTCAATTTTTACCTCTCTATCTACGTTATTCCGTGGTTTATTCAGTTTTCAAATTTATACTGACTTTTTGATCACCTGGTACATGTTTCCCTCTGAGGTATCATGATTCCTCTGGTTATTATTAATTTCCTTATGAACCGCGAAATGTCTGCTATTATGGTTTCACGAAGTTCGCCATCTATGGCATAGGGCGTCGCCAAGGAATTCCCAGCCACGCGGCTGGACCGGCCGTTGTGCGGCATCAATGCGGTTGCTAAGCTAACGTCCGGGACCACGTGGTCGCTGCAGAGCGGCCCGCGCCCGCCGAACGGCCCCTGCTTCCTCAGAATATTTCCAGGGCGCCGCAATTCACCCGTTACCTCACAACGAGTATCGCGAAAAGGGTGAAGCCAGTCGAATGTTCACGTGCTACTGTCGTGAACATCTACAGAAAGAGGTACACTCCTGGAAATTGAAATAAGAACACCGTGAATTCATTGTCCCAGGAAGGGGAAACTTTATTGACACATTCCTGGGGTCAGATACAGCACATGATCACACTGACAGAACCACAGGCACATAGACACAGGCAACAGAGCATGCACAATGTCGGCACTAGTACAGTGTATATCCACCTTTCGCAGCAATGCAGGCTGCTATTCTCCCATGGAGACGATCGTAGAGATGCTGGATGTAGTCCTGTGGAACGGCTTGCCATGCCATTTCCACCTGGCGCCTCAGTTGGACCAGCGTTCGTGCTGGACGTGCAGACCGCGTGAGACGACGCTTCATCCAGTCCCAAACATGCTCAATGGGGGACAGATCCGGAGATCTTGCTGGCCAAGGTAGTTGACTTACACCTTCTAGAGCACGTTGGGTGGCACGGGATACATGCGGACGTGCATTGTCCTGTTGGAACAGCAAGTTCTCTTGCCGGTCTAGGAATGGTAGAACGATGGGTTCGATGACGGTTTGGATGTACCGTGCACTATTCAGTGTCCCCTCGACGATCACCAGTGGTGTACGGCCAGTGTAGGAGATCGCTCCCCACACCATGATGCCGGGTGTTGGCCCTGTGTGCCTCGGTCGTATGCAGTCCTGATTGTGGCGCTCACCTGCACGGCGCCAAACACGCATACGACCATCATTGGCACCAAGGCAGAAGCGACTCTCATCGCTGAAGACGACACGTCTCCATTCGTCCCTCCATTCACGCCTGTCGCGACACCACTGGAGGCGGGCTGCACGATGTTGGGGCGTGAGCGGAAGACGGCCTAACGGTGTGCGGGACCGTAGCCCAGCTTCATGGAGACGGTTGCGAATGGTCCTCGCCGTTACCCCAGGAGCAACAGTGTCCCTAATTTGCTGGGAAGTGGCGGTGCGGTCCCCTACGGCACTGCGTAGGATCCTACGGTCTTGGCGTGCATCCGTGCGTCGCTGCGGTCCGGTCCCAGGTCGACGGGCACGTGCACCTTCCGCCGACCACTGGAGACAACATCGATGTACTGTGGAGACCTCACGCCCCACGTGTTGAGCAATTCGGTGGTACGTCCACCCGGCCTCCCGCATGCCCACTATACGCCCTCGCTCAAAGTCCGTCAACTGCACATACGGTTCACGTCCACGCTGTCGCGGCATGCTACCAGTGTTAAAGACTGCGATGGAGCTCCGTATGCCACGGCAAACTGGCTGACACTGACGGCGGCGGTGCACAAATGCTGCGCAGCTAGCGCCATTCGACGGCCAACACCGCGGTTCCTGGTGTGTCCGCTGTGCCGTGCGTGTGATCATTGCTTGTACAGCCCTCTCGCAGTGTCCGGAGCAAGTATGGTGGGTCTGACACACCGGTGTCAATGTGTTCTTTTTTCCATTTCCAGGAGTGTAGAAGGACAGTGAAACTACCACTAGGCACTAAATGGCTGGCCGTCCACCACTATTCACAGAACATGGGGTTCGGAGGGTTGTCTGCTCTGCGAAGTAGAATAGACGGTGATCCGTGGCATCTCCACATAAAGAGCACATTGCTGGTGCACGCACAAATGTTTCGAAGCACACCGTTCATCGTGCATTGTTGAACGCGTAGTTCCGCAGTAGACCAATACCGGGAACTTCTACTTGATTAATAATTACTGATCTGAAGCTTCAACTTAGGCACCTCTTCAAGGGACCTACGCCTCCTGGTAAGAGGCGGCGCACGGCCTGGATGGAAGGATCTTAATTGTGGTTCCTCTCTTTGGAGCCCAACCTGACGGATACCTAGGGTAGGTCGGGGAAAACCACCGTTCAGGTCGTGTTGTCGGCGGGAATGGGAGGTGCGTGGACCTGAATTGTAGTTTATTAGGAGCCTTGTAGGCTCAACATAAACCGTTAGCTTCGTTTACCTCTGTTACCACATCTACTCTGTCAGTAGCAACTTTGAACCAAAGCATAAAATCAGTTACATCATCATTGTACATCATAAGGAGTTTAGCAGGCTAGACATGGAGTTTATAGTTTTTAGTATCAACGTACCTCTGTCTCTTCTAGTTAAGTTAGTTTTTAGGATGGTGGATGTAAAAGGAATGGTGAGCGATGGCCAGCGACTTGAGGGTCATTCCAAGACCCGGGCCGCCGCCCACAACCGCCGCCCACAACCAGGTGACGGGCATATATTATACCTCTCTCTTCCCTATCCGATTCTCTTCTTTACTTCTTTTTAAATATTTAATTTTGTATTTGTTTATAAAATTCTCACTTGTTTTGTATTAGTTATAAGATTCTAAAATGCTGCACAAAAAAAAGATATCAAATGGATGTAAACAAATAGAGCCCGCCTCCACGTGGCGGGATACGCGCGCCGGCCGGAGTGGCCGAGCGGTTCTAGGCGCTACAGTCTGGAACCGAGCGACCGCTACGGTCGCAGGTTCGAATCCTGCCTCGGGCATGGATATTTGTGATGTCCTTAGGTTAGTTTGATTTAATTGGTTCTAAGTTCTAGGCGACTGATGACCTCAGAAGTTAAGTCGTATAGTGCTCAGAGCTGTTTGAACCATTTGAACACGGGCAATAGTGTGTGTGGGAACGGGAGCCGGGGTGGTGTTACTTTCAGTAACTCCGGACCCCGGACCCAGTCACAACGGCCAAGTGCTAACATACGATCCACCATAAGAAATTATAAGGTGTGTCACAAAAATAAATAAGCTAGTGAAAAAAAGTAGACCACCCTTACGTGTTCACATATTGACCCAACGACATCGTCAATGGAAACTTGTCGGCTCTTCCAGTGAATCACATTTTTGCTACGCTAGGTCAACGGTCGTCTACACAAACGCCGTCGTCGAGGTGAACGGCGGCTCGAAACTTGCTGCACGCCGCGGACGCAGCCTGGTGGGGGTAGTGTTATGCTATGGGAGACATTGTCCTGCGTTGAATGGGACTGTGACAGTAATCGAAGGCACGCTGGAAGCACCGAACCACCTGCATCCCCTCATGCTTGATGTCTTCCCCGACTGGGGTATCATCTTCCAGATGTATAAATTTCTTAACTTATTCTGGACCTTCCAAGCCTCATCACAGAACTAGAATGTCGGAGGCCTGCTCACCCTGTACAAAAGAGAGACAGCGATCTGTGATCTGTTGCACCTGCAACCGGTTTCGGAGCACACCGTTCTCGCTCGTTGTTGCACAAGGGTCTCCACGACCGACTACCCGTATGTATCCTCGTGTTGATTCAGCGACATTGCCAGTTATTGCGATGCACCTGTACCCTTTCACGCAGATGCCTTCCCAGACAGTGATAGCATACTCTAGCAGGATAACATTCTGTATCGCAATGCCAGAAAGGCTGTAGACTACATAAACATCATTGCGGACCACATCCACCCTCTCATGCTCATGCCTTCCCCGACAGCGATGACATCTTCAAGCAGGTTAACACTCCATGCCACAATGCCAGAAAGCCACAAGACTACTTTGGACTACATGAACATTATTGCGGACCACCTACACCCCTTCATGCTGATGCCTTCCCCGACAGTGATGGCATCTTTGAGCAGGACAACATTCCGTGACACAATGCCATAAAGGCACCAGACTACTGTAGACTACACCAACATCATTGCGGACCGCCTGCATCCTTTCACACTGATGCCTTCCCAGAAAGTGATGCCATCTTCGTGCAGGATAACATTCTGTGTCGCAATGAAAGAAAGGCACCAGACTACTCTAGACTACATGAACATCATTGCGGACCACCTACACCCCTTCATGCTGATGCCTTCCCAGACAGTGATGGCATCTTTGAGCAGGACAACATTCCGTGACACAATGCCATAAAGGCACCAGACTACTGTAGACTACACCAACATCATTGCGGACCGCCTGCATCCTTTCACACTGATGCCTTCCCAGACAGTGATGCCATCTTCGTGCAGGATAACATTCTGTGTCGCAATGAAAGAAAGGCACCAGACTACTCTAGACTACATGAACATCATTGCGGACCACCTACACCCCTTCATGCTGATGCCTTCCCCGACAGTGATGGCATCTTTGAGCAGGATAACATTTCGTGTTGCAGTGCCAGAAAGCCACGAGGCTACTGTAGACTACATGAACATCATTACAGACCACCGACACCCCTTCTCGCTGATGGCTTTCCTGACATGATGGCATCTTCCAGCAGGATAGCATTCTGTGTCGCAATGCCAGAAAGGTACCAGATTACT
Source organism: Schistocerca nitens (assembly GCF_023898315.1). Lineage (NCBI taxonomy): Eukaryota > Metazoa > Arthropoda > Insecta > Orthoptera > Acrididae > Schistocerca > Schistocerca nitens. The sequence goes on along the minus strand of NC_064625.1, from coordinate 93,876,107 downwards.
GTAGTCTACAGGAACATCATTGCAGATCACCTGCACCCCTTTACACTGATGCCTTCCCAGACAGTGATGCCATCTTCATGCAGGATAACATTCCATGTCGCAATGGCAGAATGGCACCAGACTACTGTAGACTAGATGAACATCATTGTGGACCACCTGCAGCCCTTCACGCTGATGCCTTCCCTGACAGTGATGGCATCTTCCAGCAGGATAACATCCCGTGTCGTAATGCCAGAATCATGCTACAGTGTTTTGAAGAGCAAGATGTTGAACGGTCCGTGATACCAGACGTATGGAATATAGCCTGATCAGTTACAATATTATGATCACGTACCTATTAGCTGGCATGTCAACCTTTGGCGTGGATAACAGAGACGCCGCGTACTGGTATGGTAGCAATGAGGCCTTTGTAGGTCACTGGACTGAGCTGGCACTACATCTGCCTGCACAGGTCAACTAATTCTTGTTAATGCCGGGGAGTGAGTGGGAGGGGGGGTTGAGTTCTGACACTATGTTCAGTCACTTCCCAGATGTGTTGGATAGGGCCACTGAGTTCCTTCGACCACTCCATCACACTTCTGGCCTTGTGACATGGCGCATTACCTTGCCAAAGAATGCCACTGCTGTCTGGACACGTGATTGTCATGAAGTGGTGAACATGGTCTGCAATCAGTGTACTATATTGCGTGGCCATCGTGGTGCCTTGCAAGTGTTCCACTTCACCCAAGAATGCCATCGTTAACATTCCCGAGAGCACATTGGAACTGCCGGCAGCTTGTCTCTGTCCTGCAGCACAAGTATCAAGGAGCTGTTCGCCTGGATGACGGATTCGCAATCTCCCATCGCCGTGATGAAGAAGGTATCGGCATTCATCACAGCATGCAACGCTTTGCCACTGTGCCAACGTCCAGTGCCGATGGTCATGTGCCAATTTCAGTCGTAGATGCCGATGTTTTGGTGTTAACATTGGCACGTGCATTGTTCATCGGTTTCTGGGGTCCATCGTCAGGAGCGGTAGTCTGGGGTAAATGAGATCCCAGACCAAAGACATGTCAATAGGCACCCCCAACTGCTGTTGGATACCACCTTGACTGTCGCACACCATATGGCATGACAACCAGGAGCGGTAGTCTGGGGTAAATGAGATCCCAGACCAAAGACATGTCAGTAGGCGCCCCCAACTGCTGTTGGATACCACCTTGACTGTCGCACACCATATGGCATGACAACCAGGAGCGGTAGTCTGGGGTAAATGAGATCCCAGACCAAAGACATGTCAGTAGGCGCCCCCAACTGCTGTTGGATACCACCTTGACTGTCGCACACCATGTGGCATGACAACCAGGAGCCCGCATCTCGTGGTCGTGCGGTAGCGTTCTCGCTTTCCACGCCCGGGTTCCCGGGTTCGATTCCCGGCGGGGTCAGGGATTTTCTCTGCCTCGTGATGGCTGGGTGTTGTGTGATGTCCTTAGGTTAGTTAGGTTTAAGTAGTTCTAAGTTCTAGGGGACTGCTGACCATAGATGTTAAGTCCCATAGTGCTCAGAGCCATTTGAACCATTTTTTTTTTTTTTGACAACCAGGAGCGGTAGTCTGGGGTAAATGAGATCCCAGACCAAAGACATGTCAGTAGGCGCCCCCAACTGCTGTTGGATACCACCTTGACTGTCGCGCACCATATGGCATGAGAACCAGGAGCGGTAGTCTGGGGTAAATGAGATCCCAGACCAAAGACATGTCAGTAGGCGCCCCCAACTGCTGTTGGATACCACCTTGACTGTCGCGCACCATATGGCATGAGAACCAGGAGCGGTAGTCTGGGGTGCCATTTTCTTTCATTGAAGGATGCCTTTGGTTGTCATCCAAGGCGTTCTTATGGCACAGTGGCTTGTCGACGATATTCTACGCCCTGTTTTGTTACCCATCATGGCAAGCCATCCCAGTCTTACATATCAGCAAGACGATGTACACCCCGACACTGCGAGTTTTTCTTCTGTGTCCTCATGCTTGCCAAACCCCTACATTGTAAAGCAGTGTCCCCGAATTTCTCCTCAAGTGAGAATGTTTGGAGCACGGCAGAGCCCTACAACCAGCTCGTGATTTTCACAATATGATGAACCAGTTGGGAATAATTTGGCACGATATCCAACAGGAGGACACCCAAGCCAAGCCAAGTAACCGCTTCCGTTAGGTCCAGACGTGGATCAACCCATCATTCACGTACTCAGTTTGTGAAGCTCCTGAGCTCTTGAATAAATTAACCTTTTTTCAAAGAAAATTCCTCTCTGGCCGTATCAATGATTTTTATTAAATCTGCGACTGGTTTCGCACGACTTATCGGTGCATCCTCAGGCAATATACGCTATTTATAAAATGCTAACGATGAACATTGCCCTGTAGGGTCGTGGGGCGTGGCTACAGGGCAATCTTCATCGTTACCATGTTATAAATAGCGTGTATTGCCTGAGGATGCACCGATAAGTGGAGAGAAACCGGTCGCAGAATTAATAAAAATCATTGATACGGCCTGAGAGGAATTTTCTTGAAAAAAAGGTTAATTTATCCAAGGGCTCAGGAGCTTCACAAACTGTAGTGGGGTAGTGGGGAGTGGCTACAGGGGAATGTTCGTCGTTACCATGTTATAAATAGCGTATATTGCCTGATGATGCACCGATACGTGGTGCGAAACCGGTCGCAGATTTAATAAAAATTATTGGTACTGCCAGTGCGGAATTTTCTTTGGAAAAATGTCGAAGTTTGTCTGTGGTTGCCCGCCCCACTAAACAACATGTTATAAATTAACCTGTTTCCAATTTTTCTGAAACTGTAGCCATTCGTTTGCCCGTAGAGGTACACCGCATCTGCCGATTTCTGTCCCAGTTAGAGAATTCTTTCGTGAGGCATCCTTTTTTTTCTAAGGGTGTAGGTATGCCATCGATGAGATGATTTTACGCACGCTTAAGAAGCGGGAACGCGTACGCAGGAGATATTCGCGGCGAGGTGGAGGAGACGGCGTAGCTGACGGGGATTCCCCTATCCCCGCCTGCGGCGGTAAGGCTTCGCAGCGGCGGCGGCGGCGGCGGGCGTCGTGTCAGGTTGACAGAGGCGCCGCGGCGCGGGGCGTCGTGTTAACGAACCAATAAGGAGCAATCAACGTCTGCAGGACGCGCCGGCGCGCCGTGATGGATTACTGCGCGCCAGGCGGCGGCGTCGGGGGCGGCGTCGGAGGCGGCGTTGGCGGAGAGTGCTGCTCCGTGCGCCCCAGCCCGCGGACTGCGCAGTGGCCTGTGTTCAAAGCAGCCGTCCAGCTGGTGCAGTTCTGTCGGAACCTAGGTCGGCGTCTGAGCAGTTGTGTTGTCGGAAAGGCGTGTTATTTCAGAGAACACCTCCTTTAAAAACTGTACAGGTCGATCGGTTTCAAATGGCTCTAGGCACTATGGGACATCACTGGACCTACTTAAACCTAAGGACATCATCCACATCCATCCCCGAGGCAGGATTCGAACCTGTGACCGTAGCAGCAGCGCGGTTCCAGACTGAAGCGCCTAGAACAGCTCGGCCACAGCGCCGGCGATCGATTTCGGGCGTAACCCATCATCATGGAAGAAATCCGTATTACAGGGAGACAGTTATTGTACTACAGATATTTTGATTTAGTTATGTTCGATATGCCTGCCATTATTAGCGATGAGTGACGCAGACGAATGGCAAAATTTTGCATGACCCGCTCAAGTGCTGGAACATCGACGCTGTCGATGACCTCCTAAATGGCTGTTCTCAGCTCAGCAATGGTTTTTGGGGTTATTGCTGTACACATTTTCTTTAGTGTAGCCCCACAAAAAGGATCCGGAGAATATGGCGGCCAATCGAGGCCCATGCCAGTGGCCTCTGGGTACCCCAGAGCCAGAATGCGGTCCCCAAAGTGCTCCTGCAGGACATCAAACACACTCCTGCTTCGATGGGGTCGAGCTTGGTCTTGCATGAACCACATCTTGTCGAAATCAGGGTCACTGTGCATAATGGGGATCAAATCTTCTTCCAAAACCTTCACGTACCTTTCGGCAGTCACCTTGCCATCAAGGAATATCGCACCGATTATTTCGTGAGTGGACACTGCACACCACACAATCACCTGTTGAGTGCGAAGAGACAAGCAATATTGCATATTGACGAACCCACGCAATTGAAAGTGGGCTTCTCGTGTGCATGCGCATACTAATACCCATCATGCCCCAGGGCCAACCGTGCAGTTTGAACGTCCTAAAGCAAACCGTTCAGAAGTTACGACGGCTTTGTTTCGTATAATTCAATAACTGTCACCTTGTGTCTATGCTGTATGGATTTTCGTTACGTAAATGATCCGTCGAGATGGATACATGTCATCAGTTTGTGAACGATGTGAATTATACGAGCGGAAGTCGAAAAGTAAAAGGGACTTTTGAGACAAGGATTGATCCTAAAGACAGAAAAATGAAACATACATTATTTTTCTATACAACCTCCCTGCACTTCAATGCACTTTGGCCAAAATTTCACGAGCTTTTTGATTCCACCAGAAAAAAAGTTTGTGGTTGCAGCCGTAACTAATTTCGCATCGGGTGCAAATCCACTTCTCCTGAGCGCTTGTTTCAGTGCTCCATACACAGGGAAATCGTTTGGAGTTGGGTCTGGAATGTAAGCCCGGTGTTCCAGCAAACCGAATCCCAACTCCTTTACTGTTTCCGCCGTCCGTTTTGCACAATGTGTCGGAGGGTTATCTTGCTGCAGGATGACAACTTTTCCCAGCCGTCCGTGACCTTTGGATCTGATTGCATGTTTCAGTTTAGTTCGCAACGCATCACAATACTTCTCACTTTTCACAGTTTCGCCTCTTGGAGTGAAATGAACGGCTACCACACACTGAATGGCCCACAAGAGTGTTATCAATCATACCAGCTGATGATTGACATTTAAATTTCTTAACTTCTGACGATGTGTTTTCAAACCAAGCTAGCAGCCTTACTTTCCGATACGTGATGACGCACCAACGTTTCGTCTACAGTAGCGATTTGCTGTAACATCCATGTCCCACGGGAAGATAACGGGCCAAATGTTTACGAGAGATGTCCACCCTTTGCGCCTTATGCTGCGCTAACATTTCTTTTGGTACGCACCTTACACACACTTACCGAAAATTTAGCTCATGTGTGTAAATTCCTAAGGGACCAAAGCGCTAAGGTCATCGGTCCTTAGACTTACACACTACTTAAACTAACTTATTTAATAACAACACACACACACACACATCCCCGGGGGAGGACTCGAACCTCCTGCGGGAAGGGCCACGCAGTCCGTAAGATGACGCCTCAAACCAAGCGGCCAATGGTATATACTGAACCATGAGTGAGATGTAAAGTACAGGCGATTTCTTCGACTGTGAGTCTTCTGTTTAACATCACCATACCCTGAACGACTTCCAAGTTATCCTCAGCTGTTGAAGTCAAAATTTTCAAATGGCTCTGAGCACTATGGGACTTAACATCTGAGGTCATCAGCCCCTAGACTTAGATCTACTTAAACCTAACCAACCTAAGGACATCACTCACAACCATGCCCGAGGCAGGATTCGAACCTGTAACCATAGCAGCAGCGCGGTTCCGGACTGAAGCGCCTAGAACCCTTCGGCCACACGGTCGGCTTGTTGAAGTCGATGCCCTGCTCCATCATAGTATTACAATTGGGGCGCTCTATCCATTCGTAGATCTTGCTTCGCCACAAACAGCTGTCACTATACGGCGCTTGCATTCGACGAATAATTTCTGCGGGTTTAACACCTTCTGCAAACAATAAGCGAATGGCTGTCCTCATTCCCTCCTTGGTGTAGATCGACAATTGAGATGCCATGTTGCACGGTCTGCTACAACAACTAACGCGGGAATATGACACTTCGCACAGAAACACTTGCGCGTGCTCCAGCATTGTGCTCTTTCGGCAGCGATGCCACAGATCACTCTCTCTTCTACTTTACAAAGCAGACAAGCCTCCGAAACCTACTTCGTGTGAAGAGTCGTGTACGTCCAACCATTTAACGCCTAGTGGTAGTTTCACTGTCCTTCTATCTCTTTCCGTAGACGCTCACGACAGTAGCACGTGAACATTCGACCAGCTTCACCGTTCTCGAGATACTCGTTCACCGGCTCTGCGTAATAATAATCTGCCCTTTGTCAAACTCACTTATCTCAATGGATTTCCTCATTTACAGCCGTCATCTTCGCTAGGATGATTCCGTCAGTTTAAATACTTTTGCTACCGCCTCAGTTGCCCGCGTGGCTACCAGGCGACATCCTGCACTATGTGATCAAAAGTATCCGGACACTTAGCTGAAAATGACTTACAAGTTAGTGGCGCCCTCCATCGGTAATGCTAGAATTCAATCTGGTGTTGGCCCACGCTTAGCCTTGATGACAGCTTCCCCTCTCGCAGGCATACGTTTAAGCAGGTGCTAGAAGGTTTCTTGGGAAATGGCAGGCCATTCTTCACGGAATGCTGCACTGAGGAGAGGTATCGATGTCGGTCGGTGAGGCCTGCCACGAAGTCGACGTTCCAAAACATCATAAAGGTGTTCTATAGAATTCTGGTCAGGACTGTGTGCAGGCCAGTCCATTACAGGGGTGTTACTCTTGTGTAACCACCCTGCCACAGGCCGTGCATTACGAACGGGTGCTCGGTCGTGTTGAAAGATGCAATCGCCATCCTCGAACTGCTCTTCAACAGTGGGAAGCAAGAAGGTGCTTAAAACATCAGTGTAGGCCTGTGCTGTGATACTGCCACGCAAGAAAACAAGGGGTGCAACCTCCTCCATGAAAAACACGACAACAACGTAACACCACCGCCTCTGTATATTACTGTTGGCACTTCACACGCTGGAAGATGACGTTCACCGGGCATTCGCCATACCCACACCCTGTCATCGGATCGCCACATTGTGTACCGTGGTTCGTCACTCCACACAACGTTTTTCCACTGTTCAATCGCCCAATGCTTACGCTGCTACACCAAGCGAGGCGTCGTTTGGCATTTACCGGTGTGATGTGTGGCTTATGAGCAGTTGCTACACCATGAAATCCAAGTTTTCTCATCTCCCGCGTAATTATCATAGTACTTACAGTGGATGCTGATGCAGTTTGGAGTTCCTGTGTGATGGTGTGGGTAGATGTCTGCCTATTACGCATTACGACCCTCTTCAACTATCGGCGGTATCTGTCAGCTAACAGACGAGGTCGGCCTGTACGCTTTTGTGCTGTACTTGTGCCTTCACGTTTCCACTTCAGTACCAAATCGGAAACAGTGGGCCTAGGGATGTTCAGGATTGTGGAAATCTCGCGTACTGACGTAAGACACAAGTTACACGATCCACGTTCAAAGTCCGTGAGTTCCGCAGAGCGCCCCATGCTGCTCTCTCACGATGTCTAATGACTACTAAGGCCGCTGATATGGAGTACGTGGAAGTAGGTGGTAGCACAATGCACCTAATATGAGGAACGTATGTTTTTGAGGGTGTCCGGATACTTTGGATCACACAGTGTGCGTCGCGGTGGTCAGTAGTCATAATATCTTGGTTTATCAGTGTAATTTGGTAGGCACATTCAGTGCCCTGGGCGGACACTGTCTGAAAAATGTGTTGCGAGTACAGTTAGTAGTAAAGAAGAAATAAATTAAAACGTCATACCCATTGCGGCAGGTTTACTACGTGGACAGCGTTTCTGAGAGGTATCGCAGAAAAAAGGTTTCGTAACTTCTTTAAGGGGCTCCGGAAAGGCTCAAAATCATGAGAAGTTCAATTTTTACTTTTTTGCGTTTTCTGAATCTGCAGACTATTACCTTTTAATAGATATATAATTTATTAAATTCCGAAGACTACAACTATTTTCAAATTTTTTTTTAAATGTGTTCTACATGGGCGTGACCCACTGTGGCGCTGTTAAACTGCTGTCAAATGGTGTTATTATTAACGTCCGTGTTCATCAGGTACATTTTAGTGATATGAGATAAAGTATAAAACCTATTTTCAGAGACTTAGCAGCACCTGAGCTGTTGAAAAAGTGTATTCACGGAAAAACTCAAAACCCCAATGAAAGTGTAAATGGTGTTATATGGTCGAGAATCCCCAAGACTGTATTTGTTGGAATAGAAACACTTCACTTTGGTGTGTATAATGCTGTTGCGACTTTCAATGATGGCAACATTGTAAGGTGCAAGGTATTTAGAAATATGGGAATGAAGATAGGTTCTAACATGGTACGAGCGATGCTTGCTTTAGACAAGGAACGCCTTCGGGCTGCAGACAGGGCTGTAAAGAGTCTAGAAATACAAGCAAGAGTAAACAGGAGGAGGAACAAGAGGAAGCTGGAGGAGGAGTTTGCAGAGGATGAAGATAATCCATCCTATGGACCTGGAATGCACTAAAAAGTTAATCCAATCTTTGTCGCTCGATTCCCAAAACTTTTATTTTCTCATACTAATTACATGTTTTCTAAGGATCTTCCAAACATATTTGTTTCAAACTTTCAGTAAATGTTACACAGTACCTTCTGCATAATTTAACACAGCCTTTTTCCAAAAAACTGTATATTTTTGAATATATAAATAAAAAATTGCAAAAAAATGTTGTGAATTTTCATTGCAATTGAAAAAAAATCATCTTTAATAACTGAACTAAAACTTTGTAAAATCCCTGTGTTAAGTTGTAGCCCATATTCCAATAAATAATCTGTAAAAAGTTCAACTTCCTACCTCAAATACTTTGTGAGGAAAGATGTAATTTATAAGCGTTATTTTAACATTGCAAGTATAGGGCGTTCCGGAGCCCCTTAAGATTATGTGTAAAGTTCGTTGCCATTGATTAAGTGCTCTCACTGTCAAATAGTGGATGAATACAGCCTGAATATTTGCGGGGGTGAGTCACCCTGCCTCAAGATAAATACACAGTATACAACTGTAATGCTTGTCATACTATGTTGAAGCTTTTATTTATGACTATATCTGTTTTCGATTAATTGTGTCATCTCTTAGGCTTTTAAAGTTCATCTATATCTAAGTTAAATATTAAAAATAAATTTTTCGTTGCACGATGAAGCTGTTAGGTAAGCAGACTGCAACTGGATCCAGATTCCCCATTCCAAGATAGTCATTATTGTTTGGAAAAAATGATACATTAAGAGGGAAAGATGCGATCACAATGAAATGTATTCCAGTGATTAGGGGTTTGACAGACAAACGGTTAGCATTACAGATCTATAGAGTCCGCTAAGGATGCACAGTGACCAGTTTTACGAGGGGCGTTCAGAAAGTAAGCTCCGATCGGTCGCGAAATGGAAACGACTATGAAAATCCGATAAAGCTTTGCACAGATGTGTTGGGTAGTGTCTCTAGTATAACCCCAGTTAGCATCACGTCGATCTTCTCATTTCTGAGCTCGCAGTGAGTGCGTAAAGATGTCTAGAAAATAGTGTCTGCCGCCAAGTACGAGGGCCTGGTGAGAAATTTCGCCTGAAGCTATGCAGCTAACATTACATAACTGTCGTGCTGTTTCTTCTTCAAGACAATTCTCAGCCGCATTCTGCAGGGGCAATGAAGATGCTCCTGCATCGTTTTCAAATGGAAATGTGAGATTACCCACAATACAGTCCGCAATTGTCTCCCCCTGAGTTTCATCTCTGGTCACATGAACCGCTGTCTTTGAAGACAACATTTTGACACAGACAACGAGGTGTAGGCCAGCGTGGAGAATTGGCGGAAAGCACTGGCGGCTGCCTTCTATGATGAGGCTATTGAAAAGTTGGGACAACGCTATGACAAAAGTCTAAGTCAGAACGGCGACTACGTAGAGAAGTAGCTGAAAGGTGTAGCTAATTGTTACAAGTAAAACATTTCTGATGTTCACTGTGGTTTCAATTTGGCAATCAATCGGAGCTTACTTTCTGAACAGGCCTCGTAGTTCAAAATGGTGGGACGAGTTCTCTCGTTTGTTTGGAAGGTGAAGCCAGCACTATCTGTAACCTTTCGCCGGGTCGGCAATGACAGAATCCAGGCGCACCCCCTGCAATCTTTCTCAAACTACTGTACAGATTCTATTCGGTAAAACAAAAATTGCTTTACTTGTAGCTTTATATGTCAGTGTCACCATGATGTGCCCATCATTTCGTTAATGGTCATAGTGATGTTTACGTAGAAGTAAGACACAGCGAGAGATTCGAAGAAGTTTGGGATGAAAAATAGGGATCACTATGATTTTGGGTTTGGTTCATATTATATAAGATCTTGCTGCGTATGAAATTTAGCTGACACATCGAATTTTTCTTTAGGCTTTAGCGGAGGATCTCGAGAACATTGATATGACGCAGCAAACTCATTTGCGATCGCACCGCGCCAGCGAAAAAGCCAGAGTGAAATATCCACAACATTCCTCATATTTCAAACTGTTTGAGATACGGAAATGAGTTTTTGGCAAATGATAGCATGCAAAGAGGAGAGTATTTTTGCCCATGGTTATTATGCTGCCTTGTTCCACTAACTACAGACTTTTTCGATGAAATAATGTAGTTTTTAAGGGCCATCGACAGCTGGCGAAACGAGAAATGCTGTGGGTTTTGGAATAACATAAATGAAGGCATCACACATTTATTTTGCACCGAGGATGTGATTTTTCATAAGATACTAACCTTACTTTTCCTCAGTTCCTCAATCAATAAACTTAATATAACACTTTCAGAATTTTCCTGCAATGGCGTCTGCACAACATGTTAGTGAGTTGACTATGTAAAGTCAGCTGTGTTTTGGCAAATAAGCAGTTGTTCACGCACATATCTCAAAGAACATAATAAGTACGATTTTTTAAAATCGGATGATTTTTTTATACGCCTTGTATACTGATCTTTTAAATCCGAGGCGGTCTTGTAACAGCATGGGACCACATTAGTTCATACTTCTTTGTTATTCCTCGACTAGCCGGTCCTCCAGAGGAAATGAAAATATCAAGGGAATAATAATCGAACAAGAAAGACACACATCAAAAAAAGTTTTGCATCACCTCGGTCCCGCCAGTCGCGGAAACTGTACAGAAAATTGGAATATAGATCAACAAAAATATTTCCGCCCTTTTTACTGGTCATGAAAACCATACGTTGCATGTTGTACCACCATACAGCGAGACCTTCAGTGCTGGTGGTCCAGATTGCTGCACACACCGGTACCTTTAATACCCACTAACATGTCCTCTTGCATTGATCCATGCCTGTATTCGTCGTGGCATACTATCCACAAGTTCATCAAGGCACTGTTGGTTCAAATTGTCCATCTCCTCAACGGCGATTCGTCGTAGATCCCTCAGAGTGGATGGTGGCTCACATCGTACATAAACAGCTCTTTCAATCTATCCCAGGCATGTGCGATAGGGTTCATGTCTGGAGAAAATGTTGGCCACTCTAGTCGAGCGATTCATCCTGAAGGAAGTCATTTACAAGATGTACACGACGGGGGCGCGAATTGTCGTCCATGAAGACGAATGCCTCGCCAATATGCTGCCGATATGGTCGGTCGGAGGATGGCATTCACGTATCGTACAGCCGTTATGGCGCCTTCCATGAGCACCAGCTGCGTACGTCGGCCCCACACAATGCCACCCCAAAACAGCACTCGCTGGCGTTCAGCCTGACACAGGTTGTCTCCAAGCACAGTTCCGACGATTGTCTGGTTGGAGGCATATGCGACACTCATCAGTGAAGAGAACTTGAGGCCAATCCTGAGCGGTCCATTCGGCATGTTGCTGGGCCCATCGGTATCGCGCTGCATGGTGTCGTGGTTGCAAAGGCAGAGCTCGACATGGACGTCGGGAGTGAATTTGTGCATCATGCAGGCTATTGCGCTAAGTTGGAGTCGCAACACGACGTCCTGTGGTTACACGAAAAGCATTATTCAACATGGTGGCCTTGCTGTCGGGGTTCCTCCGAGCCATAATGCATAGGTAGCGGTCATCCACTGCTGTAGTAGCCCTTGGGCGGCTTGAGCGAGGCATGTCCAGATAACATCGCTTTGGTTCACTCCGTGGCACCTGGACACTTCCCTTGTTGAGAGCCCTTCCTGGCAAAAACCAACACTGTCGACGCAATCGAACCGCGGTATCGACCGCCTAGGCGTGGTTGAACTACAGACGACACGAGCCGTGTACCTCCTTCCTGGTGGCATGACTGGAAGCGATCGGCTGTCGGACCCCCTCCGCTTGGTTGTTTACGTCTTTGGGCGTTTTGGTGACATCTCTGAACAGTCAACGGATTGCATCTGTGATACAATATCCACAGTCAACGTCTATCTTCAGGAGTTCTGGGAACCGGGGTGATGCAAACTTTTTTTGATGTGTGTCGTCCAGCCCCTAGGAATTCTTATTTAGTACCAAGGTACACTACTGGCCATTAAAATTGCTACACCAAGAAGAAATGCAGATGATAAACGGGTATACATTGGACAAATACTGTATATTATACTAGAACTCACATGTGATTACATTTTCAAGCAATTTGGGTGCATAGATCCTGAGAAATCAGTACCCAGAACAACCAACTATTGCCTGGGCATTGAGTCGAACAGAGCTTGGATGGCGTGTACAGGTACAGCTGCCCATGCAGCTTCAACACGATACCACAGTTCATCAAGAGTAGTGACTGACGTATTCTGACGAGCCAGTTGCTCGGGCACCATTGACCAGACGTTTTCAATTGGTGAGAGATCTGGAGAATGTGCTGGCCACGGCAGCAGTCGAACATTTTCTGTATACAGAAAGACCCGTACAGGACCTGCAACATGCGGTCATGCATTATCCTGTTGAAATGTAGCGTTTCTTAGCGATCGAATGAAGGGTAGAGCCACGGGTCGTAACACGTCTGAAATGTAGTGTCCACTGTTCAAAGTGCCGTCAATGCGAACAAGAGGTGACCGAGATGTGTAACCAATGGCACCCCATACCATCACCCCAGGTGATACGCCAGTATAGCGATGAGGAATATACGCTTCCAATGTGCGTTCACCGCGATGTCGCCAAACACGGGAGCAACCATCATGATCCTATAAACACAACCTGAATTCATCCGAAAAAATAACGTTTTGCCATTCGTGCACCCAGGTTCGTCGTTGAGTACACCATCATAGGCGCTCCTGTCTGTGATGCAGCGTCAAGGGTAACCGCAGCCGTGGTCTCCGAGCTGATAGTCCGTGCTGCTGCAAACGTCATCGAACTGTTCGTGCAGATGGTTGTCGTCTTGCAAACGTCCCCATCTGTTGACTTAGGGATCGAGACGTGGCTGCACGATCCGTTACAGCCATGCGGATAAGATGTCTGTCATCTCGAGTGCTAGTGATACGAGGCCTTTGGGATCCAACACGGCGTTCCGTATTACCCTCCTGAACCCACGGATTCCATATTCTCCTAACAGTCATTGGATCTCGAGCTACGCGAGCAGCAATGTCGCGATAAGATTAACCGCAATCGCGATAGGCTGCAATCCGACCTTTATCAAAGTCGGAAACGTGATGGTACGCATTTCTCCTCCTTACACGAGGCATCACAACAACGTTTCACCAGGCAACGCCGGTCAACTGCTGTTTGTGCATGAGAAATCGGTTGGAAACTTTCCTCATGTCAGCACGTTGTAGGTGTCGCTACCGCCATCCTTGTGTGAATGATCTGAAAAGCTAATCATTTGCATACCACAGCATCTTCATGCTGTCGGTTAAATTTCGCGTCTGTAGCACGTCATCTTCGTGGTGTAGCAATTTTAATGGTCAGTAGTGTGAAAACCATCGTAAGGAGCAGACAGGAGAAATTGTGGCTGACAATGGAAGACGAGAAATTGGGATGTAAAAGTGTAGAAAGTGTGGTGGCTCTTACCCTATCAGCATCGGTCGGCGTCTCAGTGTGTGTGTGTGTGTGTGTGTGTGTGTGTGAGGACGGCAGCCCCTGCTCGCCTGTATTCCCGCTACCAGCCAGCCAGCCACACGGCACCGTGCTAGGGCCTATACTACAGCTGCCGCCGCAGAGAGACGGGTCCCGCACGCCCCCACACATCAGCGTGGGCGCAGTTTTTGCCGGCTCGCGGCTCCCAGGGGCGCTCGATACGGCGCGTCACTCACTCGCTCATAGCAGCCGACCAGCCTGCCACCTCCTCATCCGCTGTGGGGAAACTTGCCCGTCTTCGTCTGGGAGGCGGAGGGTCCCCTCTGGCAGACACTCTGCTGAGCGCGCTCGCCAAGATCGTTGAGAAGGTAATACTGAACCGACTCACCAGGCACCGCATCACAAACGACACCCCGAGATCGGAGCAATTCGGTTTCAGGAATCACCACTCGACAACACAACCACTCCTCCGAGTTGTTGAATACGTAACACACGGGTACAACACAAACAAAGCAACTGGGGCGGTGTTTCTGGACATCGAAAAGGCTTTCGATCGTCTGTGGCAGGGGCGGTCAAACGCTGCACGCTACTCATGTGCGCACAGCGGTTCACGTGTGCCGCTCGCGTGCAACCGTCGATCGGGGCAGTGGGGACAGCCGGCAGGTTGCGACAGCGTAGTACCGGGCTAAGATGCGGACGTTGATGCGAAGCGACCACTGCGTAGTGAACGTTGTATTTCAAGAACCGGAAAATGCAGAGTGAATCAAGGAAACGGGGAAGTGGAGATTTGCTATCTTTTAGAAAGGAATGGGAGAATCATTTTTTCTTTGTGCAAAAACGTGAAAATTTGAAATGTTTAATATGTGCCAGTATTCTCGCTGGTCAGCGGAAGTTTAGTATTGAACACTTATAATAAATTTCACAAGGACGAGTGCAATTTATTGTCGGATTTTGAGCGGATGGGGAAATTGAGTGCCAGCCGGGTGGCCGTGCGGTTCTAGGCGCTACAGTCTGGAGCCAAGCGACCGCTACGGTCGCAGGTTCGAATCCTGCCTCGGGCATGGATGTGTGTGATGTTCTTAGGTTAGTTAGGTTTAAGTAGTTCTAAAATGGTTCAAATGGCTCTGAGCACTATGGGACTCAACTGCTGTGGTCATAAGTCCCCTAGAACTTAGAACTACTTAAACCTAACTAACCTAAGGACAGCACACAACACCCAGCCATCACGAGGCAGAGAAAATCCCTGACCCCGCCGGGAATCGAACCCGTGAACCCGGGCGTGGGAAGCGAGAACGCTACCGCACGACCACGAGATGCGGGCTAAGTAGTTCTAAGTCTAGGGGACTGATGACCTCAGATGCTCGTCTGAGGAAGTTGGCATACGCTGTGCCGTTTAGACTATCACTGATGAAATAAGGGCCAATAATTGTGGTACCAAGCATCCCACATCAGACGTTAACTCTCCATTGACGCTGATGTTCCACCTGTCTAACCCATCGTGGGTTGTCGCTGGACCAATAATGCATGTTCCTTGTATTTACCTGTCCTTTGTTTGAGAAGGAACATTCACCGGTAAATAGAACACTGGAGAAAAAGTCCGGGTTGGCGAGCATTTGCTGCTGTGTCCACTGAAAGAACTGTACACTATTCTGGAAATCATTTCCATGCAGCTCTTGATGTAGGTGTACATGGTAAGGATGTAACCGTTGACGTGTAACGATACGATGTACACTGGTTTTAGGAATGCGAATCTTTTGTTCAAGCTGTCGTGTGCTCACATGTGGATTCATAGCAACGGAAGCGAGAACAGTAACTTCGGCAGATTCGTCTGTGCGAGTGCTACGATTGCGCTGTCGTGGGTTGAAACTTTCCGTTTCGTGAAGCGTCACAACAAGACGAGGAAACATCCGTCGGGAAGGTGGGTTCTTGTCAGGATATCCCCCCCCCCCTTGTACATTTCCGCTGCCTGCGTGGCATTTCGCCTACCTTCAACAACAACAATAAAAGAAACGTTATGTCGATGTAGTTCGTAGGAAGGACAGCCTTCACTGCATGTCTTCTCTACACAACAGTATTTAAAAGGACTAAACTACTGTACTAAAGCCGGCCGAAGTGGCCGAGCGGTTCTAGGCGCTTCAGTCTGGAACCGCGCGACCGCTACGGTCGCAGGTTCGAATCCTGCCTCGGGCATGGATGTGTGTGATGTCCTTAGGTTAGCTAAGTTTAAGTAGTTCTAAGTCTAGGGGACTGATGACCTCAGATGTTAAGTCCCATAGTGCTCAGAACCATTTGAACCGTTTGAATCACCACTCGACAACACAACAACTCCCTCGCGTCGTTGAATGCATAACACACGAATATAACACGAACAAAGCAACTGGGGCGGTGTTCCTTGACATCGAAAAGGTTTTCGATCATCTTTGGCACAACGGCCTCGTACGCAAACTCAGCGACGCAGGGTTCCCCGACGGGCTCGTACGTCTCACACACTCATATCTCACGGACAGGAGTTTCAACACCGACGTGTAGGGCAAACAATCGCCACGATATGGTGTCCAGGCAGGAGTACCCCAAGGAAGCATCCTAGGGCCGTTACTGTTTAACCTCTACATTGACAAGTTTCCTTTAATTTACGTCTATGGTCACTATCTTTTCTGTGATTCTTGAGTTTCTCCCGGCGTATTTGATAATCAAAATATCCACGGGTGTACTGCCGGTCTACAGTGTCCAATGGGCACAATATTTCGGCGATCATACATGTCGCCATCATCAGGTGAAATGACCGATCTAGGCGCTACAATCTAGAGCCGAGCGACTGCTACGGTCGTAGGTTCGAATCCTGCCTCGGGCATGGATGTGTGTGATGTCCTTAGGTTAGTTAGGTTTAATTAGCTCTAAGTTCTAGGCGACTGATGACCTCAGAAGTTAAGTCGCATAGTGCTCGGAGCCATTTGAACCATTTTGAAATGACCGACTGAGCTCAGTCCGTCAGTTCACCTGATGATAGCGACATGTATGATCGCCGAAATATTGTGCCCGTTGGACACTGTAGACCGGCAGTACACCCGTGGATATTTTGATTACAATCTTTTCTGTTTAACAGATTACCGGTTTCGGTCTTTAATGACCATCATCAGATCTGCAGCAAAAATGGGAAAAATATAAATACGCTCGCAAACTGTATACAGCTTAAGAACAATATATAGAGCATATTGAAAAGTAGTGCTGACAAAATTTACATTTGTGCGCTTTAAACATGAAGAGGCATACCTGTCTCAAAAAAGTCCTAATGCACTGCAGCCATAGTGGCATTGTCAAATGTTAAATGCGGAATCAGCACCAGCATCGTCAAATACATATAAATCACACCACATGCACGAGTCATGTTGTCAGTAAAACTACTGTTTAAAACAAGCTGCACTACAGTAGCCACAAGATGTTTGTGTAGTAAGTTGACCAGATGTCGCTAATGTCAGCATACACTAGTTTTCAAATGGCTCTGAGCACTATGGGACTCAACTTCTGAGGTCATCACTCCCCTAGAACTTAGAACTACTTAAACCTAACTAACCTAAGGACATCACACACATCCATGCCCGAGACAGGATTCGAACCTGCGACCGTAGCGGTCTCGCGGTTCCAGACTGCAGCGCCTAGAACCGCACGGCAACTTCGGCCGGCCAATAGTTTTCAATAATTAATTGAAACAGCGAAAATCAAAGGGGGATACAATAGCTGAAGTCTGTAATAAGCTTATAAAGTATGAAAGGTGTTACAGTAATTAAAAGGAATAAAAAGAAGAACACGACAAACGTAATATTGTTAAAAAGACGAAGAGTTAAAAAACTGGTTGATAAATGCTCTAGTGCCAATATTCTAGACCAGGGCCGCACAAACACGGAAAACCGCACGCGTGCAAAGCGAGGTGCAGCGAGTGCCTGCACAGTGCATCGGTTCAACTCGGCATACTTCGCCTCAACTCGGCTTGCTAGGTGAGGCCGACGCTGTGCGCTGCCAGACGGCTTAGTCAACATTGGAATACGTTAGCGCAATACAATTACCGGAATAATGGAACCATCTGCTCCAAAAAAATGGAAAATTGCCGAAAGTCAATTTAAACCGGAATGGGAACTCTCCTACTTTTTTGTGCGTTGTGACGATAAAGCCAAATGTCTAATCTGCGGTACACTAATTACGTGCGTCAGAAAATCTTCTATTGAAAGGCACTACAGCAAATTGCATTCAGAAAAGTACAGTGATACAACAGGGGATGCCAGAGAGGGAGAATTACGGAAGTTGCAAACTCTTGCAGAAGAGAATTCTGTATCTAGAAACGAGGTTTGTTGCAAGTACTTTAGCATGTATATTTTGGTTAAAGGTCATGCGAAACGAAATAACATTTGTTCAGATTCCTTACTTTTCGTTTTCGCAAAAATTATTTCTAACATATCTTTTTTTCTCTACTTTAGGGTGAAGAAGATGAGGGGTGTTGCGAAAGGACTCCCAGAGCGAGTTACAAAGTTGTTCTACGTTTAGCAAGAGCTGGGAGGCCATTTATGGACGGGCCATTAATAAAAAACATTATGTCGGACGTAGTAGAGACAATGAATCCCACATTAGCTCCCGCGTACAGCAGAATACTACTTTCCAGAATGACAATACATCGGAGAATCAACGACATTGCTGAGAATTTGCATGAACAACTGGCAGCCAAAACTGAAAACTTCGTAGCGTACTCCATCGCACTTGATGGGTCCACGGATATTAACGACACGGCTCAGTTAGCAATATTTCTGCGTGACGTGGACGACGACCTACATGTAATGGAAGAGCTCCTGGATGTGATTTCGTTGAAGGACACTGTTACAGGGCCGGATATTTTAGCAGCTGTTGAAATGGCAGCTGAAGGAATAGGACTCCCTTGGGAAAAGCTGTTTTCCGTAACCACAGACGGAGCACCAGCAATGTGCGCTAAAGCAAAAGGGTTTATTGGCCTACTGAGGAAAAAACTTAACATGCCGAATTTACCTTCCGTTCATTGTTTTGCACACCAAGAGGCTCTTTGTGCGAAAGTTATCGGTCTTCAAGATGTGATGAAGGTAGTGGTGCGTATCGTGAACTACATTCGTCCTCATGGACTCACTCATCGTCAATTCAAAGAATCTTTGATTTCCTTTGAAGAGGAGTATCCAGATATTCCCTACCACGCTGAGGTGCGCTGGCTGACTAAAGAGAAAGTGATATCCCAAATTTTTCGACTACGCCACACTGTGGCTCAGTTTTTGGAGAGCAAAGGACGTCCGGAGCCACTTTTTCATGACTGTGAATGGGTGGCTGATTTAGGATATTTAGCAGACATTATGGCTCTCCTAAATGATTTAAGTCGGAAACTCCAAAAAGAAAACAATCTCATCAACGATATGATCAGCAAAATAAACGCTTTCCAGTATAAACTGAAGCTCCTCAAAAACAAACTTTCAGAGAAAAATACGCAACACTTTCCTGAACTAGGTAAGCGAGATAGAAATTGTACCTTTATTAAAACAGCCTGATTTTTATAACCGCTCTAATCAAAACGGTACTATGTTTTTGTTTGACAGCATCTCTGCAGGAAGGAGCGCGCTTTGAAAAATACGTCGAGGTGCTACAATCCCTTGAAAATGCGTTTAACGACCGATTCCAGGTAATGTGCCGGTATATGAGATACAGCTAAATAAAGGAGACTGCGTTACATATGCAAGTGTAACATTACATTAAAACCAATAGTACACATTACATGTTTATTAAAATCTACCGCATTTTAGTACTTCGAAACAACGGATTACATTACTTTCATTTATTAACATTGGCTTTGTTATTGTTTCAGGAAATTACCTACCTGCAGCCAATTCTCGATGTTTTTGTGAAACCTTTTTCGGTGGATATTGAAAGTGCGACTTCAGATTTACATTTCGAACTAATTGATTTGCAAAGCGATGTTCACCGAAAGGATGTGTTTTACAATACAAAAGGTTTGCTGCAATTTTACCAGAATTTGCCGAAGGAAGAATTTCCCAAGTTACACAGAGAAGCAGCGAAGATTATTTCTATGTTTGGTTCCACTTGTGTATGTGAAGGGTTTTCTTCTGTTTTGTCTTGTGCGAGGTGCCGGGGCCGGCAGTGTATTTAACACTAAATTCTAGAATCTACATATGAAAATGATGCTCTAAGCACCCCCTATTCTAACTCCGACTTTTGCTGTTGCACACGGATTAAAAATTATACGCGAACTGACTGTAATCAACCCTGCAAGTGGAGTAGAAAAGAGTTTGGCACCTGCAATAATTTAATTTGATAAATAAGTTAAATAAAGGAAGGTTTCATTAACGTAGTGAGAAATGATGGGTTGCTCTACCGATTAACAGAATGAAAGTTCTGTCCAAAATAACAATATGATTTATTAAGACTAAACACAAAATAATAAACAAAAACACATGAATTCTAATTTATAATACATCAAATTGGCTCAAATTGGATACACATACAAACACTGTAAAGGTGAAGTTGTCCCTAAACTAGATCGTGAGGTTTAAGACGAAGTGGTATGTGGAGCCAATTCCTTGCCACTCAAATCTCAAGAGAGACACACAGCTAACCCAACAGTAATTGCTGCTACTCAAGACAGAACAAAGTTAGAAAAAGACGAACAGGCGCGCTCTGCTGAGCTCTGATTATCACCTAGGAAAATCCCTATCTGCCGGTGCTGTGGACATACATTACCAAACTGTCTTCTTAACTGCCCGAAACACGATTTGGCGTACCGGAGGCGAAGGCTGGTTGCTTCGACGTCCTCGACCGAAAGGGGAGAGCCGACTACTTAGAGCACCCGTACAGGCCGAACACACAACATTCCCGCCCCCACGACAGTGGCCGTGGTTAAACGTTCCAATCAGCAACTCGAAAACCGGCAGAAAATTCCACTCCATTGCCGGAGCACTACCATTCCACCAATGGAGATTCTTGGCGCCAATTTCTGTGCTGATTTTGCTACGTCACGGAGCTATGCCCTGAGCAAGCCAATCACAGTTACTATTTTGCAGAAAGCGCGGGAATTTTCCCGCCACAACTGCCTGGGTACACAAGTCATTCCCACGCCCCGCTGGTAGCCCGCCAGAAAGTGTTTTCGCTAAGATTCTGCGAAGTAACGGAACCTCTAGCCCAGCCGCTACTTCAAACCCCTCCGGGCGTGTCTTTTGACAATGTCGGCGTCTGCAAAGCATTCACTCGACTGCCTCACACACATCGGCTTAACCCTCTCGAGATCAGTGGAGCCCGCCTGTCACCGGACCATCCGGGTGACGAGAGACGCTGCGTGGGAAGTCCGCATGTGAAGGAATAGCAACTTTCCACCGCATGCAATTAGAGAGGAGAATCGTAAGATAGAAATATGAGAGGGGGCTCATGCCACCTCTCACTTGTACAAAAACTAGATTGCGTGCGAGTATTTCTAATTGTAATTTAAAAAATTCTCTCAGAATTGCTGTCAGCCAATCTCTTGTTCAAGATCTTAGTAGCATAATTGTAAATAAAATAAAGAGCACATAGGAAGATACATTTGTTTTGAAACCAAATTTAAAATTGTTACCATTACAGTTATTATATAAATCTCTTTTGTACCGGTATACCAAACTAAGCTCTCCACCTAGTGTACATTAGTATTTGGCAATGACGAAGACAACAGGATAAAAGCTTTGAAACAGGTCGAGACAGGCGGCGCGAGCGACACAAGCTAAGGAAGTGAAAGGCAGCGCTGTTGCGCAAAGCCGTGGAGGGGGGGGGGGGGGGGGTCTGCACCGTCGTCAACATAGCGCAGCCGCCTTCTGCACTCTGCACCGGTGCATGCACCTTGTGCGGCCCTGTTCTAGACAATGACATAAATATTAAACACCGTTGATATTGCACCGGGTAATATTAAACAACATAAAACAAATCGCTAAAGGAGCCACAAATGAAAGGAAACATAGTTCTGCACATAATCAGCGCCCTCTGTTAGCGCTAACGCCAGAACTCCGCACAGAATTCCTCCCAGCTACACACAACACGACGGTGCAAATCTACGCGGATGACACTGCCATCCTTGCGCAAGATTGGAAGCCGTCTAACAGTAACTCACGACTACAGACTGCACTCAGAGCGGCAGAGCCTTGGCTGGTGAAATGGCGTGTCAAACGTCGACATGTGCGAAGCCGTTCTCTTCACTAGAAGACCGAAACTACTGCGCAATAATACTACATGTACGCCCAATACGTTTCCGCCAGGTCAAATACCTCGGTGTCTGGCTGAACCGGAAACTACTCTGGAGAGACCACATTCAACACGTGACTAACAAAGCAAACGCGAGGCTCAAACAGCTCTAGCCTATACTTAACAGGCGTAGCACACTGAATAGGAGGGTGTCTAGGTCCTTGTACATGACATCAGACCTCTGATGACGTACGCAGCCCCTATCTGGGGATACGCTGCACCTACACGCCTGCACCGTCTGCAGCTCATACAGAACAAAGTACTCAGAATCCTAAGCAACGCTCCGCGCTACACACGCACCGCGGACCTTCACCGGGAATATCGGCTAGATACCATCTTGCAGGTATTCCAAAAACTCTCCACACGACTGTACAGTAACACGAGACACTCGCGTAACCCGTGTAATGTTGATGCATTAACTTGTTCTGAAAGCGGTGCTGATATTCAAGACAATAAAAGCGGGTTAAAAGCTGTGAGCTATCTGGGGAAGTTAACCTTGCATAACTGTTTCACCAGGTATCCAGTCTAGCTTACCAAATTCCCAACCAGACTAACATTAATTATAATATTTTAATACTCATCTTACGACAACCGGTGATATATATATAAAAAGAGAATTTAAGTAAAAAGAAATAAATCAGTTCATATTTGGACATTTATTTTAACATTCATCATTGTTCCGTTAAAATTTCAGCATATTAAACTTGATTCATAATTAAACTGGTGCCTTATTTAGGATTGTGAAAATGTGAGTTTGTAATCTTACGGAACACATCAAATATGGAGCCAAGATTGGGAGGCTGCATACAACACTGCATTCATAAAATAACACACGAAAAACGTTGAAACATATGCAAGAGGAAATTAACCACAACCAACCGATTCAATTTTCACCCAAAGAAGTTACATTCGTAGCGCAATACCGTCCGTCATGAAATTACCACACACTGCTATACTAAATTCATACTAACTCTCTGTGAAATCTTCCCGAAAAGAATAGCTGAGGGCTACTTTGATGCTTACACCACATGCTTCACGTGGTCAACTTGGTATACACAAAGAGTGTAACTCCACAATAATTTTGATAATTAAAACAAATTACATCGAAACGCAATTTACAAAAGAAAAACCTCGAACTGGTTACTATCGTCTTACTATTAACCTGATGGGTCAAACTATTGTATAAGCACGTGGTACTGGTCTCACAAAGTACACCCCACGTGGGTTGAACATAATGAAAAGTTGCTATATTGAAAAATATTGTCAAGACGAGACGTTAGAATCTCACGCACATTCGCATTTAAGATTGATGATCTTAGATAGAGTTACGGACCATCCACACGTGGTTCCACTTTACTCACAAAGTAGTGACAAAGCAACTACTGGAAGATATTCTGACCTTCACACTCGAATTACACTGCGTTGCAATTTAAGATAACATAAGATATTTTAGATCTAAACCTGAAATAAAGGTGATTAAATTTTCAGTTAGGCTGAACTTAAGAAATCCATTGTCCTGCGGGCTTAGCAGAGACGCGCTTAGCCGGAGATCTTAACACAGACGCACTTAGCCGGAGATCTTACCACTTCAGACTGCCAGGGGCCCCTACCAAGGGTGCTTCCAGATACAAAACGGAAGTGACCAGAGAGGCAGCTTCCTATACCAACATGACAAGGGATGGACAGGACCACACTAAGAATAGAAACCTCTCAGCTTTTAGAAAGCGTAGCTCCCTGTTCCGACGTTGGTCCTACTGTTCTCTAGCAGACAGGCTTGTCTGCGACCATCAAGCATGCAACTAGAAATACATTTGCTCATTCATCCTTTCACACAAAAGGGAAGGGGGATGACAGCATCTTATCATATACAGAATATAAAAGAAAGCGGATGTAGGTTCCGTATGAGACTGTGTGACATGAATGACATATAAACTGTGTTTTAAAGTGTAGTAGTTTGACAGATCGTTTTTGTTTGTGTGTAAAAGTAACACGTTCCTCTGCTCAGTCTCCTCCCAGATAGTCAGAAACACCACAGTAAATTTAGAAGAGGAATTTATACCGTAAATGACAACAGATTTAAGAAATTAACATGAAAGGAATCCAACAGAGACCTTTCACCCGTTTATCCTTTCTCTGGGTAACTGCGTCCACAACCATAGATGGAACCGTAATAGACCAAAGACACTATTGGCAAGGAACTAGACATCTATGGTCCATAGCATGCTAGCGTGACAGTACTGGAGAGCCCCTGCAACACAGCTACTACTGGCAACCCCAGCTCCTCGACCCGCCGAAAAACAGGCAACTGCGGGGAAACCGTACTGTACACAGCACGCAAACCAGCCACACACACCCCCTACAGGCCTACACTGTGAGCCGATCTACACTCCTGGAAATGGAAAAAAGAACACATTGACACCGGTGTGTCAGACCCACCATACTTGCTCCGGACACTGCGAGAGGGCTGTACAAGCAATGATCACACGCACGGCACAGCGGACACACCAGGAACCGCGGTGTTGGCCGTCGAATGGCGCTAGCTGCGCAGCATTTGTGCACCGCCGCCGTCAGTGTCAGCCAGTTTGCCGTGGCATACGGAGCTCCATCGCATGCCGCGACAGCGTGGACGTGAACCGTATGTGCAGTTGACGGACTTTGCGCGAGGGCGTATAGTGGGCATGCGGGAGGCCGGGTGGACGTACCGCCGAATTGCTCAACACGTGGGGCGTGAGGTCTCCACAATACATCGATGTTGTCGCCAGTGGTCGGCGGAAGGTGCACGTGCCCGTCGACCTGGGACCGGACCGCAGCGACACACGGATGCACGCCAAGACCGTAGGATCCTACGCAGTGCCGTAGGGCACCGCACCGCCACTTCCCAGCAAATTAGGGACACTGTTGCTCCTGGGGTATCGGCGAGGACCATTCGCAACCGTCTCCATGAAGCTGGGCTACGGTCCCGCACACCGTTAGGCCGTCTTCCGCTCACGCCCCAACATCGTGCAGCCCGCCTCCAGTGGTGTCGCGACAGG
Organism: Schistocerca nitens; assembly: GCF_023898315.1. NCBI lineage: Eukaryota > Metazoa > Arthropoda > Insecta > Orthoptera > Acrididae > Schistocerca > Schistocerca nitens. The sequence goes on along the minus strand of NC_064625.1, from coordinate 93,850,870 downwards.
CGTGAATGGAGGGACGAATGGAGACGTGTCGTCTTCAGCGATGAGAGTCGCTTCTGCCTTGGTGCCAATGATGGTCGTATGCGTGTTTGGCGCCGTGCAGGTGAGCGCCACAATCAGGACTGCATACGACCGAGGCACACAGGGCCAACACCCGGCATCATGGTGTGGGGAGCGATCTCCTTCACTGGCCGTACACCACTGGTGATCGTCGAGGGGACACTGAATAGTGCACGGTACATCCAAACCGTCATCGAACCCATCGTTCTATCATTCCTAGACCGGCAAGGGAACTTGCTGTTCCAACAGGACAATGCACGTCCGCATGTATCCCGTGCCACCCAACGTGCTCTAGAAGGTGTAAGTCAACTACCCTGGCCAGCAAGATCTCCGAATCTGTCCCCCATTGAGCATGTTTGGGACTGGATGAAGCGTCGTCTCACGCGGTCTGCACGTCCAGCACGAACGCTGGTCCAACTGAGGCGCTAGGTGGAAATGGCATGGCAAGCCGTTCCACAGGACTACATCCAGCATCTCTACGATCGTCTCCATGGGAGAATAGCAGCCTGCATTGCTGCGAAAGGTGGATATACACTGTACTAGTGCCGACATTGTGCATGCTCTGTTGCCTGTGTCTATGTGCCTGTGGTTCTGTCAGTGTGATCATGTGATGTCTCTGACCCCAGGAATGTGTCAATAAAGTTTCCCCTTCCTGTGACAATGATATCACGGTGTTCTTATTTCAATTTCCAGGAGTGTATGACCGATCGCCCACTAATGTATGACGACCTTGAATTGTTACAGGGACACAAGGCCTACATCGAGCACCCGCAACGACAAAGGTAACGATGCACAATACGTCGCACTAACATAACCACACCTTGGCCGGCCGGGGTGGCCGAGAGGTTCTAGACGCTACAGTCTGGAACCGCGCGACCGCTACGGTTGCAGGTTCGAATCCTGCCTCGAGCATGGATGTGTGTGATGTCCTTAGCTTAGTTAGGTTTAAGTAGTTCTAAGTTCTAGGCGACTGGTGACCTCAGAAGTTAAGTCCCATAGTGCTCAGAGCCATTTGAACCATTTTGAGCCACACCTTGCATGCACTGTCGCAGCTAGCAAGCCCTTACTACCCGTCCTACTGTCGCAGAGCTTTTTCCCCTGACGCTTGCCCTGGCACTTTCTTTCCTCTGCCCTTACAACCACTACCCTTCGATCGCTTCCGTCCACTTTCTATCTCCTGATGGACCATGTTAATGAATAATCTTACCCAGACGCATGGATAACATCGCAGCCCGCATCCTGTGACTCCTAACTAACATGTTATATGGAGCTGAGAGTAGAACTTTTGGTTTGGTGACCACGTTGGTGTGGGCGTGGAGGGGCCTCATCCTTTAAATGCTGCCAGACACGGGACTCGGCGCTTCCGTGCAAACACGGAGCGGTGAGGCGTGCGCGAAACGGTCTCTCCACCCTATTCACCTGTCGCGAGGAGAAAGTACACCCGATCATCGGCGCGGACTCCGGTACAAGGTTTGCTACACACTGCACACCCCCTACTTCTGCAGGGCAAATTATCAGAAGTACTAAACGAGCACGCCGTTTCGGTCAAACTACTGCGGCCAGCTCCAAGGTATAGTGTTGCTGTGGAAGGTTAGGTACTCGTATGGGGAAACTGTTTCTTTTATTTTCAGTCCATGATCACAATAAAATTGCCGCCAGACTGTCTCCACTTTGCTCTGAGCTCAACGTTCTAAACTCTGATAGAAAAACGGAAACCAAGTACCATTGATGGACAGTCTACATTTTCTAAAGAAACTGAACTACACAAAAAGGTAGCGATTGCATATGCAGGGTGATTCACGAAAATATACAAGTATATTAATGTGGTGTCACCGCCAGACACACTTGCTAGGTGGTACCCTTTAAATCGGCCGCGGTCCGTTAGTATTCGTCGGACCCGCGTGTCGCCACTATCAGTGATTGCAGACCGAGCGCCGCCACACGGCAAGTCAGTCTAGAGAGACTCCCTAGCACTCGCCCCAGTTGTACAGCCGACTTTGCTAGCGATGGTTCACTGTCTACATACGCTCTCATTTGCAGAGGCGACAGTTTAGCATAGCCTTCAGCTACGTCATTTGCTACGACCTAGCAAGGCGCCAAATTCAGTTACTATGTCTTCTGCACAGATAATATTGTGACTCATGTACCGTCAAGAGCGACATTCATCATTAATGGATTAAAGTTAAGTATCAAACTAATTACGTCCGATTTCTGAATTCTAATTCCTTCTCATGTTGCAGACCTCACGTCAGTATAGTTCTTCCCTCCTCACGCCAGCCTGCGTGAGCTAAACCGCGTGCATTTCGGCCTTCAATAGTGACACGGTGTTGGCTCTTCACCCAACACAACAATTAATATGTTATTCTACAAGTAAAACTAAAGAAAAAAGTTCATATAAACATAGCTACGAAAATGCTTAGTTACGGTGTTACGGCTAATAAACGATTTTGCCTGAAATTTAGCAAATGTTCAAATGGCTCTAAGCAGTGTGGGACTTAACATCTGAGCTCATCAGTCCCCTAGAACTTAGAACTACTTAAACCTAACTAACCCAAGGACATCACACACATCCATGCCCGAGGCAGTATTCGAATCTACGACCGCAGCAGCAACGCGGTTCCAGACTGAAGTGCCTAGAACTGGCCGGCCTGATATTTACCAACTTCGCTAATATGAAGCCATGGCAAAACTGTACGAGGTTAAAGTAAAGCAAGTGTATATATATATATATATATATATATATATATATATATATATATATATGTGTGTGTGTGTGTGTGTGTGTGTGTGTGTGTGTGTGTGTGTGTGTGTGTTTGTGTGTGTTAGAATGAACTACGAAAGAATTCGAGGTGCATGGCAAGTGCTACTCACAATTCCTTCTCAGATAAGAAAGCTAACTATCCACAGTGAGGGTAGACACTAGTTACAAAACACACTTCCCCTGCATTACTCCTCTCCACTGCAGCACATACTTGACCTGCAGACTGCAACCCCTTTTAAAACCAAGCAAGTTAAATTACATGCAGCATACTTACCGTTCGTGAATCACTTGATTGCTCCACTCGTTCCATCTGAAATGACAGAAATGGGAAGACTTCAGGCTGTTAATGATTTGCGTGTAACCACTACAATAATAGTAAAATAATAATAATAATGGTGATAATAATAACACCGTGTACAGCACTTAATTAGCCCTTAAGTAGTTACTGCTGTGTCGTGCTCCAAGTAATCATTTACCTGTTTCGAAGCGAGCAATGAAGTAATTTCGAAACTACTGCAAGTACATTTTCTTGAAATATTTTTCATTTGTTGCGTATATGTCTCACTTTTATCATCAGCGATGTGCAGGACGAAGCACAACACACGTGTGTAGTGGATGGACTAGGTGAGGAACCTCTAACGCCCACCGCACGAATGCCACTAATCGAGCAAAATCAGTATTAGAGTCTTACAAAATTGTGATAATAGTAATGATCTTGTGAAAATAATTTAGTTTTGTTAAACAGAATCGAGTCGTTTATTGTTAAACTCTCCGTCCGAAGAGGCCTTGGCAGGCCCAACGGCACCGACCGGCCGCCGTGTCATCCTGAATGCGGATATGGAGGGGCATGTGGTCAGCACACCGCTCTCCCGGCCGTACGACAGTTTACGAGACCGGAGCCGCTACTTCTCAACCAAGTAGCTCCTCAGATTGCCTCACAAGGGCTGAGTGCACCCCGCTTGCTAACAGCGCTCGGCAGACCGGATGGTCACCCATCCAAGTGCTAGCCCAGCCCGACAGCGCATAACTTCGATGATCTGACGGGAACCCGTGTTACCACTGTGGCAAGGCCGTTGGCATTTATTGTTACCCTTCAGCCAATTTAATTTTCCCAGTCCTGAGGTAATTACCCCCAGGTTGGGAACCACTGCCCTAGAAACAAGTGACACGAATGGCGAAAAACGGTCACATATCGTTGAAAATAACAGTCTTCGCGCGGACGTAAACCTTTTCTGCTGATATGTGGACTGTCCGTTTAGTCTTAAGTTGTCTGATTATGGCCCAGAAAGTCGAATGCCGGTTACACCTAAATATAAAATAAGTTCTATTTTGGAACTCAGTATTGTTAATTAGATTTAGATGAGATTCAGTTTTTGTTCCATAGACCCGAAAAATAAGATATTTCTCGTGGGTGTGGAACATGTCAGAAAGTATAACATAAAAAACATACAACATTTGGATATAATACTTACTAACCTGATAATTTCTCGGGAGATTGTCAAAATAGGTGAATACAATACAGTAAACTTGAACAGCTAATATTTACAGAATTAATACGCTGTTAGATGAAACATTGTTATGCACTATTAATAAATTTATCATACACAAAATACCTAATCTTGACTGTTCTGACCAGTGCTGTCAAAACTGAAATGTAACAGATATTTTTACTTAAGTTTGGCTAAGAGTCTCTGTTAAGATATTCATCTAAAGAGTAGAAGGAGTTGCGTATCAAAAAGTTTTTCAAACACTGTTTAAACCGTGCTTTATCTGAAACCAAGTTTTTAATGGTTGCTGGCAATTTATTGAAAATGTTTGTTCCTGAATATTGGACCCCTTTTTGGATCGAGGTATGTGATTTTAAATTTTTTGTGTAGATTGCTCTTACTCCTAGTATTGATATTATGTATTGAGCTATTGGTTCGAAATATAAATATATTACTTGCAAAAATATACTGAGAAGCAGTGGTTAGAATACAAAGTTCCTCGGAGAGGTTTCTACATGACGTTCTTGAATTTACACCACAAATGATTCTTATTATACGCTTTTGGACGCTAAAAGCTTCTACTCGGTTTTATATGAACCAGTATGACACAATGGAATGAAAGTAAGCCAAGTATGCAAGTTTTTTTTATATTTATATCTCCTACATCTGAAATCATTCTCACTGTAAATACAGACTTGTTTTGGAGCTTAAGCAATTCTGTGGTATGCCCTTCCCAACTGGATTTGTTATCGAGTTGACATCCCAGAAATTTAACACTGTCAACCTGTTCGATGTGCATGTCTTCATATGTAATACACATGCTGGAAGGAAATCTCTTACAGGTTCTGAACTGCATATAGTGGGTCTTTCCAATGACCGTGAATTAGCTTTAAACTACTTATTAATGTCAGTGAAAATTTTATTAACAGCTTTCCTAAATCTGCACTTGACTTGCTACTTATTGCAATGTTTGTATCATCTGTAAACCAAACAAATGTATCATCTGGCGATGTAACAGACGAGAGGTCATTAATGTACACAAAAAAAAAGCAATTGACCGAAGATGGAACCTTGAGGAACACCACATGTAATTAATTCCCAATCAGCACAAGACTGTCTGATTACTGCACACCATTTCGCAACTGTCTGTTCAATTTATACTGTTCGGCCACATTAATATGACCATCTGCCAAAAGTCTGAACGACCACAGTTACGTCCACATCTACGTCATACTCCGCAAGCCACCTAATGGTGTGTGGCGGAGGGTACTTTCGGTACCACCATCTGATCCCTCCAATCCTGTTCCACTCGCGAATAGTGCATGGGAAGAATGATTGTCGGTAAGTTTCTGTATTGACTCTTATTTCTCGAATTTTCTCATTGTGGTCAATACGTGAGATGTATGTGGGGGGAAGTAATATGTTTCCTGACTCCTCCTGAAAAGTACTGTCCCGAAATTTCAGTAGTAAATCTCTCTGTGACGCACAACGCCTCTCTTGTAACTCCTGCCAGAGGAGATTGTTCAGCATCTCCGCAACACTCTCTCGCCGGCTAAACGATCCCGTGACGAAACGCGCCGCTCTTCGTTGGATCTTCTCAGGTAGGACTGATAGAGTTCCCAGAGAGATGAACAACATCAAGAATCGGGTGAACAAGCGCTCTATAAGCCACTTCTTTCGTCGATGAGTTACATTTCCTTAAGATTTTTCCGATGAATCTGAGTCTTCTATCTGATTTTCCCACTACCTGTTTTAAATGCTCATTACACTTAAGGTCGCTCTGGATAGTTAAGCCTAGATATTATACAGCAGACACTGTCTCTAGTTGTTTGTCATCAATAGTGTAGCTGAACAGCAGTGGATTTCCTTTCCTATGTATGCGCAATATGTTACATATACACTGCTGGCCACCGTAAATGCAACACCCTGAAGGAAGCATCCGAATCAAGTGAAATTTACACCATGAGTTTGCTGCGATGAGATATGCAACTGATTAGAATTTCAGCGCAGACGCACATCACGCGCGCCTGTGGCGCCACCTCATAGCGCCATTTAAGGCTTGGCGATTTCGACGAGTGTACGTTCGGCACGTGTGTTTACCTTGTGGTTGTTTCACAAGACGATCAGTTATGCCTCGTAGACAACAGCGAACATCTTTTGATCAAGTATCCGAGTTCGACAGAGGAAGGATAGTGGCTTACCGAGATTGTGGATTATCATACAGAGAAATCGCTAGTCGTGTTGGGCGAAACCAAACAACTGTAATGCGGATATGTGACCGTTGGATGCAGGAGGGTACGACGGACCGACGTGGTCGATCGCATTCACCTCGGTGCACCACTGCACGTGCTGATAGGCAAATTGTGCGCATGGCAGTGACGGATCGCTCAGTGACATCCCGAACCATAGCACAGCACATTGCGTCTGTAACGCATCATCCAGTGTCTGCGCGTACCATTCGACGCCGTTTACAGCAGAGTGGTCTGTCCGCAAGACGTCCATTGCTTCGTCTACCATTGACGCAGAACCACAGACGTCTCCGTCGCCAATGGTGTGATGACAGACGGATGTGGACGGCAGAATGGAATGACGTTGTCTTTACTGACGAGGCACGCTTCTGTCTGCAGCACCACGATGGTCGGATTCGAGTGTGGAGACACCGTGGAGAGAGGATGCTGGACAGCTGCATTATGCACCGCCACACTGGTCTTGCACCGGGTATTATGGTATGGGGCGGTATTGGATATTACTCTCGCACGCCTCTAGTACGCATTGCCGGTACTTTAAATAGCCGGCTCTACATATCCGAGGTGCTGGAGCCAGTTGTCCTTCCTTACCTTCAGGGCTCGGCCACAGCCATATTGCAACAGGATAATGCGCGACCACACGTGGCACGCATTGTCCAAAGGTTCTTCGTCAATAACCAGATTGAATTGCTTCCCTGGCCGGCTCGCTCTCCGGATCTTTCGCCGATAGAAAACATGTGGTCCATGGTTGCTCAACGAGTGACCAAGATTACATACCCAGCTGCCACACTAGATGATCTTTGGCAACGTGTGGAAGCTGCTTGGTCTGCTCTACCCCAGGAACACATCCAACGTCTCTTTGACTCAATGCCGAGACGTGTGGCAGCGGTGATCTCCAACAATGGCGGCTACTCTGGCTACTGATTCTGGCAGGAACCACATGTCACAGACGTCTGTAAACGTAATCATTTGATATTCGGTCAACATGTTATCTACAAAATAAATCTTGTTGTGCTACCTCTTGTCTTTCTTGGTGTTGCATTTACGGTGGCCAGCAGTGTATTTTCGTTCATGGTCAACTGCCAAAGTCTGCACCATTCATCAATTGTCTGCAGGTCGCTCTGCACATTCTTTCTATCTTCTACATCTACATCGACGTCTACATTTATACTCCGCAAGCCACGCAATGGTGTGTGTCGGAGGGCACTTTACGTGCCACTGTCATTACCTCCCTTTTCTGCTCCAATCGCGTACGATTCGCGGGAAGAACGACTGTCTGAAAGCCTCCGTGCGCGCTCGAATCTCTCTAATTTTACATTCGTGATCTCCTCGGGAGGTCTAAGTAGGGGGAAGCAATATATTCGATACCTCATCCAGAAACGCACCCTCTCGAAACCTGGCGAGCAAGCTACATCGCGATGCAGAGCGCCTCTCTTGCAGAGTCTGCCACTTGAGTGTATTAAACATCTCCGTAACGCTATCACGCTTACCAAATAACCCTGTGACGAAACGCGTTGGCATTGGTACTTTGGTATAAACAACTGCATCCTCTCCGAATAACCTTAAAGAGCATCCGACGCTTTCTACTAGATCATTTATATACATTGTGAACAGCAACGGTCCTATCACATTTCCCTGTGGAACTCCGGATATTTTCTTTACTTCTGTCGATTTAGTTCCGTTAAGAGCGACGTATTGGATTCTGTCTGGAAGAAAGTCGTGAATCCAATCGCAGTTCTGCTCCGATACTCCGCAAGATAGTATTTTTCTCATTAAAGGGCAATGCGGGACGGTGTCGAATCAAGGACCACAGCATCAGCCTAAGCGCCGTTGTCCACTGCGCTGTGGATCTCATGGAGGAACAGAGCGAGCTGAGTTTCGCAGGATTTTTATAGAGGAGATGTTCATTTTCCAAGAACGTCATAATTCTTGAGCATAAAACATGTTCCATAATTCTACAATAGATTGACGTCAACGATTTAGGTTTGTCATTGTGTGAATCTGTCTTACGGCCTTGCTTAAAAACGGAATGATCTGCACTTTTTTCTAGTCGTTAGGTACCTTTCGTTGCTCAAGCTATCTACGATAAATTACTGCTAGAAAGGGAGCAAGCTCTTTCGCATAATCTTTATAGAATCTTATAGGTATCTCATCTGGTCCTGAGGCCTTTCCACTACTAAGCGATTGTAGCTGCTTTTCAATTTCGAGATCGGTTATCTCAATATACGACAAAAATCTCTTAGGGTTTTTTACTTAGGTCGGTTGACAACGTCTTACTTTCGATATCATCAAACTCTTCTCTCATTGCTCTCCTTACGCTTATTTTCGCTTCGTTCAGCTTTTGTTTTGCGGCTAGGTTTTTACTTCTCTTGAATCTGAGATGAAGTGCTCTCTGTTTACGTAGTGCTATTCTAACACAGCTATTAAACCATGGTGGATCTTTCTCATCCATTAAAACCTTAGTCGGAACATACTTGTCTAGGACATAATGAACGACGCATTTGAATTTTTTCCATTTGTTCTTCACATCTTCGTCCTCATCAGCGAATATTTGACGCTGATTGCTGAGATATTCTGAAAATTGTGTACTGTCACCATTGCTGAGCAAATACACTCCTGAAAATTGAAATAAGAACACCGTGAATTCATTGTCCCAGGAAGGGGAAACTTTATTGACACATTCCTGGGGTCAGATACATCACATGATCACACTGACAGAACCACAGGCACATAGACACAGGCAACAGAGCATGCACAATGTCGGCACTAGTACAGTGTATATCCACCTTTCGCAGCAATGCAGGCTGCTATTCTCCCATGGAGACGATCGTAGAGATGCTGGATGTAGTCCTGTGGAACGGCTTGCCATGCCATTTCCACCTGGCGCCTCAGTTGGACCAGCGTTCGTGCTGGACGTGCAGACCGCGTGAGACGACGCTTCATCCAGTCCCAAATATGCTCAATGGGGGACAGATCCGGAGATCTTGCTGGCCAGGGTAGTTGACTTACACCTTCTAGAGCACGTTGGGTGGCACGGGATACATGCGGACGTGCATTGTCCTGTTGGAACAGCAAGTTCCCTTGCCGGTCTAGGAATGGTAGAACGATGGGTTCGATGACGGTTTGGATGTACCGTGCACTATTCAGTGTCCCCTCGACGATCACCAGTGGTGTACGGCCAGTGTAGGAGATCGCATCCCACACCATGATGCCGGGTGTTGGCCCTGTGTGCCTCGGTCGTATGCAGTCCTGATTGTGGCGCTCACCTGCACGGCGCCAAACACGCATACGACCATCATTGGCACCAAGGCAGAAGCGACTCTCATCGCTGAAGACGACACGTCTCCATTCGTCCCTCCATTCACGCCTGTCGCGACACCACTGGAGGCGGGCTGCACGATGTTGGGGCGTGAGCGGAAGACGGCCTAACGGTGTGCGGGACCGTAGCCCAGCTTCATGTAGACGGTTGCGAATGGTCCTCGCCGATACCCCAGGAGCAACAGTGTCCCTAATTTGCTGGGAAGTGGCGGTGCGGTCCCCTACGGCACTGCGTAGGATCCTACGGTCTTGGCGTGCATCCGTGCGTCGCTGCGGTCCGGTCCCAGGTCGACGGGCACGTGCACCTTCCGCCGACCACTGGCGACAACATCGATGTACTGTGGAGACCTCACGCCCCACGTGTTGAGCAATTCGGCGGTACGTCCACCCGGCCTCCCGCATGCCCACTATAGGCCCTCGCTCAAAGTCCGTCAACTGCACATACGGTTCACGTCCACGCTGTCGCGGCATGCTACCAGTGTTAAAGACTGCGATGGAGCTCCGTATGCCACGGCAAACTGGCTGACACTGACGGCGGCGGTGCACAAATGCTGCGCAGCTAGCGCCATTCGACGGCCAACACCGCGGTTCCTGGTGTGTCCGCTGTGCCGTGCGTGTGATCATTGCTTGTACAGCCCTCTCGCAGTGTCCGGAGCAAGTATGGTGGGTCTGACACACTGGTGCCAATGTGTTCTTTTTTCCATTTCCAGGAGTGTATATCTTCCTACCTTTCTTAACATTCCTTGTAGGATCCGTTGTCATAGATGCTGTCACAGGCTTATGATCGCTGATACCTTTCTCTACGTTAACTGAGTCGATAACTTCAGGTCTGTTTGTTGCCAGGAGGTCTCAGACGTTACCCTCACGAGTTGATTCTCTATCTGCTCAAGGTAATTTTCGGACAAGACATCCAGAACAATGCCACACGATTCCCTGTCTCTGGCACCAGCTTTGATGGCATAACACTCCCAATATACACCTGGCAATTGAATTCGCCCCCTATTACAACGGCATGATCAGGAAAATTACTAATGATACTCCGCAAGTCCTGTCTGAAGCGCTCTACAACTCCTGATCGTGTCCCAGGTGGACTATAATAGCATCCGATCACGATTTTTGATCGTTCTTTGATAATTTCACCCAGAGTCGTCACATACGGAATCCGTGAAAACCTCACAAGATGTTATCGAATTTTTTACTGCAATAAACACGCCACCACCATTGGTGACTAACCTATCCTTACGATAAACATTCCAGTCTGAACTTAGGATTTCGATCTCATTGACGTCTGGCTTCAATCAACTTTCTCTTCCCAACACTATGTGTGCTTTATAACCTTCAATAAGCGATACTAACTGTGGGATCTTTCCTTGGATGCTCCTGCAGTTTACTAAAACCATATTAATCTTTTCTAAATCTGATCTGCGAGGACTAAGATTCTCTGAGGTCACTGTCGCTGATTTAAAAGGCAAATCGTGTTTGGCCCCAAGAGAGGGGGCCTCTAACCTAAAAAAGCCCCAGGTGCACGCCACACGTATTCCGCTACCCTAGTAGCCGTTTCCTGCGTGTAGTGCACGCCTGACATATTAAGGGGAATCCTACAATTCTGCACCCGATGGCGGAGGTCGAGAAATTCGCATCCGATACCGTCGCAGAGCCGTCTGAGCCTCTGGTTTAGACCTTCCACTCTGCTCCAAACCAGAGGACGGCAATCAACCCTGGGTACGATGCCACAAATAGACAGTTTAGCCAGCATCCCGCGTGCTTTGGGACGACGGTAATCCCAAAAGTAAGGCCTCCCATTTTTTATCAGTACCTGTTTATTGCTACAATGCTTTTACATCAGTTTACATCTTGAAAATTTAGCTATTTTGGACACAATCACCATTTCTGTCGATGCATTTATGTAGACGGTGTGGCAGTTTTTGTATGCCCAGTCACTCCAGTTCGCTGCCATGCTGTTCAGAAATTTATGAACCTCTTCTTTCAGTTCGTCGTCGTCGGAGCTGAATCGCTGAGACCACAACTCTGACAGGTACTGTGAGACTCTGAAAAAACTCAAACGGGCACTTCAGAACCGGAGAAGAGGAATGTTGAGCAAGGCGTTCACATTCTCCATGACAACGCTCGCCCACACATCGCTCGGCAAACCGTTACTCTCCTGCGACAGTTTCAGTGGAACATAATCTCCGCCCAGTGATTATCACCTGTTCCCCAAAAGAACATTTGGCCGGAAAGCGATTCAGCTCCGACGACGAGGTGAAAAAACAGGTTCATAACTTTCTGAACAGCATGGCGACGAGCTGGTATGACATGGGCATACAAAAACTGCCACAGAGTCTACAAAAATGCACCGACAGAAATGGTGATTATGTCGAAAAGTAGCTAAATGTTCAAGCTGTAAACTGATGTAAACCATTGTAGAAATAAACAGGCCTATGTACCGTACTTATAAAAAAAATAGGAGAGCTTGCTTTTGGGATTACCCTCGCAGTTGCCTTCACAAAATCAGCCATCCGCCGAAAGGAGCCGAGGGTGGCCTCAGAACCCAAACGGCAGGCGTCATTCGTGCCGACATGTGCCACTAAATGCAGCCGGTTACACCCAGTGCGCTCGATAGCCGCCGGCAGGGAATCCCCCACATCACCGGATGACACCTCCCGGCAAACATATCGAATGCACACTGGAATTCTTTCTCGACTTGCCCGCTATCTCCCTGAGGGTCTCCATCACCCGCCTAACATTGGAGCTCCCAATGACTAGCATACCCACCCTATGTACTTGTCCGGACCACTACGAGACACGCAAGAAGGGTGTCATGGAGACTCTGGGAGTTTTATTTTTTTTTATTTTTATTTTTTTTTAACTACACTCCTGGAAATTGAAATAAGAACACCGCGAATTCATTGTCCCAGGAAGGGGACACTTTATTGACACATTCCTGGGGTCAGATACAGCACATGATCACACTGACAGAACCACAGGCACATAGACACAGGCAACAGAGCATGCACAATGTCGGCACTAGTACAGTGTATATCCACCTTTCGCAGCAATGCAGGCTGCTATTCTCCCATGGAGACGATCGTAGAGATGCTGAATGTAGTCCTGTGCAACGGCTTGCCATGCCATTTCCACCTGGCGCCTCAGTTGGACCAGCGTTCGTGCTGGACGTGCAGACCGCGTGAGACGACGCTTCATCCAGTCCCAAACATGCTCAATGGGGGACAGATCCGGAGATCTTGCTGGCCAGGGTAGTTGACTTACACCTTCTAGAGCACGTTGGGTGGCACGGGATACATGCGGACGTGCATTGTCCTGTTGGAACAGCAAGTTCCCTTGCCGGTCTAGGAATGGTAGAACGATGGGTTCGATGACGGTTTGGATGTACCGTGCACTATTCAGTGTCCCCTCGACGATCACCGGTGGTGTACGGCCAGTGTAGGAGATCGCTCCCCACACCATGATGCCGGGTGTTGGCCCTGTGTGCCTCGGTCGTATGCAGTCCTGATTGTGGCGCTCACCTGCACGGCGCCAAACACGCATACGACCATCATTGGCACCAAGGCAGAAGCGACTCTCATCGCTGAAGACGACACGTCTCCATTCGTCCCTCCATTCACGCCTGTCGCGACACCACTGGGGGCGGGCTGCACGATGTTGGGGCGTGAGCGGAAGACGGCCTAACGGTGTGCGGGACCGTAGCCCAGCTTCATGGAGACGGTTGCGAATGGTCCTCGCCGATACCCCAGGAGCAACAGTGTCCCTAATTTGCTGGGAAGTGGCGGTGCGGTCCCCTACGGCACTGCGTAGGATCCTACGGTCTTGGCGTGCATCCGTGCGTCGCTGCGGTCCGGTCCCAGGTCGACGGGCACGTGCACCTTCCGCCGACCACTGGCGACAACATCGATGTACTGTGGAGACCTCACGCCCCACGTGTTGAGCAATTCGGCGGTACGTCCACCCGGCCTCCCGCATGCCCACTATACGCCCTCGCTCAAAGTCCGTCAACTGCACATACGGTTCACGTCCACGCTGTCGCGGCATGCTACCAGTGTTAAAGACTGCGATGGAGCTCCGTATGCCACGGCAAACTGGCTGACACTGACGGCGGCGGTGCACAAATGCTGCGCAGCTAGCGCCATTCGACGGCCAACACCGCAGTTCCTGATGTGTCCGCTGTGCCGTGCGTGTGATCATTGCTTGTACAGCCCTCTCGCAGTGTCCGGAGCAAGTATGGTGGGTCTGACACACCGGTGTCAATGTGTTCTTTTTTTCATTTCCAGGAGTGTATATATGACGGTAGTATCTGTTCCCGAAAGAACAGTTACCGTCAATGACCACGGGGAGCGTGCAAGGGATAAGTCCCTGCAGACGCACTATCCTCTGTGCCCGCGGTGGCTCAGATAGAGCGTCTGCCATGTAAGCAGGAGATCCCGGGTTCGAGTCCCGGTCGGGGCACACATTTTCAACATGTCCCCAATGAAGTGTATCAACGCCTGCTTGCAGCTAGGGTGTCCATTTAATTATCATTTGATTTCTAGCAAAGCTGCATGGTCATCCACGGTAACTGTTCTTTCGGGAACAGATACTACCGTCATATATAGTTTAAAAAAATGGGTTTCCGGCCTTTGACCTTCTTGTGCGAACGCACACGCTATGCCCGAACTCGTACGGGACTTGGTAGATTAATCTGCCACGAGTAATGAGTATGATGGGCAAACATCTATCAGGCGCACTACGAATGTAGTTTTGTGGACATGTTGGGAATGTGGATCTCACGGGGAGCGTGCAAGGGATAAGTCCCTGCAGACGCACTAAAAAAAAAAAAATATGGGTTTCCGGCCTTTGACCTTCTTGTGCGAACGCACACGCTATGCCCGAACTCGTACGGGACTTGGTAGATTAATCTGCCACGAGTAATGAGTATGATGGGCAAACATCTATTAGGCGCACTACGAATGTAGTGTTGTGGACATGTTGGGAATGTGGATCTCACGGGGAGCGTGCAAGGGATAAGTCCCTGCAGACGCACTAAAAAAAAAATATGGGTTTCCGGCCTTTGACCTTCTTGTGCGAACGCACACGCTATGCCCGAACTCGTACGGGACTTGGTAGATTAATCTGCCACGAGTAATGAGTATGATGGGCAAACATCTATTAGGCGCACTACGAATGTAGTGTTGTGGACATGTTGGGAATGTGGATCTCACGGGGAGCGTGCAAGGTATAAGTCCCTCCAGACGCACTATCCTCTGTGCCCGCGGTGGCTCAGATGGATAGAGCGTCTACCATGTAAGCAGGAGATCCCGGGTTCGAGTCCCGGTCGGGGCACACATTTTCAACATGTCCCCAATGAAGTGTATGAACGCCTGCTTGCAGTTAGGGTGTCCATTTAATTATCATTTGACTCTGGGAGTTCTTCGAATCACACACGCCTACTGCGATCTGTGTGACACGTTGCTCTGCCTTGCTGGTGGATGCCATCCTACTGAGATGCATCCTTGTGTTGACCCATCATGCCTTCCAGAGTGGGGAATTCCACGAAAACGTCCCCGAGGCCCTAGCGCCCTGATGACTCCAGCAGTGTATTCGGTTTCAGGCAGTTCACGACGTGCACGCCAATGGTCATCTGTCCGATGGAGCCCAAAACGTGACTCATACGAAAAGGCCACCTGTCGCCACACAGTGGACGTCAAGGTGCGGTACTGCCGTGCAAAGTACATCCTTCGTCGCAGATGAACAGCAGTCTGCATCTGTGCATGAAGCAGGCGCCTGTTGCAGAGACCCACACGCAGAAATGTTCGCTGAATGATCGTTGAGGAGACGCTGTTGGAAGCTCCTTGATTCATCTCGAACGTCAGTAGCTCAACAATCGGACGTCTGTTCGCCCTTACGCATCATTGCATTCGTCATTCACCTCTCTAAGGCCCATGGTGCTCCACAGTTTCCTCGTTTGGATAACACCATTTTGCCATGAACGATATACTTTTCAACACGGCGGTACGCAAACTACACTCATGCTCATAACTTGAGGATAATTGCAGAATGTGGTGCCACACGTGTCACTACACATAACGCGATAATAGCCTACGCACATAGGGAACACACACGATACAGATCTGTAAGGCCACGGTATTGGCGATGAGAAAACCGTCCCGAAATACATGTGCTACAAAACGCCACTGTTTCCTGTGCATGCACTCCAATATCAATATGGGGTATGATCACCATGCACACGTACACAGGCCGCACAACGGGTTGGCATACTCTGGATCAGGTGGTCGAGCAGCTGCTGGGGTATAGCCTCCCATTCTTGCACCGTGCCTGTCGGAGCTCCTGAAGTGTCGCAGAGGTGTGAAGACGTGCAGCGATACGTCGACCGAGAGCATCCCAGACGTGCTCGATGGGGTTTAGGTCTGGAGAACAGGCAAGCCACTCCACTCGCCTGATATCTTCTGTTTCAAGGTACTCCTCCACGATGGCAGCTCGGTGGGGCCGTCCGTTATCATCGATATGGAGGGAGGTGGGACCCACTGTACCCCTTAAAAGGCGGACATGTGCAAAATGACGTCCCGATACACATGAGCCGGCCGCGATGGCCAAGCGGTTCTAGGCGCTTCAGTCCGGAACCGCGCAACTGCTACGGTCGCAGGTTCGGATCCTGCCTCGGGCGTGGATGTGTGTGATGTCCTTAGGTTAGTTAGGTTTAAGTAGTTGTAAGTTCTAGGGGACTCATGACCTCAGATGTTAAGTCCCATAGTGCTCAGAGCCATTTGAACCATATGATACACCTGACCTGATACAGTTCTTCTGTCAAAGACATGCAGGGGTGTAGGTGCACCACTCATAATGCCACCCCACACCATCAAACCAGACCTCCATACACGTCCCTTTCAAAGACATTAAGGGGTTGGTATCTGGTTCCTGGTTCACGCCAGATGAAAACCCGGTGAGAATCACTGTTCAGGCTATGCCTGGATTCTCCCGTTAAGATAACCTGGGACCACTGATCCACTGGCCATGTACTGTGTTCTTGACACCAGGCTTTAAGGGGGTCGGTGGAATGCACCTTGCAGGTCACCGGGAGAATAAACCATGTCTGTTCAGTCGTCTGTAGACTGTGTGTCTGGAGACAACTGTTCCAGTGGCTGCGGTAACGTCCCTAGCAAAGCTACCTGCAGTACTCCGTCGCCGTCTGTGTGTTGTACACTGTGGACGTCCCGTACTGTAGCGCCTGGACGCGTTTCCTGTCTGCTGGAATCGTTGCCGTAATCTTCTCCAGTCGCCCTAGTATTTTAGGGCGATGTCATGTCCTTAGGTTAGATAGGTTTAAATAGTTCTAAGTTCTAGGGAACTGATGACCTCAGATGTTAAGTCCCATGGTGCTCAGACCCATTTGTGCCATTATAGTACTTAAATTTGTCTTACAGTTAGTCACGCCAGGAAGATGGTGGTCAACTTAATTGCACTCTTAGTATGGCTTTTCTATTGCTGGTATACAAGATGCCAGTTTTTGAAGTTACCATCAACTTAAATCACTTAATAAAAGCAAGTCTTGTGGTCCACACTGTATGCCAATTAGGTTCCTTTCGGAGTATGCTGATGCATTATCTCCATACTTAACAATCATATAATACCGTTGCTCGACGAAAGATCCGTACCCAAAGACTGGAAAGTTGCACAGGTCACACCAATATTCAAGATAGATAGTAGGAAGGCTAACCAAATACTGCGTTTTATTGGCAGGGCACTTAGAAAATGTAACAGACCTACTAAGGAGACTGCCTACACTACGCTTGTCCGTCCTCTTTTAGAATACTGCTGCGCGGTGTGGTATCCTTACCAGATAGCTGACGGAGTACATCGAAAAAGTTCAAAGAAAGGCAGCACGTTTTGTATTATCGAGAGATATGGGAGAGAGTGTCACAGAAATGGTACAGGAATTGGGCTGGACATCATTGAAAGAAAGGCGTTTTTCGTTGTTATGGAATCTTCTCACGAAATTCCAGTCACCAACTTTCTCCTCCGAAAGTGAAAATATTTTGTTGAAACCTACGTGCATAGGGAGAAACGATCACCAAGGGAAATCAGAGCTCGTACGGAAAGATTTAGGTGTTCATTCTTACCGCGCGCTACACGAGTTTTGAATAATAGAAAATTGTGAAGGTGGTTCGATGAACCCTCTGCCAGGCACTTAAATGTGATTTGCAGAGTATCAGTGTAGAATAATAAGATCGGTGCCTATGTGGCCCGAGGTGCTACCGCGCAGCCTAAATAATGGCTCTTCAGGAAGAGGTTTTGACGACCCCTGATCTAGACTGATACATTAACAGAAAGATGGCGACCGTGTTTAGCTGTTTCAGAGCACAGCACGGTAACACGGGGAGCGGCTCGCGCCGCGTGCACCGTCTGTTACGAGACACAGCCGCCAGGCAACCACCCCTGCCACGGAAGGCGCAGATATTGAAGGCCCCACCCTCCCCTTCTAGCTGACATCCCAGAGTCATTTTTCATGCTCGGGATCCCTGGCTGGCGTTTCTGACGTCACGACTGCTGCCAGTTTCGAAGCGGAGCGCCGCTGTCTCACAGGGTGTAGCTGGCAACAGCCATCTCTCCAGAGACGCACGACAGGTGCGCCTTAGAAAGCAAGGTGTCAGTGCAATCTTTGTAGAGAGGTTTCTAACACCACTGTCGGTCTGCCTCTACGGGTATTTTACACTGTCCAGTCACATTAATGTGAACACCATCCGTGTTCGACGTCAACGTGCAATAACAACTCACAGACGGCCAGTGGCAGCACTGGCAGTGGAGGGTATATAAAGCGTGACGGGGGACGCGGAAAACAGTGCAGTCATTGTCGTAATGCGGAAAAGGAGCGACTTACACTGCTGGCCACCGTAAATGCAACACCAAGAAAGACAAGAGGTAGCACAACAAGATTTATTTTGTAGATAGCATGTTGACCAAGTATCAAATGATTACGTTTACAGACGTCTGTGACATGTGGTTCCTGCCAGAATCAGTAGCCAGAGTAGCCGCCATTGTTGGAGATCACCGCTGCCACACGTCTCGGCATTGGTCAAAGAGACGTTGGATGTGTTCCTGGGGTACAGCAGCCCAAGCAGCTTCCACACGTTGCCAAAGATCATCTGGTGTGGCAGCTGGGGATGTAATCTGGGTCACTCGTTGAGCAACCATGGACCACATGTTTTCTATCGGCGAAAGATCCGGAGAGCGAGCCGGCCACGGAAGCAATTCAATCTGGTTATTGACGAAGAACCTTTGGACAATGCGTGCCACGTGTGGACGCGCATTATCCTGTTGAAATATGGCTGTGGCCGAGCCCTGAAGGTAAGGAAGGACAACTGGCTGCAGCACCTCGGATATGTAGAGCCGGCTATTTAAAGTACCGGCAATGCGTACTAGAGTCGTGCGAGAGTAATATCCAATACCGCCCCATACCATAATACCCGGTGCAAGACCAGTGTGGCGGTGCATAATGCAGCTGTCCAGCATCCTCTCTCCACGGTGTCTCCACACTCGAATCCGACCATCGTGGTGCTGCAGACAGAAGCGTGCCTCGTCAGTAAAGACAACGTCATTCCATTCTGCCGTCCACATCCGTCTGTCATCACACCATTGGCGACGGAGACGTCTGTGGTTCTGCGTCAATGGTAGACGAAGCAATGGACGTCTTGCGGACAGACCACTCTGCTGTAAACGCCGTCGAATGGTACGCGCAGACACTGGATGATGCGTTACAGACGCAATGTGCTGTGCTATGGTTCGGGGTGTCACTGAGCGATCCGTCACTGCCATGCGCACAATTTGCCTATCAGCACGTGCAGTGGTACACCGAGGTGAATGCGATCGACCACGTCGGTCCGTCGTACCCTCCTGCATCCAACGGTCACATATCCGCATTACAGTTGTTTGGTTTCGTCCAACACGACTAGCGATTTCTCTGTATGATAATCCACAATCTCTGTAAGCCACTATCCTTCCTCTGTCGAACTCGGATACTTGATCAAAAGGTGTTCGCTGTTGTCTATGAGGCATAACTGATCGTCTTGTGAAACAACCAGAAGGTAAACACACGTGCCGAACGTACACTCGTCGAAATCGCCAAGCCTTAAATGGCGCTATGAGGTGGCGCCACAGGCGCGCGTGATGTGCGTCTGCGCTGAAATTCTAATCAGTTGCATATCTCATCGCTGCAAACCCATGGTGTAAATTTCACTTGATTCGGATGCTTCCTTCAGGGTGTTGCATTTATGGTGGCCAGCAGTGTACTTGTCGTTCAAAAGGCTTTAGGGCCAAGTTTGGAAGCCCGTCCGAAACGGTTGGGTTGTAACTATACTCATGCTCATACATTAAGGATAATGCTGAGACATGGTGAGACAACGCTCTGGTGGCCGGTTTGCGGGTTTAAATCACCTCTGGGTATTTCCATGGGGTGAATTTGACCTGCGGTCGTCGCGCGGTGGCGCTGGCAGCAGTCCACATACGCAGAGGTGTGTTGGTGCATGTCAGAGTACGGTGCAGCGAGTACGTGTGCAGACATTTTCAGGTATCTGCAAGCCCAAGCCTACCACCACCGAGCGCAGAAGAACTCTGTCATCCGTTCTTTGGGAATCCGTGCGCAGGGCACAAGTGATGCTCAAAACATCACACCTGAGCTTAAAAGGCTACGCACAGAGTTTCTAGCCAACGGCTACAGCCACAAGTCGATCCACACAGCCGTGTCTACGAGTACAAGTAAGAAAGATAAGCAAGAAATAGACAAACTGCAGGCAACAGTGCGCTTACCTTATATGAAAAATGTTACTGACCAGATAGGCAAACACCTTCGCCGCGTTGGGGTGCAGCCTGTCTTCTATAGTGGTCGTAGGATCCAGAACGTGATAGGCTCCACTAAGGACAAAAAAAAAAAATATTCGAATCCTGCCTCGGGCATGGGTGTGTGTGTGATGTCCTTAGGTTAGTTAGGTTTAAGTAGTTCTAAGTTCTAGGGGACTTATGACCTAAGATGTTGAGTCCCATAGTGCTCAGAGCCATTTGAACCATTTTTGGACAAAAAAAATAATGGTTGTGAAATCTTATGGGACTTAACTGCTAAGGTCATCAGTCCCTAAGCTTACGCACTACTTAACCCAAATTATCCTAAAGACAAACACACGCACCCATGCCCGAGGGAGGACTCGAACCTCCGCCAGGACCAGCCGCAAAGTCCATGACTGTAGCGCCTAAGACCGCTCGGCTAATCCCGCGTGGCCACTACGGACAAGGTGGATGCATTACACACTGCAGGCGTTTACAAGGTGGAATGCGAAAGTGGAGAGGCGTACACCGGCGATACTGGCAGGCCAATAGCAACCCGCATTCGGGAACACGAGCGCTATATTCGTCTAGGGCAACACAACAAATCCGCAGTGGCAGAACATCAGCAAGACTGCGGAAGAGAAATCAAATTCAGCGAAGCCTCTGTCTTGGCCAAACAGCCCGTTATGATGAAACGCAAAATCAGAGAGGCCATCGAAATACTTAAACACCCTAAGAACATGAACATGGAGGATGGACTCAGGCGTGCCACATCTTGGCTGCCAGAAATCAAAGCCCAACAGACCGCACGAGGCACAAGCAGTACCGGCGAGTAACTGCCGCCGCGCGGCCGACGTCCAGCAGTCGGTAAACAGCAGCAAACTTCTCATTCGACGGTGACCACCAGCCGGCCGGAGTGGCCGTGCGGTTCTAGGCGCTACAGTCTGGAACCGAGCGACCGCTACGGTCGCAGGTTCGAATCCTGCCTCGGGCATAGATGTGTGTGATGTCCTTAGGTTAGTTAGGTTTAATTAGTTCTAAGTTCTAGGCGACTGATGACTTCAGAAGTTAAGTCGCATAGTGCTCAGAGCCATTTGAACCATTTTTTTGGTGACCACCAATCATGGTACATAACACAAGAGCCAATAGACAGAGGTCACGTTCTCCCTCCTCCGCAGTACCCCATTAAAATAAAGTTCCCTCTCCTTCTTCCTTAACTGACCAATGAAACTAACTATCTTTTTTAAAATTATGACGTAATGACATGCGCAGTTAACAGTAACAACAAAATATAAAGGACACTGAATAGCTAGAACGCACCATTAGATCCAGAAGAAGGCCACTGCAACCGTGGCCGAAACGTTGGTTTTTCTCCAGAAGCAGTAGTTTTATACATTATGACGCGGTATCATACCCAGAAAACTTTTATGTCGAATTCTTGCGTCATCCAGAAGCAGCAGAAACCGTCGCTGTATTGACCGACCAAGCGCAACAGACATGCAACTCTATCCCACAAACTGACATCCCGCACCTCTAAAACACGATGCATTCACGTTTACATGCTTGCTGTCAGTACTCTGGCGGTTACGCCGGTTATTAATGTACCAGAGTTTCACATTTGCAATGGCTTATCTCGCGGTTACATTAACCAGTGGTCTCGCAATGTTAATCGATTAACTATGTTACCTAGACATTTCCAAAATTTCGTTGCTGCACACAATTTTTGGGTGTGGTGATTTTTTCCATCGGTGTAGTTTATATTGAAGCCAGCGTTGCAAATAGCCCTCATAGGGAAAAGCATTAACTGGAGATACAACTATGTGGTTTAGAGCACTAGAGCACGAAGACCCATAATACGAGGGTGAGTCAAATGAAAACATCAGATTTGTAATAACAAACCGAAATTTCGCGCCGTTACCCTGTAAATTGGTAAGCGTGCTACAAACAGCGTGCAGAATGGCCTGTAGGTGGCAGCATAGTGCAGATACACACATACCGTCGCAGTATCAGTATAAATATGGCCGCCCCACTTGCGACTTGCATCAGGAAAGAACAGCGTTCTGTTATTCGGTTTTTGCGCAGTGAAGGTGTGCAACCTATTGAAATTCATCGACGAATGAAGGTTCAGTACGGTGATGCATGTTTGTCACAGCAGCAAGTCTACGAATGGAGTAGGAAGTTCGCAAATGGTGTGACTTCAATAGAAGATGCTCCTCGTCCAGGTCAGGCACAACGAGTTGTGACTCCACAGAACACTGCAGCAGTTGAAGCCATAGTGGAGGAAAACCACCGAGTGACACTGAATGACATTGCAGCATGTTTACACATTAGTCATGGGTCAGCACACCACACTGTGCATGATGTGCTGCAGTTTCACAAAGTGTCTGCAAGATGGGTGCCACGGCAGCTGACTCCTGAAATAAGAGAACGACGTGTTGATGCTTGTGAAGAACTACTTCGGCGATTTGAACGAGAAGGTGATGGCTTCCTTGCAAGAATCGTTACTGGGGACGAAACCTGGGTTCACTTCCACCAACCGGAAGCGAAGAGAGCGAGCAAGGAACGGCGCCATTCCTCATCACCAAAACCAAAGAAGTTTCGAACAGAACCATCAGCAGGGAAGGTATTGTTGACTCTCTTTTGGGACGAAAAAGGCGTCACTTTGGTGCATTACGTCCCTAGAGGGACCACTGTCACCAGTGCATCATACACAGATCTCCTAAAAAATCATCTGCTGCCTGCAATCGAATCAACCCGACGTGGATTTCTGTCAGCAGGTGTCATTTTGCAACATGACAATGCAAGCCCCCACACTGCCCGCACAACAATTGGAAAAATCACAGACCTGCATTTTGATTGTCTTTCTCGTCCACCATAGTCACCAGAGCTCGCCCCAAGTGATTTCCATATGTTTGGACCACTCAAAGACGCAATGGGAGGAAAGAAGTTACGTTCTGATGAAGAGGTACGCCACACGGTGCTTGAGTGGTTGCGCGGACTACCAAAAGAATTTTTTTTCTAAAGGAATTTATGTACTTTGAAAGCGCTGGAAGACTTGCATTGAGCGTGGGGAAGATTACGTTGAAAAGTGATACAGCTTTGTACCACTTCTGAACAATAAATAATATTTTTAAAAATATTTAAGGTTTTCATTTGACTCACCCTCGTACCACCACATGAAGAGACGAAATGAGACAACGTGCAACTTCCAGTGTGGAAAGCCGCGACACCGCCAGTGATTGAGACGGGAGAATGTGAGAGCCAGAACGCTGTCTGGGGGGCGGCGGAGGAGCGCAAGCTCGATCGGAGGCGCATTCGCCCCCGGAGAATCGGGCGTCATTAATCTTTTTAAACCGGCGACAGCGGCGGAGAGGAATTGTCGAGTCTGGAGGCGGCGGCGAGCACTGGAACTGCTGGAGGCGCGTCCGCTCAGCTCGAATATTAAATGTGTGGGGGTGGAGGGTGGGGGAGGCTGTGGAGGAGCAGCGGAGGAATGGGACACCCGTAAACGGCAGGAGCGAAATGCGTCTCCGCGTCTTTGTATGTGAGCTAGCCGCGCAGTTAGGTATGTTCCAATGGCATTATGCAGAGGGACTCAATCCACCTGTTATGTCAAACGTTGATGACGAAGTTTATGAACTGAGCGTCAATTCGTCTGATTAAATAACGCATGCTTTCAAGACCTGTTGCTTTACTTGTTGGTGAATAACCCCGATGCTATGGTCATTGTCCAATTACCTTTCGTTTTGTTCCCGACGTGTTGTCTAGATGTGCACAGGACACCTTCATAGGCGCTTCTCATTCCGAAGAGTCTAGCTGACAGGCAGGCTGGATGCAAGAAAGCGGACTCATGCTGATTGGAACGATTCTGCTTGTTTAAGGAAAAAGAAAAAGATGTGCCACGAAGGAATTACCCGAATGAAAGTCGGTAGATGTGATTTACATCAGAAAAGTTGGATGATTTATTCAGGAGAGAGAGCTTCACAAACTGAGCAAGTCAATAGCGCATTGGTCCACCTCCGCTCTTTATACACTATGTGATCAAAAGTATCCGGACACCCACGAAAACATAGTTTTTTCGTATTAGGTGCATTGCGCTGCCACGTACTGCCAGGTACTGTATATCAGCGACCTCAGTAGTCATTAGACATCGTGAGAGAGCAGCATGGGGGGCTCCGCGGAACTCACGGACTTCGAAAGTGTTAAGGTCATTGGGTGTCACCTGTGTCATACGTCTCTACGCGAGATATCCACACTCCTAAACATCGCTAGGTCCACTGTTTCCGATTTGAAGTGGAACCGTGAAGGGACACGTACAGCACAAATGCGTACAGGCTGACCTCGCCTGTTGATTGACAGGGATGGTTCAAATGGCTCTGAGCACTATGGGACTTAACTTCTGAGGTCATCAGTCCCCTAGACTTACGAGGTGTGGCTAGAAAAAAACCGGACTAGTACTGGTGAAACAATAAAACGAATGCAATAAGGCTGAAAGTCGCGTGGCCTGTCACGTGACTCTCGCTCCGCCTGCTGCTCGAGTTTCATCTGCCTCCTGCACTCAGTCTGCCCGTGGCGTCTGTTTTAAGTAGTTGACGTTTTGTCTGTGCGTCGAAAAATGTTGAGTGTACAGAAAGAACAGCGTGTTAACATCAAATGTTGTTTCAAACTAGGAAAATCTGCAAGTGAAACGTTTGTAATGTTACAACAAGTGTACGGCGATGATTGTTTATCGCGAACACAAGTGTTTGAGTGGTTTAAACGATTTAAAGATGGCCGCGAAGACACCAGTGATGACGCTCACACTGGGAGACCATTGTCAGCAAAAACTGATGCAAACATTGAAAAAATCGGTAAACTTGTTCGGCACTTTCCTTGTCAACTCCTGTTAACTCAGACACTGCTCTGATTGTTAAACGGCGATCTTGTCGAACACGTTTACCGATTTTTTCAATGTTTGCATCAGTTTTTGCTGACAATGGTCTGCCAGTGCGAGTGTCATCACTGGTGTCTTCGCGGCCATCTTTAAATCGTTTAAACCACTCAAACACTTGTGTTCGCGATAAACAATCATCGCCGTACACTTGTTGTAACATTACAAACGTTTCACTTGCAGATTTTCCTAGTTTGAAACAAAATTTGATGTTAACACGCTGTTCTTTCTGTACACTCAACATTTTCCGACGCACAGACAAAACGTCAACTACTTAAAACAGACGCCACGGGCAGACTGAGTGCAGGAGGCAGATGAAACTCGAGCAGTAGGCGGAGCGAGAGTCACGTGACAGGCTACGCGACTTTCAGCCTTATTGCATTCGTTTTATTGTTTCACCAGTACTAGTCCGGTTTTTTTTCTAGTCACACCTCGTACATCTACTTAAACCTAACTAACCTAAGGACATCACACATATCAATGCCCCAGGCAGGATTCGAACCTGCGACCGTAGCGGTCGCTCGGCTCCAGACTGAAGCGCCTAGAACCGCTTGGCCACTCCGGCTGCTGACTGACAGAGACTGCCCACAGTTGAAGAGGGTCGTAATGTGTAATAGGCAGACATCTATCCAGACCATCACACGGGAATTCCAAACTGCATCGGGATCCACTGCAAGTAGTATGACAAGCCTACATTGATGTTTTAGCACCTTGTTGTTTCCCACTGTTGTAGAGCTGTTCGGGGTTGGCGATTGCATCTTTCAACACGATCGAGCAGCTGTTCATAATGCTACGCCTGTGGCGGAGTGGTTACACGACAATAACATCGCTGTAGCGGACTGGCCTGCACAGAGTCGTGACGTGAACACCTTTGTGTTGTTTTGGAACGCCGACTTCGTGCCAGGCATCACCGATCGACATGGATACCTGTGCTCGGTGCAGCATTCCGTGAATAACAGGCTGCCATTCCCCAAGAAACCTTCCAGCAGCTGATTAAACGTATGCCTGCCAGAGTGGAAGCTGTCGTCAAGGTTAAGGGTCGGCCAACACCATATTGAATTCCAACATTACCGATGGAGGGCGCCACGAACTTGTTAGTCATTTTCAGCCAGGTGTCCGGATACTTTTGATCACATAGTATAGGATGTCACCTGGTGGCGCTGCGGGCAAGTGACGCGGTAGCACAAGTATTCAAGCTGACGGAAGATAACAGCTGCAAATGCGGAAATCCATTGAGATAAGTGACTTTGACAAAGGGCAGATTTTTTTTTTATTCCGATTTTGGCCGTCTAGGGACCGCGTTAAACAACTATTTTTCAATGTACATTTCTCCTATTGCGCTCCTCCTCTTTTCTCTTCTGCCAATGTGTCTTCATCCTCTCTCTGTGCTGCTCCCTTCGGTCTTCTGTCCACACTGTTCCTCCAGTTCTTCTCTTCTTCACTTCAAATCCTTCAAAATGTTGAATTTTGTCTCTCATTAAGTCTCTGTTGGTTATATCATCTTCTCCTATACCCATCTCCTCTAAGTCTGCTTTGACTTCTTTGAACCAGGTAATTTGGGTTCTTGTCAAAAAACATGAATATTTTCTTTGTCAGCCTTTCATCATTCATTCTTTTCAAATGGGCGTAAAAGCTTACTCTTCTCTTCCTCATAGTATCTCCCACTTTCTCAATTTTGTCATACACTTCTCTATTACTTCTAAGCTTCCAAGTCCCATTCTCAAACCTCGGCCCAAGTACTCTTCTAATGATTTTTCGCTCCTTTTTTGCTATAGCTTCCATTTCCTTGTTAGTGTTCATTGCTAAACATTCAGATGCATACAGACACTCTGGCTTAATCACAGTGTTGTAGTGCCTTATTTTTGCGTTAATTGATACTGACTTCTTGTTGTACACGTTCTTTGTTAGCTGGAATGCCATTTCCATTTTTCTTGTTCTTGTTTTATTTCCTTCTTTATCTGAAGCATTGGGCTGGATGATTTCCCCTAAATATTTGAAATTAGAAACCTTCTTTATCTGGCCATACTTTGTAATCATATTGTTCGGTGCCTCTTTTACATTGGTTAGGTACTCTGTCTTTTCAAAGGAGATTTTCAGTCCTGCTTTTTCTGCTGTTTCATTCAGAATATTGATCTGTTTGACTGCTTCTTCCAAACTTCCTGCCAGAATCGCTAAGTCATCAGCAAAAGCGAGGCAATCTACTTCTAATCCATCCTTTATTCTTCCTAATCTGATTTTTTGTATTCCTTCTTCAGTCGTTTTCTTCCTCCACTCTCTAATAACTTTTTCTAACACACAGTTGAATAGGGTAGGTGACAACCCATCTCCTTGTCTTAATCCTGTTCTGATTTTGAATGGTCTGGATACCTCACCACGGAACTTTACTTTTGCATAGGTATCCGTAAGTGTTTCTTTGACGATTGCGACTGTTTTCTTGTCTGCTCCAAACTCCCTAAGGATGTTAACCAAGGTTGTTCTGTCAACGGAGTCGTACGCCTTCTTGAAGTCAACAAACGTGATAAAGATGTCTTTTCCTCTTAATCGTCTATATTTAATAATTAACTTCAAGTTTAAAATTTGCTCCACACAAGATCTTCCCTTCCTAAAGCCTGCTTGGTATTCACCAATTTCTTGATCAAGATTATTATTACACAGAGCCCGTGAACGAGTATCTCGAAAACGGCGAACATGGTCGAATGTTCACGTGCTATTGTCGTATCTACGGAAAGAGGTAGGACAGTGAAACTACCACTAGGCGTTAAATGGTTGGACGTCCACGACTGCTCACACAACGTAGGTTTCGGAGGCTTGTCTGCTTTGTAAAGTAGAAGAGATAGTGATGCGTGGCACGTATGCACAGCGCTGGTGCACGCGCAGGTGCCACTCACATTGCCGCGTTAGTTGTTGTATTGTAGCAGACCGTGCAAAACGGCAGCTCCATTGTCGATCTGCACCAAGGAGGGAATGAGGGCAGCGATTCGCTTTTTGTTTGCTGAAGGTGTTAAACCCGCGGAAATTATTCGTCGAATGCAAGCGCCGTATAGTCACAGCTGTTTATGGGGAACCAAGATCTCCGAATGGAAAGAGCGCCTCAAACGTGATAATACTATGATCTGGCAGGGCATCGACTTCAACAAGCCGACCGCTGTGGCCCAGCAGTTCTAGCGCTTCAGTCCGGAACCGCGCTGCTGCTGCGGTCGCAGGTTCGAATCCTGCTTCGGGCATGGATGTGTGTGATAGGTTAGTTACGTTTCAGTAGATCTAACTCTAGGCTGGCTCTGAGCACTATGGGACTCAACTGCTGTGGTCATCAGTCCCCTAGAACTTAGAACTACTTAAACCTAACTAACCTAAGGACATCACACACATCCATGCCCGAGGCAGGATTCGAACCTGCGACCGTAGCAGTCGCACGGTTCCTGACTGCGCGCCTAGAACCGCGAGACCACCGCGGCCGGCTCTAACTCTAGGGGACTGATGTTAAGTCCCATAGTGCTCAGAGGCATTTTAACTATTTGACTTCAACAACTGAGGATAATTTGCAAGTAGTTGAGGGTATGGTGATGTTAAACAGAAGACTCACAGTCGTAGAAATCGCCTGTACTTTACATGTCACTCGTGGTTCAGCATATACCATATTACACGACGGGCTAAATTTTCGGTGCCACAAGGAATGGCCGTGCGGTTTGAGGCGCCATGTCACGGACTGCGCGGCCCTTCCCGCCGGAGGTTCGAGTCCTCCCTCGGGCATGGGTGTGTGTGTGTTGTTCTTAGCATAGGTTAGTTTAAGTAGTGTGTAAGTCTAGGGATACATGACCTAAGCAATTTGAGCCCTTAGGAATTTACACATTGAAGCTAAATTTTCTGTGTGTGTAAGGTGGGTACCAAAAGGAACGTCAGCGCAGCATAGGGCGCCAAGTGTGGACACCTCTCGCAAAAATTTGGCCAGTTATCATCGCGTTGGAGATGGATGTTTACAACAGATCGTTACTGTAGACGAAACTTTGGTGCGTCATTACGTATCGGAACGTAAGGCTGCGAGCTTGGTCTAGGACAGGGCTTAACAACTGGCCGGTTTTGAGCGCGAGCACTCGCGTCTGCTCAGGGACGTGCTCGCGAGCAGGTGCAAGGTCGTGGAGTACGATGGGAGGGGAGGGAGGGGAAATGCGCGCGCACGTTTGAATAGGGCCGCAGCGTGCCTATTGAATTAGCGCCGACTGTGTAACGTTTAAAGTACTGCGATCAGCTCTTAACAGTCACTTCGCTGGTTAAGAATCATGTGAAGTCGCCGTTGTGTAACCCCAACCATGCTTTCGCAGTTCAACCCCGATTGGGAGGAACTGTATCTGTTTACAGAAAAAGATGGTGTTGCAAAATGTTTAGTATGTCACAAAACGCTGAATTCTTTTAGGATATTTAATTTGCAGCGACATTATATGTCGTACCACGCGAAAGACTACGGAAGTGGAAAATGTGATGGACCAGATCGTGCACAGGAAGTTATTAAACTTAAAAGGAAGCTATCCGAAGAAGATCTGGACGACGAAGAAAAATCAACTGAGGCAGCTCTCAGAGTGGGTTACAAAATTGCTTTGCTTTTAACAAAATCCCTGCGCCCCTTCACTGATGGCGATTTTATAAAAGAATGTTTGGTAGTTGCAGCGGAACATTTTTGTCCATCTCAAGTAGAACAGTTTCGGATTGTGCCATTATCTAACATGACCATTATGAGTCGCATACAGGACATGGCACACGACGTCCAGAGCCAGCTTACAAATATCTGTAAAGATTTTATGGCGTATTCTCTAGCTCTGGACGAAAGTGTTGATATCACTGGAACAGCGCAGCTTGCCATATTTATTAGAGGTGTTAATAGAGATCTTCAGGTGAGGGAGGAGCTCCTCGATGTAGTAGCCATGAAGAACACTACAACTGGAGGTGATATTTTAAGTAGTGCTGAAGAAAGTGTTGAAAATATAGGATTGTCGTGGAATTCTTTAGTTTCAGTGTCTACAGATGGTAGAGGCATACACTAAGCTAATAAAATTATGTGGCACGTGTGCATTCTCCTTTATTTGTTTCATTTGTCGCAGTAATAATTCGTGAGTGATATCCCTGCAGGTGGCCGCGGATTTACATTGACTGGCGGCAGCTTTTGTGTACCCCACATGACTCTCCCCACTCTCCGCTCTGGTCTGGTAGTGGGGGTAGCGTGCTCGCGCTGCTCCATGCTCGCGCCTTGCTGCTCACAGCTTGCTCCGCGAGCACGTATGTTGTGAAGCCCTGGTCTAGGAACACATCATCAGAAGTTAACAAATTTAAATGTCAACCATCAGCTGGTAAGACTATGCTAACACTTTTCTGGGCCATGAAATGTGTGTCAGCCGTTCATTTCACCCAAGAGGCGAAACTATGAACATTGAGAACTATTGAGATGTGTTGCAAACTAAACTGAAACATGTAGTCAGATCCAAACGTCACGGAAGGCTGGGAAAAGGTGACATCCTTCAGCAAGATAACGCTCCGCCGCATTCTGCCAAACGGAGGGCGGAAACAGTAAAGGAGTTGGGATTCGGTTTGCTGGAACACCCGCCTTACAGTCCAGACCCAGCTCCAAAGCGGCTTCCCTGTGTATGGACCATTGAAACAAGCGCTCAGGAGAAGGAGATTTGAATCCGATGCAGAAGTCATCTATGCGATGCGAAATTAGTTACAGCTGCAAACATAAACTTTTCCACACTTCTTAACATCCCTAGGTCCACTGTTTCCGTTTGTAATAATGAAATGGAAACATGAAGGGACACGTACAACACAAAAGCGTACAGGCCGACGTCGTCTGTTCACTGATAGAGATCGCCGACAGTTGAAGAGGATCATAATGTGTAATAGGCAGACATCTATCCAGACCATCACACAGGAATTCCAAACTGCATCAGGATCCACTGCAAGTACTATGAAAGGCGGGAGGTGAGAAAACTTGGATTTCACATTCGAGCCGCTGATCATAAGCCACACATCACGCCGGTAAATGGCAAACGACGCCTCGTTTGGTGTAAGGAGCGTAAATATTGGACAATCGAACACTGGAAAAATGTTGTGTGAAGTGACGACTCACGGTAAACTGGCGGTCCGATGGCAGGGTTTGGGAATGGCGAATGCCCGGTGAACGTCATCTGCCAGCGTGTGTAGTGTCAACAGTAAAATTCGGAAGCGGTGGTGTTGTGGTGTGGTCTTTTTATGGAGGGGGCTTGCACCCCTTGTTGGTTTGGGTGGCATTGTCACAGCAGAGGCCTACGTTGATGTTTTAGCACCTTCTTGCTTCCCAATGTTGTGCTGTTCGGGGTTGGCCATTGCATCTTTCGACACGATCGAGCACCTGTTCATAATGCTAGGCCTGTGGCGGAGTGGGTACACGACAATAACATCCCCGTAATGGACTGGCCTTCACAGAGTCGTGACCTGAGTCCTATAGAACACCTTCGTGCCAGACGTCAACGACCGACATGTATACCTCTCCTCAGTGCAGCACTCCGTGAAGAATGGGCTGTCATTCTTCAAGAAACCTTGCAGCACCTGACTGAACGTATACCTGCGAGAGTGGAAGCTCTCATTAAGGCTAAGTGTGGACCAACACCATACTAAATTCCAGCATTACAGATCGAGGGTACTACGAACTTATAAGTCATTTTCAGCCATGAGTCCGGATACTTTTGATCACAGACAGCATTAGCAGTTAATCGACTTGGCAACGATTGACAGAGTTGTTGGATGTCAAATGGTTCAAATGGTTCAAATGTCTCTGAGCACTATTGGACTTAACATCTGAGAACAACTTAAATCTAACTAATCTAAGCACAACACCCACATCCATGCCCGGGGCAGGATTCGAACCTGCGACCGTAGGGGTCTTCCGGTTCCAGAGTGACGGACCTAAAACCGCTCGGCCACACCGGCCTGCTTGATGTCCTCCTGGGGAATATGACCTCAGATGTCCAATAGTTCTCAGAGACATTTAAACCATTTGAACCATTTGACATCCAACAACTCTGTCAGTCAATACCAAGTCGAGTAACTGCTAATGCACTATGTGATCAGAATTATCCGGAAACCTGGTTGAAAATGATTTAGAAGTTCGTGGTGTCCTCCATCGGTAATACTGGAATTCTGTCCAAATGGCACTTAAGTTCGTCAAAGTCGGAGTTGGTTGGAGGGCCCTCCCCATAATGCTCCAAACGTTCTCAATCGTGGAGAGATCCGGCGACCTTGCTGGGTAAGGTAATGTTTTGCGACCACGAAGACAAGCCGTAAAACCCTCGCAGTATGCTGCAATGTAAGCCCAGTATGGCTTAGCAGAGGGGAAACAAAACGGGGTGTAGAATGTCGTTGACTTACCGCTGCCCTTTAAGGGTACCGCGGAGGACAACGAAGGGGTCCTTCTGTGAAGGGGCATCCCAGACTATGACTTCAGGTTGTCGAGCCACATGGAGAACGACAGTGAATTTGGTGTCCCACCTCGGTCCGGGACGTCTCCAGAAACGTCCTCGCTGGTCGTTTGGCCTCAAGTCGAAGCGGGACTCATCACTGTAGACAATTCTAACAGATTCCACACCAAATGTGGTATGTGGTATGTGGAGGTCAATGGTAGTCGGCACAAGGGGCGTTGTGAGCTCAGCCCCCTCTCTGCGAGCCGCCTGTGAATGGACCTTGTGGTCAGTGAAGCACCGACGGCTCATCGGTTCGATGATAAGGGTGGATTTGGGGTTGTGAGCGCCTCTCTCGCGATTGCTGGGTCCTCACGTTCTGTCGTCTCTCTAAATCGTCCACTCTCTTCTTGACACTCTAGTCGACTGTGGTTCACCCATTCCTGCCAACATCGTCGAATAGTGGCATTGCTCCTACTCAAATGTCGAGTGGCTTCTTTCAGCTCAACTACAAATGCTGACATCACCGTATATTGTTCACGCGCCTGTCTAGGAGACATACGAGGGCAGTTCAATAAGTAATGCAACACATTTTTTTTCTCGGCCAATTTTGGTTGAAAAAACCGGAAATTTCTTGTGGAATATTTTCAAACATTCCCGCTTCGTCTCGTATAGTTTCATTGACTTCCGACAGGTGGCAGCGCTGTACGGAGCTGTTAAAATGGCGTCTGTAACGGATGTGCGTTGCAAACAACGGGCAGTGATCGAGTTTCTTTTGGCGGAAAACCAGGGCATCTCAGATATTCATAGGCGCTTGCAGAATGTCTACGGTGATCTGGCAGTGGACAAAAGCACGGTGAGTCGTTGGGCAAAGCGTGTGCCATCATCGCCGCAAGGTCAAGCAAGACTGTCTGATCTCCCGCGTGCGGGCCGGCCGTGCACAGCTGTGACTCCTGCAATGGCGGAGCGTGCGAACACACTCGTTCGAGATGATCGACGGATCACCATCAAACAACTCAGTGCTCAACTTGACATCTCTGTTGGTAGTGCTGTCACAATTGTTCACCAGTTGGGATATTCAAAGGTTTGTTCGTGCTGGGTCCCTCGTCTAACCGAACACCATAAAGAGCAAAGGAGAACCATCTGTGCGGAATTGCTTGCTCGTCATGTGGCTGAGGGTGACAATTTCTTGTCAAAGATTGTTACAGGCGATGAAACATGGGTTCATCACTTCGAACCTGAAACAAAACGGCAATCGATGGCGCCACACCCACTCCCCTACCAAGAAAAAGTTTAAAGCCATACCCTCAGCCGGTAAAGTCATGGTTACAGTCTTCTGGGACGCTGAAGAGGTTATTCTGTTCGATGTCCTTCCCCATGGTCAAACGATCAACTCTTAAGTGCATTGTGCTACTCTTCAGAAATTGAAGAAACGACTTCAGCGTGTTCGTAGGCACAAAAATCAGAACGAACTTCTCCTTCTTCATGACAACGCAAGACCTCACACAAGTCTTCGCACCCGAGAGGAGCTCTCAAAACTTCAGTGGACTGTTCTTCCTCATGCACCCTACAGCCCTGATCTCGCACCGTCGGATTTCCATATGTTTGGCCCAATGAAGGACGCAATCCGTGGGACGCACTACGCGGATGATGAAGAAGTTATTGATGCAATACGACGTTGGCTCCGACATCGACCAGTGGAATGGTACCGTGCAGGCATACAGGCCCTCATTTCAAGGTGGCGTAAGGCCGCAGCATTGAATGGAGATTACGTTGAAAAATAGTGTTGTGTAGCTAAAAGATTGGGGAATAACCTGGTGTATTTCAATGTTGAATAAAACAACCCCTGTTTCAGAAAAAAAATGTGTTGCATTACTTATTGAACTGCCCTCGTAGTTACTGTCCAGCTGAGTACACGGAGTAAAATTCGCAAAGATTTTATTCCCTGGTATCGACATATCCCCTGTTTACTATCCTGGCCAGCTGCGCGGTGAAACTGCGTTACAACGTCACACATTCATCCATAGGCCGCCAAAGTTTACAGTTTTGCATTTACCGTCAATACCAGTATGAATATCAGTTTGTGACCATTTTCATAACTCCTTCGAGGTGCGTCGGTTTTTCATTGTCTTGGAGTGTATTGTCATGTGTTTTCACTAGTCTCAGTTTCCGCTGCTAATTATGATAAACAACCACCCATCATGAAAAGTCGAAAAAAATGGTTCAAATGGCTCTGAGCACTATGGGACTCAACTGCTGAAGTCATTAGTCCCCTAGAACTTAGAACTAGATAAACCTAACTAACCTAAGGACATCACAAACATCCATGCCCGAGGCAGGATTCGAACCTGCGACCGCAGCGGTCTTGCGGTTCCAGACTGCAGCGCCTTTAACCGCACGGCCACTTCGGCCGGCCATGAAAAGTCGGCCTCTTTGAGATCATTTAGCGAGAGTTTCATTCTTGCTATATCTGTTACTTATAATCCGTCTTGATTGCATTTCTTTTTTTATTTGGACGGGTTACTCCTGTAACCGAAACGTCAGATCTGAAATCTGAAGTTGGTTCTGGATGAACCGAAATCGGTCATATAAATAAAAAAATTTGCAGTCAAGACGGATTATAAGTAACAGATATAGCAAGAATGAAACTCTCGCTAAATGATCTCAAAGAGGCCGACTTTTCATGGCCGGCCGAAGTGGCCGTGCGGTTAAAGGCGCTGCAGTCTGGAACCGCAAGACCGCTGCGGTCGCAGGTTCGAATCCTGCCTCGGTCATGGATGTTTGTGATGTCCTTAGGTTAGTTAGGTTTAAGTAGTTCTAAGTTCTAGGGGACTGATGACCTCAGATGTTAAGTCCCACAGTGCTCAGAGATATCTGAACCTTTTTTTTTTTTTTTGAGCAAACGAAAACCGCAAAAGCATAATACATTTATAAGTACTACACATAGCGTGCAAAGCTCGCTCAGTTTGAAATTTTAGAAATTAAAATACAAAAGTGTGTATCCCTACATTTACTATTGAGTGAACAAGCTCAGTTAAATTATTTATCCGTTTTACACAATACTGCAATTCATACATAAAAGAAGAACTCCAATCATATGCGTAGCTCAACTCCAGTATAGTTCAGTCGTAGTTATTTCAAATGCTGTACTAACGAATTTTGCAAACCCATATGTAATTTTGTCAAAACTCAACAGAAATAACTTTTACGTTTAAATGACGAATAAACATCAGCGAAAGGTCATAAAGCAACTCTCGAAGACTAAAAGATTTAAATGCAGATCAAGACATACCTATTCTTCCGGATGAAAAAGGAAACGCTAATGATGTTACGAATATCACATTTTCAAACTTCTAACGTCAGGACAGTGCAAGGAACATAAAGAAAAAAATGGTTCAAATGGCTCTGAGCACTATGGGACTTAACTTCTGAGGTCATCAGTCCCCTAGAACTTAGAACTAGTTAAACCTAACTAACCTAAGGACATCACACACATCCATGCCCGAGGCCGGATTCGAACCTGCGACCGTAGCGGTAGCGGGGTTCCAGACTGAAGCGCCTAGAACCGCTCGGCCACACCGGCCGGCAACATAAAGAAGACACTACAGACAGCGTACTGGAGAAAATAAATATTTTCATGAAGTCCTCTAGTTCAAGAAGAAGATAGGACAGCTTTATTGAAGACTGAGCTGTGTGTCCTAGATATTGTGGCCTACCTGCGAATCCATAAAAGTTATCTTCTTCTGAGTTCCAATGCAAAATTGCCGGCCGTGATGGCCAAGCGGTTAAAGGCGCTACAGTCTGGAACCGCGCGACCGCTACGGTCGCAGGTTCGAATCCTGCCTCGGGCATGGATGTGTGTGATGTCCTTAGGTTAGTTAGGTTTAAGTAGTCCTAAGTTCTAGGGGACTGATGACCTCAGCAGTTAAGTCCCATAGTGCTCAGAGACATTCCAATGCAAAACCATCAGTTCCCTCACGAATCATACAGCAATATATTGATTAACTGATTGGCACCCATATACTGGGAAAAGATCCTAGTGATTTAGTTGAGAAACTTGAAAGGCTAACTTTGATTCCTGAAGATATTCTTGTAAGCTACGACATAATATATATACGAGTATTTACTATGACTCCATTTAATGAAGTCATGATATAGATGGCAGACTTTTCCCAGGGGATCTGTTTGCTCTTTTTATACATTGCCATACTTCCAGAGTGTTCGTGTGGGAGGATGGATTCTATGAGCAGCTTGTTGGTGGCGCAGTGGGTAGCTGAATGAGTCCTGCTACAGTTAACTTTTTCATAGAAGCATTCGAACAATTAGGTCTAGAGGAAGCAAATAAGACACCATCTCCGTGGAACTGGTTTGCGAATAATATACCAGGTGATCATAAAGTCAGTATAAATTTGAAAACTGAATCAATCACGGAATAATGTAGATAGCGAGGTACAAATTGACACACATGCTTAGAATGACATGGGGTTTTATTAGAACAAAAAAAAAAAATTCAAAAAATGTCCGACAGATGGCGCTTCATCTGATCAGAATAGCAATAATTAGCTTAACAGAGTAAGACAAAGCTAAGATGATGTTCTTTACAGGAGTCCGCAGCTCGTGGTCGTGCGGTAGCGTTCTCGCTTCCCACGCCCGGGTTCGATTCCCGGCGGGGTCAGGGATTTTCTCTGCCTCGTGATGACTGGGTGTTGTGTGATGTCCTTAGGTTAGTTAGGTTTAAGTAGCTCTAAGTTCTAGGGGACTGATGACCATAGATGTTAAGTCCCATAGTGCTCAGAGCCATTTGAACCATTTCTTTACAGGAAATGCTCAATATGTCCACCATCATTCCTCAACAATAGCTGTAGTCGAGGAATAATGTTGTGAACAGCACTGTAAAGCGTGCCCGGAGTTATGGTGAGGCATTGGCGTCGGATGTTGTCTTTCAGCATCCCTAGAGATGGTCGATCACGATACACTTGCGACTTCAGGGGTTCCAAAGCCAAAATGGCACGGACTGAGGTCTGGGGACCTGGGAGGCCAAGCATGATGAAAGTGGGGGCTGAGCACACGATTATCACCAAACGACGCGAGGAAGATATCTTTCACGCGTCTAGCAATATGGGGTGGAGCGCCATCCTGCATAAACATCGTACGTTCCAGCAGGTGTTTATCTGCCAAGCTGGGGATGATGCGATTCTGTAACATATCGGCGTACCTCTCACCCGTCACGGTAGCAGTTTTGCTGTCCAGCGCCATCTGTCGGACATTTTGTGAACTTTTTTTTTTGTTCTAATAAAATCCCCTGTAATTCCAAGCATGTGTGTCAATTTTTACCCCTCTATCTACATTTTTCCGTGGTGAATTAAGTTTTCATATTTATACTGATTTTTTTATCACCCTGTATTTGTGGTTTGCTTGCGTGAGAGAGTGGCTTTTGAAGATATCTTTCATTATCTAAAAAATATAGACTAAAAATACATTTTACCATCGAAATGGAAAATGAGACACGAATATTTGTATTAGTTATATTTACTTTCAGTGTCTACTTACTACGATTGTATGTGAAACCAATTGCAGCTAAATAATGTGTCTGCGTGTTTACAGCCCGCAAAATGTACATTGTCAGAGTGACTATGTCGCTAACACCACGAGGCAGTAGAAACACTATGACCATAATCTCTAGCAGCATCTTGTCCAAGATATTACGCTCCTGGAACACCTACATCTGATGAGCCTGCAGTAGCTTGAAAACTTGTGGAGGATGCAGGAATGAAATCGTATTAAAATTAAAACAAAATGAATGACTGCATAATATAGCCACATAAATCGCAAATTTAAATATCGGTTGTAGTTCGCTATCAACAGTGGATATAACGAATTACAGAGTCGATAATAAGGCATACCGAGGAGCAGATATAGCCTCAGATCAAAATTTACTAATGATGAAGTGTAGGCTGAAGTTTAAAAGAAAGAAAGAATCAATGCTCGAGAAACTGCGATACGGAAGTATTAATGAATGAAGAGACATGCTTGAAGTTCCCTGAGACTATAAACACTGCGATAATGAGAAGTCTAGTAGGCACTTCAGATGAAGAGTAATGAACCTCCATAAAAACGGCAGTCACAACAGTTGGAAAGAAAAAAAGATAGGTACAAGAAAGATAGCTGCGGGGAAGCCATGGGTAACAGTACTTCAGTTGATACAAGAAAGAAGGAAGTAGAAAAATGTTTAGCGAAATTCAGGAATACAGAAATACACTCCTGGAAATGGAAATAAGAACACCGTGAATTCATTGTCCCAGGAAGGGGAAACTTTATTGACACATTCCTGGGGTCAGATACATCACATGATCACACTGACAGAACCACAGGCACATAGACACAGGCAACAGAGCATGCACAACTAGTCGGAACTAGTACAGTGTATATGCACCTTTCGCAGCAATGCAGGCTGCTATTCTCCCATGGAGACGATCGTAGAGATGCTGGATGTAGTCCTGTGGAACGGCTTGCCATGCCATTTCCACCTGGCGCCTCAGCTGGACAAGCGTTCGTGCTGGACGTGCAGACCGCGTGAGACGACGCTTCACCCAGTCCCAAACATGCTCAATGGGGGACAGATCCGGAGATCTTGCTGGCCAGGGTAGTTGACTTACACCTTCTAGAGCACGTTGGGTGGCACGGGATACATGCGGACGTGCATTGTCCTGTTGGAACAGCAAGTTCCCTTGCCGGTCTAGGAATGGTAGAACGATGGGTTCGATTACGGTTTGGATGTACCGTGCACTATTCAGTGTCCCCTCGACGATCACCAGTGGTGTACGGCCAGTGTAGGAGATCGCTCCCCACACCATGATGCCGGGTGTTGGCCCTGTGTGCCTCGGTCGTATGCAGTCCTGATTGTGGCGCTCACCTGCACGGCGCCAAACACGCATACGACCACCATTGGCACCAAGGCAGAAGCGACTCTCATCGCTGAAGACGACACGTCTCCATTCGTCCCTCCATTCACGCCTGTCGCGACACCACTGGAGGCGGGCTGCACGATGTTGGGGCGTGAGCGGAAGACGGCCTAACGGTGTGCGGGACCGTAGCCCAGCTTCATGGAGACGGTTGCGAATGGTCCTCGCCGATACCCCAGGAGCAACAGTGTCCCTAATTTGCTGGGAAGTGGCGGTGCGGTCCCCTACGGCACTGCGTAGGATCCTACGGTCTTGGCGTGCATCCCTGCGTCGCTGCGGTCCGGTCCCAGGTCGACGGGCACGTGCACCTTCCGCCGACCACTGGCGACAACATCGATTTACTGTGGAGACCTCACGCCCCACGTGTTGAGCAATTCGGCGGTACGTCCACCCGGCCTCCCGCATGCCCACTATACGCCCTCGCTCAAAGTCCGTCAACTGCACATACGGTTCACGTCCACGCTGTCGCGGCATGCTACCAGTGTTAAAGACTGCGATGGAGCTCCGTATGCCACGGCAAACTGGCTGACACTGACGGCGGCGGTGCACAAATGCTGCGCAGCTAGCGCCATTCGATGGCCGACACCGCGGTTCCTGGTGTGTCCGCTGTGCTGTGCGTGTGATCATTGCTTGTACAGCCCTCTCGCAGTGTTCGGAGCAAGTATGGTGGGTCTGACACACCGGTGTCAATGTGTTCTTTTTTCCATTTCCAGGAGTGTAGATAGTCGTTTTCCCCTCCGCTTGCGAATGGAACAGGAAAGGAAGTGACTAGCAGTGGTACAGTGTGCCCTCCGCCACGCATCGTACGCTGCTTTGTGGGGCGTGTATGTCGATGTATGTAGATGTCTCCATAAATAAAAGGCAATGACCCGACTGACTGATTCACTCACAGATTCATCATCGCCCAACCCAAACCACTAACGATCACTAAAGAACGTGAAATTTGCAGAGAGTGTTGAATTTCAATTTTCAGTGACCCAGTTGGTGAAATAGTGGATGAAAGGTTTTTTGAAAATATATCACTATTAAGGCAATTTTGAAGCTGCACATACGCAAATTGGTATTTGGTTTCTCGCTCAGAAATAAATACGTGTTTCAGCATTTTTAGAAACGTAGCTCCTATGGGGCGTGAAATAGTGGGCGAAAGTCTTTTTTAATAGAGCTATCTATAAAAATTGCTGTGTGTCTTCGTGGTCAGAAACAAAAAAGAATAAATACTCCTTTCAGTGTTTTTGGGAACTCAGGCCCTAAGGGTGTGAAATAAGAGAAAAGTATATTTCATTACTCAAACATTTTTAATGCTGAATCTATGAAAATTGGAATTTTGCATCTCGATTTTTAATGAAAAAATATGTATTTCACTGTTTTTGGAAATTCTGCCCCTATGGGAGTGCAATAGGGGATGAAAATTTTTAAGAAAAGATGTAAAGAAATATGTTAAGGGATGAATTTTTTATTGAAATATCACCACAACAACGCAGAAGGCATGATAAATAAAAACTTTGGACTCCAGCTACAAGAATAGCTTGTTGGTCGGTAGTAAATTCGGAAAACACCAAGCCTCTGTGGTACTAATTAGCATAAAAAGTTTAAAAGGCGTGGCAATTTGTCAACAACATAAAAATTCTCTTGAAGAGAAACAAAAAATGTCTGTGCAGACCACAAAGTATACGCGAGCGAAGTCGATATACAGGGTGTACATAAAGTGTGGGAACACTTTCGATTATTTATTGCAAAAGAATGAAACATTGTACAGACGTCATACATACTGCGATTTGAGGAGAACCTCTGAAAGTTTCTTTCACAAACATTCGATATGCGAACGATGAGTGACCCGGCAGACGTCAATGCGGTAATCGAATTCTTGCCATACCCGTCCCAGCAAGGCATCGTCGACTGTGGCAGTCGCTTCCCGCATTCTCTCCCGGAGCCCTGCTACATCACGTGGTAGAGGCGGTACATACACCAGATCTTTAATGTGTCCCCACAGAAAACAGTCACACGGAGTGAGATCTGGTTATCGGGGAGGCCATTTCATGAAAACGCTCGCTCCGCACTTGAACTCGCCATGTTGGCGACTATCGTCAAATTACCAAACTACGCTGTGGCGGTATACATGAAAAAAGACTTTCAGGGCTTCTCTTCAAAATGACGCATGTATGATATCTGTACAATGTTTGGTTCTTGTGCAATAAGTAAATTCAAATGTTCAAAGGGCACTGAGTACTATGGGACTTAACTTCTGAGGTCATCAGTCCCCTAGAACTTAGAACTACTTAAACCTAACTAACCTGAGGACATCACACACATCCATGCACGAGGCAGGATTCGAACCTGCGACCGTAGCGGTCGCGCAGTTCCAGACTGTAGCGCCTAGAACCGCTCGGCCACAATAATTAAATTAAAGTGTTCCCTAACTTCATGTACACCCTGTATAAACGGAAGAATATATATGAGATGAAACTTCGCCCGACTACCAGAAAACTTTATAAATGTCTAACATCAAGAATTAAAATACTTTATAACTAAAAAGAACTTCAAAACGCGGCCAAAAACCAGGTAGCATCCTCGATTTCTGTTGGGGGAGGGGGGGAAGGAAGTTCGACAGGGCTTGAAGCGTTTCAAGTTGGCTTGGGCTGCGTGTTATACTTCACGCCACTCACCTGAAGACTCCTTTTATATACAATGAATGCTGCTTACTAAATATTCGGTTGCTGTTAAGTGTTATAAATCAGGGTCCAACAGCTCTGTGACCTGAATCCGTCTGCCTTCTTCCCTCACCGAGCGAGGTGGTGCAGTGGTTGGCACAATGGACCCGCAATCGGGAGGACGACGGTTCAAACCCGCGTCCGGCCATCCTGATTTAGATTTTCCGTGATTTTCCTAAATCGCTTCAGGCAAATGCCGGGATGGTTCGTTTGAAAGGGCACGGCCGATTTCCGTCCCCATGCTTCCCTAAACCCAGCTCGTGCTCGTCTCTAATGACCTCGATGTCGACGGGACGTTAAAGACTCACCTCCTGCACCTTCTTCCACCAAATTGGCTCAGGCTTCGCCTCCTTCCAGCCTGCAGATAAAAGTGCTAAAAATTAACTTCTCCTTCGCTTTGCATACACCACATACATAAGAAGTGCGATTCAATTCGCCTTCTCGTATTATCTTCAAAATTGTCCGCCTGCTTAGCTGGGTGGTAACGTGCTCGCCTCCCATGCAAGCGATCCGGGTTCGATTCCCGGCCGGGTTGGAGATTTTCTCCGCTCGGGGACTGGGTGTTGTGTTGTCTTCATCATCATTTCATCCTCATCACCGGTGCCGGCTGAAATAAGACTTGCACTTGGTGGCCGAACTTCCCCGAATAGGGCCTTCAGGCCAACGATGCCATTAGCTACATACAATCTTCAAAATTACAACTCAGTACATGATAAATGAGGGCAGCTACCAGCTCGTATACTGCCTCTCTGTGCTACGTACATAACAGGTCTGATATTTAACGCCGGCCGGAGTGGCCGAGCGGTTCTAGGCGCTACAGTCTGGAACTGCGAGACCGCTACGGTCGCAGGTTCGAATCCTGCCTCGGGCGTGGATGTGTGTGCTGTCCTTAGGTTAGTTAGGTTTAACTAGTTCTAAGTTCTAGGGGACTAATGACCTCAGATGTTAAGTCCCATAGTGCTCAGAGCCATTTTTGATATTCGACTTGATAATTAACAATTACAAGAATTTATTTTCTGTGGCATTTCGCGTTCTTGGATTTCACGCCGGCCGGAGTGGTCATGCGGTTCTAGGCGCTACAGTCTGGAAATGCGAGACCGCTACGGTCGCAGGTTCGAATCCTGCCTCGGGCATGGATGAGTGTGCTGTCCTTACGTTAGTTAGGTTTAATTAGTTCTAAGTCTAGGCGACGCATGACCTCAGAAGTTAAGTCGCATAGTGCTCAGAGCCATTTGAACCATTTTTTTTTTTTCACGTCGCTCTTTCTTCCGCACCGGCCGCTTCATGGAACTCCCGTCTCCACCCCA
Source organism: Schistocerca nitens (assembly GCF_023898315.1). Lineage (NCBI taxonomy): Eukaryota > Metazoa > Arthropoda > Insecta > Orthoptera > Acrididae > Schistocerca > Schistocerca nitens. The sequence continues at coordinate 93,806,849 of NC_064625.1, read as the reverse complement.
GGAAGTAGGTTCGTCTGACTGCTACCCACTTCCGTACAGTCACTGGATCGTTAGCTCTGGTATTAAAACCTACGATTTAAAACACCTCCCAGCAGTGGCGTGCTCACCGCTAACCAACTACTCTCAGTCACGAAAATCTTTTCTCTCATTCCAGGAATGGTATGTATCACTACAGGCTTGATTTATTACAAACTGAAGAGCACAACAACAAATGCGTAATACGAATCTGATGATGATACCTCATCTACATCTACATCTACACGGATACTCTGAAAATAACATTTAAGTGCCTGGCAGAGGGTTCATCGAACCACCTTCACAATTCCAATCTGGTATAGACCGCGGAAAGAATGAACACCTATATCTTTCCGTACAAGCTCTGATTTCCCTTATTTTATCTTTGTGATCGTTCCGCCCTATGTAGCTCGGTGTCAACAAAATATTTTTTCATTCGGAGGAGGAAGTTGGTTGGAATTTCGTGAGAAGTTTCCGTGGCAACGAAAAACGCCTTTCTTTTAATGATTTCCAGCCGAAATCCTGCATCATTTCTGTGACACTCTCTCCCATATTTCGCCATAATACAAAACGTGCTGCCTTTCTTTGAACTTTTTCGATGTACTCCGCCAGTCCTATCTGGTAAGGATCCCACACCGCGCAGCAGTATTCTAAAAGAGGACGGACAAGCGTAGTGTAGGCAGTCTCCTTAGCAGGTCTGTCACATTTTCTAAGTATCCTGCCAATAAAACGCAGCGTTTGGTTAGCCTTCCCCACAACATTTTCTATGTGTTCTTTCCAATTTAAGTTGTTCGTAATTGTAATACCTAGGTATTAAGTTGAATTTACGGCTTTTGGATTAGACTGATTTATCGTGTAACCGAAGTTTAACGAGTTCCTTTTAGCACTCATGTGGATGACCTCACACTTTTCATTATTTAGGGTCAACTGGCAATTTTCACACCATTCAGATATCTTTTCTAAATCGTTTTGCAGTTTGTTTCGATGTTCTGATGACTTTATTAGTCGATAAACGACAGCGTCATCTGCAAACAACCGAAGACGGCTGCTCAGATTGTCTCCAAAATCGTAGATAAGGAACAGCAAAGAGCCTGTAAAACTACCTTGGGGAACAGCAGAAATCACTTCTGTTTTACTCGATGAGTTTCCGTCAGTTACTACGAACTGTTACCTCTCTGACAGGAAATCACAGATCCAGTCACATAACTGAGACGATATTCCATAAGCACGCAATTTTACTACGAGCCGCTTGTGTGGTACAGTGTCAAAAGCCTTCCGGAAATCCAGGAATACGGAACCGATCAGAAATCCCTTGTCAATAGCACTCAGCACTTCATGTGAATAAAGAGCTAGTTATGTTTCACAGGAACGATGTTTTCTAAACCCATGTTGAGTATGTGTCAATAGACCGTTTCCTTCGAGGTAGTTCATAATGTTCGAACACAGTATATGTTCTAAAATCCTGCTGAATATCGACGTTAACGATATGGGCCTGTAGTTTAGTGGATTACTCCTACTACCTTTCTTGAATATTGGTGTGACCTGTGTAACTTCCCAGTCTTTGGGTACGGATCTTTCGTCGAGCGAACGGTTGTATGTTAAGTATGGAGCTAATGCATCAGCATACTCCGAAAGGAACCTAATTGGTATACAATCTGGAGCAGAAGACATACTTTTATTAAGTTGCTTCACTACTACGAGGATATTTACTTGAACGTTACTCATGTTGTCAGCTGTTCTCGATTCGAATTCTGGAATATTTACTTCGTCTTGTTTTGTGAAGGCATTTCGGAAGGCTGTGTTTAGTAACTCTGCTTTGGCAGCAATGTCTTCGATGGTCTCTCCATTGTTATCGTGCAGAGAAGGCATTGACTGTTTCTTGCCGCATGGCGGCAGGTCATAATGTTCTTGGTGATCAGTGTACGTGCTGGAAGCGTCTGGAAGGTCTGTAAAGTTGACAGCGGCCTGGAGTATATGTTCTAAAATCCTGCTGCATATCGACGTTAACGATATGGGCCTGTAATTTAGTGGATTACTCCTGCTACCTTTCTTCAATATTGGTTTGACCTGTGTAACTTTCCAGTTTCGAGTTCAAAACAAATAAGAGTTTTAACAGACATGCCGTAGGTGTAAAGTGGGGCCGGCCGGAGTGGCCGTGCCGTTCTAGGCGCTACAGTCTGGAGCCGACCGACCGCTACGGTCGCAGGTTCGAATCCTGCCTCGGGCATTGATGTGTGTGATATCCTTAGGTTAGTTAGGTTTAATTAGTTCTAAGTTTTAGGCGACTGATGACCTCAGAAGTTAAGTCGCATAGTGCTCACAAGGGAACCTCCCCATCGCACCCCCCTCAGATTTAGTTATAAGTTGGCACAGTGGATAGGCCTTGAAAAACTGAACACAGATCAATCGATAAAACAGGAAGAAGTTGTGTAAAACAATGAAAAAAAAGCAAAATATACAAACTGAGTAGTCCATGTGTAAGATAAGCAACATGAAGGATAGTGTGAACGAAGGAGCGCCGTGGTCCCGTGGTTAGCGTGAGCAGCTGCGGAACGAGAGGTCCTTGGTTCAAGTGTTCCCTCGAGTGAAAAGTTTACTTTCTTTATTTTCGCATAGTTATGATCTGTCCGTTCGTTCATTGACTTCTCTGTTCACTGTAAAAAGTTTAGTGTCTGCGTTTTGCGAACGCACCGCAAAACCGTGCGATTAGTAGACGAAAGGAAGTGCCTCTCCAATGGGAACCGAAAACATTTGATCGCAAGGTCATAGGTCAACCGATTCCTCCACAGGAAAACACGTCTGATATATTCTATACAACACTGGTGACGGCATGTGCGTCAAATGACAGGAATATGTTGTCGACCCACCTAACGTGTACACTTGGCGAATGGGTAAAAAGATTCTTCTACCTTGCCCGATTTAGGTTTTCTTGTGGATGTCAGTTACCTCGAATCGGACGGACGGACAGATAATAATTGTCTGAAAATAAAAAACTAAACTTTTCACTCGAGGGAAGGCTTGAACCTAGGACCTCTCGTTCCGTAGCTGCTCTCGCTAACCACGTTTCCCCCCCCCCCCCCAATTTATTAATCATAACATTCCACAGTAGTACATAATTTTCAACTGACATTTAAAAGTAATAAAACAAACTAAAATTATTTACAGGTTCCCTGGAATTTTAGAAAAAATCCAAGTCTAAACCAGATGGTGATGTTCGTCACTTGATCGTATTTGTTTGTCAAACAAACCACGGCGCTCCTTGACTCCCATTGTCCTTGATGTTGCCTATCTTCCCATGGACTACTCAGTTTGTATATTTTACTAATTTTTTTCATAGTTCCACACAACTTCTTCCTGTTTTCTCGATTGATTTGTGTTCAGTTTTTCAAGGCCTATCCACTGTGCCAACTAAATCTGAGCGGGGTGCGATGGGGAGGTTCCCTTGTCAGAGCCATCTGATTCATTTGTAAAGTGGGAGGAAAACAGAGATAAGGAGAAAGTAATTACAGAGGCAACAGGCAAGTCGCTACGGTAACGCCACGAGTTCCATAGAGCAGTGGATTTCTCACCCTGTCGATGGTTCGGGAAGTTGGACGTGCTTCTCTGTGAGCTGGTGCCACGTGTACGTCTGAGCCGGTACGCCCGGTTGACCATCGCGCTGACAAACGACCGGTTCACCTCTGACCAGGCGAGCGTCCAGACCGGGCGCATCAAGACATCTTAAAAATCTCTCCCTCTGCCGTACCTTCGTCTTTATCCGAGCCGTCTCGCAGCTGTCCCCCCCCCCTCCACTCCCACAACCTCCCCTGCCCCCCCCCCCCCGCCAATGAAGCCTCGGGGCACCCCTTTTGCCTAAAGCAGCAGGGCGCGCATGCAGTCAGCTTCCCTTTCTAGAGATTTCTCATTCTTCAAAATCTCGTCTCTTCCACTTCGCCGCTACCTACGGCTCATTTTTCATTTCTAACCTCCCCCCCCCCCCCACAGGTCTCCCATCTCTTCCCACCCCCTCACTCCCACCACACCCCCCACCCGTCTGACAGAGCGGAGACTGCGACGAAGTGTTCCCTTCCATTTTTTTCGCCCGCGTCCTTATTCCTCCACCCACATCCCCATCGCGCTTTTTTTAAGTTAAGGGTTGTGAGGAGACGCAGCATGCTTTTCACTTTGCAAGCCGAGCTCCGGTGCTCACCCCCTTCAACCCCCTCCCCCCTCTCTCTCTGTGGAGCTACAACCACCACCTCCTTCCATCGCCCCTCTCGCCACGGAGACTCTCAAACCCCTTCAAGAAAGCTCTCCCCGAGTTCCACTTTGTCATCCCTCCGTTCGCTCGCACTGCGGACGCCGTCGGCGTCTTCTGTCGCAGAAATGAAGACACTTTCTTCCCGTCCTCTCTGTGTCTGCAGGAACAGCGGGGGGGGTAGCTCGGTTCGAGGGACGGCCGCCCTGTATATTTTTCACGCAAATCTTCTTCCCTTGCGGTCGCCCGACGTAGAGGCAACCGGCCTAGTCCCATCGAGGTTAGCGAACACTGCTACGCAATACTCACTGCTCCTCCGGACTCACTCGTCCGACCGAAATAATCCTACACATTTAACCGAAGTAAACTGCTACAAAGGAACACTTACTATTGGGCTATTTCCTGTCTTAAGCGTACTGCAATAAGCGAGTGGTTAAACCAAACCTTTTTTATATACTAGGGTCACTCCAAAAGAAATTCACACTATTTTTTTAATCCATCTTTTATTCTACGTGTTTGAGAGTCTTACAGTGTGTAGATACATCCTTTAGGAACAATATTTTCATTTCTCCACATAATTTCCATCCCTCTCAACTGCCTTACGCCATCTTGGAACCAGCGCCTGTATACCTGCACGGCAAAATTCTGGACCAACCTGTTGGAGCCACTGCCGGCCGGAGTGGCCCAGCGGTTCTAGGCGCTTCAGTCTCGAACCGCGCGACCGCTACGGTCGCAGTTTCGAATCCTGCCTCGGGCATGGATGTGTGTGATGTCCTTAGATTGGTTAGGTTTAAGTAGTTCTAAGTTCTAGGGGACCGATGGCCTGAAAAGTTAAGTCCCATAGTGCTCAGAGCCATTTGCACCATTTTTTTTTCTTGGAGCCACTGTTTGGCAGCGTGCACAAGGGAGTCATCATCTTCAAACCTTGTTCTACGAAGAGAGTCTTTCAGTTTCCCAAAGAGATGATAGTCACACGGAGCCAGGTCAGGACTGTAAGGCGGGTGTTTCAGTGTTGTCCATCCGAGTTTTGCGATCGCTTCCACGGTTTGAAACGTCCCCCTAGAAAATTTAATGAATTACTGTGCTGATAAACCTCTTAAATTATTTGCTTTTCAAACAGCTGAGCAAAGCCGAACGTACTCAGACATTTCTCTCTTTACTTATTCTGATCATCACTAAACTGACACACAATATTTTTAGCGCAACGCAATCTGACTATCAATAATCCCTACAAAAGAATGGCCCTGACTAGCATTAACCTATACGTTTCACAAATCACTTACCTCACAAAAATCTTCGTTGCTCGAACTACTGCAAGCGCCACTGCGAGCGCCACTACTGCCAGCTAAATAAAAGATTCAAACTACTGAAGGCACTAACTACTGATAGGCATAGTTAGCAAATGGAAGATTTTGATAAAGAAGAAACAATGTATTTACCTTAATAGTGTTCAAAAGTCATTATATATATATATATATATATATATATATATATATATATATATATATATATATATATCAGTTCATGACATCCAGTCTTACAAATTTACTGTCTCTGACGGACACACGTCCAGATCATCCGCTCTCAAAACTCCGCCATCTCTCTCCCCACATCCACCACTGCTGGCGGCTCACCTCCAACTGCACAACGCTACGCGCTGTTAACAGCCAACTCCTCAACACTACAATAGCGAATTCCAACAATGCAAACCGGCCACAGACGGCACACAGCACAGTCAGTAATTTTCATATAGAGCGCTACATGGCGTTACCAACATAAAAACCTAAACAGCCTACTTACAGATCTTTTAGCTGACATGTGGCCGTGCATTGTCGTGCAACAGCAAAACATCGTGGTTTTGCCGATGTGGTCGAACGAGCTTGAAGCTTCTTCAGTGCCGTCACATATGCATCAGAATTTATGTTGATTCCACTTGGCATGATGTCCACAAGCAAGAGTCCTTCGGAATCGAAAAACACCATAGCCATAACTTCTCCAGAAGGTGTGGTTTTGAATTTTTTTTTTCCTTGGAATTTGCACGATGCCACTCCATTGATTGCCTCTTCGTCTCTGGTGAAAAATGATGGAGCCATGTTTCATCACCTGTCTCAATTCTTCCATGAAATTCGTCTCCACCATTCTCCCACTGTTCCAAAAGTTCGCTGCATACCGTTTTTCTTGTTTCTTTGTGAGTCACTGTCAACATTCTGGGAACCCACCTGGCACAAACCTTTTTTAACGCCAACACTTTCAGTATTCTGCAAACACTTCCTTCTCCTATCCCAACGTGGCGTGACAATTCGTTCACTGTGATGCGTCTGTCAGCAGTCACCAATTCGTTAACTCTCTGCACATTGTCTGGAGTGTGTGCAGTACGAGGACTGCCGCTGCGAGGACAATCCTCAATATTGCCGTGCCCGCTTTCATCACGTAACCTGCTCGCCCACCGGCTAACTGTACTGCGATCGACAACAACATCTCCATACATCTTTTTCAACCTCTTATGGATGTTTCCCAATGTCTCGTTTTCACAGCACAGGAATTCTATGACAGCACGTTGCTTCTGACGAACGTCAAGTGTAGCAGCCATTTTGAAGTCATGTGACGGTGCCACTCACGGGAACAGGTTGAACTAAGTTTGAAAACAAGCGGGATGGATGTATCTACAGACTGTAAATCTTTCACACATGCAGAATGAAAACTGTACTTTTACAAAAATAGTGTGCATTTTTTTTTGGAGTGACTCTTGTATGAATATAGTAACTGTTCCCGAAAGAACAGATACCATTTATGACCATGCAGCTTCTCTAGAATAAATGACAATCAGTTGAAACCCTCAGCTGCCGACAGGTGTTGTTGATATACCTCGATGGGGACAGCTGAAAATGTGTGCCCGACCGGGACTCGAACCCGGGATCTCCTGCTTACAGGGCAGACACTCTATCCATATGAGCCACCGAGGAGATAGATGAATAGCGCGACTGCAGGGACTTATCCCTTGCACGCTTCCCGTGAGACCCACATTCCCAACTGTCCACAATCTGTACACCTAATGTTCCTAATAGATATTTGCCCATCCACTCAAACTCGGGCCCCATCGTGGTATCTCAACAACACCTGTCGGCAGCTCAGTGTGTGATTATCATTTATTCTAGAGAAACTGCACGGTCATCAATGTTATCTGTTCTTTCGAGAACAGTTACTATCTTCATATATATAGTTGAAGGCTACCCGGCCATTGACCTTCGTCTGTGCGAATGTGTATAGGTTGCCGAAACTCTTACGGGAATCTTCGCCTTAGTGGGCGCGTGTAATGAGTGGATGGGCAAAGTATCTATAAGGTACATTACGTATGTAGATTGTGGACAGTTGGGAATTGATCTCACGGGAAGCGTGCAAGGGATAAGTCCCTGCAGTCGCGCTATTCATCTGTGTCCTCGGGGGCTCAGATGGACAGAACGTCTGCCATGTAAGCAGGAAATCCCAGGTTCGAGTCCCGTTCGGGGCACTGTTTTCAGCTGTCCCCATCGAGGTATATCAACAACACCTGTCGGCAGCTGAGGGCTTCAACTGATTATCATTCAAAGCTTTTTTGCTTCCTCCCTCTCCACCACCCCATACGCTGCCTCACATCTCTGCTGAAATCGCAGCTAAATTAGTTTCAAAAGAGCACAAGTCCACCTTTTCTCCTATATGAGTTATTGGTTTCGCGGTACCCATACCCCGTTAGTAAATTCACTGACGCTCAGAAATTCTCATCCTTCGGATATTTTATAGAGCCAATGATAATCGCAGCAGCAAAGGTCCATGAACTAGAGCATAACTGCCTTGAGACTGTGATTTTGCTGTACGGAGATGAAGAAAAGAAAAAGCAAAATTCTGTCTACACGCCAAATTCATAATCCAGAGATCTGCTAGTACGAGAGGCGTTCAATAACTAATGCAACACCTTCTTCCTGAAAGCTGTTTGGTATTATTCATGCTTCCAATACACCATATTCTAACAGTCTTTTGGCTACCAAACCCTATTTTCCAACATCATCTCCGTCAATGCAACAGCCTCACAAAATCTTAGTAGGAGGGCCTATATACTCGCATGGTACCACTCATCTGCTCGACGTCGGAGCCAAAATCTTCCTGCGTCAATAATCTCCCCGTCTTCGACGTACTGCTTATCGCGCAGTCCATCCTTCAGCGGATCAGACTGACGGAAGTCGCAAGGTGCGAGCTATATGGTAACTGAGGAAGGACAGTCCAAAGAAGTTTCGTGAACTCCTCTCGGGTCTCTCAGTTGAAACTTCCGGGCTGAGAGGGCGTGGTCGATGTATAAAATTTCTACCTGACGTTTCGTCTCCATCTGCAGGAGACATCTTCTGAGGTCAGAATGAAATTTTCACTCTGCAGCGGAGTGTGCGCTGATATGAAACTTCCTGGCAGATTAAAACTGTGTGCCGGACCGACACTCGAACTCGGGACCTTTGCCTTTCGCGGGCAAGTGCTCTACCAACTGAGCTACCCAAGCACGACTCACGCCCCATCCTCACAGCTTTACTTCAGCCAGTATCTCGTCTCCTACCTTCCAAAGGTCCCGAGTTCGAGTGTCGGTCCGGCACACAGTTTTAATCTGCCAGGAAGTTTCATCTTCTGAAGTCGTCCGGCTACTGCCACTGAGGCTCCAGGTACTCTCGCGTTTATAGAGCGCACAGAGGGCACCACCATTCGTCACGTGATGCCGACGGTATGCCTATCTTAGGAAGGGCCCATCATTCTCGATTAAGAGGAAGCGATTGTCATTCTGCTGGCGCAACGTCAACATCCATATTTTGTCCAACTTTAAAACTTCTTCTTACCTATTAAAATTATTACGGTGTTCGTGAATCTCTATTGCTTCTCTGTACATGCGCGCGCGATAATGGGATGTTCGTGCTAGAACGCTTGTCTCATGAAATTTAATTTCGTGGTTCCCATCTCGAAAAACATGCTCAGCTACGGCCGATTTTTCGATGTGTCCTAAGCGACAGTTTCTTTTTTGTTCGGTTAAGCGGGTGTTTACACTTCTTTTCGTTGTTCCAATATATACTTGTCCACAGCTGCATGGAATTCACCACAGCATCACCAGCAAACAACCGCAGATTGCTGCCCATCCTGTCCACCGAAGCATTTGTATATATAGAGAACAACGGCGATCCTATCACACTTCGCTGAGGCACTCCTGACAATACGCATGTCTCTGATGAACACACGCCGTCGAGGAAAACATACTGGGTTCTATTATTTAAGAAGTCTTCGAGCCCGTTATATATATGTCAACTTATTCCATACGTTCGAACCTTCGATAACAGACCGCAATGGGACACCGTGTGAAATGCTTTCCGGAAATCTAAAAATACGGAATCTGCCTGTTGCCCTTGAACTATAGTTCGCAATATAGCCATGTGGGAAAAGAGCAAACCGAGTTTCGCACGAACGGTGCTTTTTAAAGCCATGCTGATTCGCGGACATAAGCTTCTCAGTCACAAGAAAATTTATTATATCCGAACTGGGAATATGTTCAAAGATTCTGCAGCAAGCCGAAGTTGGGGGTATTGGTTTCTAATTTTGCGGATCCGTTCTTTTACCCTTCCTTTACACACACACACACACACATGTATATATATATATATATATATATATATATATATATATATATATATATATATATAGTGTGTGTGTAGTGGCAACTATTTATTTACAGCTCGTGCAAAATAGATACGTGTTTCAGCCGGCCGAAGTGGCCGTGCGGTTAAAGGCGCTGCAGTCTGGAACCGCAAGACCGCTACGGTCGCAGGTTCGAATCCTGCCTCGGGCATGGATGTTTGTGATGTCCTTAGGTTTAACTAGTTCTAAGTTCTAGGGGACTAATGACCTCAGCAGTTGAGTCCCATAGTGCTCAGAGCCATTTGAACCAGATACGTGTTTCGAATGGTTCGAATGGCTCTGAGCACTATGGGACTTAACTTCTGAGATCATCAGTCCCCTAGAACTTAGAACTACTTAAACCTAGCTAACCTAAGGACATCATACACATCCATTCCCGAGGCAGGATTCGAACCTGCGACCGTAGCGGTCGCGCGGATCCAGACTGTAGGGCCTAGAACCGCTCGGCCACTGCGGCCGGCTACGTGATTCAAAGTAGTCACCAGCATTGTGTATAACCAGTTGCTATCGTTGTGGAAGTTGTAGGATACTCGCAGCAGTACCAGTTGTGTTGACAGTTCGAGTGGCGCGGTCTATTTGCCCGAGAATTTGTAGCAGTTCTGAAGCGAATGCCGTAAAGTGTTTCCTTCACTTTATAAATCGAGTTCTCCGCAGCTCGTGGTCGTGCGGTAGCGTTCTAGCTTCCCGCGCCCGTGTTCCCGGCTTCGATTCCCGGCGGGGTCAGGGATTTTCTCTGCCTCGTGATGACTGAGTGTTGTGTGATGTCCTTAGGTTAGTTAGGTTTACGTAGTTCTAAGTTCTAGGGGACTGATGACCATAGATGTTAAGTCCCATAGTGCTCAGAGCCATTTGATCCATATAAATCGAGTTGAACGCACGAGGGCTTAAGTTAGGGGAGTGCAGTAGCTGGTATAGGACGAAGTAGCCCCATCAGTCTAACAAATCAGTAACAGCTTGCACTGTACGTGCTTGAGCATTGTAATGCAAAATGATGGTCAGGTCCTGCAGAAAGTGTCATCACTTCTAAGCTGGTCGTAGGTTGTGTTCCAAAAATGAACAGCTACAAACTGTTACAAATTCGTCGGGCAACAGACCGCGCCGCTCGAACTGTCAACACAACTGGCACTACGAAGAGTATCCTACGACTTCCACATCGGTGGCAACGGGTTATATACACAATGCTGGTGACTACTTTGAAGGTCAGTAAAACTTTCAAACACGTATCTATTTTGTACGAGCTGTAAATAAATAGTTGCCACTATGAAAGTTGCGACCCTCGTAAACACACACACACAGCCACACACACATATATATATATATATATATATATATATATATATATATATATATATATATATATATATATATATTATGTGGTTGTGGTCTTCAGTCCTGAGACTGGTTTGATACAGCTCTCCATGCTACTCTATCCTGTGCAAGATTCTTCATCTCCCAGTACGTACTGCAGCATACATCCTTCTGAATCTGCTTAGTGTATTCAGCTCTTGGTCTCCCTCTACAATTTTTACCCTCCACGCTCCTTTCCAATACTAAATTGGTGATCCCTTCATGCCTCAGAACATGTCCTACCAACCGATCCCTCCTTCTATGCCACAAACTCCTCTTCTCCCCAATCCTATTCAATACCTTCTCATTAGTTATGTGATCTACCCATCTAATCTCCAGCATTCTTCTGTAGCACCACATTTCGAAAGCTTCTATTCTCTTCTTGTCCAAATTATTTATCGTCCATGTTTCACTTCCATACATGGCTACACACCATACAAATACTTTCAAAAACGATTTCGTGACACTTAAATCTTTCCTTGCCATTGCCAGTCTACATTTTATATCCTCTCTACTTCGACCATCATCAGTTATTTTGCTCCCCATATAGCAAAACTCTTTTACTGCTTTAAGTGTCTCATTTCCTAATCTAATTCCCTCAGCATCACCTGACTTAATTCGACTCCATTCCATTATCCTCGTTTTGCTTTTGTTGATGTTCATCTTATATCCTTCTTTCAAGACACTATCCATTCCATTCAACTGCTCTTCCAAGTCCTTTGCTGTTTCTGACAGAATTACAATGTCATCGGCGAACCTCAAAGTTTTTATTTCTTCTCCGTGGATTTTAATATATACTCCGAATTTTTCTTTTGTTACCTTTACTGCTTGCTCAATATACAGATTGAATAACATCGGGGAGAGGTTACAACCCTGCCTCACTCCCTTCCCATCCACTGCTTCCCTTTCATGTCCCTCGACTCTTATAACTGCCATCTGGTTTCTGTACTAAATGTGAATAGCCTTTCGCTCCCTGTATTTTACCCCTGCCGCCTTCAGAATTTGAAAGAGAGTATTCCAGTCAACATTGTCAAAAGCTTTCTCTAAGTCTACAAATGCTAATATGTATATATATACAGCTATGGACCGCATACAACGTAAGACTTACGGTGTTTCTCTTTCTTCCGTTCTTCCCAGTAGTTCTTCATTTTCTCGCCAACTTCTCGTCTCTGCTAATCTGTGCACACTCTCTTGGGTCTAGGTTTTGGCTCATCTTCTTCATTGCGTCTTCTATCAATAGCCTGAAGTGATTCCTGTCACGTATTATTTCTTCTGTAACACCTATTTTGTTGGCGTCTTCCTTTACTGCTTCTGTCCATCCTACAGTATTTTTCAGCTCATTAACGTAATCTGTGTTTCCTCCATTCTTTTTAAATGTCCATAAAATTTAGCCGTCTCTTCCCCATTGTATCTGTGATCTTTTCCGTATATTTGTATAAGTCTTAATTTTTCCTTTTAATCCACCTATTTTCCTTGTTTTTCTCAGGACCTAGAATTTTTATTAGTATTCTTCTCTCTCTTTTTTCTAGTTCTCTTAATTCGCCTTTCTTATTCAATGTTAGGTACTCTGATCCATACGTTCCTAGCGTCCTAATAACTGATTTATAATGTTTAATCTTCGCTTGTATGGATATTGATTTCTTACTGTCGTAGTTTTGTGTTAATTTATATGCAAATTCTTTTTTATTCATTCTTTATTTGTTGTGTTATCCAGTCCATTGGCTTTGAATCTATCAACTCTATTTTTCCATATTTTGTTTTCATAAACTTTTCTGTCTTATGTTTGTGTTCTATATACTCGGTTTTTTCATTCGATATTTTTAGCCCAGTCTTTTCAGGAATCATGTGTAACAGATCAAGCATAACTGTTGCGTCTATTCGATTTTCAGATATCAATGCCATATAATCCGCAAAGGATAAACATTTCACTTTAAATTTGTTGTTTCCTTGGCCCATATTAACTCGGATACTCATTTTTTCGCGCGCGCACACACACATACACACACACACACACACACACACACACACACACACACACATATATATATATATATATATATATATATATATATATATATATATATATATATATATATATATATATATATATATATATATTACTAGCCTTTAAAATTGCTACACCAAGAAGAAATGCAGATGATAAACGGATATTCATTGGACAAATATAGTATACTAGAACTGACATGTGATTACATTTTCACGCAATTTGATTGCATAGATCCTGAGAAATCAGTACCCAGAACAACAACCTCTGGCCGTAATAACGACCTTGATACCCCTGGGCATTGAGTCAAACAGAGCTTGGATGGCGTGTACAGATACAGCTGCCCATGGAGCTTCAACACTATACCACAGTTCATCAAGAGTAGTGACTGGCGTATTGTGACGAGCCAGTTGCTCCGCCACCATTGACCAGACGTTTTCAATTGGTGAGAGATCTGGAGAATGTGCTGACCAGGGCAGCAGTCGAACATTTTCTGTATCCAGAAAGGCCCGTACAAGACCTGCAACATGCGGTCGTGCATTATCCTGCTCAAATGTATGGTTTCGCAGGGATCGAATGAAGGGTAGAGCCACGCGTCGTAACACATCTGAAATGTAACGTCCACTGTTCAAAGTGCCGTCAATGCGAACAGGAGGTGACCGAGACGTGTAACCAATGGCACCCCATACCATCACGTCGCGTGATACGCCAGTATGGCGATGACGAATACACGCTTACAATGAGCGTTCACCGCGATGTCGCCAAACACGGAAGCGACCATCATGATGCTATAAACACAACCTGAATTCATCCGAAAAAATGACGTTTTGCCATTCGTGCACCCAGGTTCGTCGTTGAGTACACCATTGCAGGAGCTCCTGTCTCTGATGCAGCGTCAACGGTAACCGCAGCCGTGGTCTCCGAGCTGATACTCCATGCTGCTGCAAACGTCGTCCAACTGTTCGTGCAGATGGTTGTTGTCTTGCAAACGTCCCCATCTGTTGACTCGGGGTTCGAGACGTGGCTGCAGGATCCGTTACAGCCATGCGGATAAGATGCCTGTCATCTCGAGTGCTAGTGATACGAGGCCATTGGGATCCAGCACGGAGTTCCGTATTACCCTCCTGAACCCACCGATTCCATATTCTGCTAACAGTCATTGGACCAACGCGAGCAGCAATGTCGCGATACCATAAACCGCAATCGCGATAGGCTACAATCCTACCTTTATCAAAGTCGGAAACGTGATGGTACGCATTTCTCCTCCTTATACGAGACATCACAACAACGTTGCACCAGGCAACCCCGGTCAACTGATGTTTGTGTATGAGAAATCGGTTGGAAACTTTCCTCATGTCAGCAAGTTGTAGGTGTCACCCCCGGCGACAATCTTGTATGAATGCTCTGAAAAGCTAATCATTTGCATTTCACAGCATCTTCTTCCTGTCGGTTAAATTTCGCGTCTGTAGCACGTCATCTTCGTGGTGTAGCAATTTTAATGGCCAATAGTGTATATCTTGGGGTGCGAGGTCCCACTCCTCAACGGCTTCTGTGAGGTCCTCAAGGCGCTGTTCCACCTTCAACGGGTCCCATCGATGTTCAGTTGCATTCAAGTCTGGGGACTGTATTGGTCATTGCATTCGGTTAACGTTGCATCTTTGAAAATACCGAGACACTGACAGAGTACGGTGCGGTCTTGCATTGTCGTCGTGTAGGATGAAGTTGTCACCGACTTCACGTCTGTAGGGCTTTACAATCATTTGTAACACCTCTCACAGGTATTGCCGTACATGGGAATTAGAGGGCAGATGTGGACTCTGACCACAATCTATTGGTTATGAACAGTAGATTAAAACTGAAGAAATTGCAAAAAGGTGGAAAAATAAGGAGATGGGACCTGGATAACCAGAGGTTGTACAGAGTTTCAGGGAGAGCATAAGGGAACAATTGACAGGAATGGGGGAAAGAAATACAGTAGAAGACGAATGGGTAGCTCTGAGGGATGAAGTAGTGAAGGCAGCAGAGGATCAAGTAGCTAACAAGACGAGGGCTAGTAGAAATCGTTGGGTAACAGAAGATATATTGAATTTAATTGATGAAAGGTGAAAATATAAAAATGCAGTATATGAAGCAGGCAAAAAGGAATACAAACGTCTCAAAAATGAGATCGACAGGAAGTGCAAAATGGCTAAGCAGGCATGGCTAGAAGACAAAAGTAAGGATGTAGAAGCTTATCTCACTAGGGGTAAGATAGATACTGCCGACAGGAAAATTAAAGAGACCTTTGGAGAAAAGAGAGCCACTTGTATTAATATCAAGAGCTCAGATGGAAACCCAGTTCTAAGCAAAGAGGGGAAAGCAGAAAGGTGGAAGGAGTATGTAGATGTAGATGAAGATGAAATGGGAGATACGATACTGCGTGAAGAGTTTGATAGAGCACTGAAAGACCTGAATCGGAACAAGTCCCCGGGGGTAGACAACATCCCATTAGAACTACTCACGGCCTTGGGAGAGCGAGTCCTGACAAAACTCTACCATCTGGTGACCAAGATGTACGAGACAGGCAAAATACCCCCAGATTTCAAGAAGAATATAATAATTCCAATCCCAAAGAAAGCAGGTGTTAACAGATGTGAATATTACCGAACTATCAGTTTAATAAGTCACAGCTGCAAAATACTAACGCGAATTAATTACAGACGAATGGAAAAACTGGTAGAAGCTGACCTCGTGGAAGATCAGTTTGGATTCCGTAGAAATGTTGGAACACGTGAGGCAATACTGACCCTACGACTTACCTTAGAAGCTAGATTAAGGAAAGGCAAACCTACGTTCCTAGCATTTGTAGACTTGGAGAAAGCGTTTGACAATGTTGACTGGAATATTCTCTTTCAAATTCTGAAGGTGGCAGGGGTAAAATACAGGGAGCGAAAAGTTATTTACAATTTGTACAGAAACCAGATGGCAGTTATAAGAGTCGAGGGACAACAAAGGGAAGCAGTGGTTGGAAAGGGAGTGAGACAGGATTGTAGCCTCTCTCCGATGTTATTCAATCTGAATATTGAGCAAGGAGTAAAGTAAACAAAAGATAAATTCGGAGTAGGTATTAAAATCCATGCCGAAGAAATAAAAAATTTGAGGTTCGCCGATGACATTGTAATTCTGTCAGAGACAGCAAAGGACTTGCAAGAGCAGTTGAACGGAATCGACAGGGTCTTGAAAGGAGGATATAAGATGAACATGAACAAAAGCAAAACGAGGATAATGGAATGTAGTCGAATTAAGTCGGGTGATGCTGAGGGAATTAGATTAGGAAATGAGTCACTTAAAGTAGTAAAGGAGTTATGCTATTTGGGGAGCAAAATAACTGAAGTAGAGAGTATATAAAATGTAGCCTGTAAATGGCAAGGAAAGCGTTTCTGAAGAAGAGATATTTGTTAACATCGAGTATAGTTTTAAGTGTCAGGAAGTCGTTTCTGAAAGTATTTGTATGGAGTGTAGCCATGTATGGAAGTGAAACATGGACGATAAATAATTTAGACAAGAAGAGAATAGAAGCTGTCGAAATGTGGCTCTACAGAAGAATGCTGAAGATTAGATGGGTAGATCACATAAGTAATGAGGAGGTATTGAATAGGATTGGGGAGAAGAGAAGTTTGTGGCACAACTTGACTAGGAGAAGGGATCGGTTGGTAGGACATGTCCTGAGGCATCAAGGGATCACAAATTTAGCATTGGAGGGCAGCGTGGAAGGTAAAAATCGTAGAGGGAGACCAAGAGATGAATACACTTAGCAGATTCAGAAGGATGTAGGCTGCAGTAGGTATCGGGAGATGACGGAGCTTACACAGGATAGATAAGCATGGAGAGCTGCATCAAACCAGTCTCAGGACTGAAGACCACAACAACAACAATGGGAATTAGAGAGGCCGCCGTCCCATCATTATTGCCACCCACAACAATCCACCTACAAACGAATTGACTTCCTGATCGTATTGGCGTTCCTGGTGCCGTCTAGTGCTTCTCAAAACCCTAAGACGTGTAGTGTCCGGTCGTAAGCCAATCCTGGTCTCGTAAGGAAACGTGACATTACTGCTGCACGCAATGGTCCAGTGTTGATGCGCAGGAGCCAAGGTGCTTCGACTGCGTCGGTTGGTTCAGCGCAAAACTTCTCATTCGTCTTCTAGAGTGAAGATCATCCTGGTGCAACCTTTTATGATGTTTGGTCTGAGATACGAAACCCTGTTGCGCGGGAGAAGTAATTTCCAGTATTTCTGTCAGCTGATTTGAGTTCGAGGAAATGACCCTGCATTGGTGTTGTCCCACGAGAACGACCAGAGAGAGTTCTACCATTCACATTTCCCGTCTCTATATACTTTCTCCACGCCCTAGACACACCACTGTGAGCGTCATGTAACAGATCGGCAACAACTTGCTGTGTATGATCTGCTGAAAGTGAAGTCACTATGCTGACTCTATCAAAGTGCTGTATGCCTCTACGCAGCATGTCACTGCAGTGCTAAACAGAAACTGAATGATATGTTAAAAATGACGTAATTCCTCCAGCTGTATTAAGGTGTTGGTTTTATTGGCAACTAGTTTCGATGTTGTTACATCATCATCTTCAGGCCCATACTCATTGACAGTAACCTTATGTGTCTAACACTAGTAGTCAGTGGTGAGATTGGCGTGTTCCATGCAGAAGGCAAGTAGTAAGGCAGGTAGTAAGAAAATGATGTTGTAACAACATCGAAACTAGTTGCCAAAAAAACCAACAACTTAATACAGCTGAAGGAATTACGTCATTTCTTAACATATATTACGCCAGCTGACGTCCCAAGTCGTCCGTTTTAATTATGGATATACGAAGATCAAACTTAATGAAGCTGTTGTTGATACTGTACTTGCAGTTGTAAGTAGGCTGTTTAGGTTTTCTTACTGGTAACGCCACGGGGCTATGTAAGTAGGCTGTTTAGGTTTTCTTATTGGTAACGCCACGCAGTGCTCTGTATGAAAATCACTGGCTGTGCTGTGTGCAGTCGGTGGCTGGTTTGCATTGTTGTTGGCCATTGTAGTGTTGGGCAGTTGGCTGTTAACAGCGCGTAGCGTTGCGCAGTTGGAGGTGAGCCGCCAGCAGTGGTGGATGTGGGGAAGTGAGATGGCGGATTTTTGAGAGCGGATGATCTGGACGTGTGTCTATCAGAAACAGTACATTTGTAAGAATGGATGTCATGCTATATATATTATGACTTTTGAACAATATTAATGTAAATACATTGTTTGTTTTCTATCAAAATCTTTCATTTGCTAACTATGCCTATCAGTAGTTAGTGCCTTCAGTAGTTTGAATCTTTTATTTAGCTGGCAGTAGTGGCGCTCGCTGTATTGCAGTAGTTCGAGTAACGAAGATTTTTGTGAGGTAAGTGATTTGTGAAAGGTATAGGTTAATGTTGGTCAGGGCCATTCTTTTGTAGGGATTTTTGAAAGTCAGATTGCGTTGCGCTACAAAAAATATTGTGTGTCAGTTTAGTGTTGATCAGAATAGGTAAAGAGCGAAATGTCTGAGTACGTTCAGTTTTGCTCAGCTGTTTGAAAATCAAATAACGTATGGGATTTACCATCACAGTAGTTCACTAATTTTTCTAAGGGGACGTTTCACAGTGTGCCACTGCCGCAGCGGTATGTTTACATCACTGAGCTACGGCCACAGAGCATGCCAAGAGTAAACAGCGTCGAGTATATGGACTCTAATTGGATAAAGCATGAAGTGTCTAGACTGGTGAGACCTCTAGTATCGTATACTGCATTTTGTGTGCAGCTGCAGTGATATGGGTCGCCTGATACGCCTAGATACAACACTGACTGAAGAAACTGCAAAAAGGCGGGAATTTAAGGAGATGGGACCTGGATAAACTGAAAGAACCAGAGATTGTACAGAGTTTCAGGGAGAGCATAAGGGAACAATTGACAGGAACGGGGGAAAGAAATACAGTAGAAGAAGAATGGGTAGCTTTGAGGGATGAAGTGGTGAAGGCAGCAGAGGAGCAAGTAGGTAAAAAGACGAGGGCTAGTAGAAATCCTTGGGTAACAGAAGAAATATTCAATTTAATTGATGAAAGGAGAAAGTACAAAAATTCAGTAAATGAAGCAGGCAAAAAGGAATACAAACGTCTCAAAAATGTTATCGATAGGAAGTACAAAACGGCTAAGCAGGGATGGCTAGAGGACAAATGTAAGGATGTAGAGGCTTATCTGACGAGGGGTAAGATAGATACTGTCTACAGGAAAATTAAAGAGACTTTTGGAGAAAGGAGAACTACTTATATGAATATCAAGAACTCAGATGGAAACCCAGTTCTAAGCAAAGAAGGGAAAGCAGAAGGGTGGAAGGAGTATATAGAGGGCCTATACAAGAGCGATGTTCTTGAGGACAATATTATGGAAATGGAAGAGGCTGTAGATGAAGATGAAATGGGAGATATGATACTGCGTGAAGAGTTTGACAGAGCACTGAAAGACCTGAGTCGCAACAAAGTTCCGGGAGTAGACAACATTCCATTAGAACTACTGACAGCCTTGGGAGAGCCAGTCCTGACAAAACTCTACCATCTGGTGAGCAAGATGTATGAGACAGGCGAAATACCCACAGACTTCAAGAAGAATATAATAATTCCAATCCCAAAGAAAGCAGGTGTTGACAGATGAGAAAATTACCGAACTATCAGTTTAATAAGTCACGGCTGCAAAATACTAACGCGAATTCTGTACAGACGAATGGAAAAACTGATAGAAGCTGACCTCGGGGAAGATCAGTTTGGATTCCGTAGAAATGTTGGAACACGTGAGGCAATACTGACCCTACGACTTATCTTAGAAGCTAGATTAAGGAAAGGCAAACCTACGTTCCTAGCATTTGTAGACTTGGAGAAAGCTTTTGACAATGTTGACTGGAATACTCTCTTTCAAATTCTGAAGGTGGCAGGGGTAAAATACAGGGAGCGAAAAGTTATTTACAATTTGTACAGAAACCAGATGGCAGTTATAAGAGTCGAGGGACAACAAAGGGAAGCAGTGGTTGGGAAGGAAGTGAGACAGGATTGTAGCCTCTCCCCGATGTTATTCAATCTGAATATTGAGCAAGGAGTAAAGTAAACAAAAGATAAATTCGGAGAAGGTATTAAAATCCATGCCGAAGAAATAAAATATTTGAGGTTCGCCGATGACATTGTAATTCTGTCAGAGACAGCAAAGGACTTGCAAGAGCAGTTGAACGGAATGGACAGTGTCTTGAAAGGAGGATATAACATGAACATCAAGAAAAGCAAAACGAGGATAATGGTATGTAGTCGAATTAAGTCGGGTGATGCTGAGGGAATTAGATTAGGAAATGAGTCACTTAAAGTAGTAAAGGAGTTATACTATTTGGGGAGCAAAATAACTGAAGTAGAGAGGATATAAAATGTAGCCTGGAAATGGCAAGGAAAGCGTTTCTGAAGAAGAGAAATTTGTTAACATCGAGTATAGTTTTAAGTGTCAGAAAGTCGTTTCTGAAAGTATTTGTATGGAGTGTAGCCATGTATGGAAGTGAAACATGGACGATAAATAATTTAGACAAGAAGAGAATAGAAGCTGTCGAAATGTGGCTCTACAGAAGAATGCTGAAGATTAGATGGGTAGATCACATAAGTAATGAGGAGGTATTGAATAGGATTGGGGAGAAGAGAAGTTTGTGGCACAACTTGACAAGAAGAAGGGATCGGTTGGTAGGACATGTTCTGAGGCATCGAGGGATCACCAGTTCAGTATTGGAGGGAAGTATGGAGGGTAAAAATCGTAGAGGGAGACCAAGAGATGAATACACTAAGCAGATTCAGAAGGATGTAGGTTGCAGAAGGTATTGGGAGATGAAGAAGCTTGCACAGGATAGAGTAGCATGAAGAGCTGCATCAAACCAGTCTCAGGACTGAAGACCACAACAACAACAACAACAACACTGACGGGTGACACGTACGTGAGCATCCTGTCTGATCACCTGCATCCATTCATGTCCATTGTCCAATCCGACGGACTTGATCAATTCCAGCAGCACAGTGCGATACCCCACACGTCCAGAATTGCTACACAGAATTGCTTCAGAACAGCACGTTGCAAGACCTCCCCGATATGCTCAATAATGTTCATGTATGGGGAGTTTGGTGGCCAGCGGAAGTGTTTCAATTCAGAAGAGTATTGGTGGAGGACTAATACTCTTCTGAATTGAAACACTTCCGCTGGCCACCAAACTCCCCATACATGAACATTGTTGAGCATATCGGGGAGGTCTTGCAACGTGCTGTTCTGGAGAGATCTCCAGTCCCTCGCACTCTCACGGATTTATGGACAGCCTTGTAGGATTCATGACGTGAGTTCCCTCCAGCACTACTTCAGACATTAATAGAGTTCACGTCACGTCTTGTTGCGGCACTTCTGCGTGCTCGCGGGGGTCCTGCACAGTATTAGGCAGGTGTATCAGTTTCTTTGGCTCTTCAGTGTATAATATCAGGTCTTACACATCGTTACTTCTGAGAGTGACTGATGCTGAAACAGAAACAAACCCCGCTCCCCTTTTGTGGAAGGCGGGCTTCGAATTGAAATAGGCACGAGCGTATTTCACGGAAGTTGGCTGCGGGCGTAGAAATTAGTGTAGAGGCGTGATAGAAAATTCGTGCGACGTAACGAGCGCTACGCTCTGGAAGCTAGTGCAGCGCTTGTGAGCTCCGCGCGCCTTCCCACTACTACGCCGCATGCGCGTGGTTCGGTTCCGGGCTGCGCCTCCAGTTGTGAGCCAGACCGAGGACGGCCATCGGCCCCGTCTGTGGAACTACAGCCGGAGGCTCGCGTGCCTCGCGGCTATTACGACAGAACGCCGGCCAGCCAGCCAATGGCAGGTTCCGTGAGTCCCACCTGTCCCTCCCACCCCATTATTCCACGCCTCCCCCCCCCCCCGCGCCCCCATCACGAGCACTGAATTAAACATAATTTCACTGCCCAGAAGTAGGGGGGTTCATCGGGCCGCGATGCCTGCCACAGGCAACCGAGAGATGTACTGAAAGGGTCAGCCTGCTAGTAACCAGAGTGATCAACAAGGAAACTCATTCTTCACACACGTATATCTATATATATATATATATACTACTGGCCATTAAAATTCCTACACCACGAAGATGACGTGATATAGACGCGAATTTCAACCGACAGCAAGAAGATGCTATGATATGCAAATGATTGGCTTTTCAGAGCATACACACAAGGATCGCGCCGGTGGCGACACCTACAAAGTGTTGACATGAGGAAAGTTTCCAACCGATTTCTCATACACAAACAGCAGTTGGCCGGCGTTGCCTGGTGAAACGTTGTTGTGATGCGTGTCATCACGATTCCGACTTCGATAAAGCTAGTATTGTAGCCTATCGCGATTGCGGTTTATCGTATCGCGACATTGCTGCTCGCGTTGGTCGAGATCCAATGACTGTTAGCAGAATATGGAATCGCTGGGTTCAGGAGGGTAATACGGAACGCCGTGCTGGATCCCAACGGCCTCGTATCACTAGCGGTCGAGATGGCAGGCATCTTATCCGTGTGGCTGTAACGGATCGTGCAGCCACGTCTCGTGCCCTGAGTCAACAGATGGGGACGTTTGCAAGACAACAACCATCTGCACGACCAGTTCGACGACGTTTGCCGCAGCTTGGACTATCAGCTCGGAGACCACGGATGCGGTTACGCTTGACGCTGCATCACAGACAGGAGCGCCTGTGATGGTGTACTCAACGACGAACCTTGGTGCACGAATGGCAAGGTCACCTCTTGTTCGCATTGACGGCACTTTGAACAGTGGACGTTACATTTCAGATGTGATACGACCCGTGGCTCTACACTTCATCCGATCCCTGCGAAACGACACATTTGAGCAGGATAATGCACGACCGCATGTTGCAGGTCCCGTACGGGCCTTTCTGGATACAGAAAATGTTCGACTGCTGCCCTGGCCAGCACATTCTCTAGATCTCTCACCAAATGAAATCGTCTGGTCAATGGTGGCCGAGCAACTGGCTCGTCACAATACGCCAGTCACTACTCTTGATGGCCGGCCGTGGTGCCCGTGCGGTTCTAGGCGCTCCAGTCCGGAGCCGCGCTGCTGCTACGGTCGCAGGTTCGACTCCTGCTTCGGGCATGGGTGTGTGTGATGTCCTTAGGTTAGTTAGGTTTAAGTAGTTCTAAGTTCTAGGGGACTAATGACCACTGCAGTTGAGTCCCATAGTGCTCAGAGCCATTTGAACCATTTGAATTACTCTTGATGAACTGTGGTACAGTGTTGAAGCTGCATGGGCAGCTGTACCTGTACACGCCATCCAAGCGTTTCAAGGCCGTTAATACGGCCAGAGGTGGTTGTTCTGTGTACTGATTTCTGAGGATCTATGCACCCAAATTGCGTGAAAATTTAATCACATGTCAGTTCTAGTATAGTATATTTGTCCAATGATTACATCATCTGCATTTCCTCTTGGTGTAGCGATTTTAATGAACAGTAGTGTACTTGATGGTCTTACCTAGAGGATGCCTTGCAGAGTGGAAAAACTCACCGTGTGCGGGGAGGATCGACAATCATCATCTTGAGACAAGGATTTTCAAGATACACACTTAGAAGAGTGGCTGCTTTGTTTTTTAATGTTTTTTTTGTAACCAACCTAAATTGTTTTTGTTTTCAAAGGGAAGTATGTTTATTTTGTTAGTATGATATTTTACAAACCTCAGTGGGTGTACTATAAGAAGTCATTGTAGTAAACTCTATGGTATTACAAGCTTTTTTTGAGGTGTGTACTTTGAACGCAGGATGATGTTGGACACTCCATTTCGCAAATCGTTAAGGAATTAAATATTCCGAGATCCACAGTGTTAGGAATGTGAAGACAATACGAGGTTTCAGGAATTATCTGTGTATGCAGTGGCTAACGGCCTTCACTTATCGACCGAGAGCAGCAACGTTTGAGTGGAGTTGTCAGTGCTAGCAGACAAGCAATACTGGATGAAATAAACGTAGAAATTAATGTGGGACTTGTCCGTTAAGACAGTGCGGTGGCGTAATTTGTTCTTAATGGACGACGTGAGTGCCTTTGCTAACAGCACGACATCACCTGCAACGCCTCTCCTGGGCTCGTGGCCGTATCGCTTGGACTCTAGACGATTGGAAGATCGTCGCCTGGTCAGATGAATCCCGATTTCAGT
Source organism: Schistocerca nitens (assembly GCF_023898315.1). NCBI lineage: Eukaryota > Metazoa > Arthropoda > Insecta > Orthoptera > Acrididae > Schistocerca > Schistocerca nitens. The sequence goes on along the minus strand of NC_064625.1, from coordinate 93,782,283 downwards.
TGGTAAGAACTGATGGTAGGGTTCGAGTGTGCCGTAGACCCCCTCGCAGGTTGTCAGCAATGCACGGTTCAGGCTTCATAGCGTTGTGGGCTGTGTTTACATTGTATGGAATAGATCTTCTGGTCCAACTCAATCGATCACTGAACGCAAATGGTTATTTTTGGGTACTCGGAGACCATTTTCAGCCATTTGAGATGGAATTTTTATGGATGAAAATGTGCCATTTCAGCGGGTCACAAATGTTCGTGATAGATTTGAACTACCCTCATGTTTGAATTAATAATGCTAACAGCTGACATTCAGTGGAGAGCAGAAAAGGTCAAATATCGGTAATAGTTAGCGTAGTTGTAAATGTTTATACCGTGTTAGGAGGGAATGCCACGAACAACATACTAGGAATCCTGACTGGTAAGGGATGAATATGGGGGTGTAAATGTGTTTGAGGGTTACTTTTGTACATTTTTCTTGAATGACTCGTAAACCGTGGCCTTCAGCGAAAATATATTTCAGTACAAAAGTTAAGGTGGGATGTTGATGAAAAACATACTATTTCAAAAATGTACCAAATCCACAGTTTTGAAGATATGGCAATGAAATTTTTTACTAGGCTTTACATGAAAGTAACACTTTTCATATAAAATCCTTTGATTATATATATTCAACTTTTTTTAATGAAATTTGATTATATATATTCAACTTTTTTTGAATGAAATTTGAAGTTTTATTTTTAAAAAAATAATGTATCTTCCTTTTTCTCAGAAAGTATTCAAGAGATTTCAACAAAAATTTCTCTGTTTCATCTCTTTATATGTTGTAAGCTTCTCTCATGAGATTTTTGGAATAGGTCAAATAGGAGAATTTTCATAATTATTTTAATTATAATTCCACAAGTACAATTTTAAATTCATGCAAAATTGGTTCAAATGGTTCAAATGGCTGTGAGCAATATGGGACTTAACATCTGAGGTCGTCCCCTAGAACGTAGAACTACTTAAACCTAACTAACCTAAGGACATCACACACATCCATGCCCGAGGCAGGATTCGAACCTGCGACCGTAGTAGTCGCGCGGTTCCAGACTGAAGCGCCTAGAACCGATCGGCCACACCAGCCAGCCATGCAAGATTCCAAGCAGTTTGCCCCATATCTCAGCTTGCAATCAGCATTTCAAAATTTGCTCTTGAGACAACGTTTATTAGGTTTACAGAAATATGTGTACAAAATGTCATAATCATAGTATTCATAGAATCTGTGGAAAAGCTTAAAAAACAAACTTTTCAGGAAACGCAATTTAAAGTTCAACCTAACTTTTTTCCTTATGTCACTTCTTCAGAAGGCTCCACATTTATACTCTGGGTCGTCTTTCCTTTGAAGGCTTCTCCTCTGGTTTCTTGTTGTCTGTCTTCTTTCCTTTACCAGGTCTTCAACTGACTTTTCAGCTGCAGAGACGCGCTGTAAATCTAATTTTCGCAGGCTGTCTTGAGTAAAATTTCGTATCTTGAAGCATATGCTTTCTAATACCTTCATCCTCCCGACGTTTCCACCATTAAATACAATAACTGCATCATAAGTCGCAATTCTGAAACTGTAGCATATGCAAATGTGTTTTTAGGGCATCGTTTCCATATCAGTGAATTTAGAGACTCATTTGGATTTTGGGTTTTGCCGTGAACACACTTTTCGAGAAGTGCAGGATCGGCCAAAGATGATCTATAAAACCAAAGAGTATGTATTACGGCCTTCTAGATGTATCCCGTCCATGTTTGGTTGAAAATAATACACAGAATCGTTGTTCACTGAGCTGCTTCAACACGTGGGCGTGGCAGGGAGGCCGCGTCACACTTATAATTTTCAGGCACTTCGGATGCGATTTCAACATTGAAACTTTGGGAACTTATTGTCCATGAGTTGTAGTAATCAATAAAAAATAAATCTAAAATTGGCATTTTTGGTAAATTTCATCAGCGTTCCCCCTTAACTACATTAAATTACCTACCAAAAGCTCCTGTTCATGTTTTCTATAGGACTAATAGTCGGCGCGTAGCGAGGGAAGGAATATGAAAATCTGGCGCCTGGCGTTTGAATGTCAGAAGTAATACTACAAGCTGCAACTGAATCATCCTCTTCATCAGGGCCGCACAAGGTGCATGCACCGGTACATCTCACAGTGCAGAGTGCAGAAGACGGCTGCGCTATGTTGACGACGGTGCAGACCACCACCCCCCCCCCCCCCCCCCCACTCCTCGGCTTTGCGCAACAGCGCTGCCACTCACTTCCTTAGCTTGTGTCGCCCGCGCCGCCTGTCTCGACCTGTTTCAAAGCTCTTACCCTGTTGTCTTCGTCATTGCCAAATACTAATGTACACTAGGTGGAGAGCTTAGCTTGGTGTACCGGTACAGAAGAGATTTATGTAATAACTGTAATGGTAACAATTTTAAATTTGGTTTCAAAACAAATGTATCTTCCTATGTGCTCTTTATTTTATTTGCAATTATGCTACTAAGATCTTGAACAAGAGATTGGCTGACAGCAATTCTGAGAGAATTTTTTAAATTACAATTAGAAATACTCGCACGCAATCTAGTTTTTGTACAAGACAAAACAGAAGAAAACGTTTCACACACACAAGTGGAACCAAACATAGAAATAATCTTCGCTGCTTCTCTGTGTAACTTGGGAAATTCTTCCTTCGGCAAATTCTGGTAGAATCGGAGCAAACCTTTTGTATTGTAAAACACATCCTTTCGGTGAACAACGCTTTGCAAATCAATTAGTTCGAAATGTAAATCTCAAGGCGCACTTTCAACATCCATCGAAGAAGGTTTCACAAAAACGTCGAGAACTGGCTGCAGGTAGGTAATTTCCTGAAACAATAACAAAGCTAAAGTTAATAAAAGAAAGTAATGTAAGCCGTTGTTTCGAAGTACTAAAATGCGACCCGGCCGGTGTGGCCGTGCGGTTAAAGGCGCTTCAGTCTGGAAGCGCGTGACCGCTACGGTCGCAGGTTCGAATCCTGCCTCGGGCATGGATGTGTGTGATGTCCTTAGGTTAGTTAGGTTTAATTAGTTCTAAGTTCTAGGCGACTGATGACCTCAGAAGTTAAGTCGCATAGTGCTCAGAGCCATTTGAACCATTTTGAACTAAAATGCGATAGATTTTAATAAACATGTAATGTGTACTATTGGTTTTAATGTAATGTTGCATATGTAACGCAATCTCCTTTATTTAGCTGTATGTCATATACCGGCACATTACCTGGAATCTGTCGTTAAACGCATTTTCAAGGGATTGTAGCACCTCGACGTATTTTTCAAAGCGCGCTCCTTCCTGCATAGATGCTGTCAAACAAAAACATAGTACCGTTTTGATTAGAGCAGTTATAAAAATAAGGCTGTTTTAATAAAGGTACAATTTATATCTCGCTTACCTAGTTCAGGAAAGTATTGCGTATTTTTCTCTGAAAGGTTGTTTTTGAGGAGCTTCAGTTTATACTGGAAAGCGTTTATTTTGCTGATCGTATCGTTGATGAGACTGTTTTGTTTTTGGAGTTTCAGAGGGCCATAACGTCTGCTAAAAATCCTAAATCAGCTACCCATTCAGGGTCACGAAAAAGTGGCTCCGGACGTCCTTTGCTCTCCAAAAACTGAGCCACAGTGTGGCGTAATCGAAAAATTCTGGAAATCACTTTCTCTTTACTCAGCCAGCGCACCTCAGCGTGGTAGGGAATATCTGGATACTCCTCTTCAAAGGAAATCAAAGATTCTTTGAATTGACGATGAGTGAGTCCATGAGAACTAATGTAGTTCACGATACGCACCACTACCTTCATCACATCTTGAAGACCGATAACTTTCGCACAAAGAGCCTCTTGGTGTGCAAAACAATGAACGGGAGGTAAATTCGGCATGTTAAGTTTTTTTCCGCAGTAGGCCAATAAACCCTTTTGCTTTAGCGCACATTGCTGGTGCCCCGTCTGTGGTTACGTAAAACAGCTTTTACCAAGAGAGTCCTATTCCTTCAGCTGCCATTTCAACAGCTGCTAAAATATCCGCCGATGTAACAGTGTCCATCAACGAACTCATATCCAGGAGCTCTTCCGTTACATGTAGGTCGTCGTCCACGCCACGCAAAAATATTGCTAACTAAGCCGTGTCGTTAATATCAAGTGCGATGGAGTACGCTACGAAGTTTTGAATTTTGGCTCCCAGTTGTTTATGCAAATTCTCAGCGATGTCGTTGATTCTCCGATCTATTGTCATTCTGGAAAGTGGTATTCTGCTGTACGCGGGAGCTAATGTGGGATTCATTGTCTCTACTATGTCCAACATAATGTTTTTATTAATGTCCCGTCCATAAATGGCCTCCCAGCTCTTGCTAAACGTAGAGCAACTTTGTAACTCGCTCTGAGAGTCCTTTCGCAACACCCCTCATCTTCTTCACCCTAAAGTAGAGAAAAAAGATATGTTAGAAATAATTTATGCGAAAACGAAAACTAAGGAGTGTAAACAAATGTTATTTCGTTTCGCATGACCTTTAACCAAAACATGCATGCTAAAGTGCTTGCAACAAACCTCGTTTGTAGATACAGAATTCTCTTCCGCAAGAGTTTGCAACTTCCGTAATTCTTCCTCTCTGGCATCCCCTGTTATATCACTATACTTTTCTGAATGCAATTTGCTGTAGTGCCTTTCAATAGACGATTTTCTGACACACGTAATTAGTATACCGCTGATTAGACATTTGGCTTTATCGTCACAACGCACAAAAAAGTAGGAGAGTTCCCATTCCGGTTTAAATTGACTTTCGGCAATTTTCCATTTTTTTGGAGCAGATGGTTCCATTATTCCGGTAACTGTCTTGCGCTAACGTATTCCAATGTTGACTAAGCCGTCTGGCAGCGCACAGCGTCGGCCTCACCTAGCAAGCCGAGTTGAGGCGAAGTATGCCGAGTTGAACCGATGCACTGTGCAGGCACTCGCAGCACCTCGCTTTGCACGTGTGCGGTTTTCCGTGTTTGTGCGGCCCTGGTCTACATGAATAAAAAATACCATTTATTTCGTGACAATTTCAAGAATTCGGCAAATATAGTATGCAGAGGGGCAAGCAGGTTTATTTCAGGGGTATTACTCCTAACTCTTGTATTAAATGAGACCATTATACAATGAATCGTTAAAAAACTGGTATAGGCATGCGTATTCAAACACAGATATATGTCAACTGGCAAAATACGGCGCTGCGTTCGGAAACGGCTAAATAAGACTACAAGTGTCTGACGCAGTTGTTAGATCGCCTCCTGCCGCACGTTATCAATATTTAAGTGAGTCTGAACGTGGTGTTGCAGCCAGCGCATGAGCGATGGGACACAGTATCTCCCAGGTAGCGAGGAAATGGAGATTTTCCAGTACGACCAGGAGTCCGGTAAAACATCAACATCACTGCTGCCGGAAAAAGATGACAAGAGCGGGACCAATGAGGACTGAAGAGAATCATTCAACATGACAGAAGTCCAACCCTTCCGCGATCTGCTGCAGATTTCAATGCTGGGCCATCATCAAGTGTCAGAGTGCGAACCATTCAACGAAACATCATCGATATGGGCTTTCGGAGGCGAAGGCCCACTCGTGCAACAGCCGGCCGATGTGGCCGAGCGGTTCTAGCCGCTTCAGTCTAGAACCGCGCGACCGCTACCTTCGCAGGTTCGAATCCTGCCTCGGACATGGATGTGTGTGATGTCCTTAGGTTAGTTAGGTTTAAGTAGTTCTAAGTTCTAGGGCACCGATGACCTCAATTGTTAAGTCCCATAGTGCTGAGAGCCATTTGACCTACAGAGCGAGGTGGCGCAGTGGCTAGCACACTGGACTCGCATTCGGGAGGACGACGGTTCAATCCCGCGTCCGGCCATCCTGATTTAGGTTTTCCGTGATTTTCCTAAATCCCTCCAGGCAAATGCCGGGATGGTTCGTCTGAAAGGGCACGGCCGACTTCCTTCCCCGTCCTTCCCTAATCCGATGAGACTGATGTCCTCGCTGTTTGGTCTCTTCCCCAAAACCAGCCAGCCAGCCAGCCAGCCATTTGACCTCGTGAAACCTAATGACTACAAGATACAAAGCTTTACGCCTCGCCTGGGCACCTCAACACCGGCACTGGACTGTTGGTGAGTGGAAACACGTTGCCTGGTCGGACCAGTCTCGTTTCAAAATGTATCGAGTGGATGGACGTGTACGGGTATAGTGACAACCTCATGAATTCATGGACCCTGCACGCCAGCAGAGGACTGTTCACGATGGTGGAGGCTCCGTAATGGTGCGGGGCGTGTGCAGTTGGAGTGATATGGGACCGCTGATATACATCTAGATACGACTCTGACAAGTGAGAAGTACGTGAGCATTCTGTCTGATCACCTGCATTCATGTCCATTGTGCATTCCGACGGACTAGGGCAATTCAGGCAAGAAAATGCGTCACCCCAAACGCCCAGAATTGCTAAAAGTCGGCCTTCCGAGTTAGAACGCTTCCGCCGGCCGGTGTGGCCGAGCGGTTCTAGGCGCTACAGTCTGGAACCGCGCGACCGCTACGGTCGTAGGTTCGAATCCTGCCTCGGGGATGGATGTGTGTGATGTCCTTAGGTTAGTTAGGTTTAAGCAGTTCTAAGTTCTGGGGGACTGATGACCTCAGAAGTTAAGTCCCATAGCGCTCATTCATCGTGCCAGTTCCCTCCAGCACTACTACATACATTAATCGCGTCCATGCCACGTCGTGTTGCGGCACTTCTACGTGCTCGCAGGGGCCCTACTCGATGTTAGGCAGGTGTACCAGTTTCTTTGCCTCTTCACTGTATATGCTCCAATAGAGCTATATATGTTACGCAGTAGCCTCAGCCACGTACTGACCACTGGGCCCCGCACTAAATACAATACTGGCCATTAAAATTACGACACCACGAAAATGATGTGCTACAGACGCGAAATTTAACCCACAGGAAGAAGATGCTGTGATATTCAAATGACTAGCTTTTCAGAGCATTCACACAAGGTTGGCGCCGGTGGCGACACCTACAACGTGCTGACATGATGAAAGCTTCCAACCGATTTCTCATACACAAACAGCAGTTGACCAGCGTTGCCTGGTGAAACGTTGTTGTGATGCCTCGTGTAAGGAGGAGAAATGCCTACCATCACGTTTCCGACTTTCATAAAGGTCGGATTGTAGACTATCGCGATTGTGGTTTATCGTATCGCGACATTGCTGCTCGCGTTGGTCGAGGTCCAATGGCTGTTAGCAGAATATGGAATCGGTCGGTTCCGGTGGGTAATACGGAACACCGTCTGGATCCCAACGGCCTCGTATCACTAGCACTCGAGATGACAGGCTTCTTATCCGCATGGCTGTAACGGATCGTGCTGCCACGTCTCGATCCCTGAGTCGACAGATGGGGACGTTTGCAAGACAACAACCATCTGCACGAACAGTTCGACAACGTTTGCAGCAGCATGGACTATCAGCTCGGAGACCACGGCTGTGGTTACCCTTGACGCTGCATCACAGACAGGAGCGCCTGCGATGGTGTACTCAACGACGAACCTGGGTGCACGAATGGCAAAACGTCATGTTTTTGGATGAATCCAGGTTCTGTTTACAGCATCATCGTGGTCGCATCCGTGTTTGGCGACATCGCGGTGAACGCACATTGGAAGCGTGTATTCGTAATCGCCATAGTGGCGTATCACCCGGCGTGATGCTATGGGGTGCCGTTGGTTACACGTCTCGGACACCTCTTGTTCTCATTGACGGCTCTTTGAACAGTGGACGTTACGACTCGTGGCTCTACGCCTCATTCGATCCCTGTGAAATCGTACATTTCAGCAGGATAACGCACGACCGCATGTTGCAGGTCCTGTACGGGCTTTTCTGGGTACAGGAAATGTTAGACTGCTGCCCTGGCCAGCACATTCTCCAGATCGCTCAATAATTGAGAACGTCTGGTCAATGGTGGCCGAGCAACTGGCTCGTCACAATACGCCAGTCACTACTCTTGATAAACTGTGGTATCGTGTTGAAGCTGCATGGGCAGCTGTACCTGTACACGCCATCCAAGCTCTGTTTGACTCAATGCCCAGGCGTATCATGGTCGTTATTATGGCCAGATGTGGTTGTTCTGTGTACTGATTTCTCAGGATCTATGCACCCAAATTGAGTGAAAATAATCACATGTCAGTTCTAGCATAATATATTTGTCTAATGAATACCCGTTTATGATCTGCATTTCTTCTTGGTGTAGCAATTTTAATGGCCAGTAGTGTATGTGAAGGTTGGTGTTTCTTTTCGTACAAATTGATTTGAAGCTACTCTTGCTAAGAAGGAGTCTTAACCGTGCAGTTAGTGGTCTGTGGAGTGTCCATCTGCATTGCAAGAATGTTCAAATGTGTGTGAATTCCTAAGGGGCCAAACTGCATAGGTCTTCGGTCCCTAGACTTAGACACTACTTAAAGTAACTTTTCCTAAGAATAACAGAGATACCCATGCCCGAGAGAGGACTCGAACCTCCGGCGGGAGATCTGCACTGCTATAGAGCTCTTTCTCCTAAGACATAGTCTCCGCCAAGCAGTAAACTGTGGCCATACGCGTAGAATTCGTCGTTTATGTTATTACGCTACCCTCATGGAATCGTAACGTAAGGGATATCATACTATTTACGCTATTTGTGCTTCCTGTATATACCAAGATCGGTAATAATTAAGGGGAAACGATGACAAGCAAAACGTTCCACTCTCTTCCCAACGTGAACATTCGCCCAAATCGTCGACAGCAACTCCTGGGAGTTCTGAACGATGATTTATGCGGGCCACGATTTTCTGCCCTCTAACAATAAATTAAAAACTGTGCGTCGCGCGGCGAGCTGACGATCTTGGCAGCGGCGGGAAAAGCCAAGTTCGCAGAAACGGCAAGGCGGGCAGAGAGAAGGGATGAGAAAAAACAAAACGAAACTCTTTCCTATCGATTCCTGTCCCGCGCAGGAGTCCGTAATTAATTCACGGACACGGGGAAAAGAATGGTCAGGAATGACGTCGGCCCATTCTGGAGAAAAGCGAGGCCGAGCGACCGGGCAAATTTTCCCCACCCACCCCGGTACCGCAGTTTCTTCCGACTCGCTTATAAATCGGCGGCAATTAAAATTCACCGTCGTTTGTGATTAAAAAGGACCACGTTCTGCACTCGCCTTGGCCGTATCTTGAGCGGCCGTGTTTCAGATCCTCTTCAACGCCTGAGGGTTCCGAGACGGCTGCGACGTCGGGACGATGTATTAGCCAGGATATCTGTGAATGTGGCCTACCGGAGTTCCGTTCATACACGCATTCCCTCATTGGAAAAGGGTATTAGGGCATAACGTTATGTAGATATCATTAAAGACAGAGCACAAGTTCGGTTTAGGGAAGGTAATCGACGATGTATTTACAAAGGAAACATCCAAGAACTCCTACAGCAATTTAGAAACACCACGGATCATTACCCTTACTTCATTTTGCGATGACAACCCGTCATTAAACTTTCTACACACACAATACGCCAGTCACCTCTTGATGAACTGTGGTATCGTGTTGACGCTGCATGGGCAGCTGTACCTGTACACGCCATCAAGCTCTGTTTGACTCAATGCCCAGTCGTATCAAGGCCGTTATTACGGCCAGAGGTGGTTGTTCTGGGTACTGTTTTCTCAGGATCTATGCACCCAAATTGCGTGAAAATATAATCACATGTCAGTTCTAGTATAATATTTTTGTCCAATGAATACCCGTATATCATCAGCATTTCTTCTTGGTGTAGCAATTTTAATAGCCAGTAGTGTAGATCTTTATACGGCGGTTGATTTTACCTACATCCGTTGATGCTTCGCAGTTGAAAACTATCAGAAGCGCTGCCACGTGTCAGGGATTTCTTTCAAGTTGACTCGACTGTACCAGTATCTTAGCAGTGAAGAATAAATGTGTTTAATCTTAATGTATAATGTAGCACTTTTTACGCATCTGATCGTTTATGATGCCACATCCTTTGAACAATGTGTCGTAGGTATTGCGTAGGTACATTCAGCAGCATTTGTGAATACCGTCTGCGAAATATTTCGCAAATAGAGTAATTGGAAAATAAATAAGAAATTTAAACTTCATGTACGATGCATCAGTTTTTCACACATCTCATTGTTTATGACGTCACAATTTCTGAACTGTGATAGGTAGGTGATTCTTACTCCGAGAGCGATTGTTGCCTAAATTTAAAAAGTCGGTTGAAACCAGTTAAATCTAAAGAATCGCAAGACAGAGGAAACCAGTAAGGTCCGTGGCCACAGTAAAATTGAGATTTTAGCTGCAGACTCGCTGTTGCACACGAAAAGTACACTACTGGCCATTAAAATTGCTACACCAAGAAGAAATGCAGATCATAAACGGGTATTCATTGGACAAATATATTATACTAGAACTGACATGTGATTACATTTTCACGCAATTTGGGTGCATAGATCCTGAGAAATCAGTACCAAGAACAACCACCTCTGGCCGTAATAGCGGCCTTGATACGCCTGGGCATTGAGTCAAACAGAGCTCGGATGGCGCGTACAGATACGGCTGCCCATGCAGCTTCAACACGATACCACAGTTCATCAGGAGTAGTGACTGGTGTATTGTGACGAGCCAGTTTCTCAGCCACCATTGACCAGACGATTTCAAGTGGCAAGACATCTGGAGAATGTGCTGGCCAGGGCAGCGGTCTAACATTTTCTGTATCCAGAAGGGCCCGTACAGGACCTGCAACATGCGGTCGTGCATAATCCTGCTGAAATGTAGGGTTTCGCAGGGATCGAATGAAGGGTAGAGCCACGGGTCGTAACACACCTGAAATGTAACGTCCACTGTTCAACATGCAGTCAATGCGAACAAGAAGCGACCGAGACGTGTAACCCATGGAACCCCATGCCATCACGCCGGGTGATACGTCAGTATGGCGATGACGAATACACGCTTCCAATGTGCGTTCACCGCGATGTCGCCAAACACGGATGCGACCATCATGATGCTGTAAACATAACCTGGATTCATCCGAAAAAATGACGTTTTGCCATTCGTGCACCCAGGTTCGTCGTTGAGTACACCATCGCAAGCACTCCTGTGTGTGATGCAGCGTCAAGGGTAACCGCAGCCATGGTCTCCGAGCTGATAGATAATACTGCTGCAAACGTCGTCGAACTGTTCGTGCAGATGGTTGTTGTCTTGCAAACGTCCCCATCTGTTGACTCAGGGATCGAGACGTGGCTGCACGATCCGTTACATCCATGCGGATAAGATGCTTGTCATCTCGACTGCTGGCGATACGAGGCCGTTGGGATCCAGCACGGCGTTCCGTAATCCCCTCCTGAACCCACCGATTCTATATTCTGCTAACAGTCATTGGATCTCGACCAATGCGAGCAGCAATGTCGCGATAGGTTACAATCTGAGCTTTATCAAAGACGGAAACGTGATGGTACGCATTTCTCCTCCTTACACGAGGCATCACAACAACGTTTCACCAGGCAACGCCGGTCAACTGCTGGTTGTGTATGAGAAATCGGTTGGAAACTTTCCTCATGTCAGCACGTTTTAGGTGTCGCCACTGGCGCCAACCTTGTGTGAATGCTCTGAAAAGCTAATCATTTGCATATCACAGCATCTTCTTCCTGTCGGTTAAATTTCGTGTCTGTAGCACGTCATCTTCGTGGTGTAGCAATTTTAATGGCCAGTAGTGTATTTACCTCCGAGAGTTCACCTCATTTCGCCAAATACCACTCTCTAGGGACACGACGACTTATCATTAGTGTTGTATACTTTTTCCACGTTTTTATCTTTTCTTAGAGCAAGACATCTTCCGAGTAATACAGAATTGTCGTTTTGTTTCGTTCCAGATGTGTAACAATACTACCTCACATTGAGTTTCAGAGAAACAATAAAGATTTGGTCTAACTGCTCCCTGTAGCTTTGTCTCTGTCCTTTCATTCTTTACATAATTAATTCTGCCATTTGAATCACTTGCAGTTAGGAGAACATATCTGATGCCTCCACAGTCACGGGACACAAGACTGTCAAGTGAGATCTCTTAAATGGAAACGCGCGGGACAGCCAGCTTTCATACATCTATATTACTAATGAGGTATCCACAATACAGAGGGATAAGGTGACGAAGGTTAGGGATCGATAAATCAAACCCTGCAACCACTCACCCTGGCGGATCGACCAAAATATTTCAGAATATATGCTTTAAACCTTTAAAAAAGTGACATAACAGAGAAGTAAAAGTTGTGGATTCTAATTTTGTCAGGTAGTCTCAAATTTTTTATTCTTAAATCTCCATCTAAATGACTTTGATAATTAGTTTTATTCAATTAGTTGGCTGAGTGTGAACATTTCACTTTTACTCCTTTATCACACCCTTCTAATCGTAGTATTAACTTCTGAAATGGCTTTTTTCTTCCTATCATTCTATCTCCACTTGGAATCTTGGTCATGTGGTTTTAATTATTTGTATGTATTGACTTCGATTTAATTTCTACCGTTTTGTCATCCTATATTTTCGTCCACGTTGTTGTATTCATTATTGCTATTCCTCATTTTGCTCGAATCTCGGGTTTACTTACAACCCCTTCATTTGTATAAGTCTCCATCCACTTTATTTTGTCCAGAGTACAATAATAACTTATGTTTTAAGAGTTTGTATGATGATTACCATTCATAAAAATGTATTTCTGGCCATGAAAATACCTTCTGACACAATTGCACAGTAAATAGATTATGTCATCTCTCGTTTTTTAAATGACAGATACGCATATTAAAATATCTAAATATTATGTTAGATAAATAAACAATTAAATTCGCATGCACAAAGATTACTAGTGGATAAAGAATAAAAGGAAGAAAAATAAGAGCAACTCAATACGTTAAAATTGTGATTAAAATGACATTATTGAAAAATAAAAAATTTCAGTGCACCTAACGAGATTCAAAGTGACAACGTAATGCATTTAAGGATTTTACCTCAACTATTACGCTACATAAAAATTCTTTGTTCCGTTCCATCAAAGCCGTAGAGAGCAACGCGAAATTCCGAAATTTTTTTCATCGATTATTTTTTATTTTTATTGTACACATCTAGTTCCTTAGGACCAAATTGAACAGCAAATCTACATAGTCATGGAACGTATCATTACTTAAAAATACGACAGAAAACAGTGTAGCAGAGGAACTAGCTTAATTTTTAACGAACTCCTCGACAGAATGGGACTGCCTCATGAGGAAACTCTTCAGTTTGGATCTGAAAGTGCGAATATTACTGCTAAGTTTTTTGAATTCTTGTGATAGCTTATTGAAAATCGATGCAGCAGAATACTACACGTCTTTCTGCATGTGAGTCAACGATGTGTGATCCAAATGCAAGTCGGATTTCTGCCTGAGTGGACGCTGCTATTTCTTAGGAATAAGCTGTTAACAGGAAACAAAAATATTTACATTCAGTGTCAGAATAGCCAGACAAATAAACAGGAGCCGACAAGAGTTTCGCGAACTTACACCACTCATTGCCAGAAACGCCAATTTCAGATCCAAAAATACCCTTCGCGAATGGGAAAAGTTACCGCAAAATATAAAACCATGCGAATGAAAATAAGCAAAGTACCGGGTGATCAAAAAGTCAGTATAAATTTGAAAACTTAATAAACCACTGAATAATGTAGATAGAGAGGTAAAAATTGACACACATGCTTGAAATGACATGGCGTTTTATTAGAACCAAAAAAAAAAAAACACCCCATATTGCTAGTCGCGTGAAAGATCTCTTGCGCGCGTCGTTTGGTGATGATCGTGTGCTCAGCCGCCACTTTAGTCATGCTTGGCCTCCCAGGTCCCCAGACCTCAGTCCGTGCCATTATTGGCTTTGGGGTTACCTGAAGTCGCGAGTGTATCGTGATCGACCGACACCTCTAGGGATGCTGAAAGACAACATCCGACGCCAATGCCTCACCATAACTCCGGACATGCTTTACAGTGCTGTTCACAACATTATTGCACGACTACAGCTATTGTTGAGGAATGATGGTGGACATATTGAGCTTTTCCTGTAAAGAACATCACCTTTGTTTTGTCTTGCTTTGTTATGCTAATTATTGCTATTCTGATCAGATGAAGCGCCATCTGTCGGACATTTTTTGATAGTTTGTAATTTTTAGGTTCTAATAAAACCCCATGTCATTCCAAGCATGTGTGTCAATTCGTACCTCTCTATCTACATTATTCCGTGATTTATTCAGTTTTCAAATTTATACTGACTTTTTGATCACCTGGTAGATTACTTTTCGTGTCAGATTCTGTTCTGATACTAAAAATAGCAGTATTAAGTCTAAGAACAAGATACTGAACATGGGCTTTCCACGACAGTTTGCTATTTATCTGAACTCTACAGTCTCACTAATCATATGCCCATTCTGCGTAATTCAGGTTTGATGAGTGTCTGAAACAGTGAAAACTGAGTCTTCCTGTGGTTTAGTATTAGTATACTGTATTTTCAACAAGCCATGAGCGTATGTCTTTAACTGCACTACTTTGAAACAGTGTTGCTCACACCTTTTACTACCAAGCTAGTGTCGTCAACAAATAGGAATGGAGTCACATGTAATACTAGAAGGCATATCATTTGTATCAATAACGAACAGAAGTGTCCCCAGCACTGAACCCTGGGGTACCCACCTCCACCCCTTCCCCCCCCCCCCCCCCCCCCGCCTCGTATTTAGCCTTTATCTTTCCCCATCAAAGTAAGAGGTGACCAATTGTGAGCTTTTTACCATTGTTAGTCTGGTTTTGATGTCCTCCTTGCTCCGTTCGTCATTGGTTATTTTACTGCCTAGGTAGCAGAATTCCTTAACTTTATCTACTCCGTGACCATCAATCCTGATGTTAAGTTTCTCGCTGTTCTCATTTCTGCTACTTCTCATTACCTTCGTCTTTCTTCGATTTACTCTCAATCCATACTCTTTACTCAGACTTTTCATTCCATTCAGCAGATCATGTAATCCTCCTTCACTGTCACTCAGAATAGCAATGTTGTTTGCTATGGTGTTCAGTCCTGATACTGGTTTGATGCAGCTCTCCATGCTACTCTATCCTGTGCAAGCTTCTTCATCTCCCAGTACCTACTGCAACCTACATCCTTCTGTATCTGCTTAGTGTATTCATCTCTTGGTCTCCCTCTACGATTTTTACCCTCCACGCTGCCCTCCAATACTAAATTGGCGATCCCTTGATGCCTCAGAACATGTCCTACCAACCGATCCCTTCTTCTGGTCAAGTTGTGCCACAAACTTCTCTTCTCCCCAATCCTATTCAATACTTCCTCATTAGTTATGTGATCTACCCATCTAATCTTCAGCATTCTTCTGTAGCACCACATTTCGAAAGCTTCTATTCTCTTCTTGTCCAAACTATTTATCGTCCATGTTTCACTTCCATACATGGCTACACTCCATACAAATACTTTCAGAAACGACTTCCTGACATTTAAATCTATACTCGATGTTAACAAATTTCTCTTCTTCAGAAATGCTTTCCTTGCCATTGCCAGTCTACATTTTATATCCTCTCTACTTCGACCATCATCAGTTATTTTCAGAATAGCAATGTCATCAGCGAATCGCATCATTGATATCCTTTTACCTTGAAATTTAAATCCGTTCCTGAACCTTTATTTATTTTCTTCATTTCTTCCTCGATGTACAGACTGAACAGTAGGGGCTGAGATCCCCTGCTATATGCGCAGGACAGGACAGATAGTTTAATTTGTGGAAAGGGGCCAAAATGAGTGGCTGTCAGTTGCACTCAAACATACTACTTTATTCCACTCTTATTATTCCCTCTTGGCTCTTGTAGCTGTTGTATATGACCCGTCTCTCCCTATAGCTTAACCCTACTTTTCTCAGAATTTCGAACATATTGCACCATTTTACACTGTCGAACGCTTTTTCCAGGTCGACAAATCCTATGAAAGTGTCTTGATTTTTCTTTAGCCTTGCTTCCATTATTAGCCGTAACGTAAGAATTGCCTCACTCGTCCCTTTACTTTTCCTAAAGCCAAACTGATCATCATCTAGCGCATCCTCGATTTTCTTTTTCATTCTTCTGTATATTATTCTTGTAAACAGCTTCGATGCATGAGCTGTTAAGCTGGTAGTGAGGTAATTCTCGCACTTTTCAGCTCTTGCAGTCTTCGGAATTGTGTGGATGATGCTTTTCCGAAAGTCAGATGGTATGTCGCCAGACTCACACATTCTACACACCAACGTGAATAGTCGTTTTGTTGCCACTTCCCCCAATGATTTTAGAAATTCTGATGGAATGTTATCTATCCCTCCTGCCTTATTTGATCGTAAGTCCTCCGAATTATAAATTCTGATTCTAATACTGGATCCCCTATCTCTTCTAAATCGACTCTTGTTTCTTCTTCTGTCACATCTGTCCCCCTTCTAGAGGCTTTCAATGTATTCTTTCCACCGCTCTCTCCTCTGCATTTAACAGTGGAATTCCCGTTGCACTCTTAAAATTATCACCCTTGCTTTTAATGTCTCCGAAGGTTGTTTTGACTTTCCTGTATGCTGAGTCTATCCTTCCGACAATCATTTCTTTTCCGATGTCTTCACACTTTTCCTGCCTCCATTCCGTCTTAGCAGTCCTGCACTTCCTATTTATTTCATTCCTCAGAGACTCGTATTCCTCTATTCTTATGTTACCCATGGTTTCTTCGCAGCTACCTTCTTTGTACCTATGTTTTCCTTCCCAACTTCTGTGATGGCCCTTTTTAGAGATGTCCATTCCTCATCAACTATACTGCAGACTGAGCTATTCGCTGTTGCTTTATCTATAGCCTTAGAGACCTTCAACCATATCTCGTCATTCCTTAGTACTTCCGTATCCCACATCTTTGCGTATTGATTCTTCCTAATGTATTAAACTTCAGCCTACTCTTCATCACTATTATATTGTGATCTGAGTCTATGTCTGCTCCTGGGTACGCCTTACAATCCAGTATCTGATTTCGGAATCTCTGTCTGACCATGCTGTAATCTAACTGATATCGTCCCGTACCAACTGGCCTATTCCAAGTATACCTCCTCCTCTTGGGATTCTTGAACAGAGTATTCGCTATTACTAGCCCAAACTTGTTACAGAACTCAATTAGTCTTTCTCCCCTCTCATACCTTGTCCCTAGCCGATATTCTCCTGTAACCTTTTCTTCTACTCGTTTCCCTACAACTGCATTCCAGTCTCCCATATCCTTTTTCATACCACTTTACATACTGTACTACGCTTTCAATATGCTCATACACTTTCTCTGTCTTCATCTTCACCTTGCGACATCGGCATGTATACCTGAACTATCGTTGTGGGTGATGGTTTGCTGTCGATTCTGTTAAGAACAACCCTATCACTGAACTGTTCACAGTATTACCCTCTTTGCCCTATCTTCCTATTCATAGCGAATCCTATTCACGCTATTAATAGTACCCTATACTCATCTGACCAGAAATCCTTGTCTTCTTTCCACTTCACTTCACTGGCCCCTGCTATATCTAGACTGAGCCTTTGCATTTCCCTTTTGAGATTTTCTAGTTCCCTACCACATTAAAAAGCTTCTGACATTCCACGTCCCACTTCGTAGAACGTTATCCTTCCGTTGATTGTTCAACCTTTTTCTCATGGTAACTTCCCCCTGGCAGTCCCCCTCTCGGCTGCCAATGCTGATTATTAATCAAAATTTAAGCAGCGATGGGATTCGAAACTGGGACTGAAAACGTTTTGATTATGAATCAAAGATGCTACCTTTCTTTATTTTTTTATTTTTTTTTTCATTTCGTTCGTTGTTGATCGTTGTGTGGTCGTTGCGGACGTCACATGACATCCGCTAAAGTTCATTTGTTGACCGTTGCACTTAGTTTTTTTATTACAGCTCTCTGACCGAACACGCTGAGCTACCGTGCCGGCAAATTTTGGATTCGCTGGGTATTGATCCCATTACCTCTGGTATGCTAAGATAACGCTCTACCACCACCCCCCATCCTTAGACCACAGATGGAAGACCTTTACAACGTACTGGACCAAGTAGACCAGTTTTGCGAATCATACTTGCAACTTTATCCCACTGTGTCACCATGCATTTTGGGCGATGGGAACTCGAGCAGTCTCCTGGAAGATAATGAACTGATCAACATTCCTGCTGCTTACCCTACTCAGAGGTGACCGAGATATTAGAGACAAAGAATGTAGGGTACACTGAGATAATGGTCATCACATAAGGAAAACACAATGTTATTCCTATAAATAACAAGTTATTTAGATTATATTACCCCAGTTCAGTAAACGAATAGCTACTTCACCACAGCCGAAATATTCGTCTCCTGAGAGTCAGAAACTGCACTGATATTTAAGGTAATTGTCATTTGTTGTTCAGCCTCAGTTGCACATTTTTAATTAGATTACATGTTTCGACCACTCATGATCACCTATAAATGGTTCAAATGGCTCTGAGCACTATGGGACTTAACTTCTGAGGTCATCAGTCCCCTAGAACTACTTAAACCTAACTAACCTAAGGACATCACACACACCCATGCCCGAGGTGGGATTCGAACCTGCGACCGTAGCGGTCGCGCGGTTCCAGACTGAAGCGTCTAGAACCGCGCGGCAAGATCACCTATAGAACTGAAACGAAGTAAAAATAAGTATATACCATCTAAAGTTTTATTGCAAGTAGAAAAAATAATTTTATATAAATTAAGAATTTATCTAAGTAGTTGCGGCAGCAACCTGTCTTTGAGATGTCACTGGACGCCCCAGGATAAAGGAACAACGAAGCGGGCATGGGAAAGATGCAGGCTATTTATCACAAGTCATTTGTTACTTCACGCCGGCCGATGTGGCCGCGCGGTTCTAGGCGCTGCAGTCTGGAACCGCGAGACCGCTACGGTCGCAGGTTCGAATCCTGCCTCGGGCATGGATGTGTGTGATGTCCTTAGGTTAGTTAGGTTTAACTAGTTCTAAGTTCTAGGGGACTAATGACCTCAGCAGTTGAGTCCCATAGTGCTCAGAGCCATTTGAACCATTTGTTACTTCACAAGAATCCAACAGTCTTTTACTGCACAAATATAAAAACACTAATGAAATACAAATGATAACACAAAATTGTTGAGGCTTTCGTGGCCACTTGTTGACAAACTGCCTATTGGCTTCTGTCTCGGGTTCTTCGGCCGACGTTCATCTAATGATTTTTCTGACGTTTCGCCAGCACGAGTGGCTGGCATTGTCAAAGCTTCACCCTCCATTGCCGGTGGTGAACTGGAGCCGAGCTCGCGGGCGCAGACTATATGTACCTGGCGCGCCAACGTCCGAGGGCTTCTCCGCGGTCATTTCCGGTGCGGTTCTCCTCTTGCTACCTGCGACGGTCGTTCGCTGCAGTACGGGAAGCCAGGATCCGTTGACCTTAAGGCTTTCCTCTTTCTTGTTCAAACTGTTCGCGTGTTTTTGTATTTCTACAGCTTCTCTGAACAAGCGCGTGTGATAGTGGTTCTCTACAGCCAGAACTTCCGTGTCGGCGAATTTTATTACGTGGTCGGTCTCATTCAGTGCGTGTTCTGCCACGGCCGATTTCTCCACCTGCCCCAACCTGCAATGTCGCTTATGCTCCTTGATCCTGGTGTTAATGGATCGTCCAGTCATCCCGACATAAACTTTTCCGCATGTGCATGGTATGCGGTATATTCCCGACATTGCAAGTGGGTCTCTTTTCTCCTTCGCCGATCTGAGACACTTTTTGATCTTCCTTGTCGGTTTGAAGATCGTCTTTACGCCATGTTTGCGCAATATACGGCCGATTCTGTCCGTCACTCTGGGAATGTATGGCAGAAAGGCCGTACCCGACATTTCTTTTTCTGGTTCCTTACTTCGCCGAGTGTTTGGCTCAGTTACACTTCTAATATAATTTGTGGAGTACCCATTGCTCCTCAGGACTGTTTCCAGGTGTTGCATTTCTCGTTTGAGGTGTTGCGGCTCACATATTCGTCCTGCTCTCGTTACGAGCGTACTAATCATGCCCCTTTTCTGGCTCGGGTGGTGGTTTGACAGTTTGTGCAGGTATCGGTCCGTGTGAGTCGGTTTTCGATACACGCTGTGTCCCAGGTTTTCGCCGTCCCTTGTGACCAGCACATCTAGAAATGGCAGTATCTTGTCCTTTTCTACTTCCATGGTAAATGTTATGTTGGCATGGAGGCTGTTCAAGTGTCTTAGGAAGTCACCGAGCTGTTCTTCACCATGGCTCCACACCACGAAAGTATCATCGACGTACCTGTACCACACCTTAGGTTTGCAAGTCGCCGAGTCCAGTGCCTGTGCTTCGAATTGTTCCATGAAGAAGTTGGCCACCACTGGACTGAGAGGACTACCCATGGCGACGCCTTCCAGCTGTTCGTAGAAATCGCCATTCCACGTGAAATAGCTCGTGGTGAGACATGCATGGAAGAGCTTTCTGATGTCCTGCGGGAAAATGGAACCGATGTGCTCCAGAGCGTCACTGAGTGGCACTTTCGGACCGATACCTGCACAAACTGTCAAACCACCACCCGAGCCAGAAAAGGGGCATGATTAGTACGCTCGTAACGAGAGCAGGACGAATATGTGAGCCGCAACACCTCAAACGAGAAATGCAACACCTGGAAACAGTCCTGAGGAGCAATGGTTACTCCACAAATTATATTAGAAGTGTAACTGAGCCAAACACTCGGCGAAGTAAGGAACCAGAAAAAGAAATGTCGGGTACGGCCTTTCTGCCATACATTCCCAGAGTGACGGACAGAATCGGCCGTATATTGCGCAAACATGGCGTAAAGACGGTTTTCAAACCGACAAGGAAGATCAAAGAGTGTCTTAGATCGGCGAAGGAGAAAAGAGACCCACTTGCAATGTCGGGAATATACCGCATACCATGCACATGCGGAAAAGTTTATGTCGGGATGACTGGACGATCCATTAACACCAGGATCAAGGAGCATAAGCGACATTGCAGGTTGGGGCAGGTGGAGAAATCGGCCGTGGCAGAACACGCACTGAATGAGACCGACCACGTAATAAAATTCGCCGACACGGAAGTTCTGGCTGTAGAGAACCACTATCACACGCGCTTGTTCAGAGAAGCTGTAGAAATACAAAAACACGCGAACAGTTTGAACAAGAAAGAGGAAAGCCTTAAGGTCAACGGATCCTGGCTTCCCGTACTGCAGCGAACGACCGTCGCAGGTAGCAAGAGGAGAACCGCACCGGAAATGACCGCGGAGAAGCCCTCGGACGTTGGCGCGCCAGGTACATATAGTCTGCGCCCGCGAGCTCGGCTCCAGTTCACCACCGGCAATGGAGGGTGAAGCTTTGACAGTGCCAGCCACTCGTGCTGGCGAAACGTCAGAAAAATCATTAGATGAACGTCGGCCGAAGAACCCGAGACAGAAGCCAATAGGCAGTTTGTCAACAAATGATAACACCTGTTTGCAGTGAACGTAATTAAGAAGGCGCAACTAATGAGTGACAATAATTAGAGCCAGCAACAGGTTTATAATGTTAACAGCAGTTCAAATTTCAGCAGAAAATTAGATAAAATAATTAAGGAAAATTCATCCACTACCTTAAGTGTCTCGTTTCCTAATCTCATTTCCTCATCATCTCATTTAATTCGATTACACTCGATTAGCCGTGTTTGCTTTTTTTATGTCATCTTATAGTCTCTTTTCAAGACACTGTCCATTCTGTTCAACTGCTCCTTCAAGTTCTCTGCTGCCCCTGACACACTTACAATGTCATTGGCAAACCTAAAAGTTTTTATTTCTTCTCCATGGACTTTACTCACTACTCTAGAATTTATTTACTTTCCTTTACTGCTTGCTCAGTGTACAGATTGAATAACGTAGAGGATATGCTACAACCCTGTCTCCCTTTCTTTTCAACCACTGCTTCCCTCTCACGTCCCTCTATTCTTGTAACTGCCGTCCGGTTTCTGTACAAGTTGTAAATATCCATTCGCTGCCTGTATTTTACCCTTGATGCCTTCAGGATTTCGAAGAGTGTATCCCAATTAAAACTGCCAAAAACTTTCTCTAAGTCTATATGTACTTTAAGCGTAGGTCGGCCTTTCCTTAACTTTTCTTTAAGGTAACTCGTAGGGTTAGGATTGTCTCGCGTGTTCCTACATTTCTCCGAAATCCAAACTGACCTCCACCGCGGTCGGCTGCCACCAATACTTCCTTTTTTCGGTATAGGATTCGTGACAGTACTTTGTAAACATGACTTGTTAAACTGATAATTTTGTAATTCGCACACCTGTCAGCACGTTCTATCTTTGGACCGTCTATAATTTTAGTAAGACCCCTCTTGTTAAACATATGACATCTCCACCATCCCTTTTCTGCTTCCTTTCCACTCCCCCAATGACCCTCACTCCCTTTCCCCCTCCCACCCTTTCTTGGCCTACAATATATAAACGTTTAAAACATTGGATACAGTTGCAAGATACTTGTTTCTGAATACTGAAGACAGATTGTTGACCCAGCTATTTAGGTAAAATCCTTTTTTTCTACTTATTTTAAATATTATGTGGTATAAATTTAGCTTTGGCAACGGCCTTGCCGCAGTGGATACGCCGGTTCGCGTGAGATCACCGAAGTTAAGCGCTGTTGGGCGTGGCCAGCACTTGGATGGGTAACCATCCAGCCGCCATGCGCTGTTGCCATTTTTCGGGGTGCACTCAACCTCGTGATGTCAATTGAGGAGCAACTCGACCGAATAGTAGCGGCTTCGGTCAAGAACAACGACCGGGAGAGCGACGTGCTGACCACATGCCCCTCCTATCCGCATCCTCCCCTGAGGATGACACGGCGGTCGGATGGTCACTCGTGGCCTGACGACGGAGTGCTTTTTTTATGTATTTAGCTTTACTTTGCTTTGTATCTGAAGATGACCCTGAGTAATCGAAACATATAATATAATTAAAGATGTGCAACTGAGATTGGAGAATAAATGAGAATTATCTTCAGCAATTACTTTTTAAAAAATTTTTTCATCTAAATTATTTTACCAAAATCAGCTTTGACGCCAACATATACCGACGACCAGCATAACCACTATCTTGTGGCAACTACACTCAATAGCTAAACCTATTTAAAGTCGTATTAACTTTCATCATTCCTGTAAATGTCTTTAAAAATATTGTTATATCACTGTGTTTTATTTATTTTACAATAGTAGGCTCCAACATAAATGTTACTAAAACTAAACTAAACCGAACCCCGTGCGAATAGGCCGTGAAAGGCCCAACGGTACCGACCGACCGCCGTGTCATCCTTAGCCCACACGCGTCACTGGATGCGGATATGGAGGGTCATGTGGTCAGCACACCGCTCTCCCGGCCGTATGTCAGTTTACGAGACCGGAGCCGCTACTTCTCAATCAAGTAGCTCCTCAGTTTGCCTCACAAGGGCTGAGTGCATTCCGCTTGCCAACAGCGCTCGGCAGACCGGATGGTCATCCATCTAACTGCTAGCCCAGTCCGACAGCGCGTAACTTCGGTGATCTGACGCGAACCTGTGTTACCACTGCGGCAAGGCCGTTGGCAACATAAATGTTACTAACATATAAAATTATGTCATGTACTGTAAGCGAAAGGAGAGAATAAACTTCAGTTTCTGTGTACACCATAGCACGAGTCACACTTGTTGGCATCAGCACCGTCCCCTTTTTTTATTTTTAGGTTTCCGTACATCAGTCGGTAAAAAGTAACCCTTATACGTCCACTTACTCGTTCGCATCTCTGTCTTTCTGTACGACTGTTAAAACACATCTTTTCTGCAACCGGTATAAGTTGTTGTTGTTGTGGTCTTCAGTCCTGAGACTGGATTGATGCAGCTCTCCGTGCTACTCTATCCTGTGCAAGCTTCTTCATCTCCCAGTACCTACTGCAACCTATTTCCTTCTGAATCTGCTTAGTGTATTGATCTCTTGGTCTCCCTCTACGATTTTTACCCTCCACGCTGCCCTCCAATGCTAAATTTGTGATCCCTTGATGCCTCAAAACATGTCCTACCAACCGATCCCTTCTTCTAGTCAAGTTGTGCCACAAACTTCTCTTCTCCCCAGTCCTATTCAATACCTCCTCATTAGTTACGTGATCTACCCACCTTATCTTCAACATTCTTCTGTAGCACCACATTTCGAAAGCTTCTATTCTCTTCTTGTCCAAACTGGTTATCGTCCATGTTTCACTTCCATACATGGCTACACTCCATACAAATGCTTTCAGAAACGACTTCCTGACACTTAAATCTATACTCGATGTTAACAAATTTCTCTTCTTCAGAAACGATGCCATTGCCAGTCTACATTTTATATCCTCTCTACTTCGACCATCATCAGTTATTTTACTCCCTAAATAGCAAAACTCCTTTACTACTTTATGTGTCTCATTTCCTAATCTAATCCCCTCAGCATCACCCGATTTAATTTGACTACATTTCATTATCCTCGTTTTGCTTTTGATC
This sequence comes from Schistocerca nitens, assembly GCF_023898315.1. Lineage (NCBI taxonomy): Eukaryota > Metazoa > Arthropoda > Insecta > Orthoptera > Acrididae > Schistocerca > Schistocerca nitens. The sequence goes on along the minus strand of NC_064625.1, from coordinate 93,757,650 downwards.
ATGTTCATCTTATATCCTCCTTTCAAGACACTGTCCGTTCCTTTCAACTGCTCTTCCAAGTCCTTTGCTGTCTCTGACAGAATTACAATGTCATCGGCGAACCTCAAAGTTTTTACTTCTTCTCCATGAATTTTAATACCTACTCCGAATTTTTCTTTTGTTTCCTTTACTGCTTGCTCAATATACAGACTGAATAACATCGGGGAGAGGCTACAACCCTGTCTCACTCCTTTCCCAACCACTGCTTCCCTTTCATGCCCTCGACTCTTATAACTGGCATCTGGTTTCTGTACAAATTGTAAATAGCCTTTCGCTCCCTGCATTTTACCCCTGCCACCTTCAGAATTTGAAAGAGAGTATTCCAGTTAACGTTGTCAAAAGCTTTCTCTAAGTACCGGTAGAAGTACTGAGTTCAAATTAATGTCACATACGAATGTCTACTGTCCTTTAGACTAATTAATGAAAGTTTAAACTAAATTCTCTACTCCGCCCGAACAGGTCTTGGAAAACCCTAACGGTACCGACCGACCGCCGTGTCATCCTCAGACTATAGGAGTCACTGGACACAGATATGGAGGGGCGTGAGGTCATCACACCAATCTCCCGGCAAGTAGCTCCTCAGCTGGCCTCACAAGGGCTGAGTGCACCCCTCTTGCCAACAGCGTTCGGCTGACCAGACGGTCACCCATCCAAGTGCTATCCAAGCCCGACAGCGCTTAACAATTAATGGAAGTCACATTCAATTGGCTCTAAGCATTATAGGACATAACATCTGAGGTCATCAATCCCCTACACTAAGAACTACTTAAGCCTGACTAACCAAAGGACATCACACACATCCGTGCCCGAGGCACGATTAGAAACTGCGGCTGTAGCAGCAGCGCGGTTCCCTACTGAAGAATGGAAGTCATCCTCCAAACATCCTGTGAAAAAGAAGTGGTTCTTGCTTCCAGTACACGTTAGGTAAAGCTGGTGATAGTTCCTAGAAGTCAAAGCGTGTACGAGAACTTGAACCTCGCAAAAAGAGCTGAGGATGTAAATAAACTGTCGGAAAAAATGCAATCAATCTCATTTCATTGACATGTGATGTGAGAAATAGCTCACAAGGGAACCTCCCCATCGCACCCCCCTCAGATTTAGTTATAAGTTGGCACAGGGATAGGCCATGAAAAACTGAACACAGATCAATCGAAAAAACAGGAAGAAGTTGTATGGAACTATGAAAAAAATAAGCAAAATATACAAACTGAGTAGTCCGTGTGCAAGATATGTCACATTAAGGTAGCTGTTCACTGTGGAGCACCGTGGTCCCGTGGTTACCGTGAGCAGCTACGGAACGGAAGGTCCCTGGTTCAACCCTCCGTCGAGTGAAAAGTTTTAATTTTTTATTTTCTGAGAATTATCAAAGTTCATGCACTCAGACATGATCAACTTTGCTCTCCAAAATTCCAGGACATGTTCAGATTTGCTTGGACACATGCAGGATTTGACGGTCTACACACGGAAAAACTTGAAAACGTTAAAAACGTTTGTTTTGACAGAGCACAGTGAAAACTGTGCGACTGTGAAACTGTTGCATTCATTTGTTGCCGTTTATGCGACAAACTCAATGTTTTCATCACTTTTTTGGGAGTGATTATCACATCCACAAGAAAACCTAAATCGGGCAAGGTAGGCCGGCCGCGGTGGCCTTGCGGTTCTAGGCGCTACAGTCCGGAGCCGCGCTGCTGCTACGGTCGCAGGTTCGAATCCTGCCTAGGGCATGGGTGTGTGTGATGTCCTTAGGTTAGTTAGGTTTAAGTAGTTCTAAGTTCTAGGGGACTAATGACCACTCCAGTTGAGTCCCATAGTGCTCAGAGCCATTTGAACCATTTGAACCAAGGTAGAAGAATCTTTTTACCCACTCGCCAAGTGTGCAAGTTAGGTGGGTCGACAACATATTCCTGTAATGTGACGCACATGCCGTCACCAGTGTCGTATAGAATATTTCAGGCGTGTTTTCCTGTGGAGGAATCGGTTGACCTATGAATTTGCGATCAAATGTTTTCGGTTCCTATTGGAGAGGCACGTTCTTTCGTCTACTAATCGCACGGTTTTGTGGTGCGGTCGCAAAACACGGACACTAAACTTATTACACTAAACAGAGACGTCAATGAATGAACGGTCAGATCGTAACTTTGCGAAAATAAAGTAAGTAAAATTTTTGCTCGAGGGAGGACTCGAACAAAGGACCTCTAGTTTCGCAGTTGCTCACTCTAACCACGGGACCACGGCGCTTTTCGTGTTATATAGTCCTAGATGTTGGATATGTTAGACTTGGACTACTCAGTTTGTATATTTTGTTTATTTTTTCATAGTTCCACACAACTTCTTCCTGTATTCTCGATTGATCTGTGTTCAGTTTTTCAAGGCCTATCCACTGTGTCAATTTATAACTAAATCTGAGGGGGGTGCGATGGGGAGGTTCCCTTGTCAGCATTGCAGGAATATACGATAACGAATTCAGACCAAACGAAACACACGCGTCGCAGTAGAAGATGCCCAAATGAAACGTAGGGTACTCCCCTCTGACGCCAACGCAGACTTGTATTCTAGCCCTCAACGTTCGCAAAGGTGCCGAACGACCGGGCGAGGTGGCGCAGTGGTTAGCACACTGGACTCACATTCGGGAGGACGACGGTTCAATCCCGTCTCCAGCCTTCGTGATTTAAGTTTTCCGTGATTTCCCTAAATCCCTCCAGGGAAATTCCGGGATGGTTCCTTTCAAACGGCACGGCCAACTTCCTCCCCCGTCCTTCCCTAGTCCGATGAGACTGATGACCTCGTAGTTTGGTCTCTTCCTCCAAACAGCCCAACCCAACCAAAGGTGCCGAACGCCACCTTGCTATAGAGTGTGTCTCATACGTGTTCAGTTTAGGAGTGATCTGCTGATCTTGTTGGCCGAAACATTTGCTGTACACTACGTTCAGTCGCAGCTGCCGAATTTCTTCGTCCATTATCCTGCTGAAAATGCACATCACCTTCCTTTCGAAGAAATGACACTAGCAGGGGGATAACAGCCGTGCAATGCAGCGAGTACTGGTCACTTTACCCTGCTGTAACTGATGGCCGCCCACACCATGAAGCCTGGGCTGAGACCTGCGTGTCACGGGCGAATGCGCTCTAGAATAGACAGCCCACCAGATCTAAGCTATATACGTGTACGTCCACCACTCGCATATAGGCAGAACCTACTATCATCACTGAAAACAACCGAGCACCATTCCCCTCTAGTCGACTCATTCACAACACCGGAGCTACCGCACTTAGCAGTATCGTCGTGTCAGCAGTAGCTTGACCAAATGCACATATCGTGTTATTACTACTATTGTAAGTAGGCTGTTTAGGTTCTTATATTGGTAACGCCACGTAGCGCTCTGTATGAAAATCACTGGCTGTGCTGTGTGCAGTCTGTGGCTAGTTTGCATTGTTGTCTGCCATTGTAGTGTTGGGCAGCTGTATGTTAACAGCGCGTAGCGTTCGGTAGTTGGAGGTGAGCCGCCAGCGGTGGTGGATGTGGGGAGAAAGATGGCGGAGTTTTGATATTTGTAAGACTGGATGTCATGAACTGCTATATACATTATGACTTTTGAACACTATTGAGGTAAATACATTGTTATGTTCTTTAATTATGTATTTTGTACCTTTGTAATTGTATTCTTATGTTATAAAATTGTAATTGACACCAGTTCATCATACACTCCTGGAAATTTAATTAAGAACACCGTGAATTCATTGTCCCAGGAAGGGGAAACTTTATTGACACATTCCTGGGGTCAGATACATCACATGATCACACTGACAGAACCACAGGCACATAGACACAGGCAACAGAGCATGCACAATGTCGGCACTAGTACAGTGTATATCCACCTTTCGCAGCAATGCAGGCTGCTATTCTCCCATGGAGACGATCGTAGAGATGCTGGATGTAGTCCTGTGGAACGGCTTGCCATGCCATTTCCACCTGGCGCCTCAGATGGACCAGCGTTCGTGCTGGACGTGCAGACCGCGTGAGACGACGCTTCATCCAGTCCCAAACATGCTCAATCGGGGACAGATCCGGAGATCTTGCTGGCCAGGGTAGTTGACTTACACCTTCTAGAGCACGTTGGGTGGCACGGGATACATGCGGACGTGCATTGTCCTGTTGGAACAGCAAGTTCCCTTGCCGGTCTAGGAATGGTAGAACGATGGGTTCGATGACGGTTTGGATGTACCGTGCACTGTTCAGTGTCCCCTCGACGATCACCAGTGGTGTACGGCCAGTGTAGGAGATCGCTCCCCACACCATGATGCCGGGGGTTGGCCCTGTGTGCCTCGGTCGTATGCAGTCCTGATTGTGGCGCTCACCTGCACGGCGCCAAACACGCATACGACCATCATTGGCACCAAGGCAGAAGCGACTCTCATCGTTGAAGACGACACGTCTCCATTCGTCCCTCCATTCACGCCTGTCGCGACACCACTGGAGGCGGGCTGCACGACGTTAGGGCGTGAGCGGAAGACGGCCTAACGGTGTGCGGGACCGTAGCCCAGCTTCATGGAGACGGTTGCGAATGGTCCTCGCCGATACCCCAGGAGCAACAGTGTCCCTAATTTGCTGGGAAGTGGCGGTGCGGTCCCCTACGGCACTGCGTAGGATCCTACGGTCTTGGCGTGCATCCGTGCGTCGCTGCGGTCCGGTCCCAGGTCGACGGGCACGTGCACCTTCCGCCGACCACTGGCGACAACATCGATGTACTGTGGAGACCTCACGCCCCACGTGTTGAGCAATTCGGCGGTACGTCCACCCGGCCTCCCGCATGCCCACTATACGCCCTCGCTCAAAGTCCGTCAACTGCACATACGGTTCACGTCCACGCTCTCGCGGCATGCTACCAGTGTTAAAGATTGCGATGGAGCTCCGTATGCCACGGCAAACTGGCTGACAGTGACGGCGGCGGTGCACAAATGCTGCGCAGCTAGCGCCATTCGACGGCCAACACCGCGGTTCCTGGTGTGTCCGCTGTGCCGTGCGTGCGATCATTGCTTGTACAGCCCTCTCGCAGTGTCCGGAGCAAGTATGGTGGGTCTGACACACCGGTGTCAATGTGTTCTTTTTTCCATTTCCAGGAGTGTATTATTAACTTGTAAGTTCCATTTCACTGCACACGTTTCTGTTGGTCATAGTATATGGACAATATGTGAGAAGTAGGGACTGTTAGTGTTTGCACGTGTGTTAATCATTCAGCAAGGGACAGGATAACAGCATTGCTGGTTCTAAGGACAATTCCAAAAACTTTGTGAGTGTACAAGTGGTGGTTATGGACTTGCTATATTGTCCGCAAGACTCTTCGATGGTGATTGTGCACCTGCACAGTCGCAGCAGATGGCTGCTGGCCATCTCTACATGGGCTACAGTGGGTCTACACCTTTGATGATCCACCAATACCATTATTTGTACAAGGACTACAGTGGGTCTGCATCTTTGATAGCCCACCAATACCATTATTTCTACAAGGACTGCAGTGGTTCTGCACCTCTGGTAGCCCACCAATACCGTAATCTCTACCAGGACTACAGTGGGTCGGCTCTGTGATTACCTACCTACCAATACTCTTCAAAATTTCGACTGACTCTGCTGTGGGTTTGCTCTGTTGTGGACCAATACCTGTCTGCATGTCAAGAGTCAGCACTGTCTTTCCGTTGGAAGGACAACACTACTTCTTCAAGACTGCAGGGAAATCCACTACTTCCGTGTGCATTTTCATTTACTGCTCAGACTTTGAGAAAACACTGCAATTTTACTGTGATGAACGATGAGGACTGTCTTTATCGACTGTGAGAAAATTTTAGCTTTTGACCAACATTGTATCAATAAGTGTGTGCATTTGAATTCTTTGTTAATGTAATTGTGAAAAAATTTTAACAAATATGTATTGGCCAGTGCCCAAAACAATTTGTAAAATTTTTTGTGGGGAGCATGGGGTCTATGTAAGTAGGCTGTTTAGGTTCTTATATTGGTAACACCACGTAGCGCTCTGTATGAAAATCACTGGCTGTGCTGTGTGCAGTCTGTGGCTAGTTTGCATTGTTGTCTGCCATTGTAGTGTTGGGCAGCTGGATCTTAACAGCGCGTAGCGTTCGGTAGTTGGAGGTGAGCCGCCAGCAGTGGTGGATGTGGGGAGAGAGATGGCGGAGTTTTGAAATTTGTAAGACTGGATGTCATGAACTGCTATATACATTATGACTTTTGAACACTATTGAGGTAAATAAATTGTTTGTTCTCTATTAAAATCTTTCATTTGCTAACTATCCCTATCAGTAGTTAGTGCCTTCCATAGTTAGAATCTTTTATTTAGCTGGCAGTAGTGGCGCTCGCTCTATTGCAGGAGTTCGAGTAACGAAGATTTTTGTGAGGTAAGTGATTTGTGAAAGGTATAGGTTAATGTTAGTCAGGGCCATTCTTTTGTAGGGATTACTGAAAGTCAGATTGCGTTGCGCTAAAAAAATATTGTGTGTCAGTTTAAGCACAGTCATGTATAATTGTTCAAAGGGGACGTTTCACTATTATTATTTATTTATGTCATTAAAAGTTCAAAGAGATCGACCGCCTTGAAATATAAGGTGGGTCGGATGCTTCTAAATCTAACAGCAAAGACGTTTTATTGTTACAATCTTTTTGGCATGCAGTTGTTAATGCTGCCTAAAGAAGATAATATATAAAAGTATGAAAGACACAATATATCAAAATTTCTCTACGGGTACCGAGACTTGAGTGCTTAACTATTGTTAAAATGGATAGTTTTGGAAGGAAAATCAGCATTGGCCGTATTTTGTTGTTTTATTGTCAACAAAATCGATTTCTGGTCGCTTAGTGACCATCCTCAGTGCCGTAATATACAATTAAAATTGGTAGGCACTGGTATCAACAAGCTTAGAGCGATCACATAAACTGAGCTCATTGGAATGTCATTACGTATGTCTGTAAATCCCAGCACACCACTCCATTGTTACATTACACAAAATATTCAAGAGAAACGTACAAAAGTGGTCTTCAAACGAGCTTTTCTTAAATAACTGTAAATCTCTAGCCTCCAGCAAATACGTATCCTAGTACAAAATTTAACTACACTAAATTTCCTACAAAAAAATATCTTTTCACTTTTTTCTGTACGATTAATAGTTCGTGCATAACGAGCAACAGAATACGAAAGTCTTGTGCATGGTATTTGAAGGTGCTGCGGGCTGCATAGAACCTAGCGGTAGGGGCAGCTGAAACATCGTGCTGAGATGTAAATGTTCCAACTTACGAATCCGTCTTTCAAAAGCAATCTGCGGAATATCGTGAAGCGTAAAAACAAAATTAATGTAGCACCTATTCGAATTTCTACATAAACCTCGCTGGTGCCGGAAACGTCACGTAATAAGTAGGAATCGCGACATTTCGCCAGGAGTCGTGGGACGCGGATTAGGAGCACCGGTTACTGCGCTGTTAAAACGGAAGGGGCCGCGGTCGGCGACCGGCGTTCGACTCGAGGTCCACCAGAAAACAGCGGGCATTATTCCCCTGGCGAGAGAGAACCGGAGGACTAAATCAAACTTTTAAGACAAAGGAAATTAGATACCGGCCGAGGGAGAAAGAAATGGGCCCGACCGCGCGGTCTGCTAAGGATGCCAGCGATAAAGAAAATAAAAGAGGGTAAAAGATTTTTGTCAAGGGAGGAAAGCGGAAGGCGAAGGGGAAGAAAAAAGATCGCCTATTAATTTCTGTGTGGGTTTTTATTTCCCCCCTTTGCTCCTCGCAGCCGCAAGCCTATTCCGGCTCCTTCCCACTCGCGTTCTTTTCTTTTTAGGACTAATAATTCGTGCGGAGCCGTTCATTTAGTACTGGGTGGGGCCGGCGGGAAAGGGGGAGGGGTTTAGAGTGGGGGAGTTGGTGGTGGGAGGGAGGGGGGAGGCAACTAAGTGGTTGGACGTGGACGGCGCCTTTCGAAACCGCAGGCCGGGCACCGGGTTCTGTCGCAGTGTCTCGAGTACGAAAATGCGGCTTTGTTTTTCCCATTTAGCGCTTGCAAAGGGACACGTGGAATGTGTGTGGCGGGCGGCTAATGCGCAGCAAGGTGCAACCGGCGAGGTTTTTCTCGTCGGAACGCCTGGCAAGTTTACCAGCAGACGCATGTAAGCAACCATGTTGCCTATGTTAAATTTGTGAAGACAACGTAGCACCAAATTCCGGTCGGAGCTCATGTATCGCTATGCAAACCATCACACATGGTACTATTATCAATACATACTTATAAAAATTTAAATTTAATTTTTCCATATTTTGAAGCTGTGAACTTTACTTTATTCGGTACACTTTGAAACACCCCTTTAGAAAAATTAAGAATGACAGTGCTGGTAAACATTCTACGTTATTTGATTTTCAAACATCTCAGCAGAACTGAACTTACTCAGACGTTTCTCTCTTTAATTATCCTGATCAACACTAAACTGACACACAATATTTTTAGCGCAACGCAATCTGACTTTCAATAATCCCTAAAAAAGAATGGCTCTGCCCAACATAAACCTATACCTTTCATGAATCACTTACCTCACAAACATTTTCGTTGCTCGAACTACTGCAATACAGCGAGCGCCAATACTGCCAGCTAAATAAAAGATTCTAACTACTGAAGGCACAAACAACTGATAGCCATAGTTAGCAAATGAAAGATTTTGATACAGAACAAACAATGTATTTACCTTAATAGTGTTCAAAAGTCATTATATAAATATATAATGACATTTGAACACAAATGGAAAAAAGAACACATTGACACCGGTGTGTCAGACCCACCATACTTGCTCCGGACACTGCGAGAGGGCTGTACAAGCAATGATCACACGCACGGCACAGCGGACACACCAGGAACCGCGGTGTTGGCCGTCGAATGGCGCTAGCTGCGCAGCATTTGTGCACCGCCGCCGTCAGTGTCAGCCAGTTTGCCGTGGCATACGGAGCTCCATCGCAGTCTTTAACACTGGTAGCATGCCGCGACAGCGTGGACGTGAACCGTATGTGCAGTTGACGGACTTTGAGCGAGGGCGTATAGTGGGCATGCGGGAGGCCGGGTCGACGTACCGCCGAATTGCTCAACACGTGGGGCGTGAGGTCTCCACAGTACATCGATGTTGTCGCCAGTGGTCGGCAGAAGGTGCACGTGCCCGTCGACCTGGGACCGGACCGCAGCGACGCACGGTTGCACGCCAAGACCGTAGGATCCTACGCAGTGCCGTAGGGGACCGCACCGCCACTTCTCAGCAAATTAGGGACGCTGTTGCTCCTGGGGTATCGGCGAGGACCATTCGCAACCGTCTCCATGAAGCTGGGCTACGGTCCCGCACACCGTTAGGCCGTCTTCCGCTCACGCCCCAACATCGTGCAGCCCGCCTCCAGTGGTGTCGCGACAGGCGTGAATGGAGGGACGAATGGAGACGTGTCGTCTTCAGCGATGAGAGTCGCTTCTGCCTTGGTGCCAATGATGGTCGTATGCGTGTTTGGCGCCGTGCAGGTGAGCGCCACAATCAGGACTGCATACGACCGAGGCACACAGGGCCAACATCCGGCATCATGGTGTGGGGAGCGATCTCCTACACTGGCCGTACACCACTGGTGACCGTCAGGGGACACTGAATAGTGCACGGTACATCCAAACCGTCATCGAACCCATCGTTCTACCATTCCTAGACCGGCAAGGGAACTTGCTGTTCCAACAGGACAATGCACGTCCGCATGTATCCCGTGCCACCCAACGTGCTCTAGAAGGTGTAAGTCAACTACCCTGGCCAGCAAGATCTCCGGATCTGTCCCCATTGAGCATGTTTGGGACTGGATGAAGCGTCGTCTCACGCGGTCTGCACGTCCAGCACGAACGCTGGTCCAACTGAGGCGCCAGGTGGAAATGGCATGGCAAGCCGTTCCACAGGACTACATCCAGCATCTCTACGATCGTCTCATGGGAGAATAGCAGCCTGCATTGCTGCGAAAGCTGTACTAGTGCCGCCATTGTGCATGCTCTGTTGCCTGTGTCTATGTGCCTGTGGTTCTGTCAGTGTATTCATGTGATGTATCTGACCCCAGGAATGTGTCAATAAAGTTTCCCCTTCCTGGGACTATGAATTCACGGTGTTCTTATTTCAATTTCCAGGAGTGTACATTGTTTGTTCTTCATCAAAATCTTTCATTTGCTAACTATGCCTATCGTTAGCTAGTGCCTTCAGTAAATGGAATCTTGTATTTAGCTGGCAGTATTGGCGTTCGCTGTATTGCAGTAGGCCGGCCGGAGTGGCCGGGCGGTTCTAGGGGCTACAGTCTGGAACCGCGCGACCGCTACGGTCGCAGGTTCGAATCCTGCCTTGGGCATGGATGTGTGTGATACCCTTAGGTTAGTCAGGTTTAGGTAGTTCTAAGTTCTAGGGGTATGATGACCTCAGAAGTTAAGTCCCATACTGCTCAGAGCCATTTGAACCATTTTTTGTATTGCTGTAGTTCGAGTAACGAAGGTATAGGTTATTGTTAGGCAGGGTTATTCTGTTGTTGGGATTATTCAAAGTCAGATTGCGCTGCGCTAAAAATATTGTGCGTCAGTTTAGTGTTGATCAGAATAAGTAAAGAGAGAAATGTCTGAGTAAGTTCAGTTTTGCTCAGCTGTTTGAAAATCAAATAACGTAATAGGTTTACCAGCACAGTCATTCTTAATTTTTCTAAGGGGATGTTTCAATTTTATCGTGTTTTATTAAATTACACGACGCGTTTAGGACCCCGTGGGGCCATCTTCAGGTGCAATACATAATTCACTGAGATCGTATCGGACGTCCTTTTGCCCAGCGCAGTGTAGCAGTTCGACGTGGCATCGACTCAACAAGTCGCAGGAAGTCCGCTGCAGAAATATTGAGCTACAATATCTCTATAGCCATCCATAATTGCGAAACTATTGCCGGTGCAGGATTTGGATAACGAACAGACCACCCGACTATGACCCATAAAGTTTCGATGGGATTCATGTCGGGCGATCTGGGAGGCCAAATCATTCGTTCGAATCGCCTAGAATGTTCTTCAAAGCAATGGCGAACGAATGTGGCTAGATGAGATTGCGCACTGTCATCCATAAAAATTCCCGTCGCTTTAGTATTGAATAGCGACGCAATTTCTATGTTAAATCGACAATGTAAGGGTGCGGGGGTTAAAGTAAACTCGCAGTGATGCATCGAGAAAAAGCTACATAACTCCCAGGAGAAGTTCCATACTTTCTCCGTAGGTGCGTTACTCGTTCGGGAGACGTCATGAATCCTATAGTGTTGAATAACTGCGCATTTCCTGTGTTAAATCGTCAATGTGAAGGTGCGAAGGTTACAGTAAAATCCATGCATGGTTGCAAATGGTCTCCAAGCAGCCTAATACAGGGTGATTCCGCGGTGGTCTAGCGGTTCTAGGCGCTCAGTCAGGAACCGCGCGACTGCTGCGGTCGCAGGTTCGAATCCTGCCTCGGGCATGGATGTGTGTGATGTCCTTAGGTTAGTTAGGTTTAAGTAGTTCTAAGTTCTAGGGGACTTATGACCACAGATGTTGAGTCCCATAGTGCTCAGAGCCATTTGAACCATTTTTGAACAGGGTGATTCAAAAAGAATAGCACAACTTTAAAAATGTGTATTTAATGAAAGAAACATAATATAACCTTCTGTTATACATCATTACAAAGAGTATTTAAGAGATGTTCAATATGGCCCCCTCCAGACACACGAGCAATATCAACCCGATACTCCAACTCGTTCCACACTCTCTGTAGCATATCAGGCATAACAGTTTGGATAGCTGCTGTTATTTCTCGTTTCAAATCATCAGTGGTGGCTGGGAGAGGTGGCCGAAACACCATATCCTTAACATACCCCCATAAGAAAAAATCGCAGGGGGTAAGGTCAGGGCTTCTTGGAGGCCAGTGATGAAGTGCTCTGTCACGGGCTGCCTGGCGGCCGATCCATCGCCTCGGGTAGTTGACGTTCAGGTTTCATAACTAACCTTTTTCGTAGGACTCTCCATACAGTTGATTGTGGAATTTGCAGCTCTCTGCTAGCTCTGCGAGTCGATTTTCCTGGGCTGCGAACAAATGCTTGCTGGATGCGTGCTACATTTTCATCACTCGTTCTCGGCCGTCCAGAATTTTTCCCTTTGCACAAACACCCATTCTCTGTAAACTGTTTATACCAACGTTTAATACACCACCTATCAGGAGGTTTAACACCATACTTCGTTCGAAATGCACGCTGAACAACTGTCGTCGATTCACTTCTGCCGTACACAAAAAGCTTTCTGTTGAGCGGTCGCCATCTTAGCATCAACTGACGCTGACGCCTAGTCAACAGCGCCTCAAGCGAACAAATGTACAACTAAATGAAACTTTATAGCTCCCTTAATTCGCCGACAGATAGTGCTTAGCTCTGCCTTTTGTCGTTGCAGAGTTTTAAATTCCTAAAGTTGTGGTATTCTTTTTGAATCACCCTGTATAACCATTTGCAGTCAATGATGAACCAACTGGGCCACTCCACTCCATTTAAACAGAGCCCACACCATTATGGAGCCATCACCATCTTGCACAGTTCCTTACAACATGCAACATGGTTGCATGGCTTCGTGGGGTCTGCGCCATACTCGAAACCTACCAACAGCTTTTACCGACTGAAATCGGGATTCATCTGACCAGGCCAAGGTTTTCTAGTCGTCTATGGCCGAACCGATATGGTCACAAGCCCAGGAGAGGCAGTGCAGGTGAAGATGTGCTTTTAGCAAAGACACTCGTGTTGTTCGTCTGCTGCCATAGCTATTAAAACCACATGTCGCCACACTTTCTACATCTACATCCATACTCCGCAAGCCACTTGACGGTGTGTGGCGGAGGGTACTTTGAGTACCTCTATCGGTTCTCCCTTCTATTCCAGTCTCGTATTGTTCGTGGAAAGAAAGATTATCGGTATGCCTCTGTGTGAGCTCTAATCTCGCTGATTTTATCCTCATGGTCTCTTCGCGAGATGTACCTAGGAGGGAGAAATATACTGCTTGACTCCTCGGTGAAGGAATGTTCTCGAAACTTCAACAAAAGCCCGTACCGAGCTACTGAGCGTCTCTCCTGCAAATTCTTCCACTGGAGTTTATCTATCATCTCCGTAACGCTTTCGCGATTACTAAATGATGCTGTAACGAAGCGCTCTGCTCTCCGTTGGATCTTCTCTATCTCTTCTATCAACCCTATCTGGTACGAATCCCACACCGGTGAACAGTATTCAAGCAGTGGGCGAACAAGTGTACTGTAACCTACTTCCTTTGTTTTCGGACTGCATTTCCTTAGGATTCTTCCAATGAATCTCAGTCTGGCATCTGCTTTACCGACGATCAACTTTATATGATCATTCCATTTCAAATCACTCCTAATGACTACTCCCAGATAATTTATGCAATTAACTGCTTCCAGTTGCTGACCTGCCATACTGTAGCTAAATGATAAAGGATCTTTCTTTCTATGTATTCGCAGCAAATTACACTTGTCTACATTGAGATTCAATTGCCATTCTCTGCACCATGCGTCAATTCGTTGCATCTACCTGGGAACCCGTGTCTATGGCCCTCTGAGTCTCGTGGACGAATAGCACGAGCTGGGTTTCACTCGATCGTCTTTTTCGAAACCCTTTCTGATTCCTACAGAGTAGATATCTAGACTCCAGAAAAATTATACTCGAACGTAATACGTGTTCCAAAATTCTACAACTGATCGACGTTAGAGATATAGGTCTATAGTTCTGCACATCTGTTTGACGTCCCTTCTTGAAAACGGGGATGACCTGTGCCCTTTTCCAATCCTTGGCAACGCTACGCTCTTCTAAAGACGTACGGTACACCGCTGCAAGAAGGGGGGCAGGTTCCTTCGCGTACTCTGTGTACAATCGAACTGGTATCCCATCAGGTCCAGCGGCCTTTCCTCTTTTGCGATTTTAATTGTTTCTCTATCCCTCTGTCGTCTATTTCGATATCTACCATTTTGTCATCTGTGCGACAATCTAGAGAGGGAACTACAGTGCAGTCTTCCTCTGTGAAACACTTTCTAACGGATACGCTCGTCGTACGACCCACTTTGCTTTCTGCGCTTATTTCACGCAGAGTTGCTTGTCTGTAAGCGCTGACAATAGTACGCAAACGCCGCGGATCGCGGCCTTTAACTGCAGCCGTGGGCCACTGCTTTGTCCGTGGTGGGAAGAAATGCCTGAAATTTAGTATTCTCGACACACGCTTGACACTGGGGGTCTGGGAATGTTTAATCCCATAACGATTTCAGAAATGGAATGCCCCATGCCTCTAGCTTCAACTACCATTCCGTATTCAAAGTCTGTTAATTGCCGTCGTGCGGGCATAATCACGTCGGAAACCTTTTTTCGCGAATCCCGTCAGTACAAATGACGGTTCTGCCAACGCACCGCCGTTTCATACATTATGTATGCACTGTTACCGCCATCTGTATGTGTCCATATTGTACTCCCTTGACTTTTGTCACCTCAGTGAGCATTTGATCCTTAGTGAGGCGAAAAGCATTTTCCTGTTATGAGACAATTACATGTTAGGTTCCGTATATCGTGATTCTAGATCGCAAATATGTGAGAAACGGTGAAAAAAAAAACAGTGAAAAACCTACCGAACAAACAAGCAAAGATAATTTTTAACCTTTTGAGGTCAGCATACGTTGGTTTTATTCATACTCTCGTCGCACATCAAGCTCTCAGAGAGCACATTTGTTTAAAACTGTTTAAAAAGACTTCACAGATATAGTTGAACATGACATGATCGAAGATGAAGTTTATCACATAGTGTTGTCATACGTGTGTCTACAACCTACAATCGTACATTCATTGTGTATATTGCCATACAGGCGGGAGATCCAGGTTCGAATTCCAGGCCAGCACAAATGTTCTCATTTTATTATAGAGCTGCAAATACATTTCATGTGTTTCTAAACCCATATCACTGATCCCAATTTGCAGTAAGATTTTGGAGCACATACTGTACTCGAACATTATGATTCATCTTGAAGAAAATGACTTATTCATACAAAAATGACTTATTGATACATTACCAACACGGATTCAGAAAATATAGTTCTTGTGCAACACAGCTAGTTCTTTATTCCCGTGAAGTAATGAGTGTTGTCGACAAGGGATCTCAGATCGATTCCATATTCCAGAAGGCTTTTCATACCGTTCCTCACAAGTGACTATTAATCAAATTGCGCGCCGCGCGGGATTAGCCAAGCGGTCTAGGCGCTGCAGTCATGGACTGTGCGGCTGATCTCGGCCGAGGTTCGAGTCCTCCCTCGGGCATGGGTGTGTATGTTTGTCCTTAGTATAATTTAGGTTAAGTAGTGTGTAAGCTTAGGGACTGATGACCTCAGCAGTTAAGTCCCATAAGATTTCACACACATTTGAACATTTTTTGAATCAAATTGGGTGCATATGGAGTATCGTCTCAGTTGTGTGACTGGATTCCTCTCAGAAGTGACAGATCGTAGTGATAGACGATAAACTGTCGAGCAGAGCAGAAGTGATATCTGGCGTTCCGCAAGATAGTGTCATAGGCCCTCTGCTGTTCCTGATTTACATAAATGATCTAGGTGATAATCTGAGCAGCCCCCTTCATTGTTTATAGATGATGCTGTAATTTACCCTCTAGTAAAATCATCTGACGATCAATACCAATTACAAAATGATCTAGAAGAATTTCTGTATGGTGTGAAAAGTGGTAATTGGCACTAAACAAAGAAAAGTGCGAGATCATCCAGATGGGTACTAAAAGATATCCGATCAATTTTGGGTATACGATATATTGCACAAATTTAAGGGCTGTCAATTCGACTATATACCTAGGAGTTACAATTACGAGCAACTTAAAAAATGGTTCAAATGGCTCTGAGCACTATGAGACTTAACATCTGAGGTCATCAGTCCCCTAGAACTTAGAACTACTCAAACCTATCAAACCTAAGGACATTACAGACATCCATGCGCGAGGCAGGATTCGAACCCGCGACTGTAGCGGTGGCGGGGTTCCAGACTGAAGCGCCTAGAACGAGCTACTTATATTGGAAAGACCACATAGAATAACATTGTAGGGAAGGCGAAACAAATTCAGCGATTTGTTGACAGAAAGTTAGAAGATGCGACAAACCCACTAAAGAGACAGCCAATTTTACACTTGTCCGTCCTCTGCTGGAATTTTGCTGCGCGGTGTGGGGACTTTACCAGGTAGGATTGACGGAGGACATCGAAAAAGGGCAAAGAAGGGCAGCGCGTTTCCTGTTATCGCACAGTAGTGGTAAGAGTGTCACTGATATGATACGCGAGTTGGGGTGGCAGTCACTGAAACAAAGGCGGTTTTCTTTGCCGCGAGATCTATTTACGAAATTTCAATCACCAACTTTCTCTTCCGAATGCGAAAATATACCCACCCACGTAGGGAGGAATGATGATAATAATAAAATAAGAGAAATCGGAGCTCGAACGGAAAGATTTAGGGTTTCCTTTTTCCCACGCGCCATTCGAGAGTGGAATGGTAGAGAAGTATATAAAAATGGTTCGATGAACCCTCTGCCAGGCACTTATGTGTGAATTGCAGAGTAACCATGTAGATGTGGCATGATTCCTTATTGGCCTCTGCTCCGTTTATATAGTGTCCTTACAGGGTCACGTGCCCGGAACACCGGTAGGTGGCCTTCATTCTTGAGGTGGGGACTGGTCACCATGTTTTGGCTCATCAGGGGTTATTTTTGCTTGGGCTAAAATGTTTAAAAAAAGCTATAAAATTTTTTAGTATTACGTTACACATAAGTGTTACCACCACATGTGGCAGTGTACAACTAACAAAATGAGATATCCACTGGAGTTGTATATTTGGGTAGCTACTAACAGTTGCTCGGCTGAATGCAGGGAACAAATATTGGTGGATCTCAAAGTGAGAATATCTTTACAGTCTAAAACTGAAATGACATTTCAAGGAATGCTGGCAGACTACAAGTCGCGTAGTCTTGTGTACGAAGGAGCACTGTGTTGCATGCAGGATTACTTTACCTTCTTTACTCGGATTTCTCAAAAAAAAAAAAAAAAATCCCGCTCTTAGCCCTATAAGGATTTCTAAGTACACACAAATAGTCCTGAAAATTTATGCGTTTAAAATTTAACGTGGTTTGGCTGTGAAGTAACATGACTGTTGCTGTAACGGAGTAATTGTACTGTTAAGCGTGAAGCCTTCCAAGTCGAATGCGGCATTTCTGTAGACAAATCAGTGCGGCCAAGGACTTCGTTTCTTAAGAGCCGTTGTTCTTGCAAAAATGGCAAGTGTAATTGTTGTGATGTTCCACATGAAACTCAGAGAAATTGCTACTGAAATCGATCTTTTACTAAAAGAAGTGTGTGGCGGTTTATCACATCCGCGAGTTTCTGAGGTGTTCAAGCGTTTCCAAGATGACGGAGAAGACACTGAAAATTACTTACGCCCGGGACGTCTAAAAATGGTTCAAATGGCTCTAAGTACTATACGGCTTAACTTCTAAGAGCATCAGTCCCCTAGAACTTAGAACTACTTAAACCTAACTAACCTAAGGACATCACACACATCACTGCCCGAATCAGGATTCGAACCTGCGACCGTAGCAGCAGCGCGGTTCCGGACTGAAGCGCGTAGAACTGCTCGTCCACAGCGGCCGGCTCCTCGCGTCCTTCGACATAAAAAATAGATGAAAAAGCGGGTACTCTGATTCAATCGCACCGTCGGTTGAGCATTCGATCGACTGCAAAACTATACGAATTGATAAGGAAGGCAAATTCTACATAACCAGTTTGACATGAGGTCGGCCGGTGTGGCCGTGCGGTTCTAGGTGCTTCAGTCTGGAAGCGCGTGACAGCTACGGTCACACGTTCGAATCCTGCCTCGGGCATGGATGTGTGTGGTGTCCTTAGGTTAGTTAGGTTTAAGTAGTTCTAAGTTCTAGGGGACTGATGACCACAGATGTTAAGTCCCATAGTGCTCAGAGCCATTTGAACCATTTTTGAAGTTTGACATGAGGAAAGTGAGGGCGCAAATGGTGCCGATAATTCTCATGCTCGAACAAAAAGAAACTCGTGATAATGTCTGTACTGATACTTTGAATACTGTGGAAAATGAGCAAATCAAGATTCAAAGCGATGATGATACGTTTTTCGATATTCATGGAATTGTGTTTCCTCAATGGATTCCTGAAAGTTAAACTATTAATCAGCTTTACTACCTTGAGATTTTTCCTCAACTCCGTGAGAAAATAAGAAAAAAAGACCCGAATTGTGGAAGAAAAAGTCACGGGTTCTGCATGAAAACAATGCACCGGTGCATGATTCAAATGGCTCTGAGCTCTATGGGACTAACATCTGAGGTCATCAGTACACTAGATCTTAGAACTACATAAACCTAACTAACCTAAGGACATCACACACATCCCTGCCCGAATCAGGATCGAACCTGCGACCGTAGCAGTCGTGCGGTTCCGGACTGAAGCGCCTAGAACCACTCGACCACCGCGGCCGGCGCACCGGTGCATACCGCATTGTCTATTAAGAGGTTTCTAGCGAGATACAGCACCCCGGTGATAAACCGACCACCTTACTCGCCTGACTTAAAAACGTGACTTGTCTACTCTCGAAGATCAATTCTGCATTAAAAGGAAAAAGATTTCAGTCCACTGAAGCAGTGAAAGAAAAAGAGGCAAGCGTCATCAAGAAACTCACAAAAGGAAATAAATGAAAGCACTTGCTTGTTTCTGTTCTACAGCATTACTTTTATTGAACTAACCGGTTTTCGGCTTACAAGGCCATCTTCAGTCGTTTACTGAGTATTGTCACCAAAGAAATTACAATATTTGGTGACAATACTCAGTCAACGTCTGAAGGTGGCCTTGTAAGCCGAAATCGGGTTCATACAATAAAAGTAACTCTGTAGAACAAAATCAAACTGGTGATTTTCATTCATTATAATGTTGTTCTACCAAGAACCGACGGAAGATTCAGTTAAGATCACAAAGGAAAACTTACAGCGCTGTTTCCATTAACGGAAAATTCACATGAAGCTTTGTGAAGATAGAGAAGGGACGGCCGGGAGGGGGGGGGGGAGTTTATTGAGGGGGATAACAACTAAATATGTACGTTTTTGAAATTAAAAGGTTTACAGCAATAGTAAATCATTTTACAGCCACACTTCGTATGATAATTCTTGTAAAATTTATAACGGAAAACGTGGGGCGCAGTCAATAGGTAACTGATGAACGAATAGTTCACCTGAATCACCTACAGTTTTATTGCACTACACATGATATGAACTGTTGTGTGATTTCTCCTTACAACATTACAACAGCTACTCTCTACGCTCCTTACTGTTATCTACTGCGTGCCCGCCACGTTTTTCGTCTTAAATTTCACAAATATTGTCGCCATAACTATAAAAAATTAACGAGTATAAATCATCTAGTTTATATGTGTGTGTTTAAGAATCTGTACGGCATTACGAGAAGCTGTTTTATTCTTTTTAGTCCTTTTTAGAAACATGTTATATTAAAAACTGTTTTATTTAAGTAGTTGTTTTCTACTTTGTAGTCTCGTGTGTGTGAAATATTTCAGTCGATTTTAAACATGTGGTAAATTTCAGGTATACTTCAGTTTCTCTTCACCTGAGTCAATAAATATATTGCTGCCTGATACGTACATCTCGCGAAAATGCCGTGAAGGTAAAAATTATGGAGAATCGACTTAATACTGTGGCTTATGTGCAATCGTTCTTACCGCGAAGCATTCGCTATTGATGCAACAAGTGTGGGAAATAGCAGTGGTACTCAAAGTATCCTCCGCCACACACCAGACAAGAAAGCGCGTTACATATGCACTGTCATCCAGTTATGAGCGAAGTTTATAAGTCTCTACTTCGCTATCAAATTAGGTTGAAATCGATTGCAAAACTCGTACGGAACAGACAGTCAGTATACCGATGTACCCTCCGCCACACATCAGTCCAGAAAGTGAGTTAATACTAATATTGCAGTATCATCCAGTTCTGAGCTATGACAAAAGTTTCAAGTTTCTAGCTCATCGGGAAGTTAGCTTGAAATCAACTGCGGTATATACACTGGACAGACGCCAGACAAGAAAGCGAGTTATTACGAGGGCTGTCCAGAAAGTAAGTTACGATCGGTCGTGAAATGGAAACGACTATGAACATCCGATAAAGCTTTACAAAGATGTGTTGGGCAGTGTCTCTAGTATGACTCTAGGTATAATTATGTCGCTCTTTTCATTCCTGAGCTCTTAGTGAGCGCGTAAAGATGTCTAGAAAATAGTGTCTCCCGCCAAGTACGAGGGCCTGGTGAGAATTTTCCCCTGAAGCTATGCAACCAACATTACATAACTATCGTGCGGTTTCTTCTTCAAGACAATTCTCAGCCTCATTCTGCAGGGGCAATGAAGATATTCCTGCATCGTTTCAATTGGAAATGTTTGGTTACCCACAATACAGCCCGTAAATGTCTCCCAATGAGTTTCATCTCTGCTCAAACGAACCGCTGGCTATGAAGACAACATTTTGGCACAGACAACGAGATTTAGGCAAGCGTACAGAATTGGCGTAAAGCACTGGTGGCTGCCTTCTATGATGAGGGTATTGGAAAGTTGGTACAACGCTACGACGAATGTCTGAGTCAGAACGGCGACTACGTAGAGAAGTAGCTGAAAGGTGTAGCTAACTGTTACAAATGCAATATTTATGATTTTCACTGTGATTTTCATTTCGCGATCAATCGTAACTTACTTTCTGGACAGCCCTCGTATTAACACTGCGTTGCCATCCAGTTCTGAGCTATGCTGATCGCGATCTTTGTTCGAAATAAGTTGCAAATTTTGTACTGAACAGAAAAAAAAAACACACTGTGCAAGTCATGCATGTGATGCGAATATTTTTTTAGAAGTCTATATCAGTGCGTCACAAGTACGAAATTCAGAAAAGGATTTTAGTGGCCAGGTGGCAGTGTCTACGGTATCCTTCATACCGTCCTCTGACAACTTTTTTTTTTTTTTTTTCGTTTCCTCAGCGATCGAACAGGAACACCGAACTCGGCTAATCAACCTCCCTCAACTGCTCTGCGGCCTCCCCTCCGATTCCAGCGGACGGCTGGAATGCCTCCCCCTTTCAGTCCACCCCTTTCTTACGCCCCCCCCCCAAACCTCACCCCCATCTCGCTCTCCCCCGCGCATTTCTCGTTCTACGCTCTGGGATATCACTTTCACTTCCATTCTTCTTCTCGGACCATCCTCTCTGCCCAAATGAGGGCGTTTTAAAGGATTTTTCTTACCGGTTATAGACTCCCTGGAGACCATTCGTCATTCTTTAACTTGCTGATTCCTCGGTCGCGACTGCGCTGCGTTGGCGGAGCCACGAGACCTTACCTACCGAGGTGGATCTTACGATGCGGCGTCCGAGACTTCAGTAGCGACAAGTACAATTTGTACATTATCTGCTTTACCCTCAGATGAGAATAGCTATGGGATAGCGATGAGCACATATGCAGATGGCAATAGTGTCGCATTGGTGGAGCTGTCATTCGTCCTAAGGTAATTCCTGTGAACCAGTTTCCGACGTGATCGTGGCTGCACGACGTGAATTAACAGAGTCTGGACGCAGAATGATAATTACAGCTACACGCATGGGACACCTGATTTCTGAAATCGTAAGGGAATTCTATATTGCGCGATTCACAGCGTCAAAGAGTATGAAGACAACGCCACATTTCAGGCATTACCCCTCACTACGGACAACACAGTAGCCGATGGCCTTCACGTAACGACCGAGAGCAGATGCATTGTCGGTACTAACAGACAAGCAACCCTGCGTGAAATAACAGCAGAAATCAATGTGGGAAGTACTCCAAACGTATCGGTTAGTACAGCACGGCGAAATTTGGCGTTAATGGACTATGGCGGCAGACGGTCTACCCGACTCACTTTGCCACGAGCGCGATATTGCAGCCATCTGCTCGTGACCAAGTCGGTTGGACCCTGTTATGCGGCCCGCCACGAATTCCTTTCCTGTGCTAACCTCTTCATCTCAGAGTAGCACTTGCAACCTACGTCCTCAATTATTTGCTTGACGTATTCCAATCTCTGTCTTCCTCTACAGTTTTTGCCCTCTACCGCTCCCTCTAGTACCATGGAAGTCATTCCCTCATGTCTTAGCAGATGTCCTATCATCCTGTCCCTTCTCCTTATCAGTGTTTTCCACATATTCATTTCCTCTCCGATTCTGCGTAGAACCTCCTCATTCCTTACCTTATCAGTCCACCTAATTTTCAACATTCGTCTACAGCACCACATCTCAAATGCTTCGATTCTCTTCTGTTCCGGTTTTCCCACAGTCCATGTTTCACTACCATACAATGCTGTACTCCAGACGTACATCCTCAGAAATTTCTTCCTCAAATTTAGGCCGGTATTTGATATTAGTAGACTTCTCTTGGCCAGAAATGCCTTTTTTGCCATAGCGAGTCTGCTTTTGATGTCTTCCTTGCTCCGTCCGTCATTGGTTATTATACTGCCTAGGTAGCAGAATTCCTTAACTTCATTGACTTCGTGACCATCAATCCTGATGTTAGGTTTCTCGCTGTTCTCATTTCTACTACTTCTCATTTCCTTCGTCTTTCTCCGATTTACTCTCAAACCATACTGTGTACTCATTAGACTTTTCATTCCGTTCAGCAGATCATTTAATTCTTCTTCACTTTCACTCAGGATAGCAATGTCATCAGCGAATCGTATCATTGATATTCTTTCACCTTGTATTTTAATTCCACTCCAGAACCTTTCTTTTATTTCCATCATTGCTTCCTCGATGTACAGATTGAATAGTAGGGGCGAAAGGCTACTGCCTTGTCTTACACCCTTCTTAATACGAGCACTTCGTTCTTGATCGTCCACTCTTATTATTTCCTCTTGGTTGTTGTACATATTGTATATGACCCGTCTCTCCCTATAGCTTACCCCTACTTTTTTCAGAATCTCGAACAGCTTGCACCATTTTATATTGTCGAACGCTTTTTCCAGGTCGACAAATCCTATGCAAGTGTCTTGATTTTTCTTTAGCCTTGCTTCCATTATTAGCCGTAACGTCAGTATTGCCTCTCTCGTCCCTTTACTTTTCCTAAAGCCAAACCGATCGTCACCTAGCGCATTCTCAATTTTCTCTTCCATTCTTCTGTATATTACTCTTGTAAACAACTTCGATGCATGAGCTGTTAAGCTGATTGTGCGATAATTCTCGCACTTGTCAGCTCTTGCCGTCTTCGGAATTGTGTGGATGATGCTTTTCCGAAAGTCAGATGGTATATCGCCAGACTCATATATTCTACACACCAACGTGAATAGTCGTTTTGTTGCCACTTCCCCCAATGATTTTAGAATTCTGATGGAATGTTATCTATCCCTTCTGCCTTATTTGACCGTTGCACTCTTAATGTTACCATCATTGCTTTTGATGTCGCCAAAGGTTGTTTTGACTTTCCAGTATGCTGAGTCTGTCCTTCCGACAATCATATCTTTTTCGATGTCTTCACATTTTTCCTGCAGCCATTTCGTCTTAGCTTCCCTGCACTTCCTATTTATTTCATTCCTCAGCGACTTGTATTTCTGTATTCCTGATTTTCCCGGAACATTTTTGTACTTCCTCCTTTCATCAATCAACTGAAGTATTTCTTCTGTCACCCATGGTTTCTTCGCAGCTACCTTCTTTGTACCTATGTTTTCCTTCCCAACTTCTGTGATGGACCTTTTTAGAGATGTCCATTCCTCTTCAACTGTACTGCCTACTGCGCTATTCCTTATTGCTGTATCTATAGCGTTAGAGAACTTCAAACGTATCTCGTCATTCCTTAGTACTTCCGTATCCCACTTCTTTGCGTATTGATTCTTCCTGACTAATGTCTTGAACTTCAGCCTACTCTTCATCACTACTATATTGTGATCTGAGTCTATATCTGCTCCTGGGTACGCCTTACAATCCAGTATCTGATTTCGGAATCTCAGTCTGACCATAACGTAATCTAATTGAAATCTTCCCGTATCTCCAGGCCTTTTTCAAGTATACCTCCTCCTCTTGTGATTCTTGAACAGGGTATTCGCTATTACTAGCTGAAACTTGTTACAGAACTCAATTAGTCTTTCTCCTCTTTCATTCCTTGTCCCCAGCCCATATTCTCCTGTAACCTTTTCTTCTACTCCTTCCCCTAGAACTGCATTCCAGTCGCCCATGACTATTAGATTTTCGTCCCACTTTACATACTGCATTACCCTTTCAATATCCTCATACACATTCTCTATCTGTTCATCTTCAGCTTGCGACGTCGGCATGTACACCTGAACTATCGTTGTCGGTGTTGGTCTGCTGTCGATTCTGATTAGAACAACCCGGTCACTGAACTGTTCACAGTAACACACCCTCTGCCCTACCTTCGTATTCATAACGAATCCTACACCTGTTATACCATTTTCTGCTGCTGTTGATATTACCCGACACTCATCTGACCAGAAATCCTTGTCTTCCTTCCACTTCACTTGGACTCTGAACGACTGTAAAACCGTCGCCTGGTCACATGAGTCCCGATTTCAGTTTATCTACATCTACATCCATACTCCGCAAGCCACCTGACGGCGTGTGGCGGAGGGTACCTTGAGTACCTCTATCGGTTCTCCCTTCTATTCCAGTCTCGTATTGTTCGTGGAAAGAAAGGTTGTCGGTATGCCTCCGTGTAGGCTCTAATCTCGCTGATTTTATCCTCATGGTCTCTTCACGAGATATACGTAGCAGGGAGCAATATAACGCTTGACTCCACGGTGAAGGTATGTTCTCGAAACTTCAACAAAAGCCCGTGCCGAGCTACTGAGCGTCTCTCTTGTAGAGTCTTCCACTGGAGTTTATCTATCATCTTCGTAACGCTTTCGCGATTACTGAATGATCCTGTAACGAAGCGCGCTGCTCTCCGTTGGATCATCTCTATCTCTTCTATCAACCCTATCTGGTACGAATCCCACACTGATGAGCAGTATTCAAGCAGTGGGCGAACAAGTGTACTGTAACCTACTTCCTTTGTTTTCGGACTGCATTTCCCTAGGATTCTTCCAATGAATCTCAATCTGGCGTCTGCTTTACCGACGATCAACTTTATATGATAATTCTATTTTAAATCACTCCTAATCGCTACTCCCACAATTTATGGAATTAACTGCTTCCAGTGGTTGAACTGCTAT
Source organism: Schistocerca nitens (assembly GCF_023898315.1). Taxonomy (NCBI): domain Eukaryota; kingdom Metazoa; phylum Arthropoda; class Insecta; order Orthoptera; family Acrididae; genus Schistocerca; species Schistocerca nitens. The sequence goes on along the minus strand of NC_064625.1, from coordinate 93,732,243 downwards.
ATTGTAGCTAAATGATAAAGGATCTTTCTTTCTATGTATTCGCAGCACATTACACTTGTCTACATTGAGATTCAACTGTCATTCCCTGCACCATGCGTCAATTCGTTGCAGATCCTCCTGCATTTCAGTACATCCCATTGTTACAACCTCTCCATATACTACAGCATCATCTGCAAAAAGCCTCAGTGAACTTCCGATGTTATCCCCAAGGTCATTTATATATATTGTGAATTGCAACGGTCCTACGACACTCCCCTGCGGCACACGTGAAATCACTCTTACTTCGGAAGAGCTGTTGGTACTGTTCGAGTATGGCGCACATCCCAGGAAGCCATGGACCCAAGTCATCAACAAGGCGCTGTGCAAGCTGATGGTGACTCCGTATCTGTGTAGGCCGTGTTTACGTAGAATTGACAGTGTCCTCTGGACCAAGTGAACCCATCGTTGACTGGAAATGGTCATGTTTGGCTACTTGCAGCCATTCACGGATTTCATGTTCCCAAAGAACGATGGAATTCTTGTAGATGACAATGCGCCATGTCACCAGGGCACAGTTGTTCGCGATTAGTTTGAAGAACATATGGATAATTCAAACGAATGCTTTGGCCATTCAGATAATCCATTATCGACCTTATGTAACATTTACGGGCCGCCGGAGTGGCCGAGCGGTTCTAGGCGCTACAGTCTGGAACCGCGCGGCCGCTACGGTTGCAGGTTCGAATCCTGCCTCGGGCATGGGTGTGTGTGATGTCCTTAGGTTAGTTAGGTTTAAGTAGTTCTAAGTTCTAGGGGACTTATGACCTCAGCAGTTAAGTCCCATAGTGCTAAGAGCTATTTTTTAACATTTACGGGACATAATTGAGAGGTGAGATCGTGCACAAAATTCTGCAACAGCAACAGTTTCGCAATTATTGACGGCTATAAAGCCCGCATAGCCAAATATTTCTGCAGAGGACTTCCAAAAACTTTTTGAGTCCATGGCACGTCGAGCTGCTGCAATACGCCGGGCAAAAGGTCCACCACGATACGGGGACGTAGCCCATGACTTGTTACCTCAGTATGTAGTGGTTGAACCGTGGATTTAATTTCAAAGAATATTCTTAAAAATTTATTTTATTTACTAGCGATTCATCAAGAACATTAACACATTTAAACACACTATGTGAGCGTGGAAGTAGTTGCCAGGGAGTAACTGATGAAATCAGAATCAAGTGGCTTTTAACAAATGGGAATTTTATTACTAAAAGCTTTTTTTAAGAAACAGATTTAAAATTATAAGCGCAAAGCACCCTCTAAATATCAAGTTACAATTTCTTCAGAGGCAGAAAGAAACAAATTGTTGAGTGTATGAGCTTTCGGGCTGAGAACCTTGCCGCTCCCTTTTGACACGGCTGTAGTCACGACCGCTCACAACAACCTCTGAAATACTACACTGGTGCAAATCTGCAACACACCAGATTACCTTAAAGTAAAAGCTTTAACAATTCACACAAGCACACAAACTGTGCACCCCGTAGGAGGGATGAAAATGGTACAAAACACTAAAATTAAAAGGTTAACTTGCCACCGAAGGTGCAACTTGATTTTAACTTCTAAAAAAATCTTACGGTGAAAGGGTGGCAACTTTATATACTAAAATGACCATGTAAATAAAAGCCCATGAAATGCAATCTTACATAAAATTATATCAGGTTGGCCACACATGTTCTACAGTACCCATATACCGCCTCTCAAGATGACAGGCAACATAAAAACATATTTCATGAGTTAGGCCGTTACAAAAAAATGGCTCTGAGCGCAATGGGACTCAACATCTGAGGTCATCAGTCCCCTAGACTTAGAAGCAATTAAACCTAAGGACATCACACACATCCATGACCGTCGCAGGATTCGAACCTGCGACCACAGCAGCAGCGCGGTTCCGGTTAGGCCGTTACACTTCAAGCAATATATTCCTTAACACACCGAATCCGACAAACATGACAGAGGCAGCTACTAACGTATGGCAGATTGAGAGGGAGATTACCGAACAACCCGAACCACAGGTTGCTCTAACCCGCCCCTACTCCACAAGGGAAAAACGGACCACCCAATTTACAAACAACCACCTTCCCGCGGGTGAGCAAACGGGGAAGAATGGTGGGACGACCCCAAAGCAAAACGGCTGATGACCTCACCAAGAAAACAAGTGGAATTTAACAAGTAAATGAAACCACATATCACCAATCACTTAACTTCTAATAAACTGCGATATCTCGAGAAGGCCTGGCGTAGCACCCCAAAATCGCTCTCCCGAACCGTCCGCTGCCAGCCGTTTCAACAGACCAACGGACGCAGGAAGGCGCGCCGATCTCCCGTCTCACGGCGTCGCAGCTCGCACCGGCCAGACTGATGTCGTGGGTTTACCCCTGTTGCTCTCGTGTCGACCGCGAAGTCACTACCCCTCGCTATACGCCGCGGCCCACTGGACTCACGTGGCGACCTCACATGCGCCGACGCTCAAGACGGACAAGTCACCTTGTGTCTCAGTGCGCTACCGACCGACCAACCGATCCATCCAACCACCAATGACCATTGCCTGAGCAAACTCGAGCAGACTGGCTGCCTAACGCGCAGACTCAGATGCAGGAACTAAGCCCCGACCGGGCGACCACTCGCTGAGTTCTCTTACTGGCGGAATGGAAAGACTCCCATTTTGCCGGCTTTAAAGGTTGATCTGAACGACAGACATACTAGCACTCCGAACGACCAACAGACACTGCCTAACAAATGCGGACGAGAGACTGACCCAGACTGACCGACTGGCGAGCTCATAGCGCCCCTTAAACGCACGTGAACAGCCAACCTTTCCCCTTTCCCACCAGAGGGAGACACCAAAGCTGCGATTGCCACAGCGGCGCCACCGCCAGAAACGGCGCGCTCTTCAAAACAGCAATTTTTACCACGGCTCTCTGGTGTGTCCTGAAAGCCGTTAGGCGCGTTTTCTCCGGTGTCTCCGCAGATATCTGCAACTTGGTTTTTGCAGATTGTAGCTTGGTTCAGACGAAACTAATACATCTTATCACAAAAATCTATTGCACACTCAATGTCAACGCAAAGCATCTGTACGTTTCCTGTTACAAACAAAATGATTGTTGAAGCAGAATTTTATGTGCTCCTTTTGTAGAGCGGTCCCAGATTGATCTAGTGCGATTTTCATTTTATCGATATGTGTTGACTGGGACAGCAAATCAAAAAGCATAACCAGTACTCCAGAAACGAAAGGACCGTCTTGGCCCGCGCTGACTGCTAAAGTCATGCAGCAGCGCTGTTCGGTCGCTGTTGGAGTAATATTCTTCGTGTTTTACTGTCCCTGTCAATAGATATCGATAAAACAAATATCACAGAGACCTGGGACCGCTCTGCCAACGTGCACGTAAAATTCCGCTTTAAACTGGTGTTCTCTTACGACACTGCGCATCGCATGAAAGACTTAGTCCACAATATTCGTTTGGGCTGACTCCAGCTAAATACTGTCGAAACTAAATTGCAAATATCTTCTACAACTCCAGAGAAAATTCGCCTGACGACTCTTAACGACGTACACCACGTATAGCATGTGACACCACAACCATCAATTTGTGGTTGATCCGTGAGTGGTAATGGCCGATCGTTTTGTTAGGGAAAATGTTCCAAATAATATATAAGCTATTCTGTCTTACTTCTCTCTCCAGTGTCAACAGCTAAAGATGGAAACTCAAGAGATATTGTTAACAACGGTATTTTAGTTTCCAGAAATCAATTCCAAACTTTTCCTTACGTGAATTATTCGGGTAAGTTGTTTGAAGAATATTACGTACATTTTCGGCTGCCTATTCCTATGATATTTGAACTGGACTGAGTTGGAAAACAACTGAACCATGATCAGATTGTTCTGAACATTTTTTCGACTTCATTAATTTCAAATTAAGAAAATAAAATTTCCTTTTTCTTCGGATTGGATGACACCTGTTGAAAGACTCTGAAAAGCTCACACAGACAACATTAAAGTCCTCTTCAAATCTAAAAATAGTCATTTGCGACCACTACGATCATTTGCCATAGAAAATGGGTTGCGGAGGTTGTTCCTTATAACGACATGGAAAACTGTCTCCTTTCTGCCATTCCGAATAACGCCAAAAAACTTTTCTCCGTATCAGTGCTGTAGTTAATATGCTTTCATCCCAAATCTATCGTGAGCACCGATTTTCCTCCGACATTTTTTATTTCTACTGCAGTTATTTTAAATGTTTCTTCCTTTTTTTGCTAATACAAACATCAAAAAAACTTTTGCATCACCATGGTTCCGAGAGTTCCGGAACCAGTACAGAAAATTGGATTACAGGTCACCATAAACATCATTTTCGCCCTGTTTACTGCTCATGAAACCACATATTGCACGTTGTACCACCATAGACCGAGACCCCCAGAGGTCATGGTCCAGACTACTGTACAAATCGGTATCTCTAATACCCAGTAGCACGTCCTCATGCATTGACGCATGCCTGTATTCGTTATGGCATACTACCCACAAGTTCATCAAGGCACTGTAGGTCCAGATTGTCCCACTCCTCAACGGCGATTCAGTGTACATCCCTCAGAATGGATGGTGGGTCACGTCGTCCATAAACAGCCCTTTTCAATCTATACCAGGCATGTTAGATAGGTTCAGGTATGGAGAAAATGCTGCCCACTCTAGTCGAGCGATGTCGTTATGGCGGCAGGTGTGGACGAGCGGTTCTAGGCGCTTCAGTCTGGAACCCGTGACCGCTACGGTAGCAGGTTGGAATCCTGCCTCGGGCACGGATGTGTGGTGATGTCTTTGCGTTGGTTAGGTTTAAGTAGTTCTAATTTCCAGCGGACTGATGACCTCAGATGTTAAGTCTCATAGTGCTCAGAGCGATTAGAACTACACTCCTGGAAATGGAAAAAAGAACACATTGACACCGGTGTGTCAGACCCACCATACTTGCTCCGGACACTGCGAGAGGGCTGTACAAGCAATGATCACACGCACGGCACAGCGGACACACCAGGAACCGCGGTGTTGGCCGTCGAATGGCGCTAGTGCGCAGCATTTGTGCACCGCCGCCGTCAGTGTCAGCCAGTTTGCCGTGGCATACGGAGCTCCATCGCAGTCTTTAACACTGGTAGCATGCCGCGACAGCGTGGACGTGAACCGTATGTGCAGTTGACGGACTTTGAGCGAGGGCGTATAGTGGGCATGCGGGAGGCCGGGTGGACGTACCGCCGAATTGCTCAACACGTGGGGCGTGAGGTCTCCACAGCACATCGATGTTGTCGCCAGTGGTCGGCGGAAGGTGCACGTGCCCGTCGGCCTGGGACCGGACCGCAGCGACGCACGGATGCACGCCAAGACCGTAGGATCCTACGCAGTGCCGTAGGGGACCGCACCGCCACTTCCCAGCAAATTAGGGACACTGTTGCTCCTGGGGTATCGGCGAGGACCATTCGCAACCGTCTCCATGAAGCTGGGCTACGGTCCCGCACACCGTTAGGCCGTCTTCCGCTCACGCCCCAACATCGTGCAGCCCGCCTCCAGTGGTGTCGCGACAGGCGTGAATGGAGGGGCGAATGGAGACGTGTCGTCTTCAGCGATGAGAGTCGCTTCTGCCTTGGTGCCAATGATGGTCGTATGCGTGTTTGGCGCCGTGCAGGTGAGCGCCACAATCAGGACTGCATACGACCGAGGCACACAGGGCCAACACCCGGCATCATGGTGTGGGGAGCGATCTCCTACGCTGGCCGTACACCACTGGTGATCGTCGAGGGGACACTGAATAGTGCACGGTACATCCAAACCGTCATCGAACCCATCGTTCTATCATTCCTAGACCGGCAAGGGAACTTGCTGTTCCAACAGGACAATGCACGTCCGCATGTATCCCGTGCCACCCAACGTGCTCTAGAAGGTATAAGTCAACTACCCTGGCCAGCAAGATCTCCGGATCTGTCCCCCATTGAGCATGTTTGGGACTGGATGAAGCGTCGTCTCACGCGGTCTGCACGTCCAGCACGAACGCTGGTCCAACTGAGGCGCCAGGTGGAAATGGCATGGCAATCCGTTCCACACGACTACATCCAGCATCTCTACGATCGTCTCCATGGGAGAATAGCAGCCTGCATTGCTGCGAAAGGTGGATATACACTGTACTAGTGCCGACATTGTGCATGCTCTGTTGCCTGTGTCTATGTGCCTGTGGTTCTGTCAGTGTGATCATGTGATGTATCTGACCCCAGGAATGTGTCAATAAAGTTTCCCCTTCCTGGGACAATGAATTCACGGTGTTCTTATTTCAATTTCCATGAGTGTATTTTTGATGTTATCCTGAAGGAAGTCATTCACAAGCTGTGTGCGATGGGGGCACGAATTGTCGTCCATGAAGACAAATGCCTCGCCAATATGCTGCCGATATGGTTGCACTATCGGTCGGAGGGTGGCATTCACGTATCGTACAGCCGTTACGGCTCCTTCCATGAGCACCAGCGGCGTACCTCGGCCCCATATAATGCCACCCAAAACAGCAGGGAACCTCCACCTTGCTGCACTCGCTGGACAGTGTGTCAAAGGCGTTCAGCCTGACCGGGTGGCCTCCAAACACGCCTCCGACGATTGTCTGGGAGTAGGCATATGCGACAGTCATCGGTGAAGAAAACGTGATGCCAATCCTGAGCGGTCCATTTCGCATGTTGTTGGGCCCATTTCTGCCGCACTGCATGGTGTCGTGGTTGCAAAGATGGACCTCGCCATGGACGTCTGGAGTGAAGTAGCGCATCATGCAGCCTATTGCGCACAGTTTGAGTCCTAACACGACGTCCTGTGACTGCACGAAAAAGCATCATTCAACATGGTGGCTTTGCTGTCAAGGTTCCTCCGAGCCATAATCCGTAGGTAGTGGTCATCCACTGCAGTAGTAGCCCTTGGAAGGCCTGAGCGAGGCATGTCATTGATGGTTCCTGCCTCTCTGTATCTCTTCCATGTCCGAACAACATCGCTTTGGTTCACTTCGTGACGCCTGGACACTTCCCTTGAGAGCCATTCCTGGCACAAAGTAACAATGCGGACGCGATCGAACCGTGGTATTGACTGTCTGGGCATGGCTGAACTATAGACAACACGAGCCGTGTACCTGGAGGAATGACAGGAACTAATCCGCTGTCGGACCCCCTCCGTCTAATAGACGCTGTTCATGCATGGTTGTTTACATCTTTGGGCGGGTTTAGTGACATCTCCGAACAGTCAAAGGGACTGTGTCTGTGACGCAATATCCACAGGCAACGTCTGTCTTGAAGAGTTCTGAGAACTGGGGTGATGCAAAACTGTTTTTGATGTGTGTATGTTCTCAAATGTTTTGTTGCAGGTGGCACTGAAATCTTGTAAGAATTTGTAAATTTGCCTGAGGGAAGAGTAGTACATGTTTAACACGTAAACGGCTGGATCTGATATTTGGACTGCGCAAGTAGGGCTGGAATCGTTCGCTCGCAGTCGCGTAGCTTGAGTAGGGGTAAGATGCCGAGTGGGGAGGAAGTCCGTGTCAGATATCGACTTGAGAAAGCCAACATCGCTGAGATGTTACCACTGGAAGGAAAGGGTATTGGAGTAGCTTTAACGTTGAAGCTTGATAACCGCGACGTCTAAATATCATCAAGGCTCATGTTGGACGAGAACATATAATGAAACTGATCAACTGGGCCTGTTTCTGTTACGTGTTGTACTTAACGATACATATTGATAGTTAGAGCACGTGATACATAAACAATGTTCTGTAATCACATTAATTTACAAATAAAAAGCTATTATTTTATGTATTCAGATATAAAAATTTATGTTCAAATTATGTGCCAGAATAAGTATTACTAATTTAATTATTGTTCGAAACAATGATTAATTTTTACATTTTTTATTTAATTTGAGATTACAGTTAGATTTGTGTCCTCAGAGTCTTTAGTGGTGGCATGCTTCAAAAAATCTTCTCCATTTACAAGCCGCATTACTTCCAATAAAATACTTGAGCATTCGAGAGCTGTCTCTGACATCGTCATCAGGAGTTAAAATTACTGAGTCAGTGATACATACACTTGAAATTATTGCCATTTCTGTAATTTATTCTGAAAACATTTGGAAAGAAATAATCATTTACATGTGAACCTCCCTGGCATAAAAGAAAGGTCTTTACCAACATGTTACCACACAACAAAACACACACAAGGCGAGTTTAGTTTCAATGGACACTTGAGTACAATGTTTCGAAACCAAGAACACGTGCTAATCTTATCTGTAAAACGATAAATTACAATAAAAATAATAATATATAGTTTATTGTTTCAGCGAGCCATGATTATCTGAAAGTCACGTTTCTGACAAGGAGCTACAAGAAGCAGATGGGTAAACTATGATTTACTATTATTCGGTATTCCTTGTTCCACTTATGTTTACACTATACTACAGTAGGAATTGTTTAAATAAAGTGCACTTGTTTCTCAACTTTGAACATTTAACTGTTTTTCACAGTAGTAGAGAGGAGGGCCATAATGAGCTGGAACGAAGGACGACACACCGATCACCTGATCTAAAACGCTGTCACCCCTGTGCACTGCAAGAGTGATGCTCCAACTGTGTTTATTTTCTGGCATTTAGCCGAGTAGCCATTAAAATACCCAAATCTACAACTCCAGTGGACACCCTATCTTGGTTTATCTTATTTCGTTCAGTTAGATGCCCATGGGCTCATGTAATGTGTAAGGTAATACTGAGATATTTTATGTATGAGGTAATATTGACGTATTTTATGTGTGAGGTAACAGAGAAATTTTTTGTGAGAGGTAATATTGAGAAATTTTATATGAGAGGTAATAGTGAGAAATTTTATGTTTAAGGTAATATTAAGAAATTTCATCTGTAAGTTAGTATTGAGAAATTTTGCAGCTTATTTTTTCATAATTCTTAGCACAAACAAAAAGATGTACAGATAATCCAAAATATAGTGACCAGTGCGCACCTTGAGACTGAATGATGTCTGGTAGCGTTGTAGGGATGTAATGTGGTACGGAAAATATAAAGCAGAGCAGGAACGCATAGGGAATCGTTCTAAAGACGACACAGGGTGCAACCAGGGAAATGGACTAACATAAGCCACTTAGACAAAGGCCAGATATGTACAGCTCGGCACCTGAGATTGAGCATCTAGGACATGGCAAAGGTGGTCAGCTCTCCAAGGGCTGCTGTCATGAGCATACGTGAGAAACAGTTGAAGGACATCGAGATGTGAATGGGTAACTGAGTATTGGATGTCGACGCCTCATGACAGAACGTGGAGATGGCAGGATCGCCCCATCTGTAATGCGTGATAGCTGGCGACCTATGGCAGACCTGACGACAGAGTGTAGTGTTGGTGTGAATGCAAATGTTAACATACCATTCAGCGTTCGCAGTTAAGGAGACACTTGTATGTGAAATTCGTTGAAATTTACAGTTTCTGTTTTCTACTCCATAATGTACTTTGGGTCTTCCTGAACATTTTGGTATATAATACATTAAAATCAGACGATTGTGAGACCTTCAAGTAATATTTTGAATGTTGATAGGTGACTCAAATTTCGCGGCTACCCATATACTGCCACAGTTGAGCAGTCATATATTGGGAACTACACAGTCTAGAAGGCTGTGAATTGCTTTGTTTTGTGCCTACCGCTACGTCTCAGAAGTTGGCATTACGAATAAACAAATCAGTCTTTCGTTTCTGATACTAGTTTTCGTTGAAAGTAGTGTGATTATCGACTGCTTTTGTATTAGGCTAACTTCTATTGCTTTTTTGTATGTAAATAAAATGACTAAGCGTAGAAATAACTTCAAGAAACGGAAGTTTGCCAGTAACAGATATGTGAGACTTGCATTTCCTTCTGAAGTACTTGAAAATACACTCCTGGAAATGGAAAAAAGAACACATTGACACCGGTGTGTCAGACCCACCATACTTGCTCCGGACACTGCGAGAGGGCTGTACAAGCAATGATCACACGCACGGCACAGCGGACACACCAGGAACCGCGGTGTTGGCCGTCGAATGGCACTAGCTGCGCAGAATTTGTGCACCGCCGCCGTCAGTGTCAGCCAGTTTGCCGTGGCATACGGAGGTCCATCGCAGTCTTTAACACTGGTAGCATGCCGCGACAGCGTGGACGTGAACCGTATGTGCAGTTGACGGACTTTGAGCGAGGGCGTATAGTGGGCATGCGGGAGGCCGGGTGGACGTACCGCCGGATTGCTGAACACGTGGGGCGTGAGGTCTCCACAGTACATCGATGTTGTCGCCAGTGGTCGGCGGAAGGTGCACGTGCCCGTCGACCTGGGACCGGACCGCAGCGACGCACGGATGCACGCCAAGACCGTAGGATCCTACGCAGTGCCGTAGGGGACCGCACCGCCACTTCCCAGCAAATTAGGGACACTGTTGCTCCTGGGGTATCGGCGAGGACCATTCGCAACCGTCTCCATGAAGCTGGGCTACAGTCCCGCACACCGTTAGGCCGTCTTCCGCTCACGCCCCAACATCGTACAGCCCGCCTCCAGTGGTGTCGCGACAGGCGTGAATGGAGGGACGATTGGAGACGTGTCGTCTTCAGCGATGAGAGTCGCTTCTGCCTTGGTTCCAATGATGGTCGTATGCGTGTTTGGCGCCGTGCAGGTGAGCGCCACAATCAGGACTGCATACGACCGAAGCACACAGGGCCAACACCCGGCATCATGGTGTGGGGAGCGATCTCCTACACTGGCCGTACACCACTGGTGATCGTCGAGGGGACACTGAATAGTGCACGGTACATCCAAACCGTCATCTAACCCATCGTTCTACCATTCCTAGACCGGCAAGGGAACTTGCTGTTCCAACAGGACAATGCACGTCCGCATGTATCCCGTGCCACCCAACGTGCTCTAGAAGGTGTAAGTCAACTACCCTGGCCAGCAAGATCTCCGGATCTGTCCCCCATTGAGCATGTTTGGGACTGGATGAAGCGTCGTCTCACGCGGTCTGCACGTCCAGCACGAACGCTGGTCCAACTGAGGCGCCAGGTGGAAATGGCATGGCAATCCGTTCCACACGACTACATCCAGCATCTCTACGATCGTCTCCATGGGAGAATAGCAGCCTGCATTGCTGCGAAAGGTGGATATACACTGTACTAGTGCCGACATTGTGCATGCTCTGTTGCCTGTGTCTATGTGCCTGTGGTTCTGTCAGTGTGATCATGTGATGTATCTGACCCCAGGAATGTGTCAATAAAGTTTCCCCTTCCTGGGACAATGAATTCACGGTGTTCTTATTTCAATTTCCATGAGTGTATTTTTGATGTTATCCTGAAGGAAGTCATTCACAAGCTGTGTGCGATGGGGGCACGAATTGTCGTCCATGAAGACAAATGCCTCGCCAATATGCTGCCGATATGGTTGCACTATCGGTCGGAGGGTGGCATTCACGTATCGTACAGCCGTTACGGCTCCTTCCATGAGCACCAGCGGCGTACCTCGGCCCCATATAATGCCACCCAAAACAGCAGGGAACCTCCACCTTGCTGCACTCGCTGGACAGTGTGTCAAAGGCGTTCAGCCTGACCGGGTGGCCTCCAAACACGCCTCCGACGATTGTCTGGGAGTAGGCATATGCGACAGTCATCGGTGAAGAAAACGTGATGCCAATCCTGAGCGGTCCATTTCGCATGTTGTTGGGCCCATTTCTGCCGCACTGCATGGTGTCGTGGTTGCAAAGATGGACCTCGCCATGGACGTCTGGAGTGAAGTAGCGCATCATGCAGCCTATTGCGCACAGTTTGAGTCCTAACACGACGTCCTGTGACTGCACGAAAAAGCATCATTCAACATGGTGGCTTTGCTGTCAAGGTTCCTCCGAGCCATAATCCGTAGGTAGTGGTCATCCACTGCAGTAGTAGCCCTTGGAAGGCCTGAGCGAGGCATGTCATTGATGGTTCCTGCCTCTCTGTATCTCTTCCATGTCCGAACAACATCGCTTTGGTTCACTTCGTGACGCCTGGACACTTCCCTTGAGAGCCATTCCTGGCACAAAGTAACAATGCGGACGCGATCGAACCGTGGTATTGACTGTCTGGGCATGGCTGAACTATAGACAACACGAGCCGTGTACCTGGAGGAATGACAGGAACTAATCCGCTGTCGGACCCCCTCCGTCTAATAGACGCTGTTCATGCATGGTTGTTTACATCTTTGGGCGGGTTTAGTGACATCTCCGAACAGTCAAAGGGACTGTGTCTGTGACGCAATATCCACAGGCAACGTCTGTCTTGAAGAGTTCTGAGAACTGGGGTGATGCAAAACTGTTTTTGATGTGTGTATGTTCTCAAATGTTTTGTTGCAGGTGGCACTGAAATCTTGTAAGAATTTGTAAATTTGCCTGAGGGAAGAGTAGTACATGTTTAACACGTAAACGGCTGGATCTGATATTTGGACTGCGCAAGTAGGGCTGGAATCGTTCGCTCGCAGTCGCGTAGCTTGAGTAGGGGTAAGATGCCGAGTGGGGAGGAAGTCCGTGTCAGATATCGACTTGAGAAAGCCAACATCGCTGAGATGTTACCACTGGAAGGAAAGGGTATTGGAGTAGCTTTAACGTTGAAGCTTGATAACCGCGACGTCTAAATATCATCAAGGCTCATGTTGGACGAGAACATATAATGAAACTGATCAACTGGGCCTGTTTCTGTTACGTGTTGTACTTAACGATACATATTGATAGTTAGAGCACGTGATACATAAACAATGTTCTGTAATCACATTAATTTACAAATAAAAAGCTATTATTTTATGTATTCAGATATAAAAATTTATGTTCAAATTATGTGCCAGAATAAGTATTACTAATTTAATTATTGTTCGAAACAATGATTAATTTTTACATTTTTTATTTAATTTGAGATTACAGTTAGATTTGTGTCCTCAGAGTCTTTAGTGGTGGCATGCTTCAAAAAATCTTCTCCATTTACAAGCCGCATTACTTCCAATAAAATACTTGAGCATTCGAGAGCTGTCTCTGACATCGTCATCAGGAGTTAAAATTACTGAGTCAGTGATACATACACTTGAAATTATTGCCATTTCTGTAATTTATTCTGAAAACATTTGGAAAGAAATAATCATTTACATGTGAACCTCCCTGGCATAAAAGAAAGGTCTTTACCAACATGTTACCACACAACAAAACACACACAAGGCGAGTTTAGTTTCAATGGACACTTGAGTACAATGTTTCGAAACCAAGAACACGTGCTAATCTTATCTGTAAAACGATAAATTACAATAAAAATAATAATATATAGTTTATTGTTTCAGCGAGCCATGATTATCTGAAAGTCACGTTTCTGACAAGGAGCTACAAGAAGCAGATGGGTAAACTATGATTTACTATTATTCGGTATTCCTTGTTCCACTTATGTTTACACTATACTACAGTAGGAATTGTTTAAATAAAGTGCACTTGTTTCTCAACTTTGAACATTTAACTGTTTTTCACAGTAGTAGAGAGGAGGGCCATAATGAGCTGGAACGAAGGACGACACACCGATCACCTGATCTAAAACGCTGTCACCCCTGTGCACTGCAAGAGTGATGCTCCAACTGTGTTTATTTTCTGGCATTTAGCCGAGTAGCCATTAAAATACCCAAATCTACAACTCCAGTGGACACCCTATCTTGGTTTATCTTATTTCGTTCAGTTAGATGCCCATGGGCTCATGTAATGTGTAAGGTAATACTGAGATATTTTATGTATGAGGTAATATTGACGTATTTTATGTGTGAGGTAACAGAGAAATTTTTTGTGAGAGGTAATATTGAGAAATTTTATATGAGAGGTAATAGTGAGAAATTTTATGTTTAAGGTAATATTAAGAAATTTCATCTGTAAGTTAGTATTGAGAAATTTTGCAGCTTATTTTTTCATAATTCTTAGCACAAACAAAAAGATGTACAGATAATCCAAAATATAGTGACCAGTGCGCACCTTGAGACTGAATGATGTCTGGTAGCGTTGTAGGGATGTAATGTGGTACGGAAAATATAAAGCAGAGCAGGAACGCATAGGGAATCGTTCTAAAGACGACACAGGGTGCAACCAGGGAAATGGACTAACATAAGCCACTTAGACAAAGGCCAGATATGTACAGCTCGGCACCTGAGATTGAGCATCTAGGACATGGCAAAGGTGGTCAGCTCTCCAAGGGCTGCTGTCATGAGCATACGTGAGAAACAGTTGAAGGACATCGAGATGTGAATGGGTAACTGAGTATTGGATGTCGACGCCTCATGACAGAACGTGGAGATGGCAGGATCGCCCCATCTGTAATGCGTGATAGCTGGCGACCTATGGCAGACCTGACGACAGAGTGTAGTGTTGGTGTGAATGCAAATGTTAACATACCATTCAGCGTTCGCAGTTAAGGAGACACTTGTATGTGAAATTCGTTGAAATTTACAGTTTCTGTTTTCTACTCCATAATGTACTTTGGGTCTTCCTGAACATTTTGGTATATAATACATTAAAATCAGACGATTGTGAGACCTTCAAGTAATATTTTGAATGTTGATAGGTGACTCAAATTTCGCGGCTACCCATATACTGCCACAGTTGAGCAGTCATATATTGGGAACTACACAGTCTAGAAGGCTGTGAATTGCTTTGTTTTGTGCCTACCGCTACGTCTCAGAAGTTGGCATTACGAATAAACAAATCAGTCTTTCGTTTCTGATACTAGTTTTCGTTGAAAGTAGTGTGATTATCGACTGCTTTTGTATTAGGCTAACTTCTATTGCTTTTTTGTATGTAAATAAAATGACTAAGCGTAGAAATAACTTCAAGAAACGGAAGTTTGCCAGTAACAGATATGTGAGACTTGCATTTCCTTCTGAAGTACTTGAAAATACACTCCTGGAAATGGAAAAAAGAACACATTGACACCGGTGTGTCAGACCCACCATACTTGCTCCGGACACTGCGAGAGGGCTGTACAAGCAATGATCACACGCACGGCACAGCGGACACACCAGGAACCGCGGTGTTGGCCGTCGAATGGCGCTAGCTGCGCAGCATTTGTGCACCGCCGCCGTCAGTGTCAGCCAGTTTGCCGTGGCATACGGAGGTCCATCGCAGTCTTTAACACTGGTAGCATGCCGCGACAGCGTGGACGTGAACCGTATGTGCAGTTGACGGACTTTGAGCGAGGGCGTATAGTGGGCATGCGGGAGGCCGGGTGGACGTACCGCCGGATTGCTGAACACGTGGGGCGTGAGGTCTCCACAGTACATCGATGTTGTCGCCAGTGGTCGGCGGAAGGTGCACGTGCCCGTCGACCTGGGACCGGACCGCAGCGACGCACGGATGCACGCCAAGACCGTAGGATCCTACGCAGTGCCGTAGGGGACCGCACCGCCACTTCCCAGCAAATTAGGGACACTGTTGCTCCTGGGGTATCGGCGAGGACCATTCGCAACCGTCTCCATGAAGCTGGGCTACGGTCCCGCACACCGTTAGGCCGTCTTCCGCTCACGCCCCAACATCGTACAGCCCACCTCCAGTGGTGTCGCGACAGGCGTGAATGGAGGGACGATTGGAGACGTGTCGTCTTCAGCGATGAGAGTCGCTTCTGCCTTGGTGCCAATGATGGTCGTATGCGTGTTTGGCGCCGTGCAGGTGAGCGCCACAATCAGGACTGCATACGACCGAAGCACACAGGGCCAACACCCGGCATCATGGTGTGGGGAGCGATCTCCTACACTGGCCGTACACCACTGGTGATCGTCGAGGGGACACTGAATAGTGCACGGTACATCCAAACCGTCATCTAACCCATCGTTCTACCATTCCTAGACCGGCAAGGGAACTTGCTGTTCCAACAGGACAATGCACGTCCGCATGTATCCCGTGCCACCCAACGTGCTCTAGAAGGTGTAAGTCAACTACCCTGGCCAGCAAGATCTCCGGATCTGTCCCCCATTGAGCATGTTTGGGACTGGATGAAGCGTCGTCTCACGCGGTCTGCACGTCCGGCACGAACGCTGGTCCAACTGAGGCGCCAGGTGGAAATGGCATGGCAAGCCGTTCCACAGGACTACATCCAGCATCTCTACGATCGTCTCCATGGGAGAATAGCAGCCTGCATTGCTGCGAAAGGTGGATATACACTGTACTAGTGCCGACATTGTGCATGCTCTGTTGCCTGTGTCTATGTGCCTGTGGTTCTGTCAGTGTGATCATGTGATGTATCTGACCCCAGGAATGTGTCAATAAAGTTTCCCCTTCCTGGGACAATGAATTCACGGTGTTCTTATTTCAATTTCCAGGAGTGTACGTGTGCTAGTAGTGAAGGAAACCACGATAATGTTTCTGAAGTAACCACGCCCCTAGTGCATCGAAAAGGAAAGAAACTACAGAAACGGGTGATAGTGGTAAAAGAAATGATGTTATGGCAATCAAACCCATTTACAGAGATATGGCAAATCCTGAGCTACTAAGGAAGCGTTTACATGGGAAGACCCAGAATGTGAATGAGTTCTTCAATAATGTTGTGTGGTGCCGCATCCCTAAAATTGTTTTTGATGGCCTTATGACTCTAAAGTTAGCAGTGTCTGGCGCTGTAATAACTTTTAATGGTGAGAACTATAAAAGAATTAAGGTTATGGAGAAGTCAGGGGTAAGATTTGGACAGAATACAGCTAAGTGACTGCGGGAACTGGATGAGCTTCGTGTACCTGAAGCAGAGTTAGCTGCTCAGCAAATGACAAAAGAAGCAAGAAAGAAACGGAGGAGGCAAGCACTGGGCTGTTGTAACACTGAAGAAAAGACAGACTATGGACCAGGGCAATTATAGTGTGTAATATCCACAAGATAAATTTTAGCAACAGTGCGACGAGAGAAAATTATGCCTCTAACAGTTATAAACATTATCTATTCGATGTATGAAAAAAACGAATGAAAACTTATAAATATTAATTATTTATATAATATTCTATGATGTAATTGGACATATCGATGTGTATCATACAAAGACAATGATAATTGTAACTTCCTTTTATGATCTGCGTTTGTCTTCCTTTGTTTTTACCTTTTGTTGGTTGGCTTTTGTAGGTTGCGGACGCATATCGAACTGAGGTCTGTTAAGAAATTGTAATTATTTGTTAATTATTACTTGAAAACAGAGTTCATTATTATTATAAATATGTGTGAATAATTATTTATAACTTTAATTCCTCTCTCAGTAAGCATTATCTGTGTTAATTATTTCTTTCCGCTGCAAGGAGCGCAGCCATTGATGACAGCGATTTGTATCGCGTTTTTGTCTGTGTTTTCCTTAGAAACGAATCAGATGTTTGCTTGATGAAGTCTAAATAGTGCACAATACGAAAGTAGATTTTAGAGAGTTTAATAAGCATTTTAAATATTTACTTATTTGCTCTAACAATAGAAAGTCTCTATCAATTGTCTGCCGCCATCTTAACAATTATCTCAGCGGCAAATTCAAATTTAAATTACGCAACTCTGCAGAATAAATGCCGAAGGTAATACAATTGTGTAAAAATAAATGTGCACCGGTGGTCCCGAACTCATTTTAATGAAAATGATTCGAATCAGACTGGTTCTTTAAAAACAGTGCTCATAGCACGATCCTTATAAGAAACATTTCTAATTGATGTATGGAGCCGAAATTAATTACGCACGAGTTGCGAAGAATATTGTTTCAGGTAACATACGTCAGTGTTGTGCGCGGCCGATATTCGGTGGTTTTAATGATAATTTTGCTGAAGATAACTGCTTCCATCTTAATCAATAGTTGTATAGAACCTGTTGTATGAACTGTGATTTAGTGACACTTACACAACTTACAGACAACACTTTAACGCGACGTTAACTTGGAGTTCTTTGGCAACTTGATCAAATCTTTAGCCGGGAGAAAAATTATTTGGTAATTACTCAATGTAATAAAATAAGATTATCATTTCCATTTACAAATTAGTTAAATACCAAACCACTGAATAACACAGCAAACGCCACAAGTGCATTAAAGACGCAGAAATGTAAGATTGTATAAGAATTTGTAATAAAAACAGTTTTAAACCTCAATGTCTCCGAGCTACGTTTTTTGCACAACAAATAACTCGTTTTCTAAAATAGTCCTGATGGTACAGACATGAAATTTTCACAGCATGTCGAGTGTGAGATTGAAAACATATGGAACTAGAAAAATGGTTCAAATGGCTCTGAGCACTATGGGACTTAACATCTGAGGTCATCAGTCCCCTAGAACTTAGAACTACTTAAACCTAACTAACCTAAGGACATCACACACATCCATGCCCGAGGCAGGATTCGAACCTGCGACCGTAGCGGTCGCGCGGTTCCAGACTGAAGCGCCTTTAACCGCACGGCCACACTGGCTGGCTATGGAACTAGAATAAAATATAAAATATCCTGAGGGTTTTCTTTCCATGTTCATTTATTCACAAAATTCTGACAAAAAATTGAGTGAACAAAAAAATATAACGTGCCCCACAGTACAATTTTAGTAATAATTCTATTTTAGTGTGTCTAGGTAGGTGCTTTCCGTAATTATGGAAAATTGTAAGTTGGTGTCTTAAAAAGTTCCGAGATAATGGGTCACAAAATCCGATAATTTAAAATTGGCGGCATAGGAAATACAATGTCCCCTTAAAGGTGGGATTTCTTAGTAGACGATTCTTATGTACTCCCATATTGATGCAAACGCATCGTAACTGTGGTTTCAGTGGGTATCAGACGATCTTGGATCAGTGACATTATGTCGCCAGATTATTCAAGTCTCGTTTTTCGTTACATCTACATCTACATCCATACTCCGCAAGCCACCTGACGGTGTGTGGCGGATGGTACTTCGAGTACCTCTATCGGTTCTCCCTTCTATTCCAGTCTCGTATTGCTCGTGGAAAGAAAGATTATCGGTATGGTTCTGTGCAGGCTCTAATCTCTCTAATTTTATCCTCATGGTCTCTTTGCGAGATATACATAGGAGGGAGCAATATACTGCTTGACTCCTCGGTGAAGGTATGTTCTCGAAACTTCAACAAAAGCCCATACCGAGCTACTGAGCGTCTCCCTTGCAGAATCTTCCACTGGAGTTTATCTATCATCTCCGTAACGCTTTCGCGATTACTGAATGATGCTGTAACGAAGCGCGCTGCTCTCTGTTGGATCTTCCCTATCTCTTCTATCAACCCTATCTGGTACGGATCCCACACCGCAGTGGGCGAACAAGTGTACTGTAACCTACTTCGTTTGTTTTCGGATTGCATTTCCTTAGGATTCTTCCAATGAATCTCAGTCCGGCATCTGCTTTACCGACGATTAATTTTATATGTTCATTCTGTTGTGTTGGCTGAAGAGCCAACACCGTGTTACTATTGGAGGCCGAAATGCACGCGTCTTAGCTCACGCAGGCTGGCGTGAGGAGGGAAGGACTATACTGACGTGAGGTCTGGAACATGACAAGGAATGAGAATTTAGAAAGCGGACGTAATTAGTTTCATACTTAACTTTAATCCATTAATGATGAACGTCGCTCTTGATGGTACATGAGTCACAATATTATCTGTTCACATAGTACTTATAGTAACTGAATATGGCGCCTTGCTAGGTCTTAGCAAATGACGTAGCTGAAGGCTATGCTAAACTGTCGTCTCTGCAAATGAGAGCGTATGTAGTCAGTGAACCATCGCTAGCAAAGTCGGCTGTACAACTGGGGCGAGTGCTAGTGAGTCTCTCTAGACTGGACATGCCGTGTGGCGGCGCTCGGTCTGCAATCACTGATAGTGGCGACACGCGGGTCCGACGTATACTAACGGACCGCGGCCGATTTAAAGGCTACCACCTAGCAAGTGTGGTGTCTGGCGGTGACATCACATATTCCATTTTAAATCACTCCTAATACCTACTCCCAGATAATTTATGGAATTAACTGCTTCCAGTTGCTGACCTGCTATATTGTAGCTACATATTACATTATGATCATGTCCCGATTCGCCGACATCCAAGCAAACTTCTCGCCTCATACGGGTCAGCTGTTGTGTAAGCATGAACAATTGTATTCCACGTACTATCATATCTACATATTCTTTACTTTAAATTCGACATACCGATATCCAGGGCCAAGGGTATCGTCAGCAGCGTCTCACGGAAATTCAGTCAAGCGTATTATTTGTTTGATGGGTACAACTAAGCCACAGTGTTATTTTAACAGGTACACTTAACCCCGGCAATCGCTCAGGTAAACCCTCGTCAGTCTTTTAGAGGCCGCGAGGAGAGGCACGAAGTCGTAACGACGCGGCCCTTCCGCGGAAACACGGCGCCCCCGCTAGTCGGGAATCTGGGGCACTTACCGCGACGTCAGACAATTTGCCAGCCGCAGTAATTACGAGCGAGTAACGACTGCTCCGGGCCGTGTTTAAGCTGCCGGCCACGTCTCCATTAAGAAGGAAACCGACTCTCCGAGCTCAGAGAGGAAGAGAGAGAGAGAGAGCTTAATAAAGCCGTGTTGGCGGCCAGAGGGGTTGGCTGTTCTCATTGTCTTGTGGCGGAGCAACTTGTTTTACGGCGCCCGGCAGAGTCCATTGCGGGCGGCGACAGCCATCAAACTGCAGTCAGAGCCCTTCACGCGCAATGAAAGCTCTCGCCGGCCGACAAACAGTTTCTTTACTGCGGCGCTGTCGGGAGAAGCACGAACAGGGTCTCGAGTCAACAGATTAAGTGCTGCTCGAGAGGGCTGCATGCGGATGGCTGGCTAGTGCTGTGAGTATAAGTTTGCCCTACCACTGATAGCCTCTAGGTCAACGGCCTTGCCGCTGTTGATTCACCGGTTCCCGTGACATCACCGAAGTTAAGCGCTCTCCGGCGTGGTCGGCACTTGGATGGGTGACCATCCAGGCTCCCTTGCGCTGTTGCCATTTTTCGGGGTCCACTCAGCCTCGTGATGCCAATTGAGGAGCTACTCGACCGAATAGTAGCGGCTTTGGTCAAGAATAACATCATAACGACCGGGAGAGCGGTGTGCTGACCCCATGCCCCTCCTATCCGCAACCTCCACTGAGGATGACACGGCGGTCGGATGGTCCCGTCGACAGAGTGGTTTTACTGATAGCCTCTAAAGCCGTGTATGCTACCAATGACTAGCTTAAATGCCACTACACAATGAGATGACAAAACTCATGGGATAGCAACAAGCGCATACACTATGTCATCAAAAGTATCCGGTCACCTGGCTGAAAATGACTTACAACTTCGTGGCGCCCTCCATCGATAATGCTAGTATTCAATATGGTGTTTGCCCATCCTTAGCCTTGATGACAGCTTCCACTCTCGCAGGCATACGTTCAGTCAGATGATGGAAGGTTTCTTGCCGAATGGCAGCCCATTCTTCACGGAGTGCTGCACTGAGGAGAGGTATCGATGTCGGTCACTGAGGCCTGGCACGAAGTCGGCGTTCCAAAACATCCCAAAAGATTTAGATCAGGACTCTGTGTAGGCCAGTCCATTACATGGATGATACTGTCGTGTAACCACTCCGTCACAGGCCGCGCATTATGAACAGGTGCTCGATCGTGTTGAAAGATGCACTCTCCACCCCTGAATTGCTCTTCAACAGTGGGTAGCAAGAAAGTGCTTAAAACAACAATATAAGACTCTGCTGCGATAGTGGCAGGCAAAACAACAAGAGGTGCAAGCCCCCTCGATGAAAAACACGAACACACCATAACTCTACCGCCTCCGAATTTTACTGTTGGCACTACACACACTGGCAGATGACGTTCACCGGGCATTCGCCATACCCATACCCTGCCATCGGATCGCCACATAGCCCGCATCTCGTGGTCGTGCGGTAGCGTTCTCGCTTCCCACGCCCGGGTACCCGGGTTCGATTCCCGGCGGGGTCAGGGATTTTCTCTGCCTCGTGATGGCTGGGTGTTGTGTGCTGTCCTTAGGTTAGTTAGGTTTAAGTAGTTCTAAGTTCTAGGGGACTTATGACCACAGCAGTTGAGTCCCATAGTGCTCAGAGCCATTTGAACCATTTTTTGATCGCCACATAGCGTACCGTGATTCGGCACTCCACACAACGTTTTTTTCACTGTTCAACCGTCCAATGTTTACGCTCCCTACTCCAACCGAGGAGTCGTTTGGCATTTACAGGTGTGATGTGTGGCTTATGAGCAGCCGCTCGACCATGAAATCTCAGTTTTCTCCCCTCCCGCCTAACTGTCATAGTACTTGCAGTGGATCCTGATGCAGTTTGGAATTACTGTGTGTTGGTCTCGATATTTGTCTGACCCACCAGGGTAGCCGAGAGCGCTAACGCGCTACTTCCTGGACTCGAGTAGGCGTGCCGGCCCCAGATGGAATCCGCCCGGCGGATTAAAGACGAGGGCCGATGTGCCGGCCAGCCTGGATGTCGTTTTTAGGCGGTTTTCCACATCCCGCTAGATGAATACCGGGCTGGTCCCCATGTTCCGCCTCAGTTACACGGCTCGCAGACATCTGAACACTTTCGCACTATTGCATGGATTACACTCGACGCAGACAGTTGGGGTACAGTAATTCCATCCCGGGGGGGGGGGGGGGGTGTACGTGGTGGCAGCAGGATGGGCATCTGGCCACCCCTTAAACATTACCATGTCAAATCCAATTAACGATGGCTGACCCTGCGTCACTGCGGGACAAGGCTCAAGCGATAGATAAATAGGTCTGGATAGATGTCTGCCTATTACACATTACGGCCCTCCTCAACTGTCGGCGGTCTCTGTCAGTCAACAGACGAGGTCGGCGTGTATCCTTTGTGCTGTACTTGTCCCTTCACATTTCCACTTCACTGTCACATCGTAAACAGTGCACCTAGGAGTGTGGAAATCTCGAGTAGAGACGTATGACACAAGTGACACGCAATCACCTGACCACCTTCGAAGTCTGTGAGTTCCACGGAGCGCCCCATTCTGCTGTCTCACGATGTCTAATGACTACTGAGGTCGCTGATATGGAGTACCTGGTAGTAGGTGGCAGCGCAATGCACCTAATATTGAAAACGTATATTTTAGGAGTGTCCGAATACTTTTGATCACATTGTGTATGAAGATGGTGACGGTATCGAATACAGAAGGCATAACAGAGGAGCGCTTGGCAAGGCGGTCATTTCTACATGTGAAAATGTATCCCATGTGATTATGGCCACACGACACGAATTTACAGCTTTGAACACGGAAAGGTACATATTTTGATCTAGAGGCATGAGACGTTCCATTTCGGAAATCGCTAGGCAATTCAATAAACCGAGATCCACCGTGTCAAGACTGTGCGGACAACACCTAATTTCAGGCATTACCTCTCACCACAGACAACGCAGTAGCCGACTATCTTCACTTAAGACCGATAACATTGAAGTTTGCACAGTTGTCAGTGCCAAAATAACCGCAGAAATCAATGTGGGATGTAGGGCAAAAGTATCCATTAGGCAAAAATAACCGCAGAAATCAATGTGGAAAGCACAAACGTATTCATTAGTTCAAAATAATGGCTCTGAGCACTATGGGACTTAACTTCTCAGGTCATCAGTCCCATAGAACTTAGAACTATTTAAACCTAACTAACCTAAGGACATCACACACATCCATGCCCGAGGCAGGGTTCGAACCTGCGACCGTAGCGGACGCGCGGTTCCAGACTGTAGCGCCTAGAACCGCTCAGCTATCCATTAGCCCAGCTATTGCTAATCTATTTACGGAATTTTTCGAACAACAAGTGCTGCAGTCGCCCAGTAAAAGCCCTATGAAATGGTATCGATACGTGGATGACATCTTTGTGATATGGAATCATGCTGAAGAGGAAGTGAGTGATTTTTTGGTGCACATAAACAGTTTCAATCCAAAGATACAATTCACCATGGAGAAAGAGAGTAATGGACAACTAAATTTTTTGAATGTATTGGTTATTAAACGGGCAGATCCTACATAAGGATTCCAATCATCATCTTAGGCAGAAGAGAGGAGTCATAAAAACTTTAGTGGGCATGGTTAATAACATCTGTGAGCCAATTTATTTGCAAGATAAATTAAGCCATGTGCGAACGACTTTCAAGAGAAATGGGTACACTGACAACGAGATAGATCGCGCACTCCATTCTAGAAGAAAAGTGTCCGAAAAGACACGACAGCAACAACCGTCGGCTGGAAAAGTTTTTCTAGCATTTATTCATAACATCACGTACCGTATTGGGAAAGTTTTGGACAAGTATCAACTGGATACAATCTTTCGACCTACAAAGAAAATTACTGAAAGTTCAAGATCGGTGAATGACTCACGACACCCCTTAGCTACCCCAGGTGTGTATAAAATTCCGTGTAGCTGTGGCATGGTTTCTATTGGAACAACTAAAAGGAGTGTTAATACCCGCCTAACGGAACACAAAAGGAACTGTAGATTGGGACACATTGACAAATCAGCTGTAGCGGAACAAGTTTTCAAAGACGGTGATCACGAAATAAAATTTAGTGACACAAACGTGAAAGCTAGGATCTCACATTATTATACCCGCATGTATAGAGAAGCTACAGAGATCTGCGAGGTGCATTCAATTTCTAAGGCCTCCGATTTTTTTTCTCCGGACTGGAAAGAGATAGAAACATGCCCATTGTTTTAAAATGAGGCCGCGTTCATTGTCAATACGTCCCAGAGATGGCAGCACCGTACGGCAGATGGCATTTTACCGCCAGCGGCGAGAATGAGAACTGTTTTTAATACTTAAAATGGCAACGTTTTCCTTACTTGAACAGCGTGCAATCATTCGTTTTCTGAATTTGCGTGGTGTGAAACCAATTGAAATTCATGGACAGTTGAAGGAGACATGTGGTGATGGAGTTATGGATGTGTCGAAACTGCGTTCGTGGGTGCGACAGTTTAATGAAGGCAGAACATCGTGTGACAACAAACCGAAACAACCTCGGGCTCGCACAACCTGGTCTGACGACATGATCGAGAAAGTGGAGAGAATTGTTTTGGGGGATCGCCGAATGACTGTTGAACAGATCACCTCCCAAGTTGGCATTTCTGTGGGTTCTGTGCACACAATCCTGCATGACGACCTGAAAATGCGAAAAGTGTCATCCAGGTGGGTGCCACGAATGCTGACAGGCGACCACATGGCTGCCCGTGTGGCATGTTGCCAAGCAATGTTGACGCGCAACGACAACATGAATGGGACTTTCTTTTCGGCGGTTGTGACAATGGATGAGACGTGGATGCCATTTTTCAATCCAGAAACAAAGCGCCAGTCAGCTCAATGGAAGCACACAGATTCACCGCCACCAAAAAAATTTCGGGTAACCACCAGTGCTGAAAAAATGATGGTGTCCATGTTCTGGGACAGCGAGGGCGTAATCCTTACCCATTGCGTTCCAAGGGGCACTACGGTAACAGGTGCATCCTACGAAAATGTTTTGAAGAAGAAATTCCTTCCTGCACTGCAACAAAAACGTCCGGGAAGGGTTACGCGTGTGCTGTTTCACCAAGACAACGCACCCGCACATCGAGCTAACGTTACGCAACAGTTTCTTCGTGATAACAACTTTGAAGTGATTCCTGATGCTCCCTATTCACCTGACCTGGCTCCTAGTGACCTTTGGCTTTTTCCAACAATGAAAGACACTCTCCGTGGCCGCACATTCACCAGCCGTGCTGCTATTGCCTCAATGATTTTCCAGTGGTCAAAACAGACTGCTAAAGAAGCCTTCGCCGCTGCCATGGAATCATGGCGTCAGCGTTGTGAAAAATGTGTACGTCTGCAGGGCTATTACGTCGAGACGTAACGCCAGTTTCATCGATTTCGGGTGAGTAGTTAATTAGAAAAAAAAAATCGGAGGCCTTAGAACTTGAATGCACCTCGTACAAGCACGAAAATAATTTTAATGAAAAAGAAGGAGGATTAAAACTAGACAAGATATAACGGTCGCTTTGCACGAACGAAGTGACAATCGATTACCTGTAACCGAGAGGGATGGCACTAGCCAGAGACAGTTTTAAAGTTGTGATGAGTGGTGGCGCCATCTAAGCGCTTTATAGAAGCGGGACCTCCAGCGCCTAGCAGCCAGTCTCACATCGGAAGATATTGCCCGCAGTAGGCAACGAAACGTCAGGAAGGAGAAGAAGTTCTATATATCGACCACGGCAATTCAGCCCGGAAGTTTTGATTAATGACGACGCCGGCCGTAAAAGCTTACATGTTATGATTAGTGTGGCGAAACTTGGTCTGGTCCACCTAAGCACGAAGAATCGCAGTAGAAACACTCGCTGTGTGCAGTCGCCCATTATCTTGCTGAAATGAAAGTGCAGGATGGCTTGCGACGACATGGGGTGTAGAACATCGTCGACGTGTTATGGTTCTATAAGGGTACCGCAGATAACGCCTAAAGGGTCCTACTATGAAATGAAATGTCACCCCAGACCATTACTGCAGGTTGTCTAGCTGTATTTTGGACATGTATTCGCTGGTCATGAGGGCTCAGCTTGGATCGGAACTCGGCACTGAAGACAGTTCCACTGCCCTCAGCGAGATATCAGGATGAATGTGCCCAACACCACTGCAAATGGGTTGCTGCTGCGCAGAGATCGTCATGGATAGAGGCTCCATGAGCTGAGCCCCCATTCTGTGAGCCAGCTACTAATGGTCCTTGCGGATGGATCTCCTGCTCTTAGTGCCTCTCGGAGACAGTTCCATCCTCACGTTCGACTGCTTCCTTCTTGATACTGTGTTCGACCATGGTTCTCCCACTCCTGCCAACATCCTCGAACAGTGGCATCGAACCTATTCTAATGTCAAGGACTTCACTGATTAGTCAAACTTCCATCTTTGAGCCCAAAATAACGTCCTCCCTAAAAGGGTGACATCCACATATACGAGGGGGGGACGCAAAATTAACCGGAATTTCTTCCTAGAAAGCATATACTTTATTGATTTCAAATACAACCTTGATCTCCTTCGAAGTACTCTCCAATACAGTTTTTTGGAAAAAGGCTGTGTTAAATTATGCAGAAGGTACTGTGTAAAATTTACTGAAAGTTTGAAACAAATATGTTTGGAAGATCCTTAGAAAACATGTAATTAGTATGAGAAAATAAAAGTTTTGGGAATCGAGCGACAAAGATTGGATTAACTTTTTAGTGCATTCCAGGTCCATAGGATGGATTATCTTCATCCTCTGCAAACTCCTCCTCCAGCTTCCTCTTGTTCCTCCTCCTGTTTACTCTTGCTTGTATTTCTAGACTCTTTACAGCCCTGTCTGCAGCCCGAAGGCGTTCCTTGTCTAAAGCAAGCATCGCTCGTACCATGTTAGAACCTATCTTCATTCCCATATTTCTAAATACCTTGCACCTTACAATGTTGCCATCATTGAAAGTCGCAACAGCATCATACACACCAAAGTGAAGTGTTTCTATTCCAACAAATACAGTCTTGGGGATTCTCGACCATATAACACTATTTACACTTTCATTGGGGTTTTGAGTTTTTCCGTGAATACACTTTTTCAACAGTTCAGGTGCTGCTAAGTCTCTGAAAATAGGTTTTATCACCTCCATTATTGCATGAGGCAGACTATGCTTATGAGTGTACACTTCAGCAGTTAGCAATCCTTTGTTATATTTACACCAACTGTCTTCTTCTTTGGGACACGAGCTATGTTGGGGATTTTCATCGTCTTTATTGTTTACAGTAATAACACATACCTTTGGCTTTCCAACATTTCTCCTTTTCTTAAAAGCCTTCAGAGGATTTCTAATAACTTTACTTTTACTCATTATTATACTTCAACAAAACAGAGACTCAAGAAACAGAATTAATTACGAATATTTTCGAGATAACGACAGAGTAAATAAACATGAAACAATCGACAATCACACCAGCAATATATATTGAACCATCACAGGTTAGCCACAACACATACTTTATCTCACATCACTAAAATGTACCTGATGAACACGGACGTTAATAATAACACCATTTGACAGCAGTTTAACAGGACCACAGTAGGTCACGCCCATGTAGAACACATTTCAAAAAAAATTTAAAAAGTAGTCTTCGGAATTGAATAAATTATATATGTATTAAAAGGTAATAGTCTGCAGATTCAGAAAACGCAAAAAAAGTAAAAATTGAACTTTTCATGATTTTGAGCCTTTCGGGAGCCCCTTAATGACATTGCGTTTTACGTCCACCACATCCGCAAAACGCTTCCCTCTCAAGTCTCTGTTCATCCTCCAGAATAGAAAGAAGTCCGAGGGTGCTACATCCGGCGATTAGGACGCGTGGATCAAGGTATTTGTCTTCGTTGAGACCAAAAACTGGCGAACGCTGAGAGCCGTGTGCGCGGGAGCGTTGTCGTGATGCAGGAACCACGCGCCGGAATCCCACGAAGCTGGATGTTTTCGCGACAAACTTCTGCGAAGCCGTTTCATAACCTCCAAATAGAATTTTTGGTTTACTGCCTGGCTTTCAGGGACAAATTAAGAGTGTACGATCCCTTTGATGTCAAAAAGAAAACAGATCAACATCGTTTTCACATTCGATTTCACTAGTCGAGTTCTTTTGGTCGAGGTGAGCCTGGTGACTTCCATTGTGATGACTGTTGTTTACTTTCTGGTTGGTTGGTTTGGTTGTTTGGGGAAGGAGACCAGACAGCGTGGTCATCGGTCTCATCGGATTAGGGAAGGATGGGGAAGGAAGTCGGCCGTGCCCTTTCAGAGGAACCATCCCGGCATTTGCCTGGAGTGATTTAGGGAAATCATGGAAAACCTAAATCAGGATGGCCAGACGCGGGATTGAACCGTCGTCCTCCCGAATGCGAGTCCATTGTCTAACCACTGCGCCACCTCACTCGGTGTTTACTTTCTGGATCGTACCCATAGCACCATGACTCATCACCTGTAATGATTTTATTGAAAAAAATGTGGATCATCTTTCAACGCGTCCTTCATTTCGAGACAGGCTTGAACGCGACGATCCCTTTGATCTCCGGTAAGAAGCTTCGGCACGAATTTTGCTGCCACTCTTCGCATCCCCAAATCGATGGTCAAGATACGCTGAATTGAGCTTCAGGACAACCCGGACAAGTTCTCGAGTTCGTCGATTGTCCTGCGTCGATCTTCACTGATGAGATCACGGATTTTTTCGATGTTGTCTTTACTTTGAGCAGTTGAAGGTCGACCGGAACGGGGCTGATCTTCACCCACCATTTCTCCCTTTTCAAACCGAGAAAACCATTCGCACACTTGCGTTTTAGTAAGAGCATGGTCTTTGTAGGCTGTCTGAATAATCGCAACAGTTTCTGCTGCGTTCTTTCCGAGCAAAAAACACAAAACTTCACCGTCGCACGTTGTTCGTAAGAACTAGCCATTTCCTCGTGTCACGTCTGCACTGTACGCACACTGAAAGAACTGCCAAAGAAACCACACTTCTCACTGTTGGGTGACGCCGCGTGCCAGAATGACTCAGCAGAGATCCTACTACAACCCTCTGGCGGTGCAACCTGCTACTACAAGTACACGATGTGCAACATGACGATACAGGTTAATTTTGGGTCCCCCCTCGTATTGTTCACATGGCTGTCTGTGAAAATGTTCAAATGTTTGTTAAATCTTAATGGACTTAACTGCTAAGGTCATCAGTCCCTAAGCTTAAACACTACTTAACATAAATTACCCTAAGGACAAACACACAAACCCGTGCCCGAGGGAGGACTCGAACCTCCGTCAGGACCAGCCGCACAGTCCATGACTGCAGCAGCTTAAAGCGCTCAGCTAATCCTGCAGGCTGTCTGTGAGTCATAGTTGCTGTCTTCTCAGCTGAAATGAAATCTCGACGACTTTATGCTCTGGTAGCACCATGTCCGCTGTATACTATTCTTGCCAGCTGCATGGTGCAGTTGTGTTACAGTGTAACACATTCATCCATCGGTCGCCAAAGATTACAATTTTGCAGAACTTGTATCGAAACGTCCCCTTCGACAAAAATTATACATGACTGTGCTTAAACTGACACACAATATTTTTTAGCGCAACGCAATCTGAATTTCAATAATCCCTACAAGAGACTGACTAAATTAACCTATACGCTTCACAAATCACTTACCACACAAAAATCTTCGCTACTCGAACTACTGCAATACAGCGGGCGCCACTACTGCCAGCTAAATAAAATATTCAAACTACTGAAGGCACTAACTACTGATAGGCATAGTCAGCAAATGAAAGATTTTGATAGAGAACAAACAATGTATTTACCTTAATAGTGTTCAAAAGTCATAATATATATATATCAGTCCATGATATCCAATATTAAAAATTTACTCTTTCTGATGGATACACGTCCAGATCGTCCGCTCTCAAAGTTCCGCCATCTCTCTCCTCACATCCACCACTGCTGGCGGCTCACCTCCAACTGCGCAACACTACGTGCTGTTAACAGCCGACTGCCCAACACTACAATGGCGAATATTACAACAATGCCACCCAGCCACAGACTGCACACAGCACAGCCAGTGATTTTCATACAGAGCGCTACATGGCGTTACCAATATAAGAACCTAAACAGCCTACTTACAGTATGAATATCAATTTGTGACCAATCAACATAACTTCTTCGTAATGCGTCACCATTTTTTTGTCTTGGTGAGCAATTTGCAAGGTTTATTTGAACATCTATGAGAGCTATCGTTGGGTTCCTAACAGAACCGCCCAAGTAGGTAGGTACTGAAGTTAGCAGTGCGGAAATTCGCACCTCACCTCAGAGAGAACATTATATGTGTACATTCACACACGACTTGGAGGCAGCGGCGCTCCTACCTTCCACACACACACACACACACACACACACACACACACTCACAGCTGATAAGGCAGCCGGCAGCGGCGGGAGGCGACGGCAGCGCCGTTAGCGGCGGAGCAGCGCATTACCTCGCATTATCAGGCGGGCAGCGACGGCAGCGCCGCGCGGTCGATACAGAAGCACGCCACGGGCGGCGCTGATGACAATGTTGGCAAGGAAATCAAACGAAAGGAGCGAGATAAGAGCCGCGCCAAAGAAGAGGTGGAGCGCCCGCGTCCTGGAGGGAAACGGTGTGCCGCGGAGGGGGGCAGAGACGTGTGGGCGGCCACCGCAGCCGCAGCGCCCGTGTAATAAATGAAGCCCGGCTGCGCGCTATGTTATCTCTGGAATACGTCATTCGCCGCACCGCCGCGCGCGGCGCTGCTGCTGCCAGGTTCCTCGGCGTGCCGTTGCAGCTTTTGCAGTCCGTTTCTTCGTCACCTACTCACTCACCTACTGGCTCTGGCTCTCTCTCTCTCTCTCTCTTCAGTTACTATATCTTCCTTGCACATGTTCCGTTTTTATGAGTATTGCTGCTTGTCACAGGCTTTCAACTTCATTCTACAGCAAACGTAAATGATACTCACCTACTGCCAGACGAAAGAAAATGCACAGTAGACTGAGACTACAACCAGCTGAATATAGTGATCATTTAGAGGATCTGTGCAATGGAGATATAAATGAAGACAGTATTACAGAAATGGATGTAGAAGACGATGAGGTAGGAGATACGACACTGTAAGAAGAATTTGACAGAGCAATGAAAGTAGCACTGGCCTTTCCTTCAGAACTACTGATAGCCTTGGGAGATCCAGGCATGACAAAACTCTTCCATCTGGTCTGCAAAATGTTAGAGACGGGCAAAGTACCTTCACACTTCAATAAGAACATAATAGTTCCTGTTCCAAGGAAAGCAGGTGGTGACAGATGTGAATATCACCAAACTATCAGTTTAATAATTCATAGTTGCAAAATGAAAGTACTAATTCTTTACAGAATAATGGAAAAACGGTTAGAAGCTGATGTTGAGGAAGATCAGTTCAGAATTTGTGAAGTGCAGGAACACATGAGACAATACTGACCCTACAACTTGGAGAAAGCTTTAGACAATATTAACTGGAATACTCTTTGAAATTCTAAAGATATCAGGGGTAAAATCCATTGAGCGAAAGGCTATTTATAACCCGTACAGAAACTGGACAGCAGTTATAAGGGTCAAGGGGTATGCAAGGGAAACAGTAGTTGAAAAGGTAGTGAGACAGGGTTTATCATATCTCGGATGTTATACAATCTGCACATTGAGCAGGCAGTAAAGGAAAACAAAAAGAAAAAAAAAAGGGAAACAGTAGTTGAAAAGGTAGTGAGACAGGGTTGTATCGTATCTCGGATGTTATACAATCTGCACATTGAGCAGGCAGTAAAGGAAAACAAAAAGAAAATTTGGAGTATGACTTAAACTGGAGAGCAAGAAATAAAGCTTCAAGATTTGCTGATGACATTGTATGTCAGAGACAGTAGAGAAATTGGAAGAGAAGCTGTATGGAATGGACAGTGTCTTGAAAGGAGGGTTTAAGATGAACACCAACAAAAGAAAATTAAGGCTAATTGAATGTAATCGAATTACATGCTAAGTGAATTAGATTAGGAAATGAGTCACTTAAAGTAGTAGATTATTTTTTCTATTTGGGCAGCAAAATAACTGATGATGACTGAAGTAGAGAGGATTTAAAATACAGATTGGTAATGACAAGAAAAGCATTTTCGAGGAAGAGAAATTTTTTAACTTCGAATATAGATTTAAGTGTTAGGAAGTATTCTCTGAAACAATTCTTTGGAACGTGGATGATAAATAGTTTAGACAAGAAGAGAACAGAAGCTTTCAAAATGTAGTGGTACAGAATAATGCTGAAGATTAGATGGACAGATCATGTGACTAATGAGGAGGCATTTAACAGAATTGGGGAGAAAGGACATTTGTTGCACAACTTGACTAGAATAAGGGACCGGTTCATAGGACACATAGTATGACATCAAGGGATCACTAATTTAGTATTAGAGGGAAGTGTAAAGGAGTATAAAATCTACAGAGAGACCAAAAGACGAATACAGTAAGCAGATTCAGAAGGATGTAAGTGACAGTAGTTAAATGGAGATGAAGAGGCTTGCACGGGGTAGGTTGCACATGGAGAGCTGCATCAAACCAGTCTTACGGCTGAGAACACAACAAGAATGTCACTCCACCCTCTACTGGATCAATTCATCCTTACCCAAACATATTTCTTTTTGGACCAGACGTTGCATATTTATCCTAAATTACAGCGCAATCAGTAAGTCTACAAATAAAGAGCTCTGAAGTAGAAATTGACTGGGAACTAGGGTTTCTTTTAGTCACAGAAAGAAGGATATGAGCAAGACTTCATGGTATTTACCAAGGATGTTTGGTGCAGTATGCATTGGAAGACACAGGGCACAAACTGGTCATAGATGCCGTATATAGGTGAAGGAAAAAGGCAGTACACAGTAAGCTTGAAATCATGGGACTACAATGCAAGTAAATATTTTTATAACTTTAGAGACGTTGTATAATTGGACCAAAGTAGCGATCAATGAAAAATGATAACAATCAAATACAAACAGTCTCGATCGCGTTTCCATAGTTTTATTCATTAGAAACCGGTTTCGGCCCTTTCCTCCGACCATCTTCAGGATTTTCTCCGCCATTATGGCTTCTCATGGTGGCAGATGGAGTGTGATCTGTAGAAGTAAAGGTCACTTCTATTTTGGAAGAGAAGTGGAACGATTAAGACAAAATATCCTCAGTCGTATACAAGTCAGCATCATTCACATACCTGGTCCATCAGTGATAAGATACCGAAGATTATGGACAACAGAATAAGGGTTTATCTCGTTTTTGGCAAATTATAGTAATAATACTAGGGATATTGAGCCATGCACACTCCACATCTGGGCCGCTCACTTATTTCCGTCATAGCCATTCGCTGCAAATGTCTCTGACCAGTTGCTAGGTAACTGTGAAAGAAGATTACTGGCTGGCTGGCTCTGAGCACTATGGGACTCAACTGCTGAGGTCATTAGTCCCCAAAGAAGATTACTGTTAATGAAGTAAAAGATCCACGCAGTGGACACCAAATGAAAAAGCTACTCCTTATGTTTCTGATCTAGACTGCCATAAAATGCAAAGGAACTGTTAATCAGAACTCAGGGAGAAGTTGTAGTCTAATCGATTTATTGGTCTTAAACAAGACAAGACAACAAAATTATTAAAGAAACATCATACAAAAATATTTATTTAACAAAAGCCTTACTAAAATGGGATCTATGGTGGACAAAGTGATCTGCTGGGGATCGACACACGACACTATCGAGAACACTACTCTCTTTATCTCACTTCATACACATGAATCCAGGTTATGGCATCAAATGGCTCTGAGCACTATGGGACAACAGCTATGGCCATCAGTCCCCTAGAACTTAGAACTACTTAAACCTAACTAACCTAAGGACATCACACAACACCCAGTCATCACGATGCAGAGAAAATGGTTATGGCATCAGCCTACGCCACCACCAAGCATCTTTATTCTACCATACAAAAAAAGGAAAAATATGGTTCAAAAGAACAGGGTGCTGAGAAATAGATATTATAGCCCTACATCGCAGCAGCGAATACTTCACCATCCTACTGGTCAAGGCAGCACACTACGACGCATTTGGTGACTGAAGTCATGGACGGCGGAAATCTGTTAGTAAATGCGCATTCCCAGAAAATGCAAGTACGTGGTCTCGCGTTCGGTTAATACAGAATGCAGGTACTTCCCTAAGGCCCCCTGAAACCCCAACAGATTTCAGTGTGCAGGTGGACCCGTTTGCTGGTCTGCCAAACCAATTTGCCTCCGTGCCACGACTGTGCATGTCAGAATATGTCAAATGCTTAGATGGCCGACTCAAGACAAATAAGTACACCCACACATCACTCGTTGTGACCGTGATAAAATAAGCAGTACCTCTGACGGTTCAGAAGGTGACTGGCACAGGCTCTAAGTCGCACCCTACCAAAGGACCCAAGTCTCACCATTTAGGTGGAGACCTGCAGTTCTTTGATAGCGAAGCCCCAGTACAAGAGACTTGTACAAGAGTCAATCTCGCTTTCTCCGTGTTGCCTCCTCAGCCCGGTTCCGAAAGCACATTTCTCTTTTTTGACTTCCCCAATTTCGCACAAGCAGTTCACGAGCTGGAGCCCAGTATTCTAAGCTTGGTGAATGGTCTTTGCACAGCAAACCGATTTGACCAATCAGAAACTTAAAGTTAATTGGCAGAAAATGGAAAAAAATTCAACTTCACGGCCTTTTTCCCACACGTTTGCTGTGTCTTTTGCCAACACAATACAGGGTGGTAGCACAGCCCTCCATAAACAGCTTGTTGTCTCCATTTCAAAATTTTCAGGGAACAGCCATAAAATCACACTGACAAAACATGTTTTGAAACAGAGTCTGCACGTATGGGCGCCAGTTTTCCTGTCCCATGGACATTTGCAGAACGTTTACATTTCTTTTGGTGGCCTGCTCGCTAACAAGGCCTACAATGCGCTGTCGGCGACTTTTCGGCGCTAGGCTGTATATCTGGACGTCTGCCCCCTGTCTGGCGCCAAAGCTAATGTGTTTTGCTCAATGCAACCGCTGCACATGGCTGTCTGTAAATGTATCTTCATCATTCCCCAGAAAAAACGCGCTTTGTCGGCCCACCAACACCGTGCTTTTACTGCAGTCGATTAAGTCGGCACCCTGTTCCTGTGAAAGCAGGTACAACTTACCGTATTTCTTTCCCTAGAGCACGCAAACAAGACCATAAACTGCTGCACACCATTTCATCACAATGTATGAAGTTAAATCGCCATAGATCGTATTCTCTACACCAAATCAGAAGTGAGAGTGCCCTGCAATCTCTCAACTGAAGGTCACTTTCCACAAGGTGGCAGGGAGGTGGCGAAAAGCACGAATATATGGACATGTGCAGAATATTTGAGAAGTCTGATAGGTGGTACTGTCTACAGTTCTGAGTCCGCTGTTGTGGCAGAGGTATTGACATCCCTGTGGCCTGAAAACTGGGCTCGGGGTGTCTGTTGTTGACACCAAGACGCCAGTTGGGACACAAACAGCCAACCTCTCAATCATAAGGGGCAATCAAATTTCGCTTGGCAATCTATCTCACCTCAAGACTGCAGATTTTATGGTGAGTGTCCACTTGCAGTTAGAGACAGCTACTTTAAATATCATATACACCTGTTGAGGCCCTGGGCAGCCTGGTGTCTTTCTACAATGAAGAGGCAAAGAAACTAGTACACCTCTCTAATGTTGTGTAGGGCCACTGCTAGCATGCAGAAGTACCGCAACACGACGTGGCATGGGCTCGACTAATGTCTGAAGTAGTGCTGGAGGGAACTGGTACCATGGATCCTGCAGGGCCATCCATAAATCTGTGAGAGTATAATGAGGTGGAGATCTCTTCTGAACAGCACGTTGCAAGGTATCTCGGATATGCTCCATAATCGTGTCTGGGGAGTTTGGTGGCTAGTGCAAGTGTTTAAACTGAGAAGAGTGTTCCTGGAGCCACTCTCTAGCAATTTTGGACGTATGGCATGTCGCACTGTCCTGCTGAAATTGCCCAAATCCGTCGGAATGAATAGATGCAGGCAGGGTGCTTACGTACGTGTCACCTGTCAGAGTCGTATCTAGACATATCAGGGGTCCCATGTCACTCCAACTGCACACGCCCCACACAATTACATAGCCTCCACAGTCTTGAACAGTCTGCAGCGTCCACGGATTCTCGTCTATCCAATCGATACAATCTGAAACGAGACTCGTCCGATCACGCAACATGATTCCAGTCATCAAAAGCCCAATGTTGGTGTTGACAGGCCCAGGCGAGGCATAAAGCTCTGTGTCGTGCAGTCATCAAGGGGACACGAGTGGTCCTTCGGCTCCGAAAGCCCAAAGCGATGATGTTTCGTTGAATGGTTCGCACGCTGACACTTGTTGATGGCCCACCACTGAAATCTGCAGCAGTTTGGGGAGGGTTTGCACTTCTGTCACACTGAAACATTCTCTTCAGTCGTCGTTGGTTCCTTTCTTGCAGGATCTCTTTCCGGCCGCAGCGATTTCGGAGATTTGATGTTTTACCGGATTTTTGATATTCACGGTACACTCGTGAAATGGTCATACGGGCAAATCCCTACTTCAGTGCCTCGGTGATGCTGTGTCCCATCGTTCGTGCGCCAACTACACTCCTGGAAATGGAAAAAAGAACACATTGACACCGGTGTGTCAGACCCACCATACTTGCTCCGGACACTGCGAGAGGGCTGTACAAGCAATGATCACACGCACGGCACAGCGGACACACCAGGAACCGCGGTGTTGGCCGTCGAATGGCGCTAGCTGCGCAGCATTTGTGCACCGCCGCCGTCAGTGTCAGCCAGTTTGCCGTGGCATACGGAGCTCCATCGCAGTCTTTAACACTGGTAGTATGCCGCGACAGCGTGGACGTGAACCGTATGTGCAGTTGACGGACTTTGAGCGAGGGCGTATAGTGGGCATGCGGGAGGCCGGGTGGACGTACCGCCGAATTGCTCAACACGTGGGGCGTGAGGTCTCCACAGTACATCGATGTTGTCGCCAGTGGTCGGCGGAAGGTGCACGTGCCCGTCGACCTGGGACCGGACCGCAGCGACGCACGGATGCACGCCAAGACCGTAGGACCCTACGCAGTGCCGTAGGGGACCGCACCGCCACTTCTCAGCAAATTAGGGACACTGTTGCTCCTGGGGTATCGGCGAGGACCATTCGAAACCGTCTCCATGAAGCTGGGCTACGGTCCCGCGCACCGTTAGGCCGTCTTCCGCTCACGCCCCAACATCGTGCAGCCCGCCTCCAGTGGTGTCGCGACAGGCGTGAATGGAGGGACGAATGGAGACGTGTCGTCTTCAGCGATGAGAGTCGCTTCTGCCTTGGTGCCAATGATGGTCGTATGCGTGTTTGGCGCCGTGCAGGTGAGCGCCACAATCAGGACTGCATACGACCGAGGCACACAGGGCCAACACCCGGCATCATGGTGTGGGGAGCGATCTCCTACACTGGCCGTACACCACTGGTGATCGTCGAGGGGACACTGAATAGTGCACGGTACATCCAAACCGTCATCGAACCCATCGTTCTACCATTCCTAGACCGGCAAGGGAACTTGCTGTTCCAACAGGACAATGCACGTCCGCATGTATCCCGTGCCACCCAACGTGCTCTAGAAGGTGTAAGTCAACTACCCTGGCCAGCAAGATCTCCGGATCTGTCCCCCATTGAGCATGTTTGGGACTGGATGAAGCGTCGTCTCACGCGGTCTGCACGTCCAGCACGAACGCTGGTCCAACTGAGGCGCCAGGTGGAAATGGCATGGCAAGCCGTTCCACAGGACTACATCCAGCATCTCTACGATCGTCTCCATGGGAGAATAGCAGCCTGCATTGCTGCGAAAGGTGGATATACACTGTACTAGTGCCGACATTGTGCATGCTCTGTTGCCTGTGTCTATGTGCCTGTGGTTCTGTCAGTGTGATCATGTGATGTATCTGACCCCAGGAATGTGTCAATAAAGTTTCCCCTTCCTGGGACAATGAATTCACGGTGTTCTTATTTCAATTTCCAGGAGTGTATAAAACCACGTTCCAATTCACTTTTGATAACTGCCATTGTACTAACAGTAACCGATCTAACAACTGCGTCAGACTCTTGTTGTCTTGTATAGGTGTTGCCGACCGCAGCGTCACAGCCTGCCTGTTTCCATATCTCTGCATTTAAATACGCATGCCTATACCAGTGTCTTTGGCGTTTCAGTGTACTTTGAGAGTGGTTTTCCACCGGCTGGTATGTATGAGCTCGTTTGTTTCCGCATTGCGCTGTCCCTAGACTTTTTGAGCACACTTCACGACTTGTAGTGAACGTGGGCTAATCATTAAACTTCCTATCGGCAGTTTTGTTATTCTGTTGCCATACTAACTGGTGGTGTGGGTTGTTAGTGTCTGAACAAGCACATATTTTTACATTGTCTATGGGGTTGCATGTTGGAGTAACTGCTCTATAACTTTCTTCACATTTGTATTGCATATGCTCGCCAACCTTGCCCCACTCGTTGAGGCTTGTGTTTTCTTGTATTAGTGATACTAGGATTACAGCAGTTCGTATGGTTTAAGGAAGCTAACGGTAGTTTCATATATGTTGCTATTATACTGAATTCAAGAGAGAGTCCAGAATTGAGTCTTTCTATGTTGTCCTGTTCGAACTATGGTCATAGCGAATCAAATACGTGAGTGGGGGGGGGGGGGGGGCGGCAAGAGAAACCAGGGTGTCTGTTTAATTCTTTATACACAACAGGACGCAGGTAATTTTTTTTTAAACAGCTGGCCAGCTAATTTTATACATGCAGTTAACTTTCGGATATTTTACTGTTCTATTGCATTTCAATGTGCTCGCCCCTTGTGCTACTATGGCTTTGTGTATTTGTCTGCCTCCCTCTGCTGCCCCAGGGGTCTTAAGCTATCGTACTTGTATTGTACTGCAACGTTGTCTTGACTCCTTTTGTTATTTTATTCGAGGCACTGCTACACTTCTACAGTTGTTCTGTGTTTAAAATTTTGAAAATTGTGCTTAATTTTTTTGATTTAATTTTTTGCTTAAAGGTCATTGACTCTGTTATCCTTCCTTGTTGGAAAATCCCTGATGCTTTAAGATGTGCCCTGTCACCAGATAACTTCTGTTAGTCAAATTGGGTCATAATTTTTCTCCATAATTCGGTACAGTATCTCCTCATTAGTTATTCGATCTAGGGGATTAGTCTTCAGCATTCTTCTACAGCACTAAATGCCATAAGCTTCTACTCTGTTTTTGTGTGAACTGCTTATGGATCGTGTTCCACTTCTGTACAAAGCTGAACTCCAGACAAAAACATTACAGAAAACACTTTCTGACACTTAAATTTATATTAGATAATAAAAAATTCCTCTTTCTCGGAATTGTATTACTTACCATAGCCAGTCAGCATTTTATTTCCTCTCTACATCGGCCACAATGCTACTTTTAGTGTTCCGTTTTCTAGCCTTATTCCTTCTGCGCTGACTGATTTAATTCAGCTATGCTCCATTGCCCTTGTTTTACTATTGTTCTTCTTATAGATCTTTGTATCTCCTTGCCATATCTGACAGGATTACAGTGTCATCAGTAAACCTCAAACATTTTATTTCTTCTCCCTGAAACCATCGCACAATATGCATTAGATGAGTATGAGCCAACCAAGATCGGAAGAGATGGAAAAGAGCCACCGTGGTACAACAACCGAGTTTGCTACGAAAGCAAAGGGAACTTCACAGCAAACATGAACATAGCCACTTGCAGACAAACAAAAATTACACGAAGCGAAATGTAGTGTGAGGAGGGCTATGCGACAGGCGTTCAACGAATTCGAAAGTAAAGTACTATGTACTGACTTGGCAGAAAATCCTAAGAAATTTTCGTCTTATGTCAAAGCGGTAGGTGGATCACAACAAAAGTCCAAAAACTCTGTGACCGAAATGGTTCGGAAACAGACTAAAGGCAGAAATACTAAATGTCTTTTTCCAAAGCTGTTTCACAGAGGAAGACTGCACTGTAGTTCCTTCTCTAGAT
The DNA here is from genome assembly GCF_023898315.1 of Schistocerca nitens. Lineage (NCBI taxonomy): Eukaryota > Metazoa > Arthropoda > Insecta > Orthoptera > Acrididae > Schistocerca > Schistocerca nitens. Next base: position 93,691,528 of record NC_064625.1, on the reverse strand, counting down.
TGTCGCAGATGCCAAAATGGTAGATACCGAAATGGATGTCAGAGGGATATAAAATCATTTAAAATCGCTCAAAAGAGGAAAGGTCGCTGGACCTGATGGGATACCAGTTCGATTTTACACAGAGTACGCGAAGGAACTTGCCTCCCTTCTTGCAGCCGTGTACCGTAAGTCTCTAGAAGAGCGTAGCGTTGCAAAAGATTGGAAAAGGGCACAGGTCATCCCCGTTTTCAAGACGGGACGTCGAACAGATGTGCAGAACTATAGACTTATATTTCTAACGTCGATCAGTTGTACTATTTTTAACACGTATTATGTTCGAGTATAATGACTTTTCTGGAGACTAGAAATCTACTCTGTAGGAATCAGCATGGGTTTCTAAAAAGACGATCGTGTGAAACCCAGCTCGCACTATTCGTCCACGAGACTCAGAGGGCCATAGACACGGGTTCCCAAGTAGATGCCGTGTTTCTTGACTTCCGCAAGGCGTTTGACACAGTTCCCCACAGTCTTTTAATGAACAAAGTAAGAGCATATGGGCTATCAGCCCAGTTGTGTGATTGGACTGATGAGTTCCTAGATAACAGAACGCACCATGTCATTCTCAATGGAGAGAAGTCTTCCGAAGCAAGAGTGATTTCAGGTGTGCCGCAGGGGAGTGTCGTAGGACCGTTGCTATTCACAATATATATAAATGACCTTGTGGATAACGTTGGAAGTTCACTGAAGCTTTTGGCAGATGATGCTGTAGTATATCGAGAGGTTGTAACAATGCAAAACTGTACTGAAATGCAGGAGGATCTGCAACGAATTGACGCATGGTGCAGGGAATGGCAATTGAATTTCAATGTAGAGAAGCGTAATGTGCTGCGAATACATAGAAAGAAAGATCCTTTATCATTTAGCTACAATGTAGCAAGTCAGCAACGGGAATCATGATAGTTCCATAAATTATCTGGGAGTAGGCATTGGAATGACCATATAAAATTAATCGTCGGTAAAGCAGATGCGGAACTGAGATTCATTGGAAGAATCCTAAGGAAATGCAATCCGAGTACAAAGGAAGTAGGTTACAGTGCACTTGTTCGCCCACTGCTTGAATACTGCTCAGCAGTGTGGGATCCGTACCATATAGGGTTGTTAGAAGAGATAGAGAATATACAACGGAGAGCAGCGCGCTTCGTTAGAGGCTCATTTAGTAATCACGAAAGCGTTACGGAGATGATAGATAAACTCCAGTGGAAGACTTTGCAAAAGAGACGCTCAGTAGCTCGTAAGGGCTTTTGTTGAAGTTTGAGCTGATCAGCGTATGTGAACAAGAAGTAGTGGTTGGATGGTCTGGAAAGTTGGCAACAGCCGAGAGATCGGTAGTCCGACCCCCACCATAGGATGACATGGCGGCAGGTCATAATGTTCTTGCTGATCACTGTAAGGTGCTGCAAGCGTCTGGAAGATCTGGAAAGTTGATAACGGCCTGGAGAGCGGAATGTTGATCGTATGTCCCTCCGTACCGCATCCGAATGATTGCCGTCCGGGGCGGCCGAGCGGTTCTAGGCGCTTCAGTCTGGAGCCGCACGACAGCTACGGTCGCAGGTTCGAATCCTGGCTCGGGCATGGATGCGTGTGATGTCCTTAGGTAAGTTAGGTTTTAGTTCTAATTGCTATTTGGGGAGCAAAATAACTGATGATGGTCGAAGTAGAGAGGATATAAAATGTAGACTGGCAATGGCAAGAAAAGCGGGGCTGAAGAAGAGAAATTTGTTAACATCTAGTATAGATTTAAGTGTCAGGAAGTCGTTTCTGATAGTATTTGTATGGAGTGTAGCCATGTATGGAGTGTAGCCATGTATGGAGTTTGGACAAGAAGAGAATAGAAGCTTTCGAAATGTGGTGCTATAGAAGAATGCTGAAGACTAGTTGGGTAGATCACATAACTAATGAGGAGGTATTGAATAGAATTGGGGAGAAGAGGAGTTTGTGGCACAGCTTGACAAGAAGAAGGAACCGGTTGGTAGGACATGTTCTGAGGCATCAAGGGATCACAAATTCAGCATTGGAGGGCAGTGTGGAGGGTAAAAATGGTAGAGGGAGACCAAGAGATGAATACACTAAGCAGATTCAGAAGGACATAGGTTGCAGTAGTTACTGGGAGATGAAGAAGCTTGCACAGGATAGAGTTGCATGGAGAGCTGTATCAAACCAGTCTCAGGACTGAAGACCACAACAACAAACAATTTCTAGGGGACTGATGACCTCAGATGTTAAGTCGCATAGTGCTCAGAGCCATTTGCACCCGAATGAAGTCGTAGGGCATAGGATGACATGGCGGCAGGTCGGCTCTCAATAGTCCGGATCACGAAGCTAGAAATACAGATGCTGATTTGTTACTCGTGTGCATCCTCAAGTGTGGTTGATTTAGATGTTGTCTTCTTCGTGTGCTGTAGAGGACGTCGGACGGTTGCTACAGGATGGACCGGTGACCCTTCGGCGTGCTGAAGGCGGCAGCGGCGTCGCTCCCGGGCTGACGGGCGGCGTCAGTCAGCGCCGCGACGCTGTCAGCGCCGTATCCGTCGGCGTCGGCGCCGGCGTCGGCGTCGGCGTCGGCTCTCCGCCAGTCAGCGTGACAGGCGCCGGCCCATCACTCAGGCCGGGAGACGCCTGGCGTCTCGTGCCAGGGGCGTCGCTACGCGCAGTGCCCAGCCGACCGGCCTCTTGCACTCCGGAGAGAAGTCAACTACACCGCACCGCCTTCCTCGAGAACAGCTGGACCCCCATTATCCGTGTTAGTGCGGACCACTTCAGTTGAATTCAGGCGTTCCCCAAGGCTCAGTACTAGGTCCTGTACTCTTCTCTCTGTATGTCAATGATGTGTCATCGGTTCTGACCTATTGCAAATATCATATGCATGTTGATGACCTTCAGTTGTATCTAAGTGCGAAACCAAGCAATCTCAAGAAAGCTATTGAAAATTTCAATACTGACCTCGATGCACTGTCAAAATGGGCACAGGATATAGGTCTAAAACAAAACCCATCTAAAACCCAAGCGGTACTTGTTGGTCACTCTAAGCTCATTAGCCCAAAACATCGGGAATCCGTACCATCTCTTATCCTAAATGGAACAAATATTAACTTCTATTCCCTCAGCAAAGAGTTTGGGAGTTATAATAGATGAAAATCTGTATTGGACAGAGCACGTAACTGCAGTGTGCAAAAAAGCATCAGCATCCCTTCATGTCCTACAAAAATATAAAAAACTCTTCCCTTTCGATCTGAAAAAGAAATTAGTACAAACGCTTATACTCCCAATCATTGACTACAGTGATATTATCCTACAAGGCCTCTCTCAGGAAAATTTGCGACGTCTAGAACTGGTCATGAATGCCTGCGTCCGATATATCTGTGACGTTCGACTTTTTGATCACATTTCACCAGCATCTGCAAAATTGTCCTGGCTGCGTGCAGACAAACGCAGAGATTTCCATACACTCTGTCTCATCTACTGCCTTATAAATGTACACTGTCCCTCATATCTCTCCTCGTCCCTAACACTCATGTCGGAACAACATGACAGAAACACACGTTCCCATTATAATAAAATCCTCTCTGTTCCACTGCATCGCTCAGTCACCTTTTCCAAATCCTTTACAGTAGCGGGAACCCGTCTCTGGAATAACCTCCCTCGTTATGTCAGAGAACTTAAAAACATGTCCGGCTTCAAAAAACAGTTAATGGCGTATCTACTTAAGCAACAGTAATGCCTTCCTCTGTACATGAATGCACTTCACCTCATTACTTCCCTCTTTCCCCCTCATTAAATCTCCCTTCCCCAAAACTCGCTACACTAGTAAACATCTACTTTACACAGCAAGATATTAATGCACATCTGCACAAATCTTCATTACTATTGCCAATTTTCTCATGTTTATCATTATTATTTGATTTTTTTACTGTTGTTATTATTGCTTTTATCATGATCTTTATATATAGCACCAGTTGTAAAATACTGCCAGCATTTACTTTATTAGGACTTAGTCATGTTTATCATTATTATTTGACTTTTTTTTACTGTTATTATTATTGCTTTTATCACAATCTGTATGTATAGCACCTGTTGCAAAAATACTGCCGCATTTACTTTACTAGGTCTTAGTCATTACTCTTTATTCATTTTGTCACTAGAGTAATCTAATTTTCTCATTTAAACTATTGTCATGAGGTAACTCTGATGTATGAAATGCTGCATGTGTGGAACACTGGTCCGATGTAAGAGAGGGTCTGATGGTCCCAATCTGATCAGGTTAAATAAATAAATATACTGCCATAAGTTTTAGACCTTGTAATGTCCCCACAGCAAATACCCTCTACCACGCACCAATTAATCATTTTCAATCAAACCATCCACATTCATTCACTTTGGAAAAGTTATATGACCTGATTTTCTCGTAATATATGCGGAGACAGCTCGTCGACGCCAAAGTATTTTCTAGTGCATTTATTCTTTGAAATAACAGAGATGGATGTATGCATTCTCCATGGTTGTTATAGAGTGGTAACTAGGACAGCTTCAGGAGTATCTGTTGAGGGATTGACGTGTTTCTGAGAGATACATATTCTGCTTTTCTTCTCGCTAAAGCGAGCCAATTAACATTTGTGCCGCTAGCGGTTGGTTTTGAAGAGAAAGAGATTGTAAAAGGAAAATAATTAAGGCGTGGAATCACCGGACATCTGGACATACAGAGTGTTACAAAAAGGTACGGCCAAACTTTCAGGAAACATTCCTCACACACAAATAAAGAAAAGATGTTATGTGGACATGTGTCCGGAAACGCTTAATTTCCGTGTTAGAGCTCATTTTAGTTTCGTCAGTATGTACTGTACTTCCTCGATTCACCGCCATGATTCCATACGGGATACTCTACCTGAGCTGCTAGAACATGTGCCTTTAGAAGTACGACACTACATGTGGTTCATGCACGATGGAGCTCCTGCACATTTCAGTCAAAGTGTTCGTACGCTTCTCAACAACAGGTTCGGTGACCGATGGATTGGTAGAGGCGGACCAATTCCATGGCCTCCACGCTCTCCTGACCTCAACCCTCTTGAAAGCTCTTGTCTACGCAACCCCGGTACCAAATGTAGAGACTATTCGTGCTCGTGTTGTGGACGGCTGTGATACAATACGCCATTCTCCAGGGCTGCATCAGCGCATCAGGGATTCCATGCGACGGAGGGTGGATGCATGTATCCTCGCTAACGGAGGACATTTTGAACATTTCCTGTAACAAAGTGAAGTCACGCTGGTACTTTCTGTTGCTGTGTGTTTCCATTCCTTGATTAATGTGATTTGAAGAGAAGTAATAAAATGAGCTCTAACATGGAAACTAAGCGTTTCCGGATACATGTCCACATAACATATTTTCTTTCTTTGTGCGTGAGGAATGGTTGGTTGGTTGCTTGGTTTGGGGAAGGAGACCAGACAGCGTGGTCATCGGTCTCATCGGATTAGGGAAGGATGGGGAAGGAAGTCGGCCGTGCCCTTTCAGAGGAACCATCCCGGCATTTGCCTGGAGTGATTTAGGGAAATCACGGTAAACCTAAATCAGGATGGCCGGACGCGGGATTGAACCGTCGTCCTCCCGAATGCGAGTCCAGTGCCTAACCACTGCGCCACCTCGCTCGGTGCGTGAGGAATGTTTCCTGAAAGTTTGGCCGTACCTTTTTGTTACACCCTGTGTAATGGAGATGGATTTAATACACGATTTCCTCCATAAATAAGGTTTGTGACTTTTTTGTTCTGGAGTGAATGAACGAATGAGTTTCTTCTGAATCATTTGTTGATCATGTGGGTACTGTAATTAGTGGGGAAGTTTCAGCTGTGTCCAACAGAGCCTGCAATCACTGAGTCTGTGTTAAATCGTCCAAAAAGGCTTCGTACACATCTGGAATTCGCAATCTTTCGTAAAAGGAACAAATTGTCCAAGCGATTGATTCTGCCGACTGACTGCCGTGTTTAACAGTAATAATAAATGTAAAGATCTCTTACAGCAAGCCAGCCGCTGATTACTAAGACGAAGGACTCCACCAAAGATTCTATTTGGCTGATTCTTTTTATCACTATATCACGTAATGAAATCTTATATTAAAAACTATACATAGATAAAGGATAGAGAGTGAATGAAAATAGAGATAATACTAATAATCCTCCATTAGTCTAATTTTTCGCCTGTCTTATCACGGATCAGCCGAGAACTGGGAGGGCCTTACTTGACTGTATAGACTTATGTGTGAAGGTGAAGGGATCTTAACAGATACACGTCTATACAGACAAGACATTACACAGAGATAGCGGCTAGCTGCATTGATCATCTATTCTTAGATTAAAGAGACGGCAACTTATCATACGAACATTAAAATGTTAAAACCCCTCATCTGAAAAATCGTGTTCTTGAAGGTATTTTTGTTGCTCCGTTACAACTGAGAGAATATGCTTGTTTCTCTCAGCAGACGCATTTCTCTTTATTAAAATTACCCATCGTCAGTCGTCTGTGATTGGAGATCAGAAAACAATTCGTTAACAAATTGTTGGTTTTTCAATTACGGTAATTTCTGTTTGGTTTCTCGCCAACATCGTTAAATGCCGTTTGCTGACACGTCTCTTTATTTTTCTTTTTTTTTCTGTTGTTAGGCACTGATAGTTTTACGCTGCTTTCCAGAACTGACATCGATTGTAAGGATTTTGCGAACTGTCAGCAAACGCATCGTGTAGAATCGATTGAACACCTTGGTCATTCGTTATTGGATGTTGTTGTTGTTGTTCTGGTAATCAGTCCTGAGACTGGTTTGATGCAGCTCTCCATGCTACTCTATCCTGTGGAAGCTTCTTCATCTCCCAGTACCTACTGCAACCTACACCCTTCTGAATCTGCTTAGTGTATTCATCTCTTGGCCTCCCTCTACGATTTTTACCCTCCAGTCTGCCCTCCAGTACTAAATTGGTGATCCCTTGATGCCTCAGAACATGTCCTACCAACCGATCCCTTCTTCTAGTCACGTTGTGCCACAAACTCCTCTTCTCCCCAATACCTCCTCATTAGTTATGTGATCTACCCATCTAATCTTCAGCATTCTTCTGTAGCACCACATTTCGAAAGCTTCTATTCTCTTATTGTCCAAACTATTTATCGTCCATGTTTCACTTTCACACGTGGCTAGACTCCATACAAATACTTTCAGAAACGACTTCCTGATTCTTAAATCAATACTCGATGTTAACAAATTTTTCTTCTTCAGAAACGCTTTCCTTGCCATTGCCCTTCTACATTTTATATCCTCTCTTCGACCATCATCAGTTATTTTGTTCCGCAAATAGCAAAACTCCTTTACTACTTTAAGTGTCTCATTTCCTAATCTAATACCCTCAACATCACCCGACTTAATTCGACTACATTCCATTACCCTCGTTTTACTTTTGTTGATGTTCACCTTTTATCCTCCTTTGAACATACAGTCCTTTCCGTTCAACTGTTCGTCCAAGTCCTTTGCTGTCTCTGATAGAATTACAATGTCATCGGCGAACCTCAAAGTTTTTATTTCTTCTCCGTGGATTTTAATACCTACTGCGAATTTTTTGTTTGCTTTATTGCTTGCTCAATATAGAGACTGAATATCATCGGGGAGAGGCTACAACCCTGTCTCACTCCATTCCCAAGCCCTGCTTCCCTTTCATACTCCTCGGCTCTTATAACTGTCATCTGGTTTCTGTACAAATCGCAAATAGCCTTTCGCTCCCTGTATTTTACCCCTGCCACCTTCAGAATATGAAAGAGAATATTCCAGTCAACATTGTCAAAAGCTTTCTCTGAGTCTAGAAATGCTAGAAACGTAGGTTTGCCTTTCCTTAATCTTTCTTCTAAGATAAGTCGTAGGGTCAGTATTGCCTCATGTGTTCCAATACTTCTACGGAATCCAAACTGATCTTCCCCGAGGTCGGCTTCTATCAGTTTTTCCATTCGTCTGTAAAAAATTCGCGTTAGTATTTTGCAGCTGTGACTTATTAAACTGATCGTTCGGTAACATCTGTCAACACCTGCTTTCTTTGGAATTGGGATTATTATATTCTTCTTGAAGTCTGAGGGTATTGCGCCTGCCTCATTCATCTTGCTCAGCAGATGGCAGAGTTTTGTCAGGACTGGCTCAGGTCTTTCAGTGCTCTGTCAAACTCTTCACGCAGTATCGTATCTCCCATTTCATCTTCATCTCTTCCATTTCCATAATATTGTCCTCAAGTACATCGCCCTTGTATAGACCATCTATGTACTCCTTCCACCTTTCTGCTTTCTCTTCTTTGCTTAGAACTGGGTTTCCATCAAAGCTGTTGATATCCATGCAAGTGGTTCTCCTTTCTCCAAAGGTCTCTTGAATTTTCCTGTAGGCAGTATCTATCTTACCCCTCATGAGATAAGCCTCTCCATCCTTACATTTGTCTTCTAGCCATCTCTGCTTAGCCATTTTGCACTTCCTGTCGATATCTTTTTTACTGGATAACAGCATTGTTACAGGAGATGACACCTGGAGCTGCCAATACGATACGGTTAACAAGCGACAATCAGTGGCACGGTGTTCGTCGTTTCCCACGACTCCTTCCGAGAAAGAGCGCCCCGGTCTCGTCTCCTGTAATGATGCGGATAACCAACACCGAGTGACTGCGGTGCTTCGGGCGATTCCACTAGATGCTTTTCCTGACGTTTCCCAACAGCCTTAGCCGGCCGCGGTGGTCTCGCGGTTCTAGGCGCGCAGTCCGGAGCCGTGCGACTGCTACGGTCGCAGGTTCGAATCCTGCCTCGGGCATGGATGTGTGTGATGTCCTTATGTTAGTTAGGTTTAAGTAGTTCTAAGTTCTAGGGGACTGATGACCACAGGTATTAAGTCCCATAGTGCTCAGAGCCATTTGAACCATTTGAACCCAACAGCCTTACAGTCGATGCTAGACGTAACTTGTAGCTAATGGTGAATAAAGCCCAGTAAATGTATTTTGTTTGTAAGTGTTGTTTCATGCAATTTTGTCGTATGATGACATGATGGAGACCGTGGCTGTTGTTTGAAGACAAATGTTGATGGTGTTAGGACAGCAACCAGCCACAAATTTACTTTCAGTTCCTTTATTCAAAGGCTACCGTTACCGGTTTCGAATCGTTGTGATTCATCCTCAGACGGTTTACATGCTTTCTTTATGACATGTGTTTTCTTTTACGGATTACTTGTCCTAAAATATAAATAATAGATTATAACTTTATAATTATTTTAGCAATATCAACTAATAAAAAAATTCAATGTCTCTGTAGTAGTATAAAAGGCTTTACAGTTGTGTAAATGAATATATATTCCTTTCCAAACATAGGACATCATCGTCAAATGATACGATATATCATAGCATCTGAGATATATGTTTGTAAGCTCTTTGTATGTATCAAAACATGTGGTGCGTGGTGGAAATTATCTCAGTGAAAAATCTTAAGTGTTCAGTGAGATCAATTTACGTGTGACAATAAGAATGCAGTGGGAATGCATTTACATCTGCTGGACGAATTTTATGAAAACAAACACTCGAAACCGACGTTTCACGTAACTCACATGCAACGAAAATCTGTAACGCAACCATCTGTGTGTGGTGTGTTTATAATTATGTATTATTTATATTTTAGGACTAGTAATCTGTAAAAAACGCGCCACATGTCATAAAGAAAGCATGTAAACCGTCTGAGGATGAATCACAACGATTCGAAACCGGTAACGGTAGCCTTTGAATAAAGGAACTGAAAGTAAATTTGTGGCTGGTTGCTGTCCTAACACCATCAATAAGTGTTGTTTCCTTTATTTTCTGAGACCATTCACTGACCTTTTTGACGCACCTTGGAAATATGTTTCTAAGTCAGTGCAATCAAAAGACACGGACATTTATGTAACATATTTTGATATTTGCAAACTCACTCACCAAAACGTGTTGGGTCCCATTAACAGGGATCCGGGTTAATTTAAGAAAAACACATGGACGGGTGGCCCAACTTGATTTATTATTCCCAAGTAAAGATTTTTCTTTAATAACAATTCTATCATAAGCCAACTAACAATTATCGAGATTAAATTAATTAATTAGTTAATTAAGTTGAATGAATAATTAAAGAGTATTTTCAAGGAAACCAACGACTAAAACTTCAGTATAGGAGCGGCCGGCCCATAAACCTTGCAAGTTAACCTTTCTAGCAGTAACAAGAAACAATGTAGAAGGAGTACTAGTCTTGCCTGGTTCGCAGGTGAGCTTCTGTAAAGTCTGGAAGGTAGGAGACGAGGCACTGGCAGATGTAAAGCTGTGAGAACGGGGCGTGAGTCGTGCTTGGGTAGCTCAGTCGGTAGAGCACTTGGTCGCGAAAGGCAAAGGTCCCGAATTCGAGTCTCGGTCCGGCACACAGTTTTAATCTGCCAGGAAGATTCAATGTAAAAAGTCTTTTAAAAGAAAAATTTCACCATACCGTATTGCAGTGCTGCGTTATTCTGATTACGATGCAAAGTCCATCTGGACAAGCATGAAGCGACTTTCAAGTACAGCGTCTGACCTGTAGAGGGATACGCATGATGGATGTAGAATAGTGGCCGCAGACGCGTGGTTGTCGATATATGGAAGTTTGGGCCGGAACGTGAATCGTGCAGGGATAGCCAAAGGGTAAGGCGATCGCTCGCAATGAGCGGGAATCCGCGTTCGAGTCCGCCGGCACGGTATTTCAGTCGGACGGCTGCTCCCCTCTGTAATAAAAACTGAGTAAAGGAATCAACGATCAACTTGAACGGACTTGTGACGTCCGCCCAGACCAAACGCAACGAACTACACTCCTGGAAATTGAAATAAGAACACCGTGAATTCATTGTCCCAGGAAGGGGAAACATTATTGACACATTCCTGGGGTCAGATACATCACATGATCACACTGACAGAACCACAGGCACATAGACACAGGCAACAGAGCATGCACAACGTCGGCACTAGTACAGTGTATATCCACCTTTCGCAGCAATGCAGGCTGCTATTCTCCCATGGAGACGATCGTAGAGATGCTGGATGTAGTCCTGTGGAACGGCTTGCCATGCCATTTCCACCTGGCGCCTCAGTTGGACCAGCGTTCGTGCTGGACGTGCAGACCGCGTGAGACGACGCTTCATCCAGTCCCAAACATGCTCAATGGGGGACAGATCCGGAGATCTTGCTGGCCAGGGTAGTTGACTTACACCTTCTAGAGCACGTCGGGTGGCACGGGATACATGCGGACGTGCATTGTCCTGTTGGAACAGCAAGTTCCCTTGCCGGTCTAGGAATGGTAGAACGATGGGTTCGATGACGGTTTGGATGTACCGTGCACTATTCAGTGTCCCCTCGACGATCACCAGTGGTGTACGGCCAGTGTAGGAGATCGCTCCCCACACCATGATGCCGGGTGTTGGCCCTGTGTGCCTCGGTCGTATGCAGTCCTGATTGTGGCGCTCACCTGCACGGCGCCAAACACGCATACGACCATCATTGGCACCAAGGCAGAAGCGACTCTCATCGCTGAAGACGACACGTCTCCATTCGTCCCTCCATTCACGCCTGTCGCGACACCACTGGAGGCGGGCTGCACGATGTTGGGGCGTGAGCGGAAGACGGCCTAACGGTGTGCGGGACTGTAGCCCAGCTTCATGGAGACGGTTGCGAATGGTCCTCGCCGATACCCCAGGAGCAACAGTGTCCCTAATTTGCTGGGAAGTGGCGGTGCGGTCCCCTACGGCACTGCGTAGGATCCTACGGTCTTGGCGTGCATCCGTGCGTCGCTGCGGTCCGGTCCCAGGTCGACGGGCACGTGCACCTTCCGCCGACCACTGGCGACAACATCGATGTACTGTGGAGACCTCACGCCCCACGTGTTGAGCAATTCGGCGGTACGTCCACCCGGCCTCCCGCATGCCCACTATACGCCCTCGCTCAGAGTCCGTCAACTGCACATACGGTTCACGTCCACGCTGTCGCGGCATGCTACCAGTGTTAAAGACTGCGATGGAGCTCCGTATGCCACGGCAAACTGGCTGACACTGACGGCGGCGGTGCACAAATGCTGCGCAGCTAGCGCCATTCGACGGCCAACACCGCGGTTCCTGGTGTGTCCGCTGTGCCGTGCGTGTGATCATTGCTTGTACAGCCCTCTCGCAGTGTCCGGAGCAAGTATGGTGGGTCTGACACACCGGTGTCAATGTGTTCTTTTTTCCATTTCCAGGAGTGTACATACATACTCCGCAATCCACCATACGGTGCGTGGCGGAGGGTACCTCGTACCACAACTAGCATCTTCTCTCCCTGTTCCACTCCCAAACAGAACGAGGGAAAGATGACTGCCTATATGCCTCTGTACGAGCCCTAATCTCTCTTATCTTATCTTTGTGGTCTTTCCGCGAAATGTAAGTTGGCGGCAGTAAAATTGTACCGCAGTCAGCCTCAAATGCTGGTTCTCTAAATTTCCCCAGTAGCGATTCACGAAAAGAACGCCTCCTTTCCTCTAGAGACTCCCACCCGAGTTCCTGAAGCATTTCCGTAACACTTGCGTGATGATCAAATCTACCAGTAACAAATCTAGGAGCCCGCCTCTGAATTGCTTCTATGTCCTCCCTCAATCCGACCTGATAGGGATTCCAAACGCTCGAACAGTACTCAAGAATTAGTGTCTTATAAGCGGTCTCCTTTACAGATGAACCACATCTTCTCAAAATTCTACCAATGAACCGAAGACGACTACCCGCCTTCCCCACAACTGCCATTACATGCTTGTCCCATTTCATATCGCTCTGCAATGTTACGACCAAATATTTAATCGACGTGACTGTGTCAAGCGCTACACTACTAATGGAGTATCCAAACATTACGGGATTCTTTTTCCAATTCATCTGCATTAATTTACATTTATCTATATTTAGAGTTAGCTGCCATTCTTTACACCCATCACAAATCCTGTAAGTCATCTTGTATCCTCCTACAGTCACTGAACGACGACACCTTCCCGTACACCACAGCATCATCAGCAAACAGCCACACATTGCTATCCACCCTATCCAAAAGATAATTTATGTAGATAGAAAACAACGGCGGACCTACCACACTTCCCTGGGGCACTCCAGATGATACCCTCACCTCCGATGAACACTCACCATCGAGGACAACGTACTGGGTTCTATTACTTAAGAAGTCTTCGAGCCACTCACATACTTGGGAACCAATCCCATGTGCTCGTACCTTAGTTAGGAGTCTGCAGTGGGGCACCGAGTCAAACGCTTTCCGAAAGTCAAGGAATATGGCATCCGTCTGATACCCTTCATCCATGGTTCGCAAGATATCATGTGAAAAAAGGGCGAGTTGCGTTTCGCAGGAGCGATGCTTTCTAAAGCCGTGCTGATGCATGGGCAGCAACTTCTCTGTCTCATTCTCGTCATCCCATTCTACACCCCTTGGTCGTCCTTATTAGCAGCTGCGAATACATTTCATGAGTTACATAATAATTCAAACAGGATTAAGTTGTTTCCTCACAGATTAAAACTGTGTGCCAGGCCGAGACTCAAAATCGGGACTTTTGCCTTTCGCGGGCAACTTACAGAGAAGTTGCAGCATTAGAAAATTGCAGCGAAATGAAGGAAGATCTGCAGTGGATAGGCACTTTGTGCAGGGAGTGGCAACTGACCCTTAACATAGACAAATGTAATGTATTGCGAATACACAGAAAGAAGGATCCTTTATTGTATGATTATATGATAACAGAACAAACACTGGTAGCATTTACTTCTGTAAACTATCTGGGAGTATGCGTGCGGAACGATTTGAAGTAGAATGATCATATAAAATTAATTGTTGGTAAGGTGGGTGCCAGGTTGAGATTCATTGGGAGAGTCCTTAGAAAATGTGGTCCATCAACAAAGGAGGTGGCTTGAGTCTTGCTCATCAGTGTGGGATCCGTACTAGGTCGGGTTAACAGAGGGGATAGAGAAGATCCAAAGAAGAGCGGCGCGTTTCGTCAAAGGGTTATTTGGTAAGCGTGATAGCGTTACGGAGTGTTTAGCAAACTCAAGTGGCAGATTCTGCAAGAGAGGCGCTCTGCATCGCGGCGTAGCTTGCTGTCCAGGTTTCGAGAGGGTGCGTTTCTGGATGACGTATCGAATATATTGCTTCCCCCTACTTATACCTCCCGAGGAGATCACGAATGTAAAATTAGAGAGATTCGAGCGCGCACGGAGGCTTTCCGGCAGTCGTTCTTCCCGCGAACCATACGCGACGTGAAGTGCCGTCCGCTACACACCGTTGGGTGGCTTGCGAAGTATAAATGTAGATGCAGATAGGAAATGTCGAAGTATTTACACATTTAGATCAATTCGTATACACATATATTTACAGACTTCTAGTTAGGGACAATACTTTTTTTTACAAATAACTTACTAAACAATGCAATGCGACATTGTTTACTCATGTCTCAGTCACTGCACACGCTATACACACATTGTTTCATAACACTTCACACACACACACACACACACACACACACACACACACACTGGTGGTCTCTGGGGCATTTTCTGTACCGCAGCTTCACATTTGCTATCCTGAAAAACTGAATCAGCATCCCTCCATAATGAGTGAGATGTTGAGCTCAGAAAGAGGAAGAGGTATTAGTATGCTATGCATAGCTTCGGAGTAAGTATTTCTAGAAAGGAAAAAAAGAAGGAAAAAAACGTAAAGTGAAAGTGTTTTGTGGAATGTTGGATATTTTATAATCATTATTATTATTATTATTTATTCGTATAACATTTTTTATCAAATACCTACTCTGGTTTATCTAAGCAATCCTTCAACGTATAAAATGTATTGCATAACAGGTACCTCTTAGCTGTCTTTTTAAATAAGTGTATTTTTGCAATTTTTTTAAATTTCTTTTGGTAATTTATTGTACAGTTTTACTCCTTGGTAGAAAACGCTGTTTTGAATTTTATGTTTATTTTTTCTTGGTAAATGTAAGTTGAGTCTATCTCATGTTGCATGGTCACGGACAGAGCTGTTTGTGCAGTAATTACGAATGTTATTTTTTATGTGGACAACTGACTGGTAAATGTATTCACATGGAGCAGTTAAAATCCCCAGTATTCTGAACAGATCTTTACAATGAGCTCGACTAGTATTATTGGTTATTATTCTTATGGCTCTTTTCTGGAGTTTGAAAACTGTGATCATATTTTGTGCATTTGTTCCCCAAAAAAGAATGCCATAGCAAAGAATTGAGTGTACATATGAATAATATGTAACTAAAAGACACTGCATGTTACACACTGATGATAGGATTCTAAGGGCATAATATGCTGATGACATTCTGTTTGCAAGCACCTTTGTGTGTACACACCACTTCAACTGAGAATCAATAGTCATTCCTAGAAATTTTGCATTTGTTACACAGTCTATAGAGGTGCCATCTACATTTAATTTAACATTGTCGTTTTTCCTCTTCAAACTGAAATTCATGGCATTAACTTTCTTTATGTTCAGTGTCACTTTGTTACTTATTGACCAATCATAAATTTTCTTGAGAGTTGGTGGGATGGTAGTTGGTGTTAGACGTATGGGACATTCCACTTCGGACAGTCTGTAGGGAATTCAATTGCCCGACATCCACAGTGTCAAAAGTGTTCAAATGGCTCTGAGCACTACGGGACTCAACTGCTGTGGTTATCAGTCCCCTAGAACTTAGAACTACTTAAACCTAACTAACCTAAGGACATCACACACATCCATGCCCGAGGCAGGATTCGAACCTGCGACCGTAGCAGTCCCACGGTTCCGGACTGCGCGCCTAGAACCGCGAGACCACCGCGGCTGTCAAAAGTGTGCCAAGAGTACCAAATATTTCTTGCGTTACCTCATCTCCCGACAACGCCATGGCCGAAGGCCTTCACTTAACAACCGAGAGCAGTGGCGTTTACCTAGAGTTGTAAGTGTTGATAGACAAGCAACACTATGCTACATTAACTTCAGAAATCAATATGAAATGTTCGACGAATGTATCCGTTGGGACAGTGCGGCGAAGCATGGCGTTAGTAGGCTATGACGAGCAGATGGCTGTCACCAGTGCGTTTGCTAACAGCACGACTTCGACTGCAGTGCCTCTGCTGGACACGTGACCAAATTGGTTGGACCCTAGGTGACTAAAAAACTGTAGCCTGGTGCGATGAGTCCCAATTACAGGTAGTAGGAGCTGATGGCAGGGTTTGAGAGTGTGGCGCTGACCCCACGGTGGATCCAAGTTGTGCCAGCTGGTGTTAGCTCAACAATGGTGTGGGCTGCGTTTACATGGAACAGACTATCTCTGATCAAACTGAACCGATCATTGACTGGAAATGATTACGTTCGGTACTTGGAGACCATTTGCAGCCATTCATGAACTTCATGTTCCCAGACTACGATGGAACTTCTGCGGACGAAAATGTGCCGTAAGACCGGGCCACAGATGTTCGTGATTGGTTTGAAGGACAGTCTGGAGAATTCGAGCGAATGGTATGGCCACCAAATGCGCCCGACATGAATCCCATCAAACATGTGTGGGACATAATGGAGAAGTGAGTTCGTGCACTACATCCTGCACCGGCAACTCTTTCGGAATTAGACGGTGGCAGAAGCAACATGGCTCAATTTTTGTGTATTGGACTCCCAGCGACTTGTTGAGTCTACACCATGTCGAGTTTCTGTGCTACGCCAGACAATAGGAGGGTCGACACAATGTTACGCGGTATGTCATGACTTTTGTCACCTCACTGAATTTCACACGTATTGTAAGGTGCCTATAATTTCGCACCTTAGAAGTACTCATCTATATACTTTGCCATCATTTACAACCGGAATTTAAAGAACACTGACATTGTCACGTACACCTTGTGAGCGGACGATTTGGATGGGATTCGGTTAATGAAACGGGGACATACAATTCAAGGTTTATTTCCTCAAAATAATTAATTAATTGTAATAAATTACACTGTGGCTTACAAATTACAGTGGCACAAACAAATCAAGCTTCTTACAATATGAGGTAATGAAAATGTTATACACCACAGGTAAACAGAGAAACTTCAAAACTGTTTGCAATTTGATAGATTAACTAATAATCATTGTGCATTAAACTACATACTTTAACCTAAAACAGATAAATTTTTAAATGTGAAGCACAAATGTATAATTTACAATTAAATTTTCAGTTGAAGTTACTCCTTCCTATACCTTCTCTAAAAGAGTGATAAAATTTCCAACAGGTATCTCAATTAAAAATGCCCTAAAATCCTTAACACAAAAACACGTACATGACTAAATATACACTCCTGGAAATGGAAAAAAGAACACATTGACACCGGTGTGTCAGACCCACCATACTTGCTCCGCACACTGCGAGAGGGCTGTACAAGCAATGATCACACGCACGGCACAGCGGACACACCAGGAACCGCGGTGTTGGCCGTCGAATGGCGCTAGCTGCGCAGCATTTGTGCACCGCCGCCGTCAGTGTCAGCCAGTTTGCCGTGGCATACGGTGCTCCATCGCAGTCTTTAACACTGGTAGCATGCCGCGACAGCGTGGACGTGAACCGTATGTGCAGTTGACGGACTTTGAGCGAGGGCGTATAGTGGGCATGCGGGAGGCCGGGTGGACGTACCGCCGAATTGCTCAACACGTGGGGCGTGACGTCTCCACAGTGCATCGATGTTGTCGCCAGTGGTCGGCGGAAGGTGCACGTGCCCGTCGACCTGGGACCGGACCGCAGCGACGCACGGATGCACGCCAAGACCGTAGGATCCTACGCAGTGCCGTAGGGGACCGCACCGCCACTTCCCAGCAAATTAGGGACACTGTTGTTCCTGGGGTATCGGCGAGGACCATTCGCAACCGTCTCCATGAAGCTGGGCTACGGTCCCGCACACCGTTAGGCCGTCTTCCGCTCACGCCCCAACATCGTGCAGCCCGCCTCCAGTGGTGTCGCGACAGGCGTGAATGGAGGGACGAATGGAGACGTGTCGTCTTCAGCGATGAGAGTCGCTTCTGCCTTGGTGCCAATGATGGTCGTATGCGTGTTTGGCGCCGTGCAGGTGAGCGCCACAATCAGGACTGCATACGACCGAGGCACACAGGGCCAACACCCGGCATCATGGTGTGGGGAGCGATCTCCTACACTGGCCGTACACAACTGGTGATCGTCGAGGGGACACTGAATAGTGCACGGTACATCCAAACCGTCATCGAACCCATCGTTCTACCATTCCTAGACCGGCAAGGGAACTTGCTGTTCCAACAGGACAATGCACGTCCGCATGTATCCCGTGCCACCCGACGTGCTCTAGAAGGTGTAAGTCAACTACCCTGGCCAGCAAGACCTCCGGATCTGTCCCCCATTGAGCATGTTTGGGACTGGATGAAGCGTCGTCTCACGCGGTCTGCACGTCCAGCACGAACGCTGGTCCAACTGAGGCGCCAGGTGGAAATGGCATGGCAAGCCGTTCCACAGGACTACATCCAGCATCTCTACGATCGTCTCCATGGGAGAATAGCAGCCTGCATTGCTGCGAAAGGTGGATATACACTGTAGTAGTGCCGACATTGTGCATGCTCTGTTGCCTGTGTCTATGTGCCTGTGGTTCTGTCAGTGTGATCATGTGATGTATCTGACCCCAGGAATGTGTCAATAAAGTTTCCCCTTCCTGGGACAATGAATTCACGGTGTTCTTATTTCAATTTCCAGGAGTGTATGTACGGCAAAGCCCAACATCAATACCGCAAAACACATCCAAACTCTCGCCAATCTGGGCCGCTTGCCGGTCAAAACATGTTACGACTACAGCAGCGGGCAAACTTACATAGGTAATAACACAGGCCACCTAGCAATCTTGCCAAAATCAGTTTACACGAAGGAGGAAGAAGGGGGGGGGGGGGGGGGAACACAATAACTACCATACGCAAGTGCACTTGCCAAACCTACTACTAAAAGTACAGTATAAAAGGCTCTCAATTAATGACAAATCCGGGATAGGCCCGGCAATTTTGCACCCTAGCGCTAGTTGCCAAAATAAGGTTGACAGATACCAAGGTCTGACATCATCTTAGGGCTAACTGGCACAACAAATAAATGAGAGTAAAAGATCAGACAAATGACAATGCCCAGCAATTTAAATAAAAATAAGTAAGCACAAGGCTAAAAGCAATTGCTGGCAACTTAACAAGCACACATAAAAATATCAGACTGCTGCCACATCACAAACGGAACAGGCGTGCGCGCAGTCCCCAGGAAGCCAGTAAACCAATATCACACACTGCAGCAACCGAGCCAGCCTGACGACAGTAATTTCAACTCAGAATCAGGGCGCTTGAGCACACCGGGTCCACGCTAAACACACACTGCTAAAAAAATTCCCACCAACAGATACGGCTGCCCCCCGGGCGGGAAAACACGGGCGACGACCGGGTACACACCAGCAGAAAACTCGACACCCAGACTCCGGCTAAAACGGAATCACGCAGAAAATATAAAAAACAGCTGAAGTAAGGTGAAGTAAGGTGAAACGAACCCCGCCACGCAGACCGGACAGAGCAAACACACAGAAAGCCTGCCCTGCAGTCCTTACAACTCCTCGGTGCGGAAACCCAAACGATATCGTGGCACCCTTTCCAGAGGCGGAGAACCTCGAGCGATGGCGTACGGGGAGCCGTCAGTTGTCCACTACAGCACGTCACCAACACGCCACACCGCCCAACGTCCAAATGAACAACGCCCGCCAACAACGAGACCACACCTCTGTGCCGGGGCGGAAGGCCAAATACCACCAGCTCGGTGCGAATCCAACTGCCGAGCAGAGCCCCCGCGAAAAACGCTCCAGAGTGCAGCAGCCGCCTCAGCGCCTGCGCAGGCCGAACCAAACAGAAATACGAGGGCAGTTCAATAAGTAATGCAACACATTTTTTTTCTCGGCCAATGTTGGTTGAAAAAACCGTAAATTTCTTGTGGAATATTTTCAAACATTCCCGCTTCGTCTCGTATAGTTTCATTGATATCCGACAGGTGGCAGCTCTGTACGGAGCTGTTAAAATGGCGTCTGTAACAGATGTGCGTTGCAAACAACGGGCAGTGATCGAGTTTCTTTTGGCGGAAAACCAGGGCATCTCAGATATTCATAGGCGCTTGCAGAATGTCTACGGTGATCTGGCAGTGGACAAAAGCACGGTGAGTCGTTGGGCAAAGCGTGTGTCATCATCGCCGCAAGGTCAAGCGAGACTGTCTGATCTCCCGCGTGCGGGCCGGCCGTGCACAGCTGTGCCTCCTGCAATGGCGGAGCGTGCGAACACACTCGTTCGAGATGATCGACGGATCACCATCAAACAACTCAGTGCTCAACTTGACATCTCTGTTGGTAGTGCTGTCACAATTGTTCACCAGTTGGGATATTCAAAGGTTTGTTCCCGCTGGGTCCCTCGTTGTCTAACCGAACACCATAAAGAGCAAAGGAGAACCATCTGTGCGGAATTGCTTGCTCGTCATGTGGCTGAGGGTGACAATTTCTTGTCAAAGATTGTCACAGGCGATGAAACATGGGTTCACCACTTCGAACCTGAAACAAAACGGCAATCAATGGAGTGGCGCCACACCCACTCCCCTACCAAGAAAAAGTTTAAAACCACACCCTCAGCCGGTAAAGTCATGGTTACAGTCTTCTAGGACGCTGAAGGGGTTATTCTGTTCGATGTCCTTCCCCATGGTCAAACGATCAACTCTGAAGTGTATTGTGCCACTCTTCAGAAATTGAAGAAACGACTTCAGCGTGTTCGTAGGCACAAAAATCAGAACGAACTTCTCCTTCTTCATGACAACGCAAGACCTCACACAAGTCTTCGCGCCTGAGAGGAGCTCACAAAACTTCAGTGGACTGTTCTTCCTCATGCACCCTACAGCCCCGATCTCGCACCGTCGGATTTCCATATGTTTGGCCCAATGAAGGACGCAATCCGTGGGAGGCACTACGCGGATGATGAAGAAGTTATTGATGCAGTACGGCGTTGGCTCCGACATCGACCAGTGGAATGGTACCGTGCAGGCATACAGGCCCTCATTTCAAGGTGGCGTAAGGCCGTAGCATTGAATGGAGATTACGTTGAAAAATAGTGTTGTGTAGCTAAAAGATTGGGGAATAACCTGGTGTATTTCAATGCTGAATAAAACAACCCCTGTTTCAGAAAAAAATGTGTTGCATTACTTATTGAACTGCCGTCGTACATGTCGCTATCGATAGTGCCGGATACGCAAAGCGCCAGAGAAATGGTACACCTTGCTTATTGCATGAAAGGTGACGCAGTGTCTTTATCATCAAAATGGCGCAACGAATGATTGCCTATAATAGTCGAGGTTGGAACGCCAGTGGAAATGGAACGGCAGGCGTAACTCAAGCACTGGGTGGAAAAGCCCACACAGGTGTGTTGGTCCTGCTTAACACAGGAAACAGCCAAGACGGGCGCTCGGGGCACCTGAGTGCTGAAGCACAATACAGCAGCGGCCGGCCGGTTGTGCTGCGCGGCCAGAAGGGTGACTGGATAATACTTCGGAAACTCTGGAAATCCTGGACGCGGCAGAGAGGAACGAGGAAGCATTACCTCGGAAATCGCAGGCTGGGTTATTATTACTCTGATAAGCGTACCATTGTACGAGTATAGATATTTCCTCGCGAACTTTCCGCCCTGGTCGACAAAAGTCTGAGTTACGAGGGAGCGGAGAGCCGAGCTTTTGCTGGGTAGCCAGCGGTGGAGAGAAGAGGCCTTCCATCTGAGCGCTCATGTTGGACGGTCGTTCAGTATCAGCTTTTGTTGGTACAGATGGACGAGCATATGAGAACTGTGGAAGGGAAGACGAATGGTTAACCTCTGTTTATTGGACGCTGGAGCGACCTATTCTTGAGTACCAGCTCCGATTAAAGAAAGGCATCGAAGCATTTCGGAGGCTGTAACGCCGGAAATGCATATCCTCCTATTTCCATCTATTGTACTATAAATTTTTTTCCTTACTTTGTTACCTGAAGATATGACGTTCCTGTGTCTTTGTATATTGTAATTTTTATACTATATATATATATATATATATATATATATATATATATATATATATATATATGCATTTATGTCGATGTATAATTGGTTTGTTTTGTAAATATTATTTGTATTTTTACGCTGGGTCTGGCCTATGGAAAACTACGCTATCGAACGAATACATCGATAGGTCGTGTGGAGAACCAAAGTGTTTAGGATCTTTGGTAGTGTTAACTCTGCCGCGTGGAGCGCGGGCAGAGCAGAGAGAGTCTGGCTGGAGTAGGGCGGTGGAGCAGGTGTGATGTGTTACGCTCCCGCGAGTTGCCGCGCTTTCGGGGTTTGGCAGCATGTAATTGCGCTCGACTTGCCATGATAGTTTCTGGCACGGTGTCGCGGACGGGAAATATTAGCAGGCACACATCAAGAGCCCGTTTCGCCTGGGGACCGTGTCGAGAAGAAGGCGCGCCAACGTCCAGCTTCTGCAACAGCGACGGCCGACAATGAGTGACTGTCGCCACCTCCTCGATCGACGACTTCAAACCTTCAATCAACCAACAAGGAAGACTGGAAGCACGTAAAGTTTTAGAACTGTATGGCAGACCTCAGCTTTTCAAACGGTTCAAATCACAAAATTACAGCAATGTAGCATGAACCTTTGTTGATCATTGTCCCAATTGCGTTACCAAGCAGGGTCCCTTCCTTTTCCGGAATGAACCCGAGTGTCGTTGAAATTCATACGCCAGCATTAAAGTAATATCATTTCATTTCACTGCTTTAATTTCAAAGTTCAGTTAGAGTATTCATAGCTGGCTACAATATTTAGATTACACAAGCACAAATTAAGAGTGCGAGTTTTGTTACCATATTTTAGCTGACCTGTGACTGCAGCTCACCTTGGTACGTACTAAATTTTACTATTGTTAATTGTTGAGAATCATTTAATTCGAGTTCAAAGTTAAATCTCTTATTTCTAAATTGCGTAGATTCAAGTTGCTTTTGAAATGATTGCTGAGGTAGCCCAAGACTAACCTTATTTTACTGAATTTAATAGTGCTTCAGAAACAAATCTCACTATTAATTTCAGTCACTAAATTAACTTTCAGTTTTCTGGTTTTATTAATTCTTTTGCTAAATTAAGTCAGAGTGTAGAGAAATTTATTACTTCTGGCAAACTTTCAGTTTTCACACAACACGTGTCAACCTTCAGTTGCCACGCTTTTAGTGCTAATTATATGTGCAATAACCTTTCTTTTTCAGTTATTATAGTAGTTGTCCATAGGACTGGCGACCGTAATTCTCTCCAAATCTCAATTATCTAATTAACGCCAATTAATTGTTAACGTGACGACCGCAGATTTACTTTCTTTATTAATTTTACCCTTTTCTCAAAATTAATTTCCACCAATTTCATTTGCATTTTTCCTTTCATTTAGATGTAACCCTTTCCTCCCTCTTTACCGACAAATTAACTTCGGTGACGATTGCTTTTCCCAAATTTCCAATAGGTGCACGCGGTTTAATTTTTCACTGTCATTAAGGTCGATAAATAAGGGGGAGGTTACAAGGCGGACCGCTACATTTGCTACCGGTAGGTTCGAACATCGCGTTAGTGTTATGGAGGTGCTTCGTGAACTCAAACGAGAAGGCGACGTTGTTTTCTAGAAACAATACTGAGAAAGGTTGGACAACCGGCATTTGAAGCTGACTGCCGAACGATTCTGCGTCCGCAACTTACACTCCTGGAAATTGAAATAAGAACACCGTGAATTCATTGTCCCAGGAAGGGGAAACTTTATTGACACATTCCTGGGGTCAGATACATCACATGATCACACTCACAGAACCACACGCACATAGACACAGGCAACAGAGCATGCACAATGTCGGCACTAGTACAGTGTATATCCACCTTTCGCAGCAATACAGGCTGCTATTCTCCCATGGAGACGATCGTAGAGATGCTGGATGTAGTCCTGTGGAACGGCTTGCCATGCCATTTCCACCTGGCGCCTCAGTTGGACCAGCGTTCGTGCTGGACGTGCAGACCGCGTGACACGACGCTTCATCCAGTCCCAAACATGCTCAATGGGGGACAGATCCGGAGATTTTGCTGGCCAGGGTACTTGACTTACACCTTCTAGAGCACGTTGGGTGGCACGGGATACATGCGGACGTGCATTGTCCTGTTGGAACAGCAAGTTCCCTTGCCGGTCTAGGAATGGTAGAACGATGGGTTCGATGACGGTTTGGATGTACCGTACACTATTCAGTGTCCCCTCGACGATCACCAGTGGTGTACGGCCAGTGTAGGAGATCGCTCCCCACACCATGATGCCGGGTGTTGGCCCTGTGTGCCTCGGTCGTATGCAGTCCTGATTGTGGCGCTCACCTGCACGGCGCCAAACACGCATACGACCATCATTGGCACCAAGGCAGAAGCGACTCTCATCGCTGAAGACGACACGTCTCCATTCGTCCCTCCATTCACGCCTGTCGCGACACCACTGGAGGCGGGCTGCACGATGTTGGGGCGTAAGCGGAAGACGGCCTAACGGTGTGCGGGACCGTAGCCCAGCTTCATGGAGACGGTTGCGAATGGTCCTCGCCGATACCCCAGGAGCAACAGTGTCCCTAATTTGCTGGGAAGTGGCGGTGCGGTCCCCTACGGCACTGCGTAGGATCCTACGGTCTTGGCGTGCATCCGTGCGTCGCTGCGGTCCGGTCCCAGGTCGACGGGCACGTGCACCTTCCGCCGGCCACTGGTGACAACATCGATGTACTGTGGAGACCTCACGCCCCACGTGTTGAGCAATTCGGCGGTACGTCCACCCGGCCTCCCGCATGCCCACTATCCGCCCTCGCTCAAAGTCCGTCAACTGCACATACGGTTCACGTCCACGCTGTCGCGGCATGCTACCAGTGTTAAAGACTGCGATGGAGCACCGTATGCCACGGCAAACTGGCTGACACTGACGGCGGCGGTGGACAAATGCTGCGCAGCTAGCGCCATTCGACGGCCAACACCGCGGGTCCTGGTGTGTCCGCTGTGCCGTGCGTGTGATCATTGCTTGTACAGCCCTCTCGCAGTGTCCGGAGCAAGTATGGTGGGTCTGACACACCGGTGTCAATGTGTTCTTTTTTCCATTTCCAGGAGTGTATACTGCGCGTATGTGCCGCCAACACACATTGCGCATAAGGATCACGAAGATAAGGTACGAGAAATGAGGGCTCATATGGAGGCACGTAGACAGTCGTTCTCTATTTGCGAGTGGAACAGGAAAGGAACCGGCGGTGGTAACTGCTATGTACGGGGCGGAACTATAGGCCTCATGGAAAAAAGGTGACCCGGCTGAGTCACGCAATTTTGCTCTTAATCTGATCACGAGGTGTGACAATTAACTGCACACGATGATCACGTAGGCTGACGTGATTGATCAATGAACTGTACCGGACGGGATGTGTCTGGAACATCTTAGGTGATTGGAAAGTTAGTACAGAGGAATACAATTAAATACTTAGCTTTAATTCAGCATCAGCGGTCGATCTTGACTTTGTACAATCATACTTACAAGTGCAGTTACAGACTGAACTGCGAACACTTCTTTACAATTCTGCGTGCTTCATACGTATAGATCAATTGTCAATGCATAAACTGTATGTGGCGCCTGGCTAGGTCGTAGCAACTGACTTAGCTGAAGGCTACTTTAACTAGCGTCTTTGCAGTTGAGATCTCTGAAGCTATAACGAGTGAACCATTCCTATTAAAGTCGGCTGTAGAACTGGTCAGTGCGCTAGCTTGTCTCGTAAGACCAGCCGAGTGGCGGCGCTCGGTCTGCTAGCGTCGACAGTGGCGAATCGCGGGTCCGGTGTGTACTGACGGACCGCGGCCGATTTGAAGCCTACAACCTAGCCAGTGTGGTGCCTTGCGGTGACACCACAGTAAGTTCCTGTGGGACCAACCTGCTGAGCTCATCCGTCCCTAGGCTTACACACTACTTATTCAAACTTAAACTAACTTAACAAAATTATAAACAGCCCACCAGTTGCAATGGATAAAGAAATTCTTTACCTAGGTTTCGACAAATATAAATTTGTCTTCTTCAGAAGGTAGCAATTTTACATTAGTAAGGACTAATGTACCATCGCCGTTGTTACAATTGTCGGCATAGATCCATGTGTCAAAAATAAAATATAGCCCTATTTTTTTTGACACTTGGATCTATGCCGATAATTGTATAAACGGCGATGGTTCATTAGTCCTTACTAATGTAAAATTGCTACCTTCTGAAGAAGACAAATTTATATTTGCCGAAACGTAGGTAAAGAATTTCTTTATCCATTGCAACTGGTCGGCTGTTTATAATTTTATTACGTGAAACCGTTGCTGTTGTGCAGCTATATTTAAAATATTAAGCTAACTTACACTAAGGAGAACACACACACCCATGCTCAAGGGAGGACTCGAACCTCCGACCGTAGAGAGCCGCGTGAACCGTGGCAATGCGCCTCGAGCCTCGCAGCTAAGCCGCGCGGCGAAACGCAATGACTAGTAGTAGTTGTACAGGGTACCCTCCATTACGCACCGTACGGTGGTTACGTAGTATCTATGTAGATGTAGTATAAATAACAGCCAAAAATGGCCGTGATTCGTGCTTTCCAGAATGGATGAAGTGTAAAGTTTGTCGAAATCCTTAGCGCTTGAGTCCTGCTCGCACCTGGACAATTTTTAATATAATATGTATGGATAAAAGAATACCTCACACTCCGTCTTCAGGCCGCACGAGTGGCCTACCGGGACCACCGACCGCCGTGTCATCCTCGGTGGAGGATGCGGATAGGAGGGGCGTGGTGTCAGCACACCGCTCTCCCGGTCGTAAGATGGTATTCTTGACCGAAGCCACTACTATTCCGTCGAGTAGCTCCTCAATTGGCATCAAGAGGCTGAGTCCACCCCGAAAAATGACAAAAGCGCATGGCAGCCTGGATGGTCACCCATACAAGTGGCGACCACGCCCAACTTCGGTGATCTCACGGGAACCGGTGTATCCACTGCGGCAAGGCCGTTAACGCCTCTTGAGAGATACCCTCTGTATATTCAGTAATCATGATAGCATCGGCAAAAACGGAACCGTTACAGGTCTCTCTATTTGAACTACTGTTGAAACCCCTTTTTTCTCAGATATGGGTACACGTATCACGCTGAAATTTATACGGCCCGTTCAAAAAGTCTCTCCGCAGTGCCGCATGATTGTTAGCCGCGAGTGCCGAATGCCGTAGTGAATATACCGAAATGAAACTCAGTGAAATACATGTTATTAATTTATTGAATATTCATTTTTAGCCGGCCGGTGTGGCCGTGCGGTTAAAGGCGCTTCACTCTGGAACCGCGTGACCGCTACGGTCGCAGGTTCGAATCCTGCTTCGGGCATGGATGTCTGTGATGTCCTTAGGTTAGTTAGGTTTAAGTAGTTCTGAGTTATACGGGACTGATGACCACGGAAGTTACGTGCCATAGTGCTCAGAGCCATTCATTTTTACTTATAAACTTTCACACTGTTGGAAGTGTCCCCCCTGTTGTTGAATACACAATTCAATTCGTCTAATCACGTTTCCAAACACAAGCTGTAACATTTCTTCTGTAACAGAAGCAGTGAAAGTGGATATTGCAGTTTTCAATTCCTCGATGGATTTTGGAGAGTTTTTATAGACAGTTGCTTTCACTGGACCCCAGACGAAAAAGTCAGGTGGTGTTAGGTCAGGCGATCGTGGAGGCCAAAGTCGCTGTGAAATTATGAGATCACCAAGAACATTAGCAAGCAGTGAATTGAAACGCGAGCTGTATGCGCGGTTACATCATCTTGTTGAAAATAACCGTTCAGTATTTCACTTAATACAACTTCTCCTATGAATGGGTACAGAATACCACTGCAGTATCGTTATGCGTTTATTGTTTCGTAGAAAAATATGAGACCCACAATCCGACATCTAGAAATTGCAATCCAAACCCCTATTTTCACAGAATGAAGTGGTCCCTCATGAATACACAATGGATTTAGCAGTACTCCACATACGAGAATTTTGCGAGTTCATATACGCGGATAAATGAAACCAGGCCTCATCAGTGAAAAACGTTTCATGAAGAATATCCCTTCCATTTTGTTGAACGAAATTTTTGAACCATTGAGAACAATGCAGTCTCTTGCCATTATCAGTATTTTTCAGTTCTTGAACGACTGTCACTTTGTATGGGAAAAGTTCTAACTTTTTGCTTACAGCTGTGTGGACCGTTCCTACATTAACATCGATTTCCTGGGCGAGTGTTATTACTGACTTGTTCGGACTCGTGGGCATTTTATCGGAAATACCGAGTAGTTCATCCTCAGACAAAACGCTAGGACGACCACTTCTCGGTGCATCTGTCACTGAACTCGTACTTCGAAACTTGTTAATCACGTCGAACCTCCGACGGGCGGGGGGGATGGGGGGGGGGGGGGGGAAATACCGCGCGAACAGTGGCAAGGCGCCTCGAACCACGCGGCTACCCCGCGCGGCGTCGCGAAATAACTAGTAATAGTACAGAGTACCCTCCACTACGCTCCATGCGGTGGTTACGGAGTATCTATGTACACTCCTGGAAATGGAAAAAAGAACACATTGACACCGGTGTGTCAGACCCACCATACTTGCTCCGGACACTGCGAGAGGGCTGTACAAGCAATGATCACACGCACGGCACAGCGGACACACCAGGAACCGCGGTGTTGGCCGTCGAATGGCGCTAGCTGCGCAGCATTCGTGCAACGCCGCCGTCAGTGTCAGCCAGTTTGCCGTGGCATACGGAGCTCCATCGCAGTCTTTAACACTGGTAGCATGCCGCGACAGCGTGGACGTGAACCGTATGTGCAGTTGACGGACTTTGAGCGAGGGCGTATAGTGGGCATGCGGGAGGCCGGGTGGACGTACCGCCGAATTGCTCAACACGTGGGGCGTGAGGTCTCCACAGTACATCGATGTTGTCGCCAGTGGTCGGCGGAAGGTGCACGTGCCCGTCGACCTGGAACCGGACCGCAGCGACGCACGGATGCACGCCAAGACCGTAGGATCCTACGCAGTGCCGTAGGGGACCGCACCGCCACTTCCCAGCAAATTAGGGACACTGTTGCTCCTGGGGTATCGGCGAGGACCATTCGCAACCGTCTCCACGAAGCTGGGCTACGGTCCCGCACACCGTTAGGCCGTCTTCCGCTCACGCCCCAACGTCGTGCAGCCCGCCTCCAGTGGTGTCGCGACAGGCGTGAATGGAGGGACGAATGGAGACGTGTCGTCTTCATCTACATCTACATCATCTACATCTATACTCCGCGAGCCACCTTACGGTGTGTGGCGGAGGGTACTTATTGTACCACTATCTGATCCCCCCTTCCCTGTTCCATTCACGAATTGTGCGTGGGAAGAACGACTGCTTGTAAGTCTCCGTATTTGCTCTAATTTCTCGGATCTTTTCGTTGTGATCATTACGCGAGATATATGTGGGCGGTAGTAATATGTTGCCCATCTCTTCCCGGAATGTGCTCTCTCGTAATTTCGATAATAAACCTCTCCGTATTGCGTAACGCCTTTCTTGAAGTGTCCGCCACTGGAGCTTGTTCAGCATCTCCGTAACGCTCTCGCGCTGACTAAATGTCCCCATGACGAATCGCGCTGCTTTTCGCTGGATCATGTCTATCTCTTCTATTAATCCAACCTGGTAAGGGTCCCATACTGATGAGCAATACTCAAGAATCGGACGAACAAGCGTTTTGTAAGCTACTTCTTTCGTCGATGAGTCACATTTTCTTAGAATTCTTCCTATGAATCTCAACCTGGCGCCTGCTTTTCCCACTATTTGTTTTATGTGATCATTCCACTTCAGATCGCTCCGGATAGTAACTCCTAAGTATTTTACGGTCGTTACCGCTTCCAATGATTTACCACCTATGGCATAATCGTACTGGAATGGATTTCTGCCCCTTCAGCGATGAGAGTCGCTTCTGCCTTGGTGCCAATGATGGTCGTATGCGTGTTTGGCGCCGTGCAGGTGAGCGCCACAATCAGGACTGCATACGACCGAGGCACACAGGGCCCACACCCGGCATCATGGTGTGGGGAGCGATCTCCTACACTGGCCGTACACCACTGGTGATCGTCGAGGGGACACTGAATAGTGCACGGTACATCCAAACCGTCATCGAACCCATCGTTCTACCATTCCTAGACCGGCAAGGGAACTTGCTGTTCCAACAGGACAATGCACGTCCGCATGTATCCCGTGCCACCCAACGTGCTCTAGAAGGTGTAAGTCAACTACCCTGGCCAGCAAGATCTCCGGATCTGTCCCCCATTGAGCATGTTTGGGACTGGATGAAGCGTCGTGTCACGCGGTCTGCACGTCCGGCACGAACGCTGGTCCAACTGAGGCGCCAGGTGGAAATGGCATGGCAAGCCGTTCCACAGGACTACATCCAGCATCTCTACGATCGTCTCCATGGGAGAATAGAAGCCTGCATTGCTGCGAAAGGTTGATATACACTGTACTAGTGCCGACATTGTGCATGCTCTGTTGCCTGTGTCTATGTGCCTGTGGTTCTGTCAGTGTGATCATGTGATGTATCGGACCCCAGGAATGTGTCAATAAAGTTTCCCCTTCCTGGGACAATGAATTCACGGTGTTCTTATTTCAATTTCCAGGAGTGTAGATGTAGTATTAATAACAGCCAAAAATGGTCGTGATTCATGATTTCCGGAATGGATGAAGCGTATAAGTTTGTCGAAATCCTTAACGCGTGAGTCCTGCTCGCACCTGGTCGGTTTTTATTATAATATGTGCGGATAAAAGAATACCTTATGCAGAAAAAAAATTATATTAAGAAATTTGAAACAGTGACTATGGAGGTACAGATAAAAAACACCGGCAAAACAGCAAGCCGTGCACTGGGAGTATCTTGTACAAGGGATATACACAATCCCACATTTAAGGCATTTCCTTCAGCTGTCACCACAGTGGGATCACGGTGCTGGTACGCAGTGGATAATGCCGGGTCGCCTTATCTCGCGCCCACCGCTCGCCTAAGCCTAGTGACGTGCGACCAGCTGCTTCCATGCCGTGCGCGCACCACAGCCTCAAGATGCAAGGGTGAATTCCCTTAAAGAAGTCCTCGCTCCACCCAGAAAGCGGACAATTTGTAGCAGTCCGGCGGCTGCTGGCTGGTCCCCGTGACGTCTTAGCGGGGGTGGTGGCACACGGAGCGAAGGGGCGGGGGTTTTTCTCCGGTGGCCGGATTAAGCGCCAAAGGGTTTCCCTGCGGGGGGGGTGGAAGGGGAAGAAGGGTGGGGGCGGAACAAGGCCACCCCCTCCTGCAGCAACGAAAAGGATTCCCCCCACAAAGATCGCCGCCGCAAGGAATGAAAATTAAAATCTCCTTGCATGAAATTTGCATCGCTGATTGGCTAATCTGCATATTGATGGCGCCCGTCGGGTAGTATTTATTCAGGGAGATAACTCGCATCCAGATAAGATGTCTCCTCCTCTTCTCTCCTCCTCCTGAACGCGGAAGTTGCTGCAGGGGGGCTCCGTATTTTCTTCGGTTTTATTCCGCCCACTACGGCCCACGCAGTGCTTTCCTTCCGAAAAAATCAGTACCCCTTATGAAGCTTTCGGAAGTCCACATGGGTGGAGTGAAATACCTTTCCTTCCAGCCCTGACGCCGGCTACGAGCACTTTTCGCTTGCTGTGTTACAAGATAAGTAATTTAGATAGTAATCAATCGTTTTTGCTGTCTATTCTATAGTATTTACGTGCATTAGTGTCAGATAGTCGTGACCAATTGAGACGGCCGGTGTGGCCGAGCGGTTCTAGGCGCTTCAGCCTCGAACCGCGCGACCGCTACGGTCGCAGGTTCGAATCCAGACCACAGGTGTTAAGTCCCATACTGCTCAGAGTCATTTGTCGTGATAAGTTGAAGGTTTCAGTTTTTATTTGCGTCTGAATAAGATAAGCGAAGTTTCTGTTTAGGACAGTTCCGCGTGTACGCAAACGTTTGTTTACATTCTTGTTGTTGTTGTGGTCTTCAGTCCTGAGACTGGTTTGATACAGCTCTCCATGCTACTCTATCCTGTGAAAGTGTTATCTCCCAGTGCCTACTGCAACCTACATCTTTCTGAATCTGCTTAGTGTATTCCTCTCTTGGTCTCCCTCTACGATTTTTACCCTCAACGCTGCCCTCCAATACTAAATTGGTGATCCCTTGATGCCTCAGAACATGTCCTACCAACCGATCCCTTTTTCTAGTCAAGTTGTGCCACAAGCTCCTCTTCTCCCCAATTCTATTCAATACCTCCTCATTAGTTATGTGATCTACCCATCTAATCTTCAGCATTCTTCTGTAGCACCACATTTCGAAAGCTTCTATTCTCTTCTTCTCTAAACTATTTATCGTCCACGTTTCACTTCCATACATGGCTACACTCCATACAAATACTTTCAGAACCGACTTCCTGACATTTAAATCTATACTCGATGTTAACAAATTTTTCTTCTTCAGAAACGCTTTCCTTGCCATTGCCCTTCTACATTTTATATACTCTCTACTTCGACCATCATCAGTTATTTTGCTCCCCAAATAGCAAAACTCCTTTACTACTTTAAGTATCTCATTTCCTAATCTAATTTCCTCAGCATCACCCGAGTTATTCTTAACTGACGTTAAATACGCGGGATTATCATTAATTCAGTGCACAATTCTCAGTATTCGCGATTATTAGTGTCATAGACTCGATACATTGAAGGTGAAACGTCCCCTTAGAAAAATTATAAATGACTGTGCTTAAGCTGACACACAATAGTTTTAGCGCAACGCAATCTGACTTTCAATAATCCCTACAAATGAATGGCCCTGACTAACATTAACCTATACCTTTCACAAATCACTTACCTCAATAAATCTTCGTTACTCGAACTACTGCAATACAGCGAACGCCAATACTGCCAGGTAAATAAAAGATTCTAACTACTGAAGGCACTAACTGCTGATAGGCATAGTTAGCAAACGAAAGATTTTAATAGAGAACAAACAATGTATTTACCTTAATAGTGTTCAAAAGTCATAATATATATATAGCAGTTCATGACATCCAGTCTTACAAATTTACTGTGTCTGATGGACACACGTCCAGATCATCCGCTCTCAAAACTCCGCCATCTCTCTCCCCACATCCACCACTGCTGGCGGCTCACCTCCAACTGCGCAACGCTACCCGCTGTTAACAGCCAACTGCGGAACACTGCAATAGCAAATTCCAACAATGCAAACCAGCCACAGACTGCACACAGCACAGTTATTTTCATACAGAGCGCTACGTGACGTTCCCAAATAAAAACCTAAACAGCCTACTTACAACGGTAGCAGATTTTATACGTTTTATTAGGTGTACGTAAACGTTTGTTTACATTCTTAATACGAGGGTTAATCAGTAGGTGCAGTTTACCGTAGGTCACTGTTTAATTCGTTAATAATATTCACTAGATAGCCCCTAGCAGTTTACTGTGGATCACTGTCTTATTCTTTAGTATTCACTAAATAGCCCCTAGCAGGAAAATAAGCACCAGATCTAGCTTCTACCACAACTTTTTATTTTCGTCATTGAGTGTCCTTTCTACCAGCTAGAATGTGGCTGTTAACCTTGTGTGGCAGTAGGTTTCCTTAAGTTTTTTTATGGTAAATCATTTATTAGCTAGATGGATAGGGACTGTGTCGTGTGCGGATGCAGGAGTTTGACACAGTCCAAACGCAGTTGGAAGCTTTGTTGACCACAACTAGCTAAGTCTAAGAGTTGATATTTCTGGCAGAGGCTACTGCTTTGTTTCATTACACAACAAAGCAGTAGGCTCTGCCAGAAATATCGTGTCTTAGACAATGTGTCTAATAGTGTATTGTAATAAGACGGTATACCATCTTAGGAATTTATAACACTTGAAACAATTGATAATGGCACTTTGAAACCGAAATCATGATTGTGTAAGTGCAAATGTAACACTATAAATAAACAACAGTGTAATGGCGGAACTGACTTTAAAGAAATATACACTCCTGGAAATTGAAATAAGAACACCGTGAATTCATTGTCCCAGGAAGGGGAAACTTTATTGACACATTCCTGGGGTCAGATACATCACATGATCACACTGACAGAACCACAGGCACATAGACACAGGCAACAGAGCATGCACAATGTCGGCACTAGTACAGTGTATATCCACCTTTCGCAGCAATGCAGGCTGCTATTCTCCCATGGAGACGATCGTAGAGATGCTGGATGTAGTCCTGTGGAACGGCTTGCCATGCCATTTCCACCTGGCGCCTCAGTTGGACCAGCGTTCGTGCTGGACGTGCAGACCGCGTGAGACGACGCTTCATCCAGTCCCAAACATGCTCAATGGGGGACAGATCCGGAGATCTTGCTGGCCAGGGTAGTTGACTTACACCTTCTAGAGCACGTTGGGTGGCACGGGATACATGCGGACGTGCAGTGTCCTGTTGGAACAGCAAGTTCCCTTGCCGGTCTAGGAATGGTAGAACGATGGGTTCGATGACGGTTTGGATGTACCATGCACTATTCAGTGTCCCCTCGACGATCACCAGTGGTGTACGGCCAGTGTATGAGATCGCTCCCCACACCACGATGCCGGGTGTTGGCCCTGTGTGCCTCGGTCGTATGCAGTCCTGATTGTGGCGATCACCTGCACGGCGCCAAACACGCATACGACCATCATTGGCACCAAGGCAGAAGCGACTCTCATCGCTGAAGACGACACGTCTCCATTCGTCCCTCCATTCACGCCTGTCGCGACACCACTGGAGGCGGGCTGCACGATGTTGGGGCGTGAGCGGAAGACGGCCTAACGGTGTGCGGGACCGTAGCCCAGATTCATGGAGACGGTTGCGAATGGTCCTCGCCGATACCCCAGGAGCAACAGTGTCCCTAATTTGCCGGGAAGTGGCGGTGCGGTCCCCTACGGCATTGCGTAGGATCCTACGGTCTTGGCGTGCATCCGTGCGTCGCTGCGGTCCCGTCCCAGGTCGACGGGCACGTGCACCTTCCGCCGACCACTGGCGACAACATCGATGTACTGTGGAGACCTCACGCCCCACGTGTTGAGCAATTCGGCGGTACGTCCACCCGGCCTCCCGCGATGGAGCTCCGTATGCCACGGCAAACTGGCTGACACTGACGGCGGCGGTGCACAAATGCTGCGCAGCTAGCGCCATTCGACGGCCAACACCGCGGTTCCTGGTGTGTCCGCTGTGCCGTGCGTGTGATCATTGCTTGTACAGCCCTCTCGCAGTGTCCGGAGCAAGTATGGTGGGTCTGACACACCGGTGTCAATGTGTTCTTTTTTCCATTTCCAGGAGTGTATTATGACCGTGGTGCCGCATTATGAAAAAATTATTGAAAGAAATGAATCTAGTAAGAACAGTCAACACGAGCTTTCACGGGCACGTATGCGATAGCATGTGCTACCTGGTCTGTTCCAAAACGCCGCGCCTAGAAACGGTATTCTTCCGGGCTCATACCTCGGACTCTATTGCTGATAGGGGTGATCCACTGTTCTGGACAGCCCTTGGCCTAGTGTCCATTTGTATACCCAACAGAAGGATCGT
Source organism: Schistocerca nitens (assembly GCF_023898315.1). Lineage (NCBI taxonomy): Eukaryota > Metazoa > Arthropoda > Insecta > Orthoptera > Acrididae > Schistocerca > Schistocerca nitens. The sequence goes on along the minus strand of NC_064625.1, from coordinate 93,655,679 downwards.
CTTACTGTAACTGCCGCATCATACATTTAAATTTATTACCTCTTTGCTACTAACTTTATTCGCAATAAATTTCACAGTATCTACAGACGCTGTAGTATTCAAGTATACTATTGAAAACACTTGTAAAATTATACGATTGTGCAGTACACTGTTTGGGAGAAATTACGACATAAAGATTAAACTGCATGAAAGAAAAACCGCAGGACGATATTCACTGCAGATGGAGGTGAAATGTGCGTACAGATACGCGTGAAGTATGTTAAATACATGAGAAATCTTTGTGACATGTGTGTAGCCTAGCTGAGCCGTGGATAAACAGCTCGTCGTAAGACCTATGGATCGATATCAAGCAAATGTGTACGGGTCTTACTCTCTCGAAAGATATACTCAGGGAGTTAGAATCCCCAGTGTGCTATTTTTTTTTTTTTTTTACCGTGAACGGTCCATGAGTGTAACAGGAAATCGAGGAAATGACAAAATTTTCAAATGTGTGTGAATTCCTAAGGGACCAAAATGATGAGGTTATCGGTCCCTACTACTTAAACTTATGCTAAGAACAACACACACACCCGTTCCCGAGAGAGGACCTGAATCTCCAGAGAGAGGGGCGGCGCAATCCATGACACGGCACTTTAAACCGCACGGCGACTCCGAGCGGTGCGGAAACAACAGGTATATAGAAAGCACCCTCATACATTCACCAGAAAAGATGGCGAGTTAATACCTCATCGTCATCCAGTTATGAGCTATATTTAAAATTTCAAATCACTACCTCCTCATGAAGTTATGTTAAAGTCGATTTCGATATTTGTTCAAAATGGTTGAAATGGCTCTAAACACTATGGGACTTAATATCTGAGGTCATCAGTCCCCTAGACTTAGAACTACTTAAACCTAAGGACATCACACACATCCATGCCCGAGGCAGGATTCGAACCTGCGACAGTAGCAGCAGCACGGTTCTGGACTGAACGATATTTGTACTGAACACACACACACACATACACACACACACACACACACACACACACACACACACACACACACACATATATATATATATATATATATATATATATATATATATATATATATATATAAGTGATCTCGATATCCTGTCACCCTTCTCTCCAGTCAGCCATGTCTGTCCACTTACATACTGCCTGAAATGCATTTGGATACTACCTGCATAACTTGTCGGTCCAACAGGGCAGCCAAGGTGTCAGGCATTACCGAAGTTCTTCACTTCTACCGTCACCCTGCTGAACAGGTCTACAAGAAGGCGAGTTGATATTGTAGGAGGGTCACTCCAAAAGAAATGCACAATATTTTTGTTTTCTGCATGTGCATTCTGCATGTGTGAAAGTTTTATAGTTTGTAAATACATCCTCCCCCCATGATTTCAAACTTAGATCAACCTGTTCCCATGAGTGGCGCCGTCACGGCATGTCTTCAAGATGGCTGTCATAGAATTCCTGTGCTGTGTAAACGAGACATTGGGAAACATCCACAAGAGGTTGAAAAAGGTGTATGGAGATGCTGCTGTCGATCGCAGTACAGTTAGTCGGTGGGGAAGCAGGTTAAGTGATGAAAGGGAGCACGGCAATATTGAGGATTGTCCTCGCAGCAGCAGGCCTCATACTGCACACACTCCAGACAATGTGCAGAGAGTTAACGAATTGGTGACTGCTGAGAGACACATCACAGTGAACGAATTGTCACGCTACGCTGGGATAGGGGAAGGAAGTGTTTGCAGAATACTGAAAGTGTTGGCGTTAAAAAAGGTTTGTTCTAGGTGGGTTCTTGGGGTGTTGACAGTGGCTCACAAAGAAACAAGAAAAACGGTATGCAGCGAACTTTTGGAACAGTACGAGAATGGTGGAGATGAATTTCTTGGAAGAATTGTGACAGGTGATGAAATATGGCTTCATCATTTTTCACCAGAGACGAAGAGGCAATCAGTGGAGAGGCATCATGCAAACTCACCCAAGAAAACAATTCAAAACCAGACCTTCTGCTGGAAAAGTTATGGCTACGGTGTTTTTCGACTCCGAAGGACTCTTGCTTGTGGGCATCATGCCAAGTGGAACCACCATAAATTCTGATACAAATGTGATGACACTGAAGAAACTTCAAGCTCGACTGAGTCGTGTTCGACCACATCGGCAAAAGCAGGATGTTTTGCTGCTCCACGACAATGCACGACCACATGTCAGTCGAAAAACCATGGAAGCGATCACAAAACTCGGATGGACACCACTGAAAGACCCGCCTTACAGTCCTGACCTGGCTCCATGTGAGTACCATCTCTTTGGGACACTGAAAGACTCTCTTCGTGGAACAAGATTTGAAGATGATGACTTCCTTGTGCACGCTGCCAAACAGTGGCTCCAACAGGTTGGTCCAGAATTTTACAGTGCGGGTATACAGACGCTGGTTCCAAGATGGCGTAAGGCAGTTGAGTGGGATGGAAATTATGTGGAGAAATGAAAATATTGTTTCTAAAGGATGTATCTACACACTGTAAAACTTTCAGACATGTAAAATGAAAGATCGATTTTAAAAAAATAATGTGCATTTCTTTTGGAGTGACCCTCGTATCCAGTTCTTACAGGGTGTTTCAAAAATGACCGGTATATTTGAAACGGCAATAAAAACTAAACGAGCAGCGATAGAAATACACCGTTTGTTGCAATATGCTTGGGACAACAGTACATTTTCAGGCGGACAAACTTTCGAAATTACAGTAGTTACAATTTTCAACAACAGATGGTGCTGCAAGTGATGTGAAAGATATAGAAGACAACGCAGTCTGTGGGTGCGCCATTCTGTACGTCGTCTTTCTGCTGTAAGTGTGTGCTGTTCACAACGTGCAAGTGTGCTGTAGACAACATGGTTTATTCCTTAGAACAGAGGATTTTTCTGGTGTTGGAATTCCACCGCCTAGAACACAGTGTTGTTGCAACAAGACGAAGTTTTCAACGGAGGTTTAATGTAACCAAAGGACCGAAAAGCGATACAATAAAGGATCTGTTTGAAAAATTTCAACGGACTGGGAACGTGACGGATGAACGTGCTGGAAAGGTAGGGAGACCGCGTACGGCAACCACAGAGGGCAACGCGCAGCTAGTGCAGCAGGTGATCCAACAGCGGCCTCGGGTTTCCGTTCGCCGTGTTGCAGCTGCGGTCCAAATGACGCCAACGTCCACGTATCGTCTCATGCGCCAGAGTTTACACCTCTATCCATACAAAATTCAAATGCGGCAACCCCTCAGCGCCGCTACCATTGCTGCACGAGAGACATTCCCTAACGATATAGTGCACAGCATTGATGACGGCGATATGCAGGTGGGCAGCATTTGGTTTACTGACGAAGCTTATTTTTACCTGGACGGCTTCGTTAATAAACAGAACTGGCGCATATGGGGAACCGAAAAGCCCCATGTTGCAGTCCCATCGTCCCTGCATCCTCAAAAAGTACTGGTCTAGGCCGCCATTTTTTCCAAAGGAATCATTGGCCCATTTTTCAGATCCGAAACGATTACTGCATCACGCTTTCTGGACATTCTTCGTGAATTTGTGGCGGTACAAACTGCCTTAGAAGACACTGCGAACACCTCGTGGTTTATGCAAGATGGTGCCCGGCCACATCGCACGGCCGACGTCTTTAATTTCCTGAATGAATATTTCGATGATCGTGTGATTGCTTTGGGCTATCCGAAACGTACAGGAGGCGGCGTGGATTGGCCTCCCTATTCGCCAGACATGAACCCCTGTGACTTCTTTCTGTGGGGACACTTGAAAGAGCAGGTGTACCGCCAGAATCCAGAAACAATTGAACAGCTGAAGCAGTACATCTCATCTGCATGTGAAGCCATTCCGCCAGACACATTGTCAAAGGTTTCGGGTAATTTCATTCAGAGACTAAGCCATATTATTGCTACGCATGGTGGATATGTGGAAAATATCGTACTATAGAGTTTCCCAGACCGCAGCGCCATCTGTTGTTGAAAATTGTAACTACTGTAATTTCGAAAGTTTGTCCGCCTGAAAATGTACTGTCGTCCCAAGCATATTGCAACAAACGGTGTATTTCTATCGCTGCTCGTTTAGTTTTTATTGCCCTTTCAAATATACCGGTCATTTTTGAAACACCCTGTAGTTGCGTTTAAAAATTCGCGTTTGCAGCTGATCGGAACATAATTTAAAAGCAACTGCAAAATTGTACTGAACAGACAGGCAGAAGAGAAACCGTCCTGATAAAAACAAAGTAATAAAAGAAATGTGTACACAGTGTGTGTGCGCGCGCGCGTGTGTGTGTGTCCATATGTGTTTGTGCGAGAATTTTGTGTGTAGGTCTGTACGCCTGCTTGCGCTACCACTCACATCGTAGGAGACTGGAGTCAAGAAGGAGCTGTGGCGTCGAGATCTTTATGGGGGTCGTCGGAAAGGGGAGTGGTGCATACGGCACACCGGCTGGGCTTTAGTGTGTCTGCCGGTGGTGATAATGGCGCGCCATGAAAGTAAACACAGCAGCGGCAGCGGCCGTGGCAAGAGCTGGTATACAAGCCAGCAGTGGTGCAACGGCAACAGCCGGTGGAAGAAGGAAGGGCCGACAGAGAAGCGCCTGTTGTGCTACCGGTAGAAAGATCGAATCCACCGTGTAATCGAACAAGGACGTGCACGATTCCTCTAGGAGACATTTCCTATTGCCCCCTTCAGAAATCAGCTTCAGTGTGTGTAGTAGAATACGAGGGATTTTCGGAAAGTAAGTAACTATAGGTCGCGAAATGGAAACCACTGTGAAAATCAAAACTGTTTTATTTGCAACAGTTAGCTACAACTTCCAGCTACTTGTCTACACAGTCGCCGATCCGACTCAGACGTTTGTAGTAGCGCTGTACCAAATTTCCAATACCCTCGTTATAGAAGGCAGTCGCCAGTGCTTTCCGCCAATTCTCTACCCTGGCATACAGCTCGTTGTCTGTGCCAAAATGTTGCCTTCGTAGCCAGCGGTTCGTTTGAGCAGAGATGAAACTCAGTGGGAGACAATTACGGGTGTACTGTGGGTAATCAAACATTTCCAATTCAAAACGGTGCAGGGGCATCTTCATTGGTTCAAATGGTTCTGAGCACTATGCGACTTAACTTCTGAGGTCATCAGTCGCCTAGAACTTAGAACTAATTAAACCTAACTAACCCAAGGACATCACACACAACCATGCCCGAGGCAGGATTCGAACCTGCGACCGGAGCGGTCGCTCGGCTCCAGACTGTAGCGCCTAGAACCGCACGGCCACTCCGGCCGGAACCATCTTCATTGCCCCTGCATAATGCGGCTGAGAATTGTCTTGAAGAAGAACACGCAGGACAGTTATGTAATGTTGGCTGCATAGCTTCAGGCGAAATTTCTTACCTGGCCCTCGTACTTGGCGGGAGACGCTATTGTTCTAGGTATCTTTATGTGCTCCCTGTGTGCCCAGAACTAAAAAGAACGACGTAACGCCATCGACGGGCATACTAGAGACACTGCCCAACACACCTGTGCAAAACTTCATCGAATTTTCATGTGGTTTCCATTTCGCGAGCGATCGTTCCTTACTTTCTGAATAACCCTCGTATATAGGAAAAGTATTTCAAATGGTTCAAATGGCTCTAAACACTATGGGACTTTACATCTGAAGTCATCAGTCCCCTAGACTTACAACTACTTCAACCTAACTAACGCAAGGGCATCACACACATCCATGCGCGAGGCAGGATTCGAACCTGCGACCGTAGCGGTCGCGCGGTTCCAGACTGTAGCGCCTAGAACCGCTCGGCCACCCCGGCCGGCGCTCCCGCGTCACCTCTGCTTTTGTAGAAGCACAAACATGACCACTGCATGGCTGACCAGGAAAACATCGGGCTGAATTTGTCTACTCTCTGTCGGAGTAGACGGTGCCATGCACAGTCGTGACAAATTATATCTGTGGGCCAGACCAGGTCTCGAAGCAGAATTCCTGACAGCCGCATGTGCTTTGAAACCCATAGCGCAATTCGTTCTCGCTTCCCACACCCACCCACAAACATTCGATTTGTGTCTTATGGGACTTAACTGCTAAGGTCATCAGTCCCTAAGCTTACACACTACTTAACCTAAATTATCCTAAGGACAAACACACCCACCCATGCCTGAGGGATGACTCGAACCTCCGTCGGGACTACCAGGATATTCCTCCTCGTTTTCTCTTTTCTAATGTTCCGTATCTCAATCTGTAAAAACGAAACCCTTACAAGATCACTTTGTTGATCGTCTGTCTGTTGTCTGCGAGTCTGTCTATGTGTTAAGAACCCTTTCTCTCTGGAACGTGTAAACGCTTAAGTTTCATAGCATAGAATGCTGTGCTCCAAACTTACATTCTCAGAAACTTTTTCCTCAAATTAAGGCCCTTTTTCCTAGTGCTAGTCTGTTTTATATGTCCTCCCTACTCCGTCCGCCACGGTTTATTTTGCTGCTTAACTTCGTCTACTACATCTTCCACATTGACATCGTTAAGTTTCTCACTGTTCTCATTTCTCCTACTTTTCATTACTTTCGTCTTTCTTCGATTTATTTTCAATCCATATTCTATACTCACTAGTGCGTCCATTTCCTCAACATATCCTGTGACTTCTTCACGTTCACTGAGAATAGAAATGTTATCAGCAAATCTTATCACTGGTATCATTTCAGCTTGAATTTTACTTAAACCTTTCTTTTATTTCCATCATTGCTTTCTCAATGTATTGATTGAACAGTACGCTCGAAAGACAGCATACTTGTCTTACACAGGTTTTAATCCGAGCACGTCGTCCTTGGTCTTCAAAAAATGGTTCAAATGGCTCTGAGCACTATGGGACTCAACTGCTGAGGTCATTAGTCCCCTAGAACTTAGAACTAGTTAAACCTAACTAACCTAAGGACATCACAAACATCCATGCCCGAGGCAGGATTCGAACCTGCGACCGTAGCGGTCTTGCGGTTCCAGACTGTAGCGCCTTTAACCGCACGGCCACTTCGGCCAGCTGTCCTTGGTCTTCCTACACCTCTTATTTCTTGCACATATTGTATATTACCCATCTTTCCCTACACCTCACCCCCGAACATCGAACATATTGCACCATTTTACCTTGTCCAACGCTGTTTCCAGGTTGACAAACACTACGAAAGTATCTTGACTTTTTCTTCAGTCTAGCGACCTTTACCAGCCGCATTATCAAAACTTCCTCTCCTTTCGTAAAGGCAAAATGATCATCAACAAAGAATCCTCAATTTACTTTTCCCTTCTTCTGTGTATTATTCTTGTCACCAAAATGGATACATGAGCTGACAAGCTAATTGAACAATAATTCTCGAACTTATCGGCTCTTGCTATCTTCGGAATTGTGTGGTCGATATTTTTCCGAGTCAGATGGTACATCGCCTGTCTCGTACACATCACTGAATCAAAGTACTCCTCGTTGTAGATCCCCTCTTAACGTCAGCCTTTTAGTTTACCTGGACAACGTACTGGAGGCGAGTATTTTTGGGCCGCACATAACATGTACTAAAAATGACCGCTGAGGACAAAAAAGAAGAAGAAAGAGAGGTCGGAAGTATATTTGACACGTTTAAGTAATTTAGAATTTGTTAATTTATGATTCTTTACTGTGAAAAAGGAATATTGAATTAATTGACATTGTATGTATGAGGTTTCAATAAAAACTTCATATACACAGTTATTGCAAGTCACACAATAATGTGACATTTGACTTTGAGTTTGGGAAACTAATACTATATCACTATCAGGTTCGATCGAAATGGTTGCAATTTTCCGGATGTTCTCAAGGTGTTCGTCAGAGAATTTTGTTCTATTTTTACTTCTTTGCGCTTTTGACTCTTAAAAATAACTGTTCACAACATCTCAGGTTATCAGTCCCCTAGAACTTAGAATTACTTAAACCTAACTAACCTAAGGACATAACACACATCCATGCCAGAGGCATGATTCGAACCTGCGACCGTAGCGGTCTCACGTTCCAGACTGACAGGCCTAGAAGCGCTGGGCCACACCAGCCGGTGCTAGAGGACAAATGTAAGGATGTAGAAGCAGATATCATTAGGGGTAAGATAGATGCCGCCTACAGGAAAATTAAAGAGACCTTTGGAGAAAAGAGAAACCACTTGTATGAATATCAAGAGATCAAATCGAAACCCAATTCTAAGCAAAGAAGGGAAAGCAGAAAGGTGGAAGGAGTATATAGAGGGTCTATACGAGGGCGATGTTCTTGAGGACAATATTATAGAAATGGAAGAGAATGTAGATGAAGATGAAATAGGAGATATGATACTGCGTGTAGAGTTTGACAGAGCACTGAAACACCTAAGTCGAAACAAGGCCCTGGGAGTAGGCAACATTCCATTAGAACTACTGATGGCCTTGGGAGAGCCAGTCCTCACGAAACTCTACCTTCTGTTGAGCAAAGTGGATGAGACAGGCGAAATACCCACAGACTTCAAGAAGAATATAATAATTCCAATCCCAAAGAAAGCAGGTGTTGTCAGATGTAAAAATTACCTAACTATCAGTTTAATAAGCCACAGCTGCAAAATACTAACACGAATTCTTTACAGACGAATGGAAAAACTAGTAGAAGCCGACCTCGGGGAAGATCAGTTTGGACTCCGTAGAAATGTTGGAACACGTGAGGCAATACCGACCCTACGACTTATCTTAGAAGAAAGATTAAGGATAGGCAAACCTACGTTTCTAGCATTTGTGGACTTAGAGAAAGCTTTTGACAATGTTGATTGGAATACTCTCTTTCAAATTCTGAAGGGGGCAGGGGTAAAATACAAGGAGCGAAAGGCTATTTACAATTTCTACAGAAACCAGGTGGCAGTTATAAGAGTCGAGGGGCATGAAAGGGAAGCAGTGGTTGGGAAGGGAGTGAGACACGGCTGCAGCCGCTCCCCGATGCTATTCAATCTGTATATTGAGCAAGTAGTAAAAGAACAAAAGAAAAATTCGGAGTAGGAATTAAAATCCATGGAGAAGAAGTAAAAACTTTAAGGTTCGCCGATGACATTGTAATTCTTTCAGAGACAGCAAAGGACCTGGAAGAACAGCTGAACGGAATGCACAGTGTCTTGAAAGGAGGATATAAGATGAACATCAACGAAAGCAAACGAGGAGAATGGAATGTAGTCGAGTTACATCGGGTGACGCTGAGGGAATTAGATTAGGAAATGAGAGGCTTAAAGTAGTAAATGAGTTTTGGTACTTGGGGAGGTCGAAGTAGGGAGGATATAAAATGTAAACTCGCAATGGCAAGGAAAGCGTTTCTGAAGAAGAGAAATTTGTTAACATCAAAAAATGGTTCAAATGGCTCTGAGCACTATGGGACTGAACATCTGAGATCATTAGTCCCCTTGAACTACTTAAACCAAACTAACCTGAAGACATCACACACATCCATGCCCGAGGCAGGATTCGAACCTGCGACCGTAGCAGTCTCGCGGTTCCGGACTGAAGCGCCTAGAACCGCACGGCCACCGCGGCTTGCTGTTAACATCGAGTATAGATTTACGTGCCAGGATGTCGTTTCTGAAAGTATTTGTATGGAGTGTAGCCATGTATGGAAGTGAACCGTGGACGATAAATAGTTTAGGCAAGAGAATAGAAGCTTTCGAGATGTGGTGCTACAGAAGAATGCTGAAGATTAGATGGGTAAATCATATAACTAATGAAGAGGTACTGAATAGAATTGGAGAGAAGAGAAATTTATGGCACAACTTCACTAAAAGAAGGGATCGGTTGGTATGGCATATTCTGAGGCACCAAGGGATCGCCAATTTAGTACTGGAGGGCAGCGTGGTAGGTAAACATCGTAGAGGGAGACCAAGAGATGAGTACACTAAGCAGATTCAGAAGGATGTAGGCTGCAGTAGGTACTGGGAGATGAAGAAGCTTGCACAGGATAGAGTAGCATGGAGAGCTGCATCAAACCAGTCACAGGACTGAGACCACAACAACAACAACGATGTTAGACTGAAACTCTATGGTTTCCATCTGAAAATATTCTGGCAACGCAACTGTGCTGTTTGCAAAACGTGTCGCATAAATACAAAAATTTTGATTAGTTTTCAGAAAATCTTGGAAACCATTTCCGAATTCTGTGGTCAGATCGTGAAGTATGGTTGCATATTTCGTCCAGATTTTATGATTGTGTTTCAGTTTATCATGACTTCATATAAATGGAAATTTATCCATCTTTTACTTAACGTGTGACAGATGCACTTACAGTGGGCCGTGGTTTGGACATCACTGCTTTAGGAGGTGAAATTACACTACTGGCCATCAAAATTGTTACACCAAGAAGAAATTCAGATCCTAAACGGGTATTCATTGGACAAATATATTATACTACAACTGACATGTGATTACATTTTCACGCAGTTTCGGTGCATAGATCTTGAGAAATCAGTACCCGGAACAACCACCTCTGGCTGTAATAACGGCCTTGATACGCCTGGGCATTGAGTCAGACAGAGATTGGATGGCGTGTGCAGGTACAGCTGCCCATGCAGCTTCAACACGATACCACAGCTCATCAAGAGCAGTGACTGGCGTATTGTGACGAGTCAGCTGTTCGGCCACCATTGACCAGACGTTTTCAATTGGTGAGAGATCTGGAGAATGTGCTGGCCAGGGCAGCAGTCGAACATTTTCTGTATCCAGAAAGGCCCGTACAGGACCTGCAACATGCGGTCGTGCATTATCCTGCTGACTGTAGGGTTTCGCAGGGATCGAATGAAGGGTAGAGCCACGGGTCCTAACACATCTGAAATGTAACGCCCACTGTTCAAAGTGCCGTCAATGCGAACAAGACGTGACGAGACGTGTAACCAATGGCACCTCATACCATCACGCCGGGTGATACGCCAGTATGGCGGTGACGATGTCGCCAAACACGGATGCGACATCATGATGCTGTAAACAGAGCCTGGATTCATCCGAAGAAATGACGTCTTGCAATTCGTGCACGCAGGTTCGTCGTTGAGTACACCATCGCAGGCGCTCCTGTCTGTGATGCAGCGTCAAGGGTAACCGCAGCCATGGTCTCCGAGCTGATAACCCGTGCTGCTGCAAACGTCGTCGAATTGTTCGTGCGCATGGTTGTCTTGCAAACGTCCCCATCTGTTGACTCAGGGATCGAGACGTGGCTGCACGATCCATTATAGCCATGCGGATTTTATCTCGACTGCTAGTGATACGAGGCCGTTGGGATCCAGCACGGCGTTCCGTATTACCCTCCGGAACCCAGCGATTCCATATCCTGCTAACAGTCATTGGATCTCGACCAACGCGAGCAGCAATGACGCGATACTATAAACTGCAATCGCAACAGGCTACAATCCGACCTTTATCAGTCGTGATGGTACGCATTTCTCCTCCTTACACGAGGCGTCACAACAACGTTTCACGAGGTAACGCCGGTCGACTGCTGTTTGTGTATGAGAAATCGGTTGGAAAACTTTCCTCATGTCAGCACGTTGTAGGTGTCGCCACCGGCGCCAACCATGTGTGAATGCTCTGAAAAGCTAATCATTTGCATATCACAGCATCTTCTTCCTGTCAGCTAAATTTCGCGTCTGTAGCACGTCCTCTTCGTGGTGTAGCAATTTTAATGGCCAGTAGTGTATTTATTAGGGTTTCCAGCATCACTGTATTCTAGAAGATCTCAGAAAGTGCGATTAGGTTTGTCGCCAAGGCAGTACCTCCACACAGAGGCTTCCAGGCTCCGAATGCGTGTACGCGCCACCTCGCAGGGCATCCCCACTTTCTTGGCGCTTGGCGCTCAGCGGTTTCTGCCCTCCGCCACCACGACATCCTCGGGTCGCGTCCCTCCTTGGCGGGTGCGGCTATACGCCGTGCCGTTCGTAAAGTTTGCGCAATTAGGGGCGGCGGGCCGGCCGGACGTAAATTGCAGTTTGGTGCGCAGTTGCGGTCCGGTCGCCGGCCGCTGGCCAGCTTCCGCGCTCCTGACGACGGGGGAGAGCGGTCCGAAACGCCCGGCCGCTGTTTCATTACGCGGCCGCGAGCTTCTAATTAATTCTGCCGCATTACGCTCCGGACACACGCCTCACCGCTGCACCGCGCTCTGTAATGAACGCCCCGCGCGGAAAGCTCTCTCCGCGTTCCTGGAAAATATTTGTTTCGTTTACTTATTTAACGCGGTAAGCTACTTTGAAGAAATGAGGCATTCTGAACGTACCCCGTTTCGAGACTGGATTAATATGGGGGTATTAATGCTTCAGGTGCTATACGTACACTGAAGTGAAAAGTCACGGGACATACAGGGTGTTACAAAAAGGTACGGCCAAACTTTCAGGAAACATTCCTCACACACAAATAAAGAAAAGATGTTATGTGGACATGTGTCCGGAAACGCTTAATTTCCGTGTTAGAGCTCATTTTAGTTTCGTCAGTATGTACTGTACTTCCTCGATTCACCGCCATGATTTCATACGGGATACTCTACCTGAGCTGCTAGAACATGTGCTTTTACAAGTACGACACAACATGTGGTTCATGCACGATGGAGCTCCTGCACATTTCAGTCGAAGCGTTCGTACGCTTCTCAACAACAGATTCGGTGACCGATGGATTGGTAGAGGCGGACCAATTCCATGGCCTCCACGCTCTCCTGACCTCAACCCTCTTGACTTTCATTTATGGGGGCATTTGAAAGCTCTTGTCTACGCAACCCCGGTACCAAATGTAGAGACTATTCGTGCTCGTATTGTGGACGGCTGTGATACAATACACCATTCTCCAGGGCTGCATCAGCGCATCAGGGATACCATGCGACGGAGGGTGGATGCATGTATCCTCGCTAACGGAGGACATTTTGAACATTTCCTGTAACAAAGTGTTTGAAGTCACGCTGGTACGTTCTGTTGCTGTGTGTTTCCATTCCATGATTAATGTGATTTGACGAGAAGTAATAAAATGAGCTCTAACATGGAAAGTAAGCGCTTCCGGACACATGTCCACATAACATATTTTCTTTCTTTGTGTGTGAGGAATGTTTCCTGAAAGTTTGGCCGTACCTTTTTGTAACACCCTGTATACAAATGGACGTATGGCGTACACTAGAACCAAGCGAGGTGGCGCAGTGGTTAGCACACTGGACTCGCATTCGGGAGGACCACGGTTCAATCCCGTCTCCAGCCATCCCGATTTAGGTTTTCCGTGATTTCTCTAAATCGTTTCAGGCAAATGCCGGGATGGTTCCTTTGAAAGGGCACGGCCGATTCCCTTCCCCATCCTTCCCTACCCCGAGCTTGCGCTCCGTCTCTAATGACCTCGTTGTCGACGGGACGTTAAACAATAACCTCCTCCTCCTCCGTACACAAGATATATATATGTGCACTGGTTTGGCCGAGCTGTTATTTGTACTCAGGCGATTCATGTGAAACGCTTAACGACGTAATTACGGCCGCAAGACGCGAACAAATAGACTTCGAAGGCGGAACGGTAGTTGAAGCTAAACACATGGGACATTCGATTTCGGAAATAGAGAATTCAGCACTCCGAGATCCACAGTTGTGAGGGTGTGGGTTTTATTTTGTCAAGTTGCGCAATGGATTGATCCAACAAGTTCCCTTTGGCTCCTGCAAGAAACAATTTCCACCTCACACTACTGTAGAAGTCAGACACACGCTCCTAATGTACCAACAAGAGCTGCTTGAAAAACATTCAGCCACAAATATCTTCTGGAGTCGTCCGCTGTAAGTAAAAGACACAAAAAATATTCTATATATTCTTACTTAACTAGTGGGATACTTGGGTACGGGAGTACTGCTAGTTAGTGTAAGAAAAACATTAAACGAGCGAAAAATATTATTTATTACAAAAAATTCTCAGAAATCAAGTGAAACGTTTTCTTATAAAATAATAATAAATTTCCTCGTCCTTTTCGGAACAGTAGATTGCCTCTTTTGGATAGGAATGCTATTATTTTACAAATTATGGAAAGGTTTTTTCCTCCCTTTTCTTTAAGAATGTTATTTACTCTGCAGAATGGCTGAGAGTCACGCCTACAGAACTTGAATAACTTTTCTAGGTACGGTCAAGGCTGTCGTATGAGAAATGTAATGGAGTGTACTGTTATGGAGGACAGATGGGGCTCGCATACGCTGCAGCACACAGTACCGTGAGCTGCGATGACTGCTGCCTGCATCGCTCGCTGCTGCAAATAACACAACTATCTCTTTCTATCTGGATTGACCACCTTCGCCAATCAAACTCTCCCTATGCCTTGATGAAGTCAAGTACTCCTATCCGCCCCTAGTCTAACCATTGGCGTGGTACACCGGTTAGATAACCAATCCACTGCGATGCCATTCAATACTCGCTCGCAGGCGTTTATTTAGCACTTTGTCCATGTTCACACCGCACAATAAGTGTGGCAGCCAACACAGCAAACAACGCTTAATTGCGAGTGACTCGATGCACAGTGTCACTCCGAATCGCTAACGACAGAGGTGCTCTCCCAGTGAAGTACTGAGGAGAGACTTTGTTCCTCGCTCTTTGCGTACACGTACGAGCGCACTCGCTCTCGTTACGTGTTCCCGCTCCAAGAGCGACAACGAAACGGCCCCTTTTTCTGGAAAAGTTGCAAGGGTATATCATTCGCTGCCTTCCCTCACTCCTCTGACTCTTGTATCAGAAATATTCCGCCAATCAGCATTGCTCTTTTAAACGGGAGAATGACGTTTCGTTTGAGTCGACCAATGCGGAAATCTGTAGCATCTCCGTTAGGCAGAATGAGATTTTCACTCTGCAGCGGAGTGTGCGCTGATATGAAACTTCGTGGCAGATTAAAACTGTGTGCCCGACCGAGACTCGAACTCGGGACCTCTGCCTTTCGCGGGCAAGTGCTCTGCCAACTGAGCTACCGAAGCACGACTCACGCCCGGTCCTCACAGCTTTACTTCTGCCAGTATCTCGTCTCCTACCTTCCTTTCTTTCAGGAGTGCTAGTTCTGCAAGGTTCGCAGGAGAGCTTCTGTAAAGTTTGGAAGGAAGTAGACGAGATACTGGCAGAAGTAAAGCTGTGACGCCCGGGCGTGAGTCGTGCTTCGGTAGCTCAGTTGACAGAGCACTTGCCCGCGAAAGGCAGAGGTCCCGAGTTCGAGTCTCGGTCGGGCACACAGTTTTAATCTGCCAGGAAGTTTCATCTCCGTTAGGCGTATACTGTTCTCCTGTGAGAATTCCGTAACTACGCAGTCGGTCCGCGAAAAAATGCGTCTTCTGGGCGCTCCCACACAATGTAGTGGAATTTGCTTTTAAGTCAATCATGGGGGTCGTTACCATTTCGTTCTGGCAAAAGCTGTCTTCTCTCTGGACGGTCGCTTCGGCCGCAGTAGGTATCTTGTTGACCCAGCCCTCTGAAGGAACGGTCTTCCCAACGGGCTGGTCTCCTCTTCCGAACGAAAATTCCTATGGCCATCGTGTTGTGTACGCCAGCCTCGACTTTCTTAAACCTCAGTGTCACTTGCGATTTACTTATTAGGTTTGCATATCATGAATTCATACAAAATTGACTCTACCTTATCGAGTTTCGGTTCAAATGAAGTGACTTGAAGTGCAGAATACGGTTGTTAGGACGGAATAGGTAAGAGATGGAGGTCAGGAGACCACACCATCTTACACAGTGTCAAGTCTGAGCTGAGAGTACCAAATTGCAGGAATCATCTCTCAGAACGGACGACGCATTTTCCGACGGCCTTCACTTTACGACCGAAAGCAGCGGCGCTTGCATACAGATAACAGTGCTAACAGACAAGCAACGCTGCATGAAATAACAGCAGGGGTCAATGTGGGACTTGCGACGAACATTTCCTTAGGACAGTGTGGGGAAACTTGGCATTAATGGTGTACGGCAGAAGATGACCTATGCGAGCCACTTTGCTAACAAAACAACATCGCTGGCAGTGCCTAGCCTGGGCTTCAGACCGTATCGATTGCACCCTACGCGAATGGAAAAACATTGCCTGCTCGGATGAGTCCCGATTTCACCTGGTAAGAGCCGATGGTAGGGTTGAAGTGTGGCGCAGATCTCAAGAAACCATGGACATAAGTTGTCAACAAAGCACTGTGCAAACTGGTGGTGTCTTCACAATGGTGTGGGCCGGATCCTCTGGTCCAACTGAACCGATAATTGACTGGCAATAGTTACGTTTGGTTACCTGCAGATCATTGGCCGCCTTTCATGGAGTTCATGTTCCCAAATAATGGTGGAATTTTTGGGATGTCAAAGCGCCATGTGAGAATATTCAGGACAATTCGAGCTAATGTTCTGGCCACGCAGATCGCCCGATATAAGTCCCTTTAACATATATGGGACATAATCGAGGTAGTTCGTGTACAAGATCCTGCACCGGTAACACTTTCGCCGGGTATAGAGGCAGCACTGCTCAATATTTCTGCAGGACCTGTTGAGCTCATGCCACGACGAACTGCTGCAGTACGCCGGTCAAAAGGAGGCCCGACACGATATTGGAGGGTACCTCACGATTTTTTTTTTGTCTCATTGTATGGCTGACTTAATGCTTCAAGTGTTCTACACAGTCTGCCCCCCTTGAGTGAAACACATAGAACGTCTATACAAACATGTGAAACAGTAAGAGAAGTACTTCTTTGGGACCTCGTTCAAGTGCATCACACAGGCCTGAATGTCGGTTATATAGTTGAAGTGTGAACCATTCATGAAAATTTTTATATTTTATAGTTTTGGGGTAGTTTATATTAATATCACTAAGTCTGGTTTTGTGATAAGTTCGTATCAATACCGACAAGTCTCGTCCCACATGACGATTGTTTCTAGGAAAGATGGTAGTGGTGGTTAGTGTTTAACGTCCCGTCGACAACGAGGTCATTAGAGACGGAGTGCTAGCTCGGGTTAGGGAAGGATTGGGAAGGAAATCAGCCGTGCCCTTTCAAAGGAACCATCCCGGCATTTACCTGAAACGATTTAGGGAAATCACGGAAAACCTAAATCAGGATGGCCGGAGACGGGATTGAACCGTCGCCCTCCCGAATGCGAGTCCAGTGTGTTAACCACTGCGCCACCTCGCTCGGTTCTAGGAAAGAACTGTCCGCGTCTTGCATTTCAATGACACCTCTTTTTTTTTCTTTTTTTCCCAACAGTGAAAGAGTGCGTGACAAGATTTACACATTGAGATTTTCACTCTGCAGCGGAGTGTGCGCTGATATGAGACTTCCTGGCAAATTCAAACTGTGTGCCGGACCGAGACTCGAACTCGGGACCTTTGTCTCTATCGCGGGCAAGTACTCTACCAACTGAGCCACCCAAGCACGAAAGTAGGAGACGAGATACTGGCACAATTGAAGCTGTGAGGCCGGGTCGTGAGTCGTGCTTGGGTATCTCAGTTGATAGAGCACTTGCCCGTGAAAGAGGCAAAGGTCCCGAGTTCGAGTCTCAGTCCACCACACAGTTTTATTTTGCCAGGAAGTTTCAAGATTTACACATTCTTTTCTCTACTTAATAAAGTTATGGAGATGCCTTGAACACTTGACATAGAGATGTTGGGTCACTGCTATTTGAGAAACAAAAACGTCCTCACACTACGGTTTCACACCCACTATTTAACACTGCCTGTTCGCAGCTGACTGGTCGAATTTACATCCGTTGTTTACGTTTGTTAGTTCACGCTGCCACCTTAGTTACTGCGCTGGCGTCGTCTGTACGTCAGGAATAAATCCAGTCTCGGATAGTTTTAGAATGACAATACAATGCGCTTCACTGTAACTTATACCAACCAGAAACGGAAACAGACGATGGTTTGAACTTGGACAGAACAGGAGAAACTGCCAAAGGGTGGAACTTACATAACTTAACTGCCAACAGCATATCAAGAGAATTGGCGGTATATCTGACAGCTAAATGGGTCAAGATTAATGAGATTTGGAGCGTATATGTACAAGAAGAAAAGAGGGAGATCATTGCATGTTTACCGGCATAGCATTTGTACAAAACTGACATTGCAGTCATCATCACAAACGACTTCTGACAAGGGAACCTCCCCATCGCACCCCCCTCAGATTTGGTTATAAATTGACACAGTGGATAGGTCTTGAAAAACTGAACACAGATCAATCGAGAAAACAGGAAGAAGTTGTGTGGAACTATGAAAAAATAAGCAAAATATACAAACTGAGTAGTCCATGTGCAAGATAGGCAACATAAAGGACAATAATAGCTGATGAGCTCAGTGGTCTCGTGGTTATAGTCAGCAACTGTCGAGCGAAAGGTCCTTGGTTCGAATCCTCCCTGGAGTGAAAATTTTACTTTCTCTATTTTCGCAAAGTTACGATCTGTCCGTTCATTCATTGACGTCTCTGTTCACTGTAATAAGTTTAGTGTCTGTGTTTTGCGACCGCACCGCAAAACCGTGCGATTAGTAGACCGAGAACATTTGATCGCAAGGTCATAGGTCAACCGATTCCTCCGCAGGGGAAAACACGTCTGATATATTCTTTACGACACTGGTGACGGCATGTGCGTCGCATGACAGGAATATGTTGTCGACCCACCTAACTTGCACACTTGGCGAATGGGTAAAAAGATTCTTCTACCTTGCCCGATTTAGGTTTTCTTGTGGATGTGATAATCACTCCAAAAAAAGTGATGAAAACATAAGAGTTTGTCACATAAACTGCATCAAATGAATGCAACAGTTTCAGAGTCGCACAGTTTTCCCTGTGCTCTGTCAAAACATGTTTTTTACGTTTTCAAATGTTTCCGTGCGTAGACCGTCAAATTCTGTATATGTCCAAGCAAATCTGAACATGTCCTGGAATTTTGGAGAGCGAAGTTGATTATGTGTGAGTGCCTGAACTTTGATAATTATCTGAAAATAAAAAATTAAAACTTTCACCCGAGAGAAGATTTGAACCAAGGACCTCTCGTTCCGCAGCTGCTGACGCTAATCACGAGACCACGGCGCTCGTCAGCTCAGACTCTCCTTTATGTTGCCTATCTTGTGCATGGACTACTCAGTTTGTATATGTTGCTTATTTTTTTCATAGTTCCACACAACTTCTTCCTGTTTTTTCGATTGATCTGTGTTCAGTTTTTCAAGGCCTATCCACTGTGCCAACTTATAACTAAATCTGAGGGGGGTGCGATGGGGAGGTTCCCTTGTGAGCGTCGTGACCACATGAACCGTGCGTTTCGATCCCAGAGAGTTACCAGCACTATGGGACTTAAACTTCTAAGGTCATCAGTCCCCTAGAACTCAGCACTAATTAAACCTAACTAACCTAAGGACATCACACACATCCATGCCCGAGGCAGGACTCGAACCTGCGACCGTAGCGGTCGCTCGGCTCCAGACTGTAGAGCCGGCCGCGGTGGTCTCGCGGTTCTAGGCGCGCAGTCCGGAACCGCGCGACTGCTACGGTCGCAGGTTCGAATCCTGCCTCGGGCATTGATGTGTGTGATGTCCTTAGGTTAGTTAGGTTTAAGTAGTTCTAAGTTCTAGGGTACTGATGACCACAGCTGTTAAGTCCCATTTTTGAACCAGACTGTAGCGCCTAGAACCGCACGGCCACTCCGGCCGGCTTTTCTTAGAAACTGCTGGAGAGGTGGACTGGAGATCGTCTTCATTTGATCAATGCACCTGTTCTCTGCTCCACCCGCTCTGTCTCAAGCCCTCGATCTTGCCTTCCACGATTATTTTCTCCAGGTTTTTTTTCCCATCTCTCTTGACAATATGGCCATAGAATTGGAGAATTGTTTGTATGACGCGAGAAGAAAGACGCCTAGAGATACCGAGTTGCTCAATAACGGACACATTTGTTGCACTATCAGTCCATTTAACGGGCAGCATCTTGCGCCAGCACCAAAGCTGAAATGCACCTATGCGCTGCTTGTCTCTGGTTTTAGGGGTCCCTGTCTCACAACCGTAAAAGAAAACGGAAAACAAGTCGGACTTTTGTGGTGTTCGTTATTCCTCCGTTCTCCCAGATCTTGGTGAGCCCCTACATAGCTACCCGTCCTAATGTGATTCGTCGTTTCATCTCATCTTCTCAGCTTCCCGTGTCACGGATAGCTGACCCAAGATAGATGAAGGAATGCACGACTTCCAGTTCCTCTAATCGACCTGTGAGTTCAACCTGTGCTCCTCAAGCAATTGCCGGCCGCGGTGGTCTCGCGGTTCTAGGCGTGCAGTCCGGAACCGTGCGACTGCTACGGTCGCAGGTTCGAATCCTGCCTCGGGCATGGATGTGTGTGATGTCCTTAGGTTAGTTAGGTTTAAGTAGTTCTAAGTTCTAGGGTACTGATGACCACAGCTGTTAAGTCCCATAGTGCTCAGAGCCATTTTTGAACCAGACTGTAGCGCCTAGAACCGCACGGCCACTCCGGCCGGCTTTTCTTAGAAACTGCTGGAGAGGTCGACTGGAGATCGTCTTCATTTGATCAATGCACCTGTTCTCTGCTCCACCCGCTCTGTCTCTTGCCCTCGATCTTGCCTTCCACGATTATTTTCTCCGGGTTTTTTTTTCCCATCTCTCTTGACAATATGGCCATAGAATTGGAGAATTGTTTGTATGACGCGAGAAGAAAGACGCCTAGAGATACCGAGTTGCTCAATAACGGACACATTTGTTGCACTATCAGTCCATTTAACGGGCAGCATCTTGCGCCAGCACCAAAGCTGAAATGCACCTATGCGCTGCTTGTCTCTGGATTTAGGGGTCCCTGTCTCACAACCGTAAAAGAAAACGGAAAACAAGTCGGACTTTTGTGGTGTTCGTTATTCCTCCGTTCTCCCAGATCTTGGTGAGCCCCTACATAGCTACCCGTCCTAATGTGATTCGTCGTTTCATCTCATCTTCTCAGCTTCCCGTGTCACGGATAGCTGACCCAAGATAGATGAAGGAATGCACGACTTCCAGTTCCTCTAATCGACCTGTGAGTTCAACCTGTGCTCCTCAAGCAATTGCCGGCCGCGGTGGTCTCGCGGTTCTAGGCGTGCAGTCCGGAACCGTGCGACTGCTACGGTCGCAGGTTCGAATCCTGCCTCGGGCATGGATGTGTGTGATGTCCTTAGGTTAGTTAGGTTTAAGTAGTTCTAAGTTCTAGGGTACTGATGACCACAGCTGTTAAGTCCCATAGTGCTCAGAGCCATTTTTGAACCAGACTGTAGCGCCTAGAACCGCACGGCCACTCCGGCCGGCTTTTCTTAGAAACTGCTGGAGAGGTCGACTGGAGATCGTCTTCATTTGATCAATGCACCTGTTCTCTGCTCCACCCGCTCTGTCTCTTGCCCTCGATCTTGCCTTCCACGATTATTTTCTCCGGGTTTTTTTTTCCCATCTCTCTTGACAATATGGCCATAGAATTGGAGAATTGTTTGTATGACGCGAGAAGAAAGACGCCTAGAGATACCGAGTTGCTCAATAACGGACACATTTGTTGCACTATCAGTCCATTTAACGGGCAGCATCTTGCGCCAGCACCAAAGCTGAAATGCACCTATGCGCTGCTTGTCTCTGGTTTTAGGGGTCCCTGTCTCACAACCGTAAAAGAAAACGGAAAACAAGTCGGACTTTTGTGGTGTTCGTTATTCCTCCGTTCTCCCAGATCTTGGTGAGCCCCTACATAGCTACCCGTCCTAATGTGATTCGTCGTTTCATCTCATCTTCTCAGCTTCCCGTGTCACGGATAGCTGACCCAAGATAGATGAAGGAATGCACGACTTCCAGTTCCTCTAATCGACCTGTGAGTTCAACCTGTGCTCCTCAAGCAATTGCCGGCCGCGGTGGTCTCGCGGTTCTAGGCGTGCAGTCCGGAACCGTGCGACTGCTACGGTCGCAGGTTCGAATCCTGCCTCGGGCATGGATGTGTGTGATGTCCTTAGGTTAGTTAGGTTTAAGTAGTTCTAAGTTCTAGGGTACTGATGACCACAGCTGTTAAGTCCCATAGTGCTCAGAGCCATTTTTGAACCAGACTGTAGCGCCTAGAACCGCACGGCCACTCCGGCCGGCTTTTCTTAGAAACTGCTGGAGAGGTCGACTGGAGATCGTCTTCATTTGATCAATGCACCTGTTCTCTGCTCCACCCGCTCTGTCTCAAGCCCTCGATCTTGCCTTCCACGATTATTTTCTCCGGGTTTTTTTTCCCATCTCTCTTGACAATATGGCCATAGAATTGGAGAATTGTTTGTATGACGCGAGAAGAAAGACGCCTAGAGATACCGAGTTGCTCAATAACGGACACATTTGTTGCACTATCAGTCCATTTAACGGGCAGCATCTTGCGCCAGCACCAAAGCTGAAATGCACCTATGCGCTGCTTGTCTCTGGTTTTAGGGGTCCCTGTCTCACAACCGTAAAAGAAAACGGAAAACAAGTCGGACTTTTGTGGTGTTCGTTATTCCTCCGTTCTCCCAGATCTTGGTGAGCCCCTACATAGCTACCCGTCCTAATGTGATTCGTCGTTTCATCTCATCTTCTCAGCTTCCCGTGTCACGGATAGCTGACCCAAGATAGATGAAGGAATGCACGACTTCCAGTTCCTCTAATCGACCTGTGAGTTCAACCTGTGCTCCTCAAGCAATTGCCGGCCGCGGTGGTCTCGCGGTTCTAGGCGTGCAGTCCGGAACCGTGCGACTGCTACGGTCGCAGGTTCGAATCCTGCCTCGGGCATGGATGTGTGTGATGTCCTTAGGTTAGTTAGGTTTAAGTAGTTCTAAGTTCTAGGGTACTGATGACCACAGCTGTTAAGTCCCATAGTGCTCAGAGCCATTTTTGAGCCAGACTGTAGCGCCTAGAACCGCACGGCCACTCCGGCCGGCTTTTCTTAGAAACTGCTGGAGAGGTCGACTGGAGATCGTCTTCATTTGATCAATGCACCTGTTCTCTGCTCCACCCGCTCTGTCTCTTGCCCTCGATCTTGCCTTCCACGATTATTTTCTCCGGGTTTTTTTTTCCCATCTCTCTTGACAATATGGCCATAGAATTGGAGAATTGTTTGTATGACGCGAGAAGAAAGACGCCTAGAGATACCGAGTTGCTCAATAACGGACACATTTGTTGCACTATCAGTCCATTTAACGGGCAGCATCTTGCGCCAGCACCAAAGCTGAAATGCACCTATGCGCTGCTTGTCTCTGGTTTTAGGGGTCCCTGTCTCACAACCGTAAAAGAAAACGGAAAACAAGTCGGACTTTTGTGGTGTTCGTTATTCCTCCGTTCTCCCAGATCTTGGTGAGCCCCTACATAGCTACCCGTCCTAATGTGATTCGTCGTTTCATCTCATCTTCTCAGCTTCCCGTGTCACGGATAGCTGACCCAAGATAGATGAAGGAATGCACGACTTCCAGTTCCTCTAATCGACCTGTGAGTTCAACCTGTGCTCCTCAAGCAATTGCCAGCCGCGGTGGTCTCGCTGTTCTAGGCGCGCAGTCCGGAACCGCGCGACTGCTACGGTCGCAGGTTCGAATCCTGCCTCGGGCATGGATGTGTGTGATGTCCTTAGGTTAGTTAGGTTTAAGTAGTTCTAAGTTCTAGGGTACTGATGACCACAGCTGTTAAGTCCCATAGTGCTCAGAGCCATTTTTGAGCCAGACTGTAGCGCCTAGAACCGCACGGCCACTCCGGCCGGCTTTTCTTAGAAACTGCTGGAGAGGTCGACTGGAGATCGTCTTCATTTGATCAATGCACCTGTTCTCTGCTCCACCCGCTCTGTCTCTTGCCCTCGATCTTGCCTTCCACGATTATTTTCTCCAGGTTTTCTTTCCCATCTCTCTTGACAATATGGCCATAGAATTGGAGAATTGTTTGTATGACGCGAGAAGAAAGACGCCTAGAGATACCGAGTTGCTCAATAACGGACACATTTGTTGCACTATCAGTCCATTTAACGGGCAGCATCTTGCGCCAGCACCAAAGCTGAAATGCACCTATGCGCTGCTTGTCTCTGGATTTAGGGGTCCCTGTCTCACAACCGTAAAAGAAAACGGAAAACAAGTCGGACTTTTGTGGTGTTCGTTATTCCTCCGTTCTCCCAGATCTTGGTGAGCCCCTACATAGCTACCCGTCCTAATGTGATTCGTCGTTTCATCTCATCTTCTCAGCTTCCCGTGTCACGGATAGCTGACCCAAGATAGATGAAGGAATGCACGACTTCCAGTTCCTCTAATCGACCTGTGAGTTCAACCTGTGCTCCTCAAGCAATTGCCAGCCGCGGTGGTCTCGCTGTTCTAGGCGCGCAGTCCGGAACCGCGCGACTGCTACGGTCGCAGGTTCGAATCCTGCCTCGGGCATGGATGTGTGTGATGTCCTTAGGTTAGTTAGGTTTAAGTAGTTCTAAGTTCTAGGGTACTGATGACCACAGCTGTTAAGTCCCATAGTGCTCAGAGCCATTTTTGAGCCAGACTGTAGCGCCTAGAACCGCACGGCCACTCCGGCCGGCTTTTCTTAGAAACTGCTGGAGAGGTCGACTGGAGATCGTCTTCATTTGATCAATGCACCTGTTCTCTGCTCCACCCGCTCTGTCTCTTGCCCTCGATCTTGCCTTCCACGATTATTTTCTCCAGGTTTTCTTTCCCATCTCTCTTGACAATATGGCCATAGAATTGGAGAATTGTTTGTATGACGCGAGAAGAAAGACGCCTAGAGATACCGAGTTGCTCAATAACGGACACATTTGTTGCACTATCAGTCCATTTAACGGGCAGCATCTTGCGCCAGCACCAAAGCTGAAATGCACCTATGCGCTGCTTGTCTCTGGATTTAGGGGTCCCTGTCTCACAACCGTAAAAGAAAACGGAAAACAAGTCGGACTTTTGTGGTGTTCGTTATTCCTCCGTTCTCCCAGATCTTGGTGAGCCCCTACATAGCTACCCGTCCTAATGTGATTCGTCGTTTCATCTCATCTTCTCAGCTTCCCGTGTCACGGATAGCTGACCCAAGATAGATGAAGGAATGCACGACTTCCAGTTCCTCTAATCGACCTGTGAGTTCAACCTGTGCTCCTCAAGCAATTGCCAGCCGCGGTGGTCTCGCTGTTCTAGGCGCGCAGTCCGGAACCGCGCGACTGCTACGGTCGCAGGTTCGAATCCTGCCTCGGGCATGGATGTGTGTGATGTCCTTAGGTTAGTTAGGTTTAAGTAGTTCTAAGTTCTAGGGTACTGATGACCACAGCTGTTAAGTCCCATAGTGCTCAGAGCCATTTTTGAACCAGACTGTAGCGCCTAGAACCGCACGGCCACTCCGGCCGGCTTTTCTTAGAAACTGCTGGAGAGGTCGACTGGAGATCGTCTTCATTTGATCAATGCACCTGTTCTCTGCTCCACCCGCTCTGTCTCTTGCCCTCGATCTTGCCTTCCACGATTATTTTCTCCGGGTTTTTTTTTCCCATCTCTCTTGACAATATGGCCATAGAATTGGAGAATTGTTTGTATGACGCGAGAAGAAAGACGCCTAGAGATACCGAGTTGCTCAATAACGGACACATTTGTTGCACTATCAGTCCATTTAACGGGCAGCATCTTGCGCCAGCACCAAAGCTGAAATGCACCTATGCGCTGCTTGTCTCTGGATTTAGGGGTCCCTGTCTCACAACCGTAAAAGAAAACGGAAAACAAGTCGGACTTTTGTGGTGTTCGTTATTCCTCCGTTCTCCCAGATCTTGGTGAGCCCCTACATAGCTACCCGTCCTAATGTGATTCGTCGTTTCATCTCATCTTCTCAGCTTCCCGTGTCACGGATAGCTGACCCAAGATAGATGAAGGAATGCACGACTTCCAGTTCCTCTAATCGACCTGTGAGTTCAACCTGTGCTCCTCAAGCAATTGCCGGCCGCGGTGGTCTCGCGGTTCTAGGCGTGCAGTCCGGAACCGTGCGACTGCTACGGTCGCAGGTTCGAATCCTGCCTCGGGCATGGATGTGTGTGATGTCCTTAGGTTAGTTAGGTTTAAGTAGTTCTAAGTTCTAGGGTACTGATGACCACAGCTGTTAAGTCCCATAGTGCTCAGAGCCATTTTTGAACCAGACTGTAGCGCCTAGAACCGCACGGCCACTCCGGCCGGCTTTTCTTAGAAACTGCTGGAGAGGTCGACTGGAGATCGTCTTCATTTGATCAATGCACCTGTTCTCTGCTCCACCCGCTCTGTCTCTTGCCCTCGATCTTGCCTTCCACGATTATTTTCTCCAGGTTTTCTTTCCCATCTCTCTTGACAATATGGCCATAGAATTGGAGAATTGTTTGTATGACGCGAGAAGAAAGACGCCTAGAGATACCGAGTTGCTCAATAACGGACACATTTGTTGCACTATCAGTCCATTTAACGGGCAGCATCTTGCGCCAGCACCAAAGCTGAAATGCACCTATGCGCTGCTTGTCTCTGGATTTAGGGGTCCCTGTCTCACAACCGTAAAAGAAAACGGAAAACAAGTCGGACTTTTGTGGTGTTCGTTATTCCTCCGTTCTCCCAGATCTTGGTGAGCCCCTACATAGCTACCCGTCCTAATGTGATTCGTCGTTTCATCTCATCTTCTCAGCTTCCCGTGTCACGGATAGCTGACCCAAGATAGATGAAGGAATGCACGACTTCCAGTTCCTCTAATCGACCTGTGAGTTCAACCTGTGCTCCTCAAGCAATTGCCAGCCGCGGTGGTCTCGCTGTTCTAGGCGCGCAGTCCGGAACCGCGCGACTGCTACGGTCGCAGGTTCGAATCCTGCCTCGGGCATGGATGTGTGTGATGTCCTTAGGTTAGTTAGGTTTAAGTAGTTCTAAGTTCTAGGGTACTGATGACCACAGCTGTTAAGTCCCATAGTGCTCAGAGCCATTTTTGAACCAGACTGTAGCGCCTAGAACCGCACGGCCACTCCGGCCGGCTTTTCTTAGAAACTGCTGGAGAGGTCGACTGGAGATCGTCTTCATTTGATCAATGCACCTGTTCTCTGCTCCACCCGCTCTGTCTCTTGCCCTCGATCTTGCCTTCCACGATTATTTTCTCCGGGTTTTTTTTTCCCATCTCTCTTGACAATATGGCCATAGAATTGGAGAATTGTTTGTATGACGCGAGAAGAAAGACGCCTAGAGATACCGAGTTGCTCAATAACGGACACATTTGTTGCACTATCAGTCCATTTAACGGGCAGCATCTTGCGCCAGCACCAAAGCTGAAATGCACCTATGCGCTGCTTGTCTCTGGATTTAGGGGTCCCTGTCTCACAACCGTAAAAGAAAACGGAAAACAAGTCGGACTTTTGTGGTGTTCGTTATTCCTCCGTTCTCCCAGATCTTGGTGAGCCCCTACATAGCTACCCGTCCTAATGTGATTCGTCGTTTCATCTCATCTTCTCAGCTTCCCGTGTCACGGATAGCTGACCCAAGATAGATGAAGGAATGCACGACTTCCAGTTCCTCTAATCGACCTGTGAGTTCAACCTGTGCTCCTCAAGCAATTGCCGGCCGCGGTGGTCTCGCGGTTCTAGGCGTGCAGTCCGGAACCGTGCGACTGCTACGGTCGCAGGTTCGAATCCTGCCTCGGGCATGGATGTGTGTGATGTCCTTAGGTTAGTTAGGTTTAAGTAGTTCTAAGTTCTAGGGTACTGATGACCACAGCTGTTAAGTCCCATAGTGCTCAGAGCCATTTTTGAACCAGACTGTAGCGCCTAGAACCGCACGGCCACTCCGGCCGGCTTTTCTTAGAAACTGCTGGAGAGGTCGACTGGAGATCGTCTTCATTTGATCAATGCACCTGTTCTCTGCTCCACCCGCTCTGTCTCTTGCCCTCGATCTTGCCTTCCACGATTATTTTCTCCGGGTTTTTTTTTCCCATCTCTCTTGACAATATGGCCATAGAATTGGAGAATTGTTTGTATGACGCGAGAAGAAAGACGCCTAGAGATACCGAGTTGCTCAATAACGGACACATTTGTTGCACTATCAGTCCATTTAACGGGCAGCATCTTGCGCCAGCACCAAAGCTGAAATGCACCTATGCGCTGCTTGTCTCTGGATTTAGGGGTCCCTGTCTCACAACCGTAAAAGAAAACGGAAAACAAGTCGGACTTTTGTGGTGTTCGTTATTCCTCCGTTCTCCCAGATCTTGGTGAGCCCCTACATAGCTACCCGTCCTAATGTGATTCGTCGTTTCATCTCATCTTCTCAGCTTCCCGTGTCACGGATAGCTGACCCAAGATAGATGAAGGAATGCACGACTTCCAGTTCCTCTAATCGACCTGTGAGTTCAACCTGTGCTCCTCAAGCAATTGCCGGCCGCGGTGGTCTCGCGGTTCTAGGCGTGCAGTCCGGAACCGTGCGACTGCTACGGTCGCAGGTTCGAATCCTGCCTCGGGCATGGATGTGTGTGATGTCCTTAGGTTAGTTAGGTTTAAGTAGTTCTAAGTTCTAGGGTACTGATGACCACAGCTGTTAAGTCCCATAGTGCTCAGAGCCATTTTTGAACCAGACTGTAGCGCCTAGAACCGCACGGCCACTCCGGCCGGCTTTTCTTAGAAACTGCTGGAGAGGTCGACTGGAGATCGTCTTCATTTGATCAATGCACCTGTTCTCTGCTCCACCCGCTCTGTCTCTTGCCCTCGATCTTGCCTTCCACGATTATTTTCTCCGGGTTTTTTTTTCCCATCTCTCTTGACAATATGGCCATAGAATTGGAGAATTGTTTGTATGACGCGAGAAGAAAGACGCCTAGAGATACCGAGTTGCTCAATAACGGACACATTTGTTGCACTATCAGTCCATTTAACGGGC
Source organism: Schistocerca nitens (assembly GCF_023898315.1). Lineage (NCBI taxonomy): Eukaryota > Metazoa > Arthropoda > Insecta > Orthoptera > Acrididae > Schistocerca > Schistocerca nitens. The sequence continues at coordinate 93,626,852 of NC_064625.1, read as the reverse complement.
AGCATCTTGCGCCAGCACCAAAGCTGAAATGCACCTATGCGCTGCTTGTCTCTGGTTTTAGGGGTCCCTGTCTCACAACCGTAAAAGAAAACGGAAAACAAGTCGGACTTTTGTGGTGTTCGTTATTCCTCCGTTCTCCCAGATCTTGGTGAGCCCCTACATAGCTACCCGTCCTAATGTGATTCGTCGTTTCATCTCATCTTCTCAGCTTCCCGTGTCACGGATAGCTGACCCAAGATAGATGAAGGAATGCACGACTTCCAGTTCCTCTAATCGACCTGTGAGTTCAACCTGTGCTCCTCAAGCAATTGCCGGCCGCGGTGGTCTCGCGGTTCTAGGCGTGCAGTCCGGAACCGTGCGACTGCTACGGTCGCAGGTTCGAATCCTGCCTCGGGCATGGATGTGTGTGATGTCCTTAGGTTAGTTAGGTTTAAGTAGTTCTAAGTTCTAGGGTACTGATGACCACAGCTGTTAAGTCCCATAGTGCTCAGAGCCATTTTTGAACCAGACTGTAGCGCCTAGAACCGCACGGCCACTCCGGCCGGCTTTTCTTAGAAACTGCTGGAGAGGTCGACTGGAGATCGTCTTCATTTGATCAATGCACCTGTTCTCTGCTCCACCCGCTCTGTCTCTTGCCCTCGATCTTGCCTTCCACGATTATTTTCTCCGGGTTTTTTTTTCCCATCTCTCTTGACAATATGGCCATAGAATTGGAGAATTGTTTGTATGACGCGAGAAGAAAGACGCCTAGAGATACCGAGTTGCTCAATAACGGACACATTTGTTGCACTATCAGTCCATTTAACGGGCAGCATCTTGCGCCAGCACCAAAGCTGAAATGCACCTATGCGCTGCTTGTCTCTGGATTTAGGGGTCCCTGTCTCACAACCGTAAAAGAAAACGGAAAACAAGTCGGACTTTTGTGGTGTTCGTTATTCCTCCGTTCTCCCAGATCTTGGTGAGCCCCTACATAGCTACCCGTCCTAATGTGATTCGTCGTTTCATCTCATCTTCTCAGCTTCCCGTGTCACGGATAGCTGACCCAAGATAGATGAAGGAATGAACGACTTCCAGTTCCTCTAATCGACCTGTGAGTTCAACCTGTGCTCCTCAAGCAATTGCCGGCCGCGGTGGTCTCGCGGTTCTAGGCGTGCAGTCCGGAACCGTGCGACTGCTACGGTCGCAGGTTCGAATCCTGCCTCGGGCATGGATGTGTGTGATGTCCTTAGGTTAGTTAGGTTTAAGTAGTTCTAAGTTCTAGGGTACTGATGACCACAGCTGTTAAGTCCCATAGTGCTCAGAGCCATTTTTGAACCAGACTGTAGCGCCTAGAACCGCACGGCCACTCCGGCCGGCTTTTCTTAGAAACTGCTGGAGAGGTCGACTGGAGATCGTCTTCATTTGATCAATGCACCTGTTCTCTGCTCCACCCGCTCTGTCTCTTGCCCTCGATCTTGCCTTCCACGATTATTTTCTCCGGGTTTTTTTTTCCCATCTCTCTTGACAATATGGCCATAGAATTGGAGAATTGTTTGTATGACGCGAGAAGAAAGACGCCTAGAGATACCGAGTTGCTCAATAACGGACTCATTTGTTGCACTATCAGTCCATTTAACGGGCAGCATCTTGCGCCAGCACCAAAGCTGAAATGCACCTATGCGCTGCTTGTCTCTGGATTTAGGGGTCCCTGTCTCACAACCGTAAAAGAAAACGGAAAACAAGTCGGACTTTTGTGGTGTTCGTTATTCCTCCGTTCTCCCAGATCTTGGTGAGCCCCTACATAGCTACCCGTCCTAATGTGATTCGTCGTTTCATCTCATCTTCTCAGCTTCCCGTGTCACGGATAGCTGACCCAAGATAGATGAAGGAATGCACGACTTCCAGTTCCTCTAATCGACCTGTGAGTTCAACCTGTGCTCCTCAAGCAATTGCCGGCCGCGGTGGTCTCGCGGTTCTAGGCGCGCAGTCCGGAACCGCGCGACTGCTACGGTCGCAGGTTCGAATCCTGCCTCGGGCATGGATGTGTGTGATGTCCTTAGGTTAGTTAGGTTTAAGTAGTTCTAAGTTCTAGGGTACTGATGACCACAGCTGTTAAGTCCCATAGTGCTCAGAGCCATTTTTGAGCCAGACTGTAGCGCCTAGAACCGCACGGCCACTCCGGCCGGCTTTTCTTAGAAACTGCTGGAGAGGTCGACTGGAGATCGTCTTCATTTGATCAATGCACCTGTTCTCTGCTCCACCCGCTCTGTCTCTTGCCCTCGATCTTGCCTTCCACGATTATTTTCTCCGGGTTTTCTTTTCCCATCTCTCTTGACAATATGGCCATAGAATTGGAGAATTGTTTGTATGACGCGAGAAGAAAGACGCCTAGAGATACCGAGTTGCTCAATAACGGACACATTTGTTGCACTATCAGTCCATTTAACGGGCAGCATCTTGCGCCAGCACCAAAGCTGAAATGCACCTATGCGCTGCTTGTCTCTGGTTTTAGGGGTCCCTGTCTCACAACCGTAAAAGAAAACGGAAAACAAGTCGGACTTTTGTGGTGTTCGTTATTCCTCCGTTCTCCCAGATCTTGGTGAGCCCCTACATAGCTACCCGTCCTAATGTGATTCGTCGTTTCATCTCATCTTCTCAGCTTCCCGTGTCACGGATAGCTGACCCAAGATAGATGAAGGAATGCACGACTTCCAGTTCCTCTAATCGACCTGTGAGTTCAACCTGTGCTCCTCAAGCAATTGCCAGCCGCGGTGGTCTCGCTGTTCTAGGCGCGCAGTCCGGAACCGCGCGACTGCTACGGTCGCAGGTTCGAATCCTGCCTCGGGCATGGATGTGTGTGATGTCCTTAGGTTAGTTAGGTTTAAGTAGTTCTAAGTTCTAGGGTACTGATGACCACAGCTGTTAAGTCCCATAGTGCTCAGAGCCATTTTTGAACCAGACTGTAGCGCCTAGAACCGCACGGCCACTCCGGCCGGCTTTTCTTAGAAACTGCTGGAGAGGTCGACTGGAGATCGTCTTCATTTGATCAATGCACCTGTTCTCTGCTCCACCCGCTCTGTCTCAAGCCCTCGATCTTGCCTTCCACGATTATTTTCTCCGGGTTTTTTTTTCCCATCTCTCTTGACAATATGGCCATAGAATTGGAGAATTGTTTGTATGACGCGAGAAGAAAGACGCCTAGAGATACCGAGTTGCTCAATAACGGACACATTTGTTGCACTATCAGTCCATTTAACGGGCAGCATCTTGCGCCAGCACCAAAGCTGAAATGCACCTATGCGCTGCTTGTCTCTGGTTTTAGGGGTCCCTGTCTCACAACCGTAAAAGAAAACGGAAAACAAGTCGGACTTTTGTGGTGTTCGTTATTCCTCCGTTCTCCCAGATCTTGGTGAGCCCCTACATAGCTACCCGTCCTAATGTGATTCGTCGTTTCATCTCATCTTCTCAGCTTCCCGTGTCACGGATAGCTGACCCAAGATAGATGAAGGAATGCACGACTTCCAGTTCCTCTAATCGACCTGTGAGTTCAACCTGTGCTCCTCAAGCAATTGCCAGCCGCGGTGGTCTCGCTGTTCTAGGCGCGCAGTCCGGAACCGCGCGACTGCTACGGTCGCAGGTTCGAATCCTGCCTCGGGCATGGATGTGTGTGATGTCCTTAGGTTAGTTAGGTTTAAGTAGTTCTAAGTTCTAGGGTACTGATGACCACAGCTGTTAAGTCCCATAGTGCTCAGAGCCATTTTTGAGCCAGACTGTAGCGCCTAGAACCGCACGGCCACTCCGGCCGGCTTTTCTTAGAAACTGCTGGAGAGGTCGACTGGAGATCGTCTTCATTTGATCAATGCACCTGTTCTCTGCTCCACCCGCTCTGTCTCTTGCCCTCGATCTTGCCTTCCACGATTATTTTCTCCAGGTTTTCTTTCCCATCTCTCTTGACAATATGGCCATAGAATTGGAGAATTGTTTGTATGACGCGAGAAGAAAGACGCCTAGAGATACCGAGTTGCTCAATAACGGACACATTTGTTGCACTATCAGTCCATTTAACGGGCAGCATCTTGCGCCAGCACCAAAGCTGAAATGCACCTATGCGCTGCTTGTCTCTGGATTTAGGGGTCCCTGTCTCACAACCGTAAAAGAAAACGGAAAACAAGTCGGACTTTTGTGGTGTTCGTTATTCCTCCGTTCTCCCAGATCTTGGTGAGCCCCTACATAGCTACCCGTCCTAATGTGATTCGTCGTTTCATCTCATCTTCTCAGCTTCCCGTGTCACGGATAGCTGACCCAAGATAGATGAAGGAATGCACGACTTCCAGTTCCTCTAATCGACCTGTGAGTTCAACCTGTGCTCCTCAAGCAATTGCCAGCCGCGGTGGTCTCGCTGTTCTAGGCGCGCAGTCCGGAACCGCGCGACTGCTACGGTCGCAGGTTCGAATCCTGCCTCGGGCATGGATGTGTGTGATGTCCTTAGGTTAGTTAGGTTTAAGTAGTTCTAAGTTCTAGGGTACTGATGACCACAGCTGTTAAGTCCCATAGTGCTCAGAGCCATTTTTGAGCCAGACTGTAGCGCCTAGAACCGCACGGCCACTCCGGCCGGCTTTTCTTAGAAACTGCTGGAGAGGTCGACTGGAGATCGTCTTCATTTGATCAATGCACCTGTTCTCTGCTCCACCCGCTCTGTCTCAAGCCCTCGATCTTGCCTTCCACGATTATTTTCTCCGGGTTTTCTTTTCCCATCTCTCTTGACAATATGGCCATAGAATTGGAGAATTGTTTGTATGACGCGAGAAGAAAGACGCCTAGAGATACCGAGTTGCTCAATAACGGACACATTTGTTGCACTATCAGTCCATTTAACGGGCAGCATCTTGCGCCAGCACCAAAGCTGAAATGCACCTATGCGCTGCTTGTCTCTGGATTTAGGGGTCCCTGTCTCACAACCGTAAAAGAAAACGGAAAACAAGTCGGACTTTTGTGGTGTTCGTTATTCCTCCGTTCTCCCAGATCTTGGTGAGCCCCTACATAGCTACCCGTCCTAATGTGATTCGTCGTTTCATCTCATCTTCTCAGCTTCCCGTGTCACGGATAGCTGACCCAAGATAGATGAAGGAATGCACGACTTCCAGTTCCTCTAATCGACCTGTGAGTTCAACCTGTGCTCCTCAAGCAATTGCCAGCCGCGGTGGTCTCGCTGTTCTAGGCGCGCAGTCCGGAACCGCGCGACTGCTACGGTCGCAGGTTCGAATCCTGCCTCGGGCATGGATGTGTGTGATGTCCTTAGGTTAGTTAGGTTTAAGTAGTTCTAAGTTCTAGGGTACTGATGACCACAGCTGTTAAGTCCCATAGTGCTCAGAGCCATTTTTGAACCAGACTGTAGCGCCTAGAACCGCACGGCCACTCCGGCCGGCTTTTCTTAGAAACTGCTGGAGAGGTCGACTGGAGATCGTCTTCATTTGATCAATGCACCTGTTCTCTGCTCCACCCGCTCTGTCTCTTGCCCTCGATCTTGCCTTCCACGATTATTTTCTCCGGGTTTTTTTTTCCCATCTCTCTTGACAATATGGCCATAGAATTGGAGAATTGTTTGTATGACGCGAGAAGAAAGACGCCTAGAGATACCGAGTTGCTCAATAACGGACACATTTGTTGCACTATCAGTCCATTTAACGGGCAGCATCTTGCGCCAGCACCAAAGCTGAAATGCACCTATGCGCTGCTTGTCTCTGGATTTAGGGGTCCCTGTCTCACAACCGTAAAAGAAAACGGAAAACAAGTCGGACTTTTGTGGTGTTCGTTATTCCTCCGTTCTCCCAGATCTTGGTGAGCCCCTACATAGCTACCCGTCCTAATGTGATTCGTCGTTTCATCTCATCTTCTCAGCTTCCCGTGTCACGGATAGCTGACCCAAGATAGATGAAGGAATGCACGACTTCCAGTTCCTCTAATCGACCTGTGAGTTCAACCTGTGCTCCTCAAGCAATTGCCAGCCGCGGTGGTCTCGCTGTTCTAGGCGCGCAGTCCGGAACCGCGCGACTGCTACGGTCGCAGGTTCGAATCCTGCCTCGGGCATGGATGTGTGTGATGTCCTTAGGTTAGTTAGGTTTAAGTAGTTCTAAGTTCTAGGGTACTGATGACCACAGCTGTTAAGTCCCATAGTGCTCAGAGCCATTTTTGAGCCAGACTGTAGCGCCTAGAACCGCACGGCCACTCCGGCCGGCTTTTCTTAGAAACTGCTGGAGAGGTCGACTGGAGATCGTCTTCATTTGATCAATGCACCTGTTCTCTGCTCCACCCGCTCTGTCTCTTGCCCTCGATCTTGCCTTCCACGATTATTTTCTCCGGGTTTTTTTTTCCCATCTCTCTTGACAATATGGCCATAGAATTGGATAATTGTTTGTATGACGCGAGAAGAAAGACGCCTAGAGATACCGAGTTGCTCAATAACGGACACATTTGTTGCACTATCAGTCCATTTAACGGGCAGCATCTTGCGCCAGCACCAAAGCTGAAATGCACCTATGCGCTGCTTGTCTCTGGTTTTAGGGGTCCCTGTCTCACAACCGTAAAAGAAAACGGAAAACAAGTCGGACTTTTGTGGTGTTCGTTATTCCTCCGTTCTCCCAGATCTTGGTGAGCCCCTACATAGCTACCCGTCCTAATGTGATTCGTCGTTTCATCTCATCTTCTCAGCTTCCCGTGTCACGGATAGCTGACCCAAGATAGATGAAGGAATGCACGACTTCCAGTTCCTCTAATCGACCTGTGAGTTCAACCTGTGCTCCTCAAGCAATTGCCAGCCGCGGTGGTCTCGCTGTTCTAGGCGCGCAGTCCGGAACCGCGCGACTGCTACGGTCGCAGGTTCGAATCCTGCCTCGGGCATGGATGTGTGTGATGTCCTTAGGTTAGTTAGGTTTAAGTAGTTCTAAGTTCTAGGGTACTGATGACCACAGCTGTTAAGTCCCATAGTGCTCAGAGCCATTTTTGAGCCAGACTGTAGCGCCTAGAACCGCACGGCCACTCCGGCCGGCTTTTCTTAGAAACTGCTGGAGAGGTCGACTGGAGATCGTCTTCATTTGATCAATGCACCTGTTCTCTGCTCCACCCGCTCTGTCTCTTGCCCTCGATCTTGCCTTCCACGATTATTTTCTCCGGGTTTTTTTTTCCCATCTCTCTTGACAATATGGCCATAGAATTGGAGAATTGTTTGTATGACGCGAGAAGAAAGACGCCTAGAGATACCGAGTTGCTCAATAACGGACACATTTGTTGCACTATCAGTCCATTTAACGGGCAGCATCTTGCGCCAGCACCAAAGCTGAAATGCACCTATGCGCTGCTTGTCTCTGGATTTAGGGGTCCCTGTCTCACAACCGTAAAAGAAAACGGAAAACAAGTCGGACTTTTGTGGTGTTCGTTATTCCTCCGTTCTCCCAGATCTTGGTGAGCCCCTACATAGCTACCCGTCCTAATGTGATTCGTCGTTTCATCTCATCTTCTCAGCTTCCCGTGTCACGGATAGCTGACCCAAGATAGATGAAGGAATGCACGACTTCCAGTTCCTCTAATCGACCTGTGAGTTCAACCTGTGCTCCTCAAGCAATTGCCAGCCGCGGTGGTCTCGCTGTTCTAGGCGCGCAGTCCGGAACCGCGCGACTGCTACGGTCGCAGGTTCGAATCCTGCCTCGGGCATGGATGTGTGTGATGTCCTTAGGTTAGTTAGGTTTAAGTAGTTCTAAGTTCTAGGGTACTGATGACCACAGCTGTTAAGTCCCATAGTGCTCAGAGCCATTTTTGAGCCAGACTGTAGCGCCTAGAACCGCACGGCCACTCCGGCCGGCTTTTCTTAGAAACTGCTGGAGAGGTCGACTGGAGATCGTCTTCATTTGATCAATGCACCTGTTCTCTGCTCCACCCGCTCTGTCTCAAGCCCTCGATCTTGCCTTCCACGATTATTTTCTCCGGGTTTTCTTTTCCCATCTCTCTTGACAATATGGCCATAGAATTGGAGAATTGTTTGTATGACGCGAGAAGAAAGACGCCTAGAGATACCGAGTTGCTCAATAACGGACACATTTGTTGCACTATCAGTCCATTTAACGGGCAGCATCTTGCGCCAGCACCAAAGCTGAAATGCACCTATGCGCTGCTTGTCTCTGGATTTAGGGGTCCCTGTCTCACAACCGTAAAAGAAAACGGAAAACAAGTCGGACTTTTGTGGTGTTCGTTATTCCTCCGTTCTCCCAGATCTTGGTGAGCCCCTACATAGCTACCCGTCCTAATGTGATTCGTCGTTTCATCTCATCTTCTCAGCTTCCCGTGTCACGGATAGCTGACCCAAGATAGATGAAGGAATGCACGACTTCCAGTTCCTCTAATCGACCTGTGAGTTCAACCTGTGCTCCTCAAGCAATTGCCAGCCGCGGTGGTCTCGCTGTTCTAGGCGCGCAGTCCGGAACCGCGCGACTGCTACGGTCGCAGGTTCGAATCCTGCCTCGGGCATGGATGTGTGTGATGTCCTTAGGTTAGTTAGGTTTAAGTAGTTCTAAGTTCTAGGGTACTGATGACCACAGCTGTTAAGTCCCATAGTGCTCAGAGCCATTTTTGAACCAGACTGTAGCGCCTAGAACCGCACGGCCACTCCGGCCGGCTTTTCTTAGAAACTGCTGGAGAGGTCGACTGGAGATCGTCTTCATTTGATCAATGCACCTGTTCTCTGCTCCACCCGCTCTGTCTCTTGCCCTCGATCTTGCCTTCCACGATTATTTTCTCCGGGTTTTTTTTTCCCATCTCTCTTGACAATATGGCCATAGAATTGGAGAATTGTTTGTATGACGCGAGAAGAAAGACGCCTAGAGATACCGAGTTGCTCAATAACGGACACATTTGTTGCACTATCAGTCCATTTAACGGGCAGCATCTTGCGCCAGCACCAAAGCTGAAATGCACCTATGCGCTGCTTGTCTCTGGATTTAGGGGTCCCTGTCTCACAACCGTAAAAGAAAACGGAAAACAAGTCGGACTTTTGTGGTGTTCGTTATTCCTCCGTTCTCCCAGATCTTGGTGAGCCCCTACATAGCTACCCGTCCTAATGTGATTCGTCGTTTCATCTCATCTTCTCAGCTTCCCGTGTCACGGATAGCTGACCCAAGATAGATGAAGGAATGCACGACTTCCAGTTCCTCTAATCGACCTGTGAGTTCAACCTGTGCTCCTCAAGCAATTGCCAGCCGCGGTGGTCTCGCTGTTCTAGGCGCGCAGTCCGGAACCGCGCGACTGCTACGGTCGCAGGTTCGAATCCTGCCTCGGGCATGGATGTGTGTGATGTCCTTAGGTTAGTTAGGTTTAAGTAGTTCTAAGTTCTAGGGTACTGATGACCACAGCTGTTAAGTCCCATAGTGCTCAGAGCCATTTTTGAGCCAGACTGTAGCGCCTAGAACCGCACGGCCACTCCGGCCGGCTTTTCTTAGAAACTGCTGGAGAGGTCGACTGGAGATCGTCTTCATTTGATCAATGCACCTGTTCTCTGCTCCACCCGCTCTGTCTCTTGCCCTCGATCTTGCCTTCCACGATTATTTTCTCCGGGTTTTTTTTTCCCATCTCTCTTGACAATATGGCCATAGAATTGGAGAATTGTTTGTATGACGCGAGAAGAAAGACGCCTAGAGATACCGAGTTGCTCAATAACGGACACATTTGTTGCACTATCAGTCCATTTAACGGGCAGCATCTTGCGCCAGCACCAAAGCTGAAATGCACCTATGCGCTGCTTGTCTCTGGTTTTAGGGGTCCCTGTCTCACAACCGTAAAAGAAAACGGAAAACAAGTCGGACTTTTGTGGTGTTCGTTATTCCTCCGTTCTCCCAGATCTTGGTGAGCCCCTACATAGCTACCCGTCCTAATGTGATTCGTCGTTTCATCTCATCTTCTCAGCTTCCCGTGTCACGGATAGCTGACCCAAGATAGATGAAGGAATGCACGACTTCCAGTTCCTCTAATCGACCTGTGAGTTCAACCTGTGCTCCTCAAGCAATTGCCAGCCGCGGTGGTCTCGCTGTTCTAGGCGCGCAGTCCGGAACCGCGCGACTGCTACGGTCGCAGGTTCGAATCCTGCCTCGGGCATGGATGTGTGTGATGTCCTTAGGTTAGTTAGGTTTAAGTAGTTCTAAGTTCTAGGGTACTGATGACCACAGCTGTTAAGTCCCATAGTGCTCAGAGCCATTTTTGAGCCAGACTGTAGCGCCTAGAACCGCACGGCCACTCCGGCCGGCTTTTCTTAGAAACTGCTGGAGAGGTCGACTGGAGATCGTCTTCATTTGATCAATGCACCTGTTCTCTGCTCCACCCGCTCTGTCTCTTGCCCTCGATCTTGCCTTCCACGATTATTTTCTCCGGGTTTTTTTTTCCCATCTCTCTTGACAATATGGCCATAGAATTGGAGAATTGTTTGTATGACGCGAGAAGAAAGACGCCTAGAGATACCGAGTTGCTCAATAACGGACACATTTGTTGCACTATCAGTCCATTTAACGGGCAGCATCTTGCGCCAGCACCAAAGCTGAAATGCACCTATGCGCTGCTTGTCTCTGGATTTAGGGGTCCCTGTCTCACAACCGTAAAAGAAAACGGAAAACAAGTCGGACTTTTGTGGTGTTCGTTATTCCTCCGTTCTCCCAGATCTTGGTGAGCCCCTACATAGCTACCCGTCCTAATGTGATTCGTCGTTTCATCTCATCTTCTCAGCTTCCCGTGTCACGGATAGCTGACCCAAGATAGATGAAGGAATGCACGACTTCCAGTTCCTCTAATCGACCTGTGAGTTCAACCTGTGCTCCTCAAGCAATTGCTGGCCGCGGTGGTCTCGCGGTTCTAGGCGCGCAGTCCGGAACCGTGCGACTGTTACGGTCGCAGGTTCGAATCCTGCCTCGGGCATGGATGTGTGTGATGTCCTTAGGTTAGTTAGGTTTAAGTAGTTCTAAGTTCTAGGGGACTAATGACCACAGCAGTTGAGTCCCATAGTGCTCAGAGCCATTTGAGCCATTTTGAACCTCAAGCAATTATGATAAGTTTGCTGAGATTGAAGTCAAGTCCATAAGATTTACTAATGACACTTACGAGGGGCGTTTGAAAAGTCCGTGGAAAGTCTTAGAGATGGTACCACCGGCGCCTATCGAGTTCATAAGGAACGCAACCCAGTTTCAGCCATATTGGTCTATTTCTTTGTGTTTGGCGTTCTTCTGAATCAAGGAAGTCGAGTGATTGTCAAAAAATGAACGAAAAAGAATGTGATTAAATATTACTTTATGAAAGGCAGAACGCCCCAGGAGACTAAAGAGAAGCTTGATAAACTTTACGGTGACTCTGCACTTACGATTAGAACAGTTTATAAGTGGTTTCAAAATTTTCGGAGTGGCCATATGGGCACAAGTGATGCTGAACCTTCTGGACGCCCTGTGGAGGTTACGACTCCAGAAATCATAGATAAAAGCCATGATATGGTGACGGATGACAGAAGAGTTAAGGCGCATGAGATTGCTAGTGCTGTGGGCATTTCGAATGAACAGGTACATAATACTTTGGAAAAACATTTGGACATGAGAAAGCTATCCGCAAGATGGGTTGCGCGATTGCTCACGCTTGACCAAAAACGGAATCGTGTGAAGTGTTGCAAGGATCGTTTGCAGCTGTTCAGGAAGAATCCACAGGATATTAAGCGCCGTTTCGGCACTATGGATGAAACATGGATACATTACTATACTCCTCAGACCAAACAACAATGTAAACAATTGGTTACCAAGGAACAATCTGCACCGAAAATGGCGAAGACCGTTCCTTCGGCCGAAAAGGTTATGGCGACTGTCTTTTGGGATTCGCAAGGGATAATCCTCATTAACTAGCTGGAAAAGAGTAAAACTATTACAGGTACATATTATTCATCATTATTGGACCGACTGAAAACCGAGCTACAGGAAAAACGCCGGAGATTGGACCTCAAAAAAGTTACTTTCCATCACGACAATGCACCAGCACACAACACAGCAGTTGTGGTCGCGAAATTAATGTAAATAGGATTCAAACTCGTTTGACACGCCCCTATTCTCCAGACGTGGCTCCCTCGGACTACTATTTGTTCCCCAATTTGAATAAATGGCTGGCGGGACAAAGATTTCATTCAAACGAGGAGGTGACTGCAGCAACTAATCGCTATTTTCCAGACTTGGGCAATTCCTATTATTCAGAAGGGATCAATGAATCGGAACAGCGTTGGATGAAGTGTATAAGTGTAAAAGGAGACTATGTGGAAAAATAAAAAAAGGTTTACCCAAAACATATAAGTAGTTTTTATTTTTGCACGGTCTTTTCGAACGACCCTCGTAATACAGCAAAAAACGAGCCAAAGTTGCCAATTTCGCATTTTTTTCACTCGATGACTAGTTTCGGTCCGGGACCGATTTTCAAATCATCGTAACATATTCAAGAATGGTATTTCCGAAAATGCAAAAACTGTGTCAAAAATTTGCAGATGAACAGTTACAGCGTATACAGTGGTTTTCGGAAATAACATTTTTAACAATGTTAGTGTGATTGAAAATGTGACCCGGCACGAAACTAGTCGTCGATTAAATAAAAAGAGTGAAATTGGCAACTTTGGCTGATTTTTCGTTCTACTGATTAACAGACGTTGCTGACGCGCAGTTAACCCAGCATAGCCGGCCGGTGTGGCCGTCCGGTTCTAGGCGCTTCAGTCTGGAACCGCGTGACCGCTACGGTCACAGGTTCGAATCCTGCCTCGGGCATGGATGTGTGTGATGTCCTTAGGTTAGTTAGGTTTAAGCAGCTCTAAGTTCTAGGGGACTGATGACCATAGATGTTAAGTCCCATAGTGCTCAGAGCCATTTTTTTTAACCCAGCATGCTGGAAGTTCGTAATGTCCTTTACGTTTATTTATATCTCAGCAAGTTCATCTCCACTGCTCGCTAAAAGCACGGCGTTATCAGTAAATCGCAGGTTGTTAATAGACCTAGCACTAACTGAGATGCCTTTAGTCCAACTGTCAAGAGCCTCCCTAGTGTAATGTTCTGCATAGCTGTTGTGTAGTTGCTGACTTTTCCAAGAGATGAGGCGACTGCTACAATATTGACGGCATGGCAGATTTTGTTTGACTCATGACCCAAACGAATCGGTCACCCCGTTTTAAAGTACAGTCAGAGGTCGCGACAAGTGACCATCTACAGACGTCCGCCCCTGGTAGCTGGCTGGTCAGCGCGACGGAATGTCATACCTAACGGCCCGGGTTCGATTCTCCGCTTGGTCGGAGATTTTCTCCGCTCAGGGACTGGCTGTTGGGTTGCCCTTATCACCATCATTTCACCCCCATCGACACGCAAGTCGCTGAAGTGGCGTCAAATCGAAAGACTTGCACCAGGCGAACGGTCTACCCGACGGGAGGCCCTAGAAACACGGCATTTCCGACGGTTCAATCCCGCGTCCGGCCATCCTGACTTAGGTTTTCCGTGATTTCCCTAAATCGCTCCAGGCAAATGCCGGGATGGTTCCTTTCAAAGGGCACGGCCGACTTTCTTCCCTAATCCGATGACCTCGCTGTCTGGTCTCCTTCCCCAAACCAACCAACCAACCACGGCATTTCCATTTTACCATCTGCAGATACTGTTGGCATCGGTATAGTTGTGTGTCGTGTTACTACTGACGCAATGCGTAACTGTGTCGTCACCCATTTTTCTGGCAAATGATCGACAGGTCGTGATTTCTCAATCAGGACCGTTCTGATAAAAACTTTACACATTCCGTCTATCGACAGCTTCCGTAATAGCTATGGTGTCAAGCAGTGAACTCCTCACATCGACCGAGCGAGGTGGCGCAGTGGCTAGCACAATGGGCTCGCATTCGGGAGGACAACGGTTCAATCCCGCGTCCGGCCATCCTGATTTAGGTTTTCCGTGCTTTCCCTAAATCGCTCCAGGCAAATGCCGGGATGGTTCCTTTGAAAGGGCACGGCCGACTTTCTTCCTCTTCCTTCCCTAATCCGATGAGACCGATGACCTCGCTGTCTGGTCTCCTCCCCCAAAAAACAACAACAACATCTTCACATGGTTCAAAAGGCTCTTAAACCTAACTAACCTGAGGACATCACACACATCCAAGCCCGAGGCAGGATTCGAACCTGCGACCGTATCGGTCGCACGGTTCCAGACTGTGGCGCCTACTCGCTTCCCACGCCCGGGTTCCCGGGTTAAATTCCCGGTGGGGTCAGGGATTTTCTCTGCCTCGTGATGACTGGGTGTTGTGTGATGTCCTTAGGTTAGTTAGGTTTAAGTAGTTCTAAGTTCTAGGGGACTGATGACCACAGCTGTTAAGTCCCATAGTGCTCAGAGCCCTTTGAACCATTTTCTTGTAGCGCCTAGAACCGCTCGGCCATTCCGGCCGGCATCTTCACATGGCTGTCTCATTAGCCAGCTATTTCGCTGTAGCAACATGAGTTACTTTACGTTGTACAGTTCCATATTTGTCCCTGAAAACATACACCCACCCAGCTGATGCTTTAAACTTTTTTAGTTTCACTTCCATTGCGGCTTGAACGCCCCACTGCACTACTGTATATTAGCACTGTTGATTGTTGTTTTCTTCCTGAATCATTTATTAAATGTATCTAGACACGTTTTTTTTTTTTTACTTTGGAAAGATTTTTTTGTCTTCACCTTCGTTTTTAATCGAGATCTCGTTTTTATAATTCAGGATCTTGTTGTTTTTTTTTTCTTTCGAATAACCCATTTGGAGGGTACGATGAATCAACTTTGGCTACTCTTCATTGTATTAGATTTCTTCAGTTTCCAAATTTCCTTCATCCTCTTAGAGTGTTGTTCCCTTTCTTCTTGAGTCCACTTTCGTCTAGTTATTTTCTTTCTCTCCTGAAATTCTGCCTTTTGAACTGCCTTTCTGAAATGTGTTCTGTTTTCTATTGTGTCTATTGTAACTCCAGCATTTTCAATGTCCTTTTCAGTCTCTATGAACCATGCTGGCTTGGATTTGTAGCTATTGAGTAATGTGAATATCCGCTTGGTTAGTCTGTTGTTATCCATTCTGAATATATGTCCAAAAAACTGTAGTCTCCTCTTCCTCATTACATCAGTTAGTTTCTCCGTTTTCAGATATAGCTCTCTGTTTGGTCTTAACCTGTATTCAGCATTATCGTTTCTTTTAGCTCCCAGTATTTTCCTTAAAATTCTTCTTTCGACCTTCTCTAGTTTCTCAAGATCTCCATTTCTTGTTAGTTTAAGTGTTTCTGCCGCATAGAGAGCTTCAGGTCTGGCCAATGTTTGGTAGTGTCTTAATTTCGTGTTCCAGGACAAGGATTTTTTATTATAAACGTTTTTGGTCATATGAAACACTCTTTCCATTTTGTGCACTCTAGTTTCTATAGCTATATTTTCTTTGGCATTGTATGTAATCCACTCTCCTAGGTATTTAAAGGAATCTGTTTTGTGTATTGTGTTGTTGTCAACTGCAATATTTTGAGGAGCATCACAGATGTTTGTCATAAACTTCGTTTTTTCATAGGATATTTGTAGTCCTACTTTGGCTGCTTGTTTTTGTAGTTCTCTTATTTGTTCTTGGGCATTGTCTAGTGAATCTGTAATCAATGTCATCTTGTTTTAACAATTCAAAGTCCCTCTTGACGGTCCTGAGAAACAATTTCGCCTTTTTTCCACTTTCATCCACATCCTCCGCAAGCCACAGTAAGGTGTTTGGTGGAGGGTACCTTCTACCACTAATAGTCATTTCCTTTCCTGTTCCTCTAGTAGTCGTAGACAGAGCGAGGGAAAAACAACTCTCCGAATATGCCCTAATTTCTCGTATCTTCTCTTCATGGTCCTTACGCTAGACGTACGCTGGCGGCAGTAGACTCGCCCTGCAGTCACCTTCAAAACCGGCTCACTAAATTTCCTCAATAGTGTTTCTATAAATGGATGTCGCCTTACCTCTAGGGATTTCCATTTCAGTTGCCGAAACATCTCCGTAATGCTTGCGTGTTGTTCAAAAGTACTGGTAACAAATATAGCGCCGGCCGGAGTGGCCGAGCGGTTCTAGGCGCTACAGTCTGGAACCGCGCTGCTGCTACGGTCGCAGATTCGAATCCTGCCTCGGGCATGGATGTGTGTGATGTCCTTAGGTTAGTTAGGTTTAGGTAGTTCTAAGTTCTAGGGGACTGATGACCTCAGATGTTAAGTCCCATAGTGCTCAGAGCAATTTGAACCATTTTTTGAAAAAAATCTAGCAGTCCGCCTCCGAAATGCTCCGTTGTCATCCTATAATCCGACCTGGTGTGGATCCCTAACACTGTAACAGAACTCAACAATGGGTCGCACTAGTTTACTGTGCACAAGCGGTCTTCTTTACAGATGAACCTCCTTTTCCCAAATTTTTTCCCAGTAGACCGAAGTCGACCATTCGTCATCCCCAACTCCAACCCTGCCAACAGTTCTTACCAACTGAAATCAGGACTCGCCTGACCAAGCCATGGTTTTCCAGTCATCCAGGGTCCAACCGATATGGCCACGAACACTGGAGCCGCACTGCGGGCGATGTCGCGCTATTAGCAAAGGCACTAGCGTCGGTCGATTGATGCCACAGCCCATTAACGCCAGATCTCGCACCACTGTCCTAAAGGATACATTCCGTTTCCAAAAGGCAACAGCTCATTTCATATACTTCCCTGTTACAGCTAGGGGCAAAATAGTATCCGAAGATATTGAAAGGGTACAGTACCGCCCGACATTGAAAATAGGTACAACATACTTCATTATTTTTGTCAGAACAACACTTTTTTTTGTAAAATAATTCAATTTCAATTAATACAGCGAAGCCGGATACTAGTGTGGGAAAGAATGACAATTTATTTATTTAATTGGTCACATGTGCACTCCCACAAAATAAATCCCTACATCCAGTTTGGTGAGATCTGTGAAATGAATGAATGTATGGTCGTCTGCTAACCGCAGATAGTGAATGTGAATATATGATCATCTTTGAGACGATCCTTTGGCCACCTTTGGTGGGACCAAAGAGATGAAATTTACCTGAGCTTTGAGCGCCTGAAATGTGGCTGACCAATACGGTAGCAAGGTGCTCCCCCACTTCAGCAGAGGTGCGAGAGGACCTGAAGAACGGCCATGTTTCAGCACTCTGCCGCTGGATCTTGTGCTGTTAAGACCTGTTTTACTTGTGCTCCATAAAGACAAAAGAGTGGATACATGGTATGCATGTGGAATATTTAAAAGTAGTTTGAAATAATCATTTCTCTATTTCAGGAACTTTTGTGGGGAGAATTAAATGTCAGGCAGGTAATATTAATGGGATTGTAGTAATCTTCAGAAGTGACCAACGGTCACAATGAAACCACGTGTAGCAATAAGTTGAAATACTTCCGTGTGCTTAAGTTAAGCTGAATTACTAGCGTGTGTACAATAAGTTGAAATATTTAAGAAATAGCGTGTGTACCATAAGTTGAAATATTTAAGAAATGGCGTGTGCAGGACTTGAAATTAGAGACGAGTACTTCCACGTGGTGAGTACTGTGTGAGTCTCAAACTGTGTATGAGACAAAAGATAAAGAGAAGTACTCGTCCATGGTATCAGTTGAGGACTCGCGTGTGTGATGAATACGTTCTTAATATTACTTTGCGTGATATGATTCCGTGTGACGCTAGATTCAAACTCTGAGAGAGAAGCAAGGTGAGTCGGCCGTCTATCCAGCAACGCCACTTGGCTTGCATTGCACAGGAAGACGTGCATTTATCTCCAGAGTTCACAGTAGGAAAGTAGAATTACGAAGTGGGGCAGTGTCGTGTGAAACTGGGATAAATATTAATTGAAGTGGGAAAGCTGAAAGTGATAATGTTGTGACTATTCCCTGTGTAGTATTTCATATTGTAGTGTGGTGTATGTCATGTAATTTGGTATGTGTGGTTTGCATGGGAGAGTAGCGAGGTAGTTTCAAAAGATTAGTGAGTTATGCTTGTTCCTTCGGTACCGCTCAGTCTGGAGGAAAGTTTCGTGATGATGATTGTGAGAGTCGAAGTGTGAGGTATAATAAAAGATCCTCCATCCTATCCAGAAAGTGCACTGTAGCGTTAAATAATTACGAGACCATAAGATAGAGATTCACCAATGTAAAGCCATGCCCACTGGGCGGAATTTCTCACGTGTTATTGTTGTAGGTTATAGAATTTGTGTGTTTAGGTTATAGGATTTATCGGAATAAATAAGATAGTGAAAAGAAAAAGATTGGTGGACTTTTCCTTCGAATTGTATGTTGGCATAATGTCCCGAATTTATGATGTGTGCGCCATTCATATTCAGTGCGGTAGCCACGTGTTGACAAAAGCCGTTAAATAAAAGACAAAAAGTAAATGTGGTATTGCCAGTGCGTAGCGTACAGTCAGAGTTCTGTAAATTACTGATAGTCAGATGCGTGTTTCCGTTGCGTATTAATCATATAGGAGGATAACTTGTAACTTAAGTGTGAGTACTAGAGTTCATGTTACTCTATAAATAAGAATGAATCCACTCGCTTGGCAGACCACTCATCTTGCAGGCCTGACTGCTTGCTGCCACAGTATGAGCAAGGCATGTGGGTGCCTCTCAATATTACATCTAGAAAGCAGGTTTCATCGTCAGTTACTTCATCTCTTTTAGTGGAAATGGATATGCCGTGTGACTAGGGCCTACCGTCGGGTAGACCGTTCGCCGGGCGCAAGACTTTCGATTTGACGCCACTTCAGCGTCTTGCGCGTCGATGGGTATGACGTGATGATGATTAGGGCAACACAACACCCAGTCCCTGAGCGGAGAAAATCTCCGACCCAGCCGGGAATCGAACCCAGGCCCTTAGGACTGACATTCTGTCGCGCTGACCGCTCAGCTACTGGGTGCGGACATCGCGTTTAGTAAATAATCAGAGTACGTCAGCTCACTATTTTGCTCTCCTCCTTCGTGACGTTCTCTGTTATTTCTGTAATGAAGCTGAAGGGTATAAACGACAGCAGAAAATTATCTCTGAAGCTTTCACCCGCCTTGTATGAAAGATAGTTGAACAGCCACATATAATGATGTTTACCAGTCATGATTTCTCTGGAGCTGTCGTTCTTTCATTTTTAAATGTTTGATGGTCATTCCATGCCGCTCCTCGGGGCGGTGCACTATCGATTGTAGGTTCTCCAGCATTATCCATACAAACCTCTTATTATACAGGGTGATCCATTGGTAGTGACCGGGCCAAATATCTCACGAAATTAGCATCAAACGAAAAAACTACAAAGAACGAAACTCGTCTAGCTTGAAGGGAGAAACCGGATGGCGCTATGGTTGGCCCGCTAGATGGCGCTGCCATAGGTCAACCGGATATCAACTGCGATTTTTTTAAACAGGAACCCCCATTTTATTACATATTCGTGTAGTACGTAAAGAAATATGAATGTTTTAGTTAAACCACTTTTTTCGCTTTGTGATAGATGGCGCTATAATAGTCACAAACGTGTAAGTACGTGGTATTACGTAACATTCCGCGAGTGCGGAAGGTATTTGCTTCGTGACACATTACCCGTGTTAAAATGGACCGTTTACCAATTGCGGAAAAGGTCGATATCGTGTTGATGTACGGCTATAGTGATCAAAATGCCCAACGGGCGTGTGCTATGTATGCTGCTCGGTATCCTGGACGACATCATCCAAGTGACCCGACTGTTCGCCGGAGCCGGCCGGAGTGGCCGAGCGGTTAAAGGCGCTACAGTCTGGAACCGCGCGACCGCTACGGGCGCAGGTTTGAATCCTGCCTCGGGCATGGATGTGTGATGTCCTTAGGTTAGTTAGGTTTAAGTAGTTCTAAGTTCTAGGGGACTGATGACCTCAGCAGTTAAGTCCCATAGTGCTCAGAGCCATTTGAACCATTTGTTCGCCGGATAATTACGTTATTTAAGGAAACAGGAAGTATTCAGCCACATGTGAAACGTCAGCCACAACCTGCAAC